>NW_028292580.1:13793254-14423254 GCF_029948245.1 Actinia tenebrosa | reverse complement strand
GGGTGTTCGTGTAATAGAGGTGTGAGTGCCGTCCACTTAATAGACGTTCGTTTTACTGTAAATTTGGAACCCTGCAACTAGATGTCCGTTCAATAAAGGGTGTTCGCTTGACACAGTAACTGTGCACTGTCCTAATATCGCATTTTCTTTACGTAAAGGGATTTAATCTTACTATGGTCAAGAACCACATTGTACCATCCAAGATCAAGTTATCCATCTTATCCAATGTAACGACTGTGACAAGCTTACTGGGGACCAAAATAATGATACGAAAGGCAGCTAATGTGAGTTACTAGGCCTATTTATCTTGGTTATAATGTTTTCCTGTTCCAGGACACGTGTCGTTCTGTATAGCAAGAGGATTCGTTGTATAGCCTTTACCCTTAGTATGTATTCCCAAGCTTTTCTGGCGAGGAATACAATACGTAAGGGACACGTGTGGTCTGCAATGGGAAAACAATAATCCTCAGCTGAATGATCAAATAATGGCTGGCGCGAGCACTCTTTTCCAAGCGCCGTAATATTCCAGTCTGAAAAGTTATAAATCAGGTTATGTTGTAAGCGCAAACGACGTATACAGCTACACGTCGAGGAAAAGAAAAAAAAGAAAAAGTGTTCGCGTTGTCGTTATGAGACCGCTTTTTCATAGCAAACCATGTTGTGTTTTTTTGCTTGATACAGGGCGATATATTGATCAATGGTGCAGCTCATGTCCTTACAGATATCCAGGCTACTAATGGTGTCATCTTTGTTGTGGATCAGATCGTACCGGTAAGAACACTGCATTCAAGTTTTATCATATTGATCAGTCAGTCAGTCGGTCAGTTAGTGTGTCAGTCGGTTAGTTGGTCGGTCGGTCGGTCGGTCAGTCGGTCGTTCAGACAGTGTGCTAGTTAGCTGATCGGTCAATGAGTCACTTAATCGGTCAGTCGGTCGCTCAATCGGTTTATCATTATTTATAATTACAGATTACTGGACCTGTTCCCCCACCACCTTCAACAACGTCAAGACCCACTACAACACCAACATCTTCTACAACACCAACATCTTCTACAACACCTCCCCCCACAAAACGAACTTCATCGTCTACACAACAGACAACGGTAAGAATAGGATAGTAATTTTTCTTAAAATATATATGGATATATTTGTTAGTTTTCGTCTTTTATTTATATACATCCATCCATTTCTTCCTATATTCGTTACTTTCGATTTTACTTCTTTAACTAGTAGTTTGCAATGCATTTCAAGCCTTTCTAAAGTAATGTCTTGTTCTTTTTCATCTGTAATCAGATAACGTCTCTTCCTTCGACAAAGCGTCCATCCACTCTACCTAAAACAACAGCTACAACACCACATACCACCAACCACCCCACTACAACCACGCACACCACTAACCACCCCACTACAACACCACGTACCACTAATCAACCCACTACAACACCACGTTCCACTAATCAACCCACTACAACCACACACTCCACTAATCAACTTACAAGCAATAAATCTTCACTACCAACACTTAAATCCTCTACTCAACGATACTGTAAATGCCGACACGGACGAATAATACGACGACTTTATCGCGCGTGAACGGGCTTACAAGTAATTGAGGAGATTTCGGGAATAATTTTACGGACAGCACTTGACGACGAATTGAAGTTTATTACAATCCAAGAACTTGTCGTAAAATAACAGTCCCGCTTGCCGAGGTTAAGATATAGGTTATTGCTCCAACAAAGATAACTAAAAAACTACTCTAAACTCTTTGATCACGAATAGATGTGTTCTCGTCGACTTCATACACTAATACTAACGCTAAGTGGAATTGAGACGTGTTGTAACTAAGTGAAACGTTAAGGATATGACGTAACTAATAATAGATACAAAAATAAAGTGTTCGTGGGCGGGGCTGATAAGCCTTCCTTTACATGGCTCCCCTGAAATGTTTACATTTCACAATAGGGACATGCAATGTTCATTGTTCATAACGTTCTGACTAAACTATCTACGGGTACTTATCGTATGGCTCCTCGACGGGGAATTACCCGGTCTCAGCGTTCTAGTTACAGTCTTGTTTAAGGAGAACTACCAGTTTCTGGACAGGACGTTCCAAGCATCGAGGTTGGCTGATCCGCTTTCCTTTGCTGTCACGATCCCTTTCAGCGAGGGACACCTTTGCTGAGCGTACTCGTCCGTCATGACTCCGGTTAACGCACATAACACGACCTAGTAACCATGAACTGCGGGGCAGGTTTTCGTCTTTGATGATGACGATGTCGTTAACTTGCATTTCGCGACGGGGCCTTGTCCATTTTTGACGTGTTTGGAGTGAGAGGAGAAATTCTTTTCTCCACCTACTCCAGAACTCGTTGGCCAGGTGCTGGACACGCCTCCACCACTTTCTTGAATACTGATCTGCAGGCTGATACACACCAGGTGGGGCCATGAGTACTTTGGTCTTCATGGTCAGTAGTTGGCTTGGCGATAAGGGCTCGAGGGAGTCTGGATCATTCAAATTGTCCACTGTTAATGGTCGACAATTAACAATCGCTTCTACCTCGCACATGAAAGTCCGAAGTGACTCGTCATTCAGTTGCTCACTGTTGGCTTGTAGGATGGCTGATAACACGTTGCGAACCGTCCGTATCTGCCGCTCCCATACACCGCCCATGTGGCTTGCTGCAGGGACGTTCATCTTGAAGGTGAACCAGTCGCAGTTGTTCTTCATGAGCTGCTCTTTGACCTTTGACTGGTCCATTTCTGCTAGGGCTGCTGCGAGTTCGCGTCGTGCTCCCACGAAGTTAGTTCCTTGGTCGCATCTCAGCATTCTGACTGGACCTCTACGGCTTACGAATCGTCGGAAAGCATTGATAAAGGAATCGGTTTCCAGGGTGTTAGCTACTTCAAGGTGGACTGCTCTGGATGCAAGACACGTGAATAGAACGCCGTATCTTTTCATTTCTTTGCGCTTTTCCTTGATGATAAAGGGACCGAAATAGTCCACAGCACAGTTGGTGAATGGTGGTGCTGGCTCTAGACGATCTTCGGGAAGATCGGCCATCTTTTGCTCTTGTACTTTAGCTCGGAGTCTGTTGCACATTACGCAGTTTTCGATTGCGGTAGCAACAACTCTTGAGCCACCAACTACCCAGTATCCATTTGCACGGATCTCGCTCAGAGTAAGGTTGCGACCCTGATGCTTGACTTGGTTATGGAAATGACGTACGATTAGTGTGGTCACGTGGCTTCGACCAGGAAGAATGACTGGAAATTTAACCTTGTCTGTTAGACTTGAATGTCGGAGGCGTCCTCCGACACGCAGCAATCCATGAGAGTCGATAAACGGGTCTAGCTTGCGAAGTGGGCCTTGCGAGTTTGATTGTTTTGAATCTTGAGCATCTTTACTTGATTTCAGTTGTGTTATTTCATCGTTGAAATGGTTTGCTTGAACTGCCTTTATAATCTGGATTTCTGTCACCTCTAGGTCACTGACATTCACCTCAGTAGGCTTTATGTCCGATTGTCTCCCTTTCACTGCGTTGCGGAGCCTTTGAATAAACTTTATGCACAGGGCCATTACTCGCTTAACACGAAACCAGCTGGAATGGCGTTGAGCATCATCTTCGAGAGTAGTTACTGACTTTGCTAGTTCTGTTGACGTGGTTGCTACGCTTGCTGATTTCTTGATCTCTGGATCATTTTCTTGTAGATCATATGGTTGTGAGGTTGGTGCTTCTTGCTCTTCATCAGTTTTCCACAGAAAGGCTGGTCCTGACAACCATTTCGAATCTTTGAGCTGATCTGCACGTAGGCCTCTAGACCCTTCATCTGCTGGGTTATTCTTGGTGTCGACGTACATCCATTGGTCCACCGAGGACTTGTCTTGGATTTCTTGCACACGGTTAGCTACGAATATATGAAACCGTCTGACTGCATTTGCAATGTAACCGAGAACAACTTTACTATCGGTCCAGAAAACTTCCTTTGTTATTTCGATGTCTAGCTCGCGCCTTAACTGTTCACTCACACGAACCGATACGACAGCTGCGGTCAGCTCTAGACGAGGGACCGTTAACTTCTTTAAGGGGGTGACTCGTGCCTTTCCCGCCAAGAAAGAACAATGGACTCTACCAGAGTTGTTGACTAGTCTGAGGTAGCTGCACTGACTGTAGCCTTTGAAGCTTGCATCGGAGAAGTGGTGCAGTTCTGCCTTGATTACTTCACCGAAGTCTTCTGGTTTGTAGCAGCGTGGTATTGTAAAACTTTCCAGATGTGGAAGTTGAGATCTCCATTTACGCCATCTATCGACCATGTCGTCAGGAATTGGATCATCCCAACCGATGTCGAGACGGCATAGGTCTTGTAGTAGCGACTTGCCTTCTAACACAACTGGGGCGAGAAAGCCTAGAGGATCGTAAATGGAACTCACTGTAGAGAGGATGCCGCGCCTTGTGGATGGACGATCTTTCAAGGAGATTACGAACTTGAATGCGTCTGATTTTGTACACCACTGCACCCCAAGTGCACGTTCCATCGTTTTTTGATTCAGCTCTAAGTCCTTCACATCTTTTGCTCTGTCAGACTCAGGGATTTTTTCAAGCAAGGCTTTGCTATTCGATGTGAACTTGTGAAGGTTGAATCCACCGCGTTTGCACATCTCCTTTACGTCGCTCACGAGTTCAAACGCTTTGTCTACTGATGGTACCGATTTCAAGCCGTCATCAACGTAGAAGTTACGGCGCACGAACTCTGCTGCTTCTGTTCCGAGGCTGCCTTCGTTGTCATCAGCTGTGGTCTTGAGGGCAAAGTTCGCACAACCTGGTGACGAGGTCGCGCCGAACAGGTGCACTGTCATCCGATACTCCTTAGGCTCACGAGAAGTATCGCCATTCTCCCACCACAAGAACCGCAGCAGATCTCTGCAACTCTCTGGGACCTTTACTTGATAGAACATTGCTTCGATGTCGCACATTATTGCAACGGTTTCTTGTCGAAATCTGTATAGGACACCCGTCAAGCTGTTCGTCAGATCAGGCCCTTGCAGCAGGTGGTTGTTCAGTGACTCTCCTTCATAGCAAGCCGAGCAATCGAAAACTACCCTGAGTTTGTCAGGCTTCTTTGGGTGGTATACTCCATGGTGGGGAATATACCACACTTTCTGCGAGTTGCTTTCGTTGGTTTCAGGTGCTAACTCAGCGTAGCCCTTATCTAGCATGGAATTCATGAATTCTATGTAGCGTGAGCGGTATAACTCATCAGCTGCGAATCGTTTCTTGAGGGACTTCAAGCGAACGTAGGCCATCGAACGGTTATTTGGCAGTACGAACTTATCATCCTTGGTAGGTAACGGCATTTCATAGTGACCATCGGGAAGGTAGTTAATGCCGTTTTCGACGATATTAAGGAACTTCCTATCCTCCTGAGAGAGTGAGACGCTCGTTTGCTCTCTCTCGCAAAAGTCGAGTTCAAACATTGCTCTAATGTCACATGCGTTGAGTATTTCTTTAGTTTGCGGTTTCGTAGCAAATTTGACGCTTCGACGTGAGGATGCATTAGCTGTAGTGACGACGTGATGACAGGTGAATGTATCGTCCTTCAAGGTATGTTGAAGCTCCGGGGTTGCTGGTCCTAGTACTCCCCATCCCAACAGAGTCTTGATTGCGTAAGGATCATCCTCCCCTCCTAAAATGACATCTCGTGGTTTCAGAGCCTTAGGACAATTACATCCGATCAATACTCCTACTTCCATGTTTCTTTGTAGGGGGAGAAGATGATGTTTTATTGCCTTTAAGTGCGGCCAATTGTCCGCTGACTCTGGGGTAGCTATTTGGTTGGTGGACGATGGTATGGACTCTCTCGTATATGCCTTGGGCAACTCTATTGCACTTCCATTGTTGTCAAAGGGTTTTGCTATCAGACCTTCGATTTTCTTGACTGGTATGTCTTGCTTACCGTGCATTGTATTCAGTCGTAGAGTAATCTCAGGACCGTCGACTTCTAACTGCTTCAAGATAGATGTCTTTACAAATGTGGAATCACTACCATCGTCGAGGAGAGCGTAGACCTTAACTTCAACTCCTGGATTACTACTATGACTAAGCACAATAGGCACGATGAGGGAGGTTGTCGTTCCTTCACTAACTGGCGTAGGATCACAGACGTTTGCGTTTGTGTTCGCCTCTTCTCCAGCTGGTTCGGATGAATCATTTTCAGTGGTCGTTGCCGCGATGTTGTTCACCTTGCGTCTGGGTCTAGGCTTTGGTTTTGGCTTGACACCATGTAGTGGGGTCGGGTGTGGCCTTCCGCACTCGTCACATTGCAGTCTGTTCTTGCAAGAAGACGACAAATGTCCAGGCTTTAGACATCCAAAGCAAAGTGCCTTCGATATGATGACGTTCCTTTTTTCAACTTCGGACATACCTTTGAACGACTCGCATCTTTCCAGGGAGTGGCCTTTGTCGCACGCTGGGCATGAGGATGTACTCCTTTGTTGACTTGATGATGTGGTTGTTGCGAAACTGCTTGAGAGAGGGCGAGAGGGTAGTTCCCTTCTTTGCTTGGGCCTAGATTCTCTATCTGCATTCCTTTTTCGTTCTCGTCTTAAGGCGTCGGGTGAAAAGATCGGATCGTTCGCCAATTCAGCTTCTGCCTTAACATATCGTACAAAGTCAGTGAATGATACTCTTTGTAATTTTGACTGAATGTCATATGCGTGACGACACCATTTAGTACCACAGTACGACGGAAGCTTTGCACTTAATCTTATAAGAGTTTGCGTACTATCTAGCTCGGCAAGAGATCCTACTATGCGCACTGCTTCTGTACAGCGAGTAAGGAAGTCTGCGAATTCCTGGAGTGCGTTGCTGTTGCCGTCTGGGATGTTTGGCCAGTTGCGCATGCGTGATTTATAGGCTTCAGCGACGTGGATCGGATTACCGAAACGTTCATCTAAAAGCTTGCGTGCTTCTTTATATGAGTTCTCACTTGTTAGCGAAAGGAACCCTTTTATTACGTCATTGGCCTTGCCTTTAGTGTACTTCTCCAGGTAGTAAAGTCGGTCCATGTCAGATGTAACTTTAGTGGAAATAATTGTGTCAAATGCCGTGACAAAGCCTGGATAATCGAAAGGATTGCCGTCGAAAGTTGGAGGCTCCTTTGTCGGTAGGTGACTTATTGTTTGCTGGTTTATTAACAAAGCGCTCAGTTCCGTTTGTTTTGTCTGCAATGAAACTATTTGTTTTAATGTTTCGCTGCCGATGCTATTATAATTCCTTTCTTGTTCCGTGGGATCAGGTATTTCCCTTTTGATCCGTGGAGTAGGGATTGGCTTGTGTGCTTGCCTGTTATTTGTGCGGTGTTCATAATCTCGTTCCGTTTTCTCTTCCGGAAGTTGAAAGCCGTCTTTCACGAATTGCGTGACGTCATCACAAAGAGCGTTTTGCTCATCGATTACCATTTTCATTGCCAAATTCTCGGCTTTAACGATTGAAATTTCTCTTTCTAGCTCCAAAGCCCTTGCTTGCTTTTCCCTTTCCAAGTTTTCGATTTCGGCCTTAATTCTAGCTTCCTTTGCCGCGGCCTGCATTAACAAACAGCGTGCTGAGCCTGACGATCTAGACGTGTTGTCACTTCGTTTTGAGGATCGACTATAACTAGATCGATTGTCTAATATGTGTCTCTCTTCTAGAGATCTTATTTTCTCTGCTAATTTAATGCGACATTGATTATATTCTAGGTCGCGAACATCGAACCACGAGTAAGCGGCTTGTTTTTGTTCATCTTCTTCAATTTTGGAATGAAGACAAAAATGAGCTTGATCTAGCTCTTCCTTCAGTAGATCTAGCCTGTCTCTCTGCGCCTCGAGTGCTCTAAGGTCAACAGTCACGTCGCTAATTGAGTGATAGGTGGCCTTGATCTCTTTTGATAGATTGCGGGCGGCATTTTGTCGTTTTTGGTTGAGAGTATCGACAAGGTATACTTTTCCTTTCTCAGTCAATTTCCTGTCACGTGGTTTTGGTGGTGAAGGTGCGGTTTTACAGGTTGTACGCCCATCCGAATTCCGAGATTCTGAAGTCGATTCCTTCTCTACAAGTGAAATCTCAACATCACCAAGATCAATGAGTTTCGAAACAGTTTCTTTTTGTGACTCACTGTCGCTCATTTTGGAGATAACTAACCTCTTTTCGATTCTGTAATCTCAGCAATATTTGACGGTGTTATTTTACTGTAAATGCCGACACGGACGAATAATACGACGACTTTATCGCGCGTGAACGGGCTTACGAGTAATTGAGGAGATTTCGGGAATAATTTTACGGACAGCACTTGACGACGAATTGAAGTTTATTACAATCCAAGAACTTGTCGTAAAATAACAGTCCCGCTTGCCGAGGTTAAGATATAGGTTATTGCTCCAACAAAGATAACTAAAAAACTACTCTAAACTCTTTGATCACGAATAGATGTGTTCTCGTCGACTTCATACACTAATACTAACGCTAAGTGGAATTGAGACGTGTTGTAACTAAGTGAAACGTTAAGGATATGACGTAACTAATAATAGATACAAAAATAAAGTGTTCGTGGGCGGGGCTGATAAGCCTTCCTTTACAGATACACTACAGACAAAACTCTAATCTCTACATCTAAAACTACCATAAAGAAGGCAACCTCTGGGGAATACACTACGGCTTCTATTTTGACTTCGTCAACTGGGGTACCTCATACATAATATTCTTTAAATTTAAACCTCACTTCTAAATGTTGCGTGCCATCAGTGTGTCTTGTGCATGCATCATTAGCCATTACAAGGTTGAGGAAAAACTACTGGGTCGAGTTGGTATTGCAATACATTGTGTGACTATTTTAGAGAAATAGACTTCATTTTGGAAATATGTCCCCTAAACAGTCCCACAATGCACTGCAATGTCAACTTGACACTAGTTTTTCCACCACCTCGGAATGACTAATACTGATGTTATGTTAGAGCAAATTTAGTGTGAATGTGAAACCCTCACGGTATACGATATCGTGCCGTGACAATTACAGTGTGATGTCATCGGCTAAGCAGTAACCTTACGGCTCTGTGATTGGCTCACAGATCTTCGTCATTACCGTACCGTGACTTTGTTTTGTGCCGTACCATTTCACAGCAGTACGAGTTGTATCTTGACTCTTTAGAAGTTTTGCAATATTATTTTTTAAGTACAGGAGTCATATTAGCTCCCTATGAAACAGACGTCTTTAGGGTCTTCACGTCGTCACGCAATGTTTCCCTCCGGAATACGTTGTGTGACCCTCCCTAATGACATCTGTGCACAGCCATATTGGAGGAAGAAAATTCGTCAAAAGATTTTAGGTCCTGAGGGGAGAGAGATTCCTCTGTTTTGCAATCCAGCATTACTGCTAACTTTCCAACCCTTTATTGTTCCGTGGTTTAAGGTTTCCTTATGTATAACGGGACACGAACAGCAAACATGGACTACCTGTGGTTTATAATGGTTGATTGTAATAAAAGGTTTCCTTTGTTTTTTCCCCAGGTGACTATTGAACCAACCACCAATAACACCAAGGTACGATCAGCAGTACATTCATATTATCTATTTAATAAGGTTATAAAACCTCCAATACACGAAAACGAAGTGAATAGGGCAAATTTAGAATCTAGAACTATTTATATTTGTATTTTGTATTTTTTAACAGCCTGGAGTGTTTGGGAAGCGTGCCAAGGTTAGTGTCAATCTTCTGATTAACCCTCCTACTTTGGGCGAATCCAGAATCCTTCGAAATAATGATTTGAGTCAGCTCATAATAACGAAATATAATCTTATATGAAAACAATCGTTAGTAGGCAAGAGATACTAGAAACATACCAGAAATAGTTTTCTCACGAAATTCACACTTTTCAAAAATTCATATCTTCACGAGTTTTGAACCTATTTCCTTCAAACCTTCACAGTTTACTGATTTGGACATGCTCTTTTCAGCTATGGCAATCATTCTTCTGTTTGTTAGTTTAAAAAAATACCTGATAAAATTCAATATAACCAATTTTTTCCCAGAGCCATGAAGGATTGTCCGGTGGAAAAGTTGCTGCAATCGTCGTTACTTTGATTTTGGTGATAGCAGTTTTTGCTGGTGTCATTTGGTACTTCAGGAAGAAAGTCTCCTTGCCAAGTCCGTCGTTTAGATATCGCAAGGTAAGGGTGAGACAGACAGACAAAAAAAAAAGCGGATAGATAGACAGACAGGCAGAAAGGCGAATAAACAGGAAGAAAGACAGACAGATAGACAAATAGATGGACAGACAAGCAGGCAGGCAGAAAGGCGAATAAACAAGAAGAAAGATAGATAGGCAGAAAGACCGACAGACAGACAGACAGACAGGCAGGCATACCAACCGATTGAAAGGTAGATGCGAAAATGAAGACTTTACTTGAAAAGCGTCTTCATGTCTCACCTACTCGTTTGTTGTTGTTTTTTTTCTGGCTCTACTCATAGGAGAATGAAACGGTGCAGTACGACAGCGAAGTGTTTCAAGATAATGCGCCTTCCTTCTCATATGAAAATCCTATGTATGGCGACACATCGGAACCTGGACCCAGGGAAATTACGGTCCATGAAGGGCCTGGACTACAAGCAGTAAGTTGCTTTCTTTGCTTCCCTCTTTCTTCCTCCCTTCACTTTTCTCTCCCTTTTTCCTTCTCTCCCCTTCTCCCTTTCCCTCCTTACTCTCTCCATTCTTTCCTAACTCCCCTGTCCTACCATGTCTTCCTTTATTTCTTCCTTCTATTCTCTCCTTTTTTCCTTCCTTTCCTTCCTTTTCCACTTCCCTTCCTCCCCTCATTTTGTTCTTCTGTTCCCCTAATTGTAATTTCTTTGACAGCCTTTCAGCGACCCAGAACACACGGAGTTCAGCAATCTTATTTACATGGAATTCAAAGAACCACCAAGCAAGGGAGAATCTTCTGACAATGTGGTAACTTAAATTTATATAATAATATCATATATTTATAAGTCATTTGCTAAAATCGCAAACTAACGATCTACATTGCGTTTCACTGTCAAACTCGTATTAATGCTACTTTCTTAATTTTGTTGCGAGTTACCCTCAAAAAGATTTGATGAATGGTAAAATAATCTGTTAGCGGAAGTGTCCTAGTCTGCGTTCCTTTGCGGTCAGCAGTTATTTTGTTACCAGGGGAGTTTTTCAGGAGAAAAATAGTTTTACTCTATTGTTTTGCCAACTGCCATGGCTACCATCGCTCGATGACGCAAAGCTTCTTTAAGGAGAAGCAGGAATGTAACAACCCTACGGCACAGTGCCGCTTTTCCAAGCATCCCAATAGTTTGATCATTGATTGGGAAAGAACACGCGATGGTTCAAATCACATGTTTAAGTTGTCACAGATTTGTATGGCAAAACACTTGCGTGATGGAGGTGTCGACTTACAGGGATTGTGCCGCATATCCAGCATTCTGATTGGATGATCATTGATCACGTTACGATACCGTGTCGTGAACTGTTCGTAAAAAAATATACCGGGATATCTCCGTCTTTCGTCAATGCATAATGATTTGCCTGAAAACACGAGATTTTAAACGATGTGAACTTTTTTTTTCTTATGCATACTCTTTAAATTTAAAGAAATCTAGAGTGCATGTATGATTAGGCGCACAATAAGGGTAGTGTAAATGATGGGGGTCAAGGGCGATGAGAAAGTAAGCGAGTAAGATATTGAGGGGGGAGAGGACCACACCTTAATGCAATGCATGGTCATCCCACATCTCTTGACCTCCACGTCACTTGACCCCCGCATCACTTGACCTCCACATCTCTTGACCTCCACATCTCTTGGGCATGTTCAACCTCATCTCAGCAATAATTACTCAATAACTTTTAAATAAAACGAAACTAAATAGCGTTTTTCTTTTGCTTTTTCAGTTGAATCTAGTAGAAGACGGAGATCTTCCTGCAGGAAAGGAACAAAAATGTAAAACATTGTTTTCATAATTCTTAAAGTGCTTATAAGCCTTTACACAGATGCGAAGGTTTATATTCCCAATATGCTAATGACTATGACGTAACAGAAGGGATCATTTAATATACAACACTGCGCTCGTTCTGGAATACAGTATTTTAAAAGCATCGCCCTTTTACTCGTGACTCACGTAAAGGTTCTTACAAATTTGTTTTCAAAAAATGTCCAGCGTTCAATCTTAAAAGTTGCCACAAAATAACTGAAATCCCTTATGTTACGTCATAGTCATTAACATATTGGAAATATAAACCTTCGTATCTCAAAGACCCGACATTCAAATGACGAATTATTTTCACAATCAACTATTCACTATTTAAAGAATCAATTCTGAAAATATTGTGTAAAGGCTCATAAGCACTTTAATTTTCCTCCGGGGTTCTTTTCATCAGTACTAGTCATTTTTTGTCCTCGTCAGCTCGCTAATTTTCTCTAATTTCAAATCTTTTTTCTTTTAGGTTAATGCTCCACTCCTACAGCAAGAAAATCTATAATCTTTTGACACCTGCACTTCCTTAAAACGAATTTTTCACTTAATTACGCGAGTAACGCACATAATGCTTTTATTGCTTTTGGTTGGTTAAGCAATGCAAAAGATATTCCACAGAGGGATTGAGGCCCCGTCCACACGTGTCCGGAAATTTTTGTATCCGCAATTTTTTTTGCGGATACGAAAATGTTCGCGTCCACACGCAGCGTATTCGAATCCTTTTCGAATCGTTTTCACTGGCTACACGTATCCAGAAATTTCTTGATCCGCCCTGATGCACCTTAGTGTCTAGTCCCTTTGACGGATAGTTTTTCTTATTGAGCATACGCAAAATCGTGTTTACGTCAGCGTATTCGAAAATTTGCCGTCCACACGTATCCGTATTCGGAGCGTATTCGAAAATGTCCACTCTGGGGACCGTTTTTGAAAATTTACGGATACAATTGGGTGCTATTCTTGCCTTTGATTGGTTTAACTAAAGCGGAAGCCTTTGACAGCTGGAGTGGGTCGTATTCTCGCTTTTGATTGGTTTAGCTAGAGTAAAAGCCATTTGAAAGCTGGGGTGGGTAGTATTCTCGTTTTTCATTAGTCTAATTAGAACGGAAGCCATTTGACAGCTGGAGTGGGTTGTATTCTCGCTTTTGATTGGTTTTGCTAGAGTGAAAGCCATTTGACAGCTGGAGTAGGAGGTATTCTCGCTTTTGATTGGTTTAGCTAGAGTGGAAGCCATTTGACAGCCTGATTGGGTGATATTCTTGCCTTTCATTGATTTAGCTAGAGCAAAAGCCTTTTAACAGTCAAAGTGATTCATAAAGCAGCTTGGGGGAGGGGTGTTTACCTATCTCAAAGGCAGAAAGCTGCATCTGCCAAAAGCTCAAGTTTCTTTAAAGGAATTTTTAAGAGTTTAGCTTACATGGGATTACTGCTGTCTTTTTTGAGAGATTGCTTAGCAGTTGCTGTTCCACACAGTGAATCCCCCTAAGTATGTATCTAAATTCATAAGCAACCACGCTTCATTTTTTGCATCAAGGTAATAAATTGGCTGTCTGCATCTGTGAACAGTAGTGCTCTTAGAGGTGGTTTTATTGAATTCACCTTTTCAAAGTGGAAAAGACTTGGTTTGAGTGGCTAGAATTTGGGAAACTAAATGGACTCATCCCCCAATATATTCCAATACTGTATGAGCTTTGAACTTTGGAAAGGGTGAATTCAATAGACGTTTCCTGAATAATTTGGCTTAAGTGCCCACTAACCAAAGGTTCCTAGTCAAAGTTTGTATGAATAGATGGGTTCATATAAAATACTGTTTATCTTGTCCAGTCCAGCCTTGATTTGGAGTCCTTGTTATGTGGGAATGGCTCAAGTGAATTCAGAAAAAAAGTTCTATTGTCCAGCTGGGGTACTCCAATGTAAAAAGGGTGCAGACGATCATAAAGGGAAAAGAGAATTTGGGTGTGGTCCTGGTTGAATATTAGCACTTTGAAACATAAAATAAATTATTAAATTATAAAATAAAATAAATTATTTAATACAATTGATTAATGACATTAATTTTTTCACCCCTAAAATAGGAAGTGATTTAAGATTTCACTCCCCTCAAAGATATCATCCCCTCCCTTCATTATGTAAGAGTACCCCACATGGGTCTATTGTTCTGCATTGTAAGGCATTACCATATATAGCATGCTTTATACCAGGGTATTTAACTATAGTTGGCATCAAATGCAAGGAGTATTTATATATGTCAATATGCACAGTATGCTTATATTTTAATAAGTAAACATATCAAGTAGTCACTTAAATAAAAATTCATTTCAAGCTTTGAATTTGTGCCAAACTTACTCATACAATTTTTTTAAATGTTTCTTTAACTTTTCATGTAAAAGAGAGTTTCTTTCTAAAGATTTCTGAGTCTATTGTTTTCTCATTCCAAAGTTCTTTGGGATACTACTGGAAGAAAAGAAATAATACTCAAGGGAATGGCACATTGTCTGAAATGAAAAAAAAACGTTCTATCTGATAAGCCAAGAAACAAATGTAAAAATTTAATCAGGAAAAAAAACAAGGGTGGGCGGAGTACATTTTATTATGGGGGAGAGGGGGGGGCAGAATTTATTTTTTCGCATAGAACTTTTAAGACACTGAAATGATAAGATTTCATTCTCGTAAAAAGTGGGGGAAGTGGCCCTTAAAATTGAGATTCACACATTGAACTCGGAAATAATTTTCAAAACCCCTCTGGAATTTCTCCTGAATCCTTACCCACTCCTCCCTCCTCCAAAAATAGAAGCATTTTTCCACACACAGGTAACCCACGAATCCAACATACCTCAAAATAGCTATACCGCTTATATGGTAAACTATTGTCTATGAATCGAGACATTTGATTGGTTGACCAGTGATCGGTCTGTCTCTGTATACAAAACTTGATCATAGTCTATCACCCAGTAGTTACAAACTGTGCCTTGCATGGCATTGCAAGCCAACTGCGTTTGGAAGAGATATGGACGAAAAAGGTGACAAAAAAAGTCCAAATAAGTAAGTATCTACAGAGTATAGATACCTTTTGAAGTTTGGAGGCAATTTTTGGGGAAAATCAGTCTCGCGATTGCCAGGAATTTTTCGCGCGAAATGTGGCACATGGCCGTGGCACTAAAAATGGCTTTGCAGATAGACACTTTATACATTGATAAAGGTTAAACTTCTGAGTTGTTATAGAAGGATTTTTTAACTGGAAGTTTGGTATTTTATTCATTTATGCTCTCCTGGGGTTATGGTTATCCAGGGATTCCTCGTTGTTCATCTTTTGGTGTGTAATATTGACGTAAATGCATAGTAAGAGGGTCGAGTCTATGTCATGTTCTAATCCGATCTTCCTCTACAGACTCAAAGCGAAACTCGTCAAGCAAATATCAGATGAAGCTTACTGGGATTGTAGTGTTTGTACATACCGAAATACTTCTGAAGCCTTTAAATGCGCCATGTGCGACGTCAGGAAGGGTACTTCAACAAGGTATGCTACATATGAAACTTGTTCATATTCTGATCATTGCATGGTTGTTGGCATACAAATGGTTTTCTCACTAAACAAACTACCACAAAATATCTCTTGCTAAACATCAGCGTAAATAGTTGATTTGGGGATATTTTCTTATTAATTATGCACTGTTAGTTGTGGTTCAACATTCAGTACAATCTTGATTAGAAAATGCAAGGCGAACACGAGGTTCTTTCCTCTAAGTTAACTTGGGTTAATCACTGAGACAGTCTGGAGTTTGTGCTCGGCTTTTCCTATTAACACCATCTTCTACAACTGCACCATGTTTTCTGCTTTATTTTCGTCCCCATATGAAAACCTGGTACGGTAGAAACACCTCGAGTTGAAGCTGAGAAAGCATCAACAAAGCTCAAAGAGCTTCACTTCCAGACCGGTTATCTGTCAGATTATTTTGCAGTTTCAACTCAATAACCTTTATCCAATTTATCAGAGAGAGGATCTTATCTTTGTAAACAAGATAGTCTTATTTATTTAACGTTATTATTCTAAAGCAGTTGTCTTAATTATATAAACCAGCTGTTTATGATGTTTAGATCCATATATATGCATGGCTAAACTTGTTTATAACTCTTTTCCTCTGATATTCGACCTCTGGTAGCTCAAAAGATACATAGGTCAACTCATTCTTCCGCGTACTTACATAAATCCTTTAGAAAAATCACTTGATAAGATTGTAAAAAATCTTTAAGTCTTTCATTAACACCTTGGGCCATTTATTTATTATTTATAGAACTAAATAACTCAGCTACTTGGAGTTTAACAATAGGAAAGAGCTTTATTTTTGTTCGAGCACCACATGAAATATTTCCAGAAAAAAAATATTGATGAAACTTAAACAACCATTTATTTTCTTTTCTGCTTCGTAGTTCAAAGTTTATTTATTCACAAGGAAACATTAATCAAAGAACATCTATGTTTGTACATATTAGTATATTTATGCATGCTACCTTGTATATATATGCTTATGAGAATATATATGAAATATATAAATATATATACACCCCTATAGGGTAGTTTGTTAAGAAGTATCGATGGTATCAAGAGTTTATGAATATAGAACTTAATTGGACAGTTTTAAAAGTGATTGTTTAATTTCCTTGTAGCAGTGTGCATAGGGCTAAAGTGTCATACCGTGCACATGTTCCATTGACATATGAATTGGAAGGTTTTTTTGGATCAATGCCAACATGGCAGATGGTTCTGTATGAAGCAGACAGACTCATTGGTGATAAAAGAAAACATTTAGTGAAAGAAAAGCTAGAAGCACTCATGGGAATGATGCCAATGAATTATTTTTAATCATTATGTTATTATTTCATTATACAACCGTTCTTAATTAATTGTTGCCATTATTGAAAGTGTTTTATGTGTAGGTTGGGTTTTCTATTGTTTGACAATTTGTAACACTGAAATGTCTTCCCCCTTCATTGTTGTGGTTGGATCCATTTCTATATGTGCTGTATGCATAACCTTTTGTGTAGGAGAAGTCACAGTTTGAATATACTCATAATTTGTTCATCATTGGCCAGTATTAAAGGAATATGAAATGTGTGTGCATGCTTCTGTAATGTGATTTACACACGCTGGGAGCTGTGGGCATAAGAGAAATAAGCTTAAGAAAATGATGTGTTATCAAGTGTTTTTCTTGCTTCTCAAGTGCTCTGTAGCTCCTACAGCTGTTAAATGTCCCTCTTACAAAATATTTTTGAACTATTTTGAGCTAGCGTGTCTCTGTCCTCCGATATAAACAGGGTAACCAGCCAATCATTGTGTGCATTATATTTCAAAAATCTAATAAAAGGGGGTAATATAGTACTGGAATGTCGTTGTCACTGGGAATGTGTTTTGGGGGGTGCCTAATTGTGCAGATATAATGAAATGTTAAGTGGTTTTGTTTGGATGCAGTATGCATTTATTTTATGCCGATGCACATGAGGTAAGAATACTGAATCATGAAGCTGCTATAACACTTAAATGGCTTCATCATTGAGGTTAGAATGTGTTCTCTTTACATGGGTAGGATAAATCAATGCATAGATTTGTTTCAACAGGCATTTATTAAATATTCTCATAGCTACGTCACTCCACTTTGACACTGAAATGGCTTCCTGGCATTGGAATATGAGCCATTTCTGCGCCAATGTATGATTAAGTTACAGCATGGTTTCGTTTGAGCATTCATTTATTCTCTTTGCTGAAAGCTAATGAGCTGATATGACACTGAAGTGGCTTCCCTAGTATTGGAAATTTATATAAACCATTTCTACAGGTGCTGTACAAAAAACCTTGATGCGTAAATATATGCTTAGCTCACAGCGACGGTGGTTTTGTTTGAGCATGCATTAATTGTGCTGAAAGCTAATTCTTTACATTACGAGCTGATATAACACTGAAGTGGCTTTAGTATGTGTGTGTTGGAATCCGATTTATTTCAGTCTACATGTAGTAATACTGTATCCATTTATTATGTGCTAGATACCACACTTGTTAAATGGCTTTCAGATTAAAAATAATTCTCATTTTACAGCAATGTAAAATGCATGTTTTCCCATTTTAGATCATGTGTAATTCCATTGAGAATGCAATCTTTGTCTGACTTGTATCTATATAGATGTGTTTTCCCATATTTGCCCCATCCCCTGGATGCCCCATAATTCCTTGCGATCCAAGATGACTGCCATATCATTAAAGTAGTCCTTTATTTTTAGAGTGCATTCAGTCAAATTATTGAATAGTTAGATAAATGTATCTAACTTAGATAACTATTTAGTTGACGTCACCTAAAATAGTAAAAGCGCGCCAAATAACGGTCATGCTAACCCGGGGGGTTGTTTTACCAGAGAATGAGTGAATAGACATTCATTTGTATCATCGTTTCTCCCTCTGATCTCAGTAGCTGTTTACTCGTAGTTTCAAATTTAGGTGACATCAGCTAAAATAGTAATTTACTTATCTAATTTAGGTGACGTACACTATTTAACAGTTTGACTGAATGCACTCTAAACTTTTCCATAATCTTGAGGAAGTACGACTTAAAAGGACTCCACTGTACTGAGTTTGCGATATATTGAAAACTGGGATCAGTTGTACGAAGCCTGGGTAGCGCTATTCAGTGGATAAATCCTTATCCAGTGGATAAATCGATGCTGTTATCCAATAAATTTATCCACTGGATAAGATTTATCCGTTGAATAGGAGGCTTCGTACGACCGGGCCCTCAGGTGTAAGAGTGAGATTTCATTTATGTTTTGTCTAGGAAACCTAGAATAAATGCTCAGCTTGTAGCACAACAAGTAGCTCAACAATATTCACCTGTTCTACCTCTCAAGAAAACACCAAACAAAAAAATAAATAATAGAAAAATGAGGTAAGATTATCCATTTTTCACTGTTAAAGCTGTGCTTTAGGCTTAAGCTCAGGGAGAATGGCCTCACTTTTTTTCATTTGCATAATCAGGGTTCGTGCTACATTTTCGTTACAAGATTCAAGGACTTTTTAAGCACTTTTCAAGCACAAAAATTCGATTTTCAAGGACAAAGTTTTTTGTATTAGAACATGGTTTAAACATTGATTCAATGTTACGGTGCAGGACAGTGCAGCTAATTCCGCCGGGGCCACATCCACCAATAAAAAACGATGACACGCAACCAACCAATAAACAAGCACCCAGAAACTCTTAAATCAATTTTAATCATTATTTATTTTAAAAGGAAAGTTAGAAATAGCATTAAGTTTGCATTAACTTTAAGGAGTATTCCAGGAGTTTTGGCGTTTTTCCCTTTTTTCAAGGGCTTTTCAAGCGCCCTTGAAAACGTGTTTTCAATTCCAGGGCTTTTCAAGGATTTCAAGGAGTAGCACGAACCCTGATAATAGTCTCTTATTTGACTCATATGTTTTCAATAATCTTCATATCTTCAGACCAAGACTCAACAATGTGGACAGAGACAGTGCACAACATATGGCGGTTACTGTCGGCAGTGTTACGGTTATAATAACAGATTATAAACTTTTAAAACCTGGTAGTTCACCATCTGGTACTCCTGAAGGAAATTCACCAGTTTCGGAGGGAAGTTACGACCCTGGTCCATCGAATGTGTCACTAGAATGTATAGGCAACGGCACAACAGTAGAAGACAGTTCATGACATTAGTGACATTTTTAGGTTTTAGCATCTTTCATAATTTCTATAAATAGCTAGCTTTATGTGATTATACAGTGTATTTTTAATATTGTAGCCCATGACTGTATCAAAGTGATACTGCTGTTGAAGACAACGATAGAAACTCCAGATCTTGGTCGTATGCCAGCCATAATTAGGTCTAAGAGAAAATTAGTTCTTCCAATTCAACGTTAGTTTTACTAAGAATACTACAGCTAGTGTATATTTAAAGAGTCTTGTATAATATTTTGTAACAGATGCAAAGGTAGTCGTGAAACACCCATTTTAAACCAGGTTAGGATAATTATTGCAGGGCTGTTGGCCAATCATCATTCAATACTTCACTAACTCTTTACCAGCTGATGAATTTTGGCCAACAAATGGCCAGGTGTCAACTGACACGTCAGCCAGTCATAAAGTACATGATTACCCATATAGTAGGTTTCACAGTAGTTTCTATTCCTCAATTTTTCTTTGGATAAAAGGGACCCTTTAAGAAGCTCTACTCACATTAATTTTAGGGGTGTCATTAACTTTTGAAAATAGATCATGAACTATAGCCAGAGAGTCCTGGCAGGGTTTTCATTAAGTTTTCAAACATGAGAATATCAGGATAGTATAAGCTGGAGAATTTTGACCCATTACCCAAGCATTCCCTGGGCATCTCAGACCCTTAATGAAAACCTTGACATTACTACCTTATCAGGAGATTCTGTCTTTTACTCTTTGTATTATAAAATGACTCAAATAGGTATGGAATGGATTTCATTTGGCATTTTGTAGCTAGCCATATACCATAGCCATAATTACCTATTCAGTTAAATGTGGAAACTGTCGAGAAACCAGGTCATGTGTCATAAATAAGTACCAATCACTTCCCTCACGATAGCCACTCTATACTAAATGGGTGCTAGCTCTATGGCCAGAAATAACCAGCCACATCAGACTGATCAACACATGCAGGGGCAGATCCAAGAATTTTAGAAGGGACTTGACTATTATGAAGGTTTTAACAAGAACTCCATAAAAAAGGGGGTGACTGTTACTAACGATATACTGAGAAATTTGACCAAAAAGTGGGGTGACTATTCACCCCTGGACCCACCCCTGACATGGCGCCAATCAAAAGGACCAGCCTTATATAAAGAGGTGTTTACTTGGGCAAGTGTCAATCCTGACCAGACATTGTTTGTTAACTGGCCTTTATTTTGTGCCCTCTAAATGTTATGTTATATATGTTAGCAACTGAAGCAATTTCAAACGTTCTAGAATTACTAAACAACAATCTACTAGGTGAGTTGCACTCAATTTTAATCACTTGCATTTGCCTGACATTAACTATTTGGTCTTGTAGTAAATTCATATAAAAAATATGATTGAATGACATAACATTTGACTTTCTTGCATAATTAGCAATATTTAAAATCCCACCGTGTCCCCCCACCACATCGCATGCATCCACACACTGCATGCAATAATTTCAAAAACCTCTGCAATCCCTTCAAGAACATTCGCAAGCTCCCCAACCCTCCCCACTCCTTGCTTTATTAATAAGTTGAGTATATATTTGTGTTTATAATATAGTTAGAATAGTAAGTGCATGCTGATTGGTCGAAAACTGAGCTTTATTAGTGATGCTGCTACATCCTGCGATCATCATTCTTTTTACATAAAAAATTCAATACCAAAATAGAATTAATGACTATATAGTAAAACAAATAAAACAGCTTTTCCACGCTCTGTTCAGTAATAATTTAAAGCACTTAGGAAATGCCTTACACTTCTTTTATTGTATGATAGAAACTTGTTGTACTCTTTGTTAGCTTCTATATTAATCTATTGCATAATTTGGAGTCTTGTCGTTGCTACACAAGCACTACACAACAAGTTTGCTGATTCACAGGAAAAAATCTTTCTTATGAAATTGATCAGCTTGGACTTAGAAATGAAATTCAATAGAAAGACAAACGCTAGAAGA
Organism: Actinia tenebrosa; assembly: GCF_029948245.1. Lineage (NCBI taxonomy): Eukaryota > Metazoa > Cnidaria > Anthozoa > Actiniaria > Actiniidae > Actinia > Actinia tenebrosa. The sequence goes on along the minus strand of NW_028292580.1, from coordinate 14,401,528 downwards.
TTACGACATTTCGACATCGTCCGTTGTCATTATAAAGTGATGGAGGAATAATTTAACATTAAATACAAAAAAACAGCAATAGTTGAGTGAATTAAATTATGAAACGGTCCAGTTAACAGTCGATGTTTTACAGATCAGTGGGTCACGTAAATAACTGGCTCTAATATTAGAGTCACTTTGGGTGTTAATTGAAGGCAATTTTTCTTTTGAGCATCATGAAATTGAGAAATTTTATTAGTCACCAGGACTATGAGTTATTATATGCTACAGCTTATAAAAAATATCTACTTACATTTTATACAAATATTCTATAAAGTTATTATCCACATGCTTATATCTTGGGCATAAGGTTTCCACATTTCAGACTCTACTTTCTTGCAAGTCCAAAAGGTGCCATACGACTAACCAGATATTTTTTTGATTCCTTATTTCTTTTTTCTTCGTAAAGATCTTGTTTTGGTCCACCGTCTGCAATATCAAAAAAAAATCAAATCCCAGATTATCCTTACAAGTTATTATTTGCTTGGGAGTTGGGTGACCTGTGGAATGACGAGCTTTCACTAAGTGTTAACTAGATAAACTTTCTATAATAAAACATGGGTGGAGTTGCAGAAACACACTAAATCTCAATTTGATATGTGAGTAAGTCATAACCGGACTTTGATCAGCCCAGAGGTTGTTTCAGGTTGATCTGTTATTAAGAGTGCCCTGCCTTTGATCAGCTCAGAGATTTTATAAGGGTTTGATAAAATCAATCGTTTAATGAATACCTTGGAGTGGTTGCAAACAAGTCTTCATCAGATTCACCATTTTCCTCTTCATTGTATTCCTATGATCAACAAAAAAAACCTTCATTCTGTGTGTTTGGGTTCTTGATGGTTTTGGTTATATGCAGTAAGGTATTTTTAAATACCTACATGTATTCAATATAAATCATTACTGGACCCTACTAGATGTACTTTTTTGGAGGGGCAAGGGAAATGCCTATGGCATCAAGACTTCTTGCTTGCACAATGGCCCTCCGGAGTTGGGGAGAGAAAAGGAAGGGCCCCCCTTTCTCCAGTCCCCAGCTGTGCCGGAGAGCTGCTACACAGACTACAGGACTTCAACAAACCTCCCTCAGTTTTCAGGGACATTTAATCACATGATGATGATTACAAACCTCATCACTGCTTGCTTTTCCAAATGCTGGTGTTAATTGCCAATCTTCATCACTTTTGTCCTCATTTGTTCCATCACTGTCATTACCCTCATCATCAGTATCATCTTTGTCATCATCTGTTTCATCACCATCTTCACCATTACCTTCATCATCCTCTGTCTCATCACCATCATCACCATTACCCTCATGGACAGTAACATCCTCTGCACCATCAGTATCCTCATTATCAGAATCACTCTCATTTATAGAAGCAAGATTGGACATTAAAGGTGGTTCAGGAACTCGCTTTTGATTATTTTCACTTAATTGAAATGCTGCAGATATTTCTTCTTTTCTCAAGTTGCCTTCTGGTGAAGATTTGCTGCAATTCTTATTTCTTTGATCCTTTGAATGAAGTTGCTGGGCATTTTTATTTTCACTTTTATTTTCTGTGTCAATCTGCTGAAAGATTCCAAAAGACGAGCTGCTCTTCGAGTCCTCATCATCAATAATAACAACCGATTCTGTACTAGATTTATCATCAAGTGTGTTTCCTGTCTGCTTTCTTTCCTTTATTTCATCTATCAGTTTTTCAAACTGACCTTTATTTTCTTGTACTGCAATTTTAAAAATATCATAACACAATATCAAAGTCTGGTAGTATTGTGTAGCTCCAAAAATTATCCATACCCCCTCCCCCCCAGAGGATTTAGGAATTTCCAAGGGGTGGGGGGTCACAAGAAAGAACAAAATTACAGAGTTTGTATGGAAGAAAATTTGAATTTCCATGGGTGGGGGTGGCGTCTAAAAAATACATCCGTGGGGGGTATGCATAATTTCTGGAACTAAACATTAGAGAAAGATGTAATGCATGCATAGTAAGCAACAGCACTGAAATACTTTACAATTTTCGTTGCTTGCTGATAAGCAGGTGTTAGTAGGATTATGGTAAAGACATCAGAGTATGCCAATGGTATGTGGTTGGCTAATACACTACCGACATCCTTTTTGGGCTTGTATTGTTAATTGTTACCATTATTGATAAAATAAGGTTTGAGACTGAAGTTTGGGACACATCAAAATTTTGAAAAAAATTGATGTGAATTGCATGTGTGTTTGTAAGAATGCACTATTTTTGAAATAACACAACCCTAGCCTCCTTTGCAGCCGTAAATGTTGCGTGACGACCCTAAGAACGGCTGCAAAGGAGCGAGTTTAACACAACCACTGATGGTTATGCATAAAGTGGAGACGGTGTAGAATATTCCTGAGTTAACTATTATTGGTCATGAGAAAGCTAAACTTACAATATTGTTTGTGCACTTTTTCCACTTGTTCTTCAGTCGCATCTCTATTTAGATTCTGAAGTAAACATATATAATAAAATATAAAGCATTGTATTTTTCATAAATGGTTTTTAGTAGGAAAATTATGTCCACTACAAATAGGTCCTTTTTTAACCTCCTGGGAAGTGAGAGGAAGAGAGTCCTGTCTCTCCAACATAGGACCTCTGCTCCCAGGGTATATAGCCATTACTCTAATGCAAGTGGAGGACCTTTCTTAACCTGCTAGGAAGCAAGAGGAAAAAAGACCTGTCTCTCCAACATCTTGTTTCCTAGCAGGATAGAAAAGGACCTCTGCTCCCAGGGTATATGTCCATCATGCTAATCATGATGTATACAGATCTGCTATAGAAGCTGGCATGTTGCTCATGCATTAAACCTAAAGGAATCCTATGTTGCACTTACAGGAACAGTAGAGGTAGCCTTTAACAGCTTTGTATTTCTTTTTTCTTTATTCTCAAGTTCTTTAACAATTGCTGAAACTGCAGAATCAAAACATGTAACACTAAACCAGAGAACTTAAATAACCATGAATGATGGTATACATATCATCATCATCATTGTCATCATGGTCCGTCATCATCATCATCATCATCCTTATTATCCTTATCATTGTCATCCTCATCATTATTATGCAGACTTCGCAGTTGTTAGCAATTATGGAAATTTTTTAGGTTAATCTTATGGCTGAAACACAGCCTCAGACTTTATTACTCATAAATACAATAACCAACGTAATACAATAACTGGCTTTACCATATTATGAGGGGGGCACAATAACAGAATAGATTGGCTGAAGAAGGAACAATATATACCTGGTTTGGGATTCACAGAGTCACACTGTGCATTATATGCTACCACAAAATCTTGATGCCTTTTGATCAGTGTCTGAAGAAAAAATCCATAATGATTTTTAACATTATAAAGAAAACAGGATATTGAAGCATGTGTAAACTGCAAAAGAAATTGCTAGGTAATGCACTAAAGTATTACAAATAAGAGTACAGAAAATTAAAGAGAAGTTTGGTGTATTTTTCAGCTACAATATTGTACCCTTCTTAGGTCATTTCTCTTAGCTTCTTAATTTGCGCTTATATCTTGTCTGCATTAATATTCAAAGTTTTTTCATAAATCTAGTTGGTGGTAGTGCTGTGCTACTGAGTCATACATGGACTGTATGGTCGCTGCCAGAGGCACCTTCCCATGTTTTCATTTCATCCCAGTTGAGCTGTGCCATTGCTGAACTTGCAATGGTGAATAGCAATGAGTCTCTTTAGTTTACCTTTCTGTCTCCTTGTGTTGATAGCTTCCATTCCTTTAGCTTCTGTTTGAGCTGCTTTTCTGATAGAATGGCATACACTATTCCTGGAATTGGTTTTCTTTTTGGTCCTGCTGGTCTATACAATTATTACATTGAAATAACAGTCAATACCGTACCACATGCAACAATAGGTCATGTGGCTCACTCAACCCCCCTTATTCTGTTTAAAGTTTCCAGTGAATGACCTTTAAACTAAACCAATACCCTGAAACAACCACTGGACCAATCAAAGTTAGGACATGGCTAAATCAAAGATTAAATTGGAATTTAGTTTGTTGGGTTTAGATTTGAGGGCCACAAGGGTGGATCCAGGGTAGTTTACGTGATTTCCGTAAACTACTCAATTTTTTTCAAAGCTAGACATCATTTCTTTCTAAATGATGTCAAGATATGTGTATTACATTATTCTAGAAACTTCTAGAAACAACTCACTTGGTTGTTTTTCAGTTAATTATTAAGGAAAAGTCAAACAAAAATGAGTAATCTCGTCATTTCTGCCGATTTATTACCGATTCCCGCAAAAATTTTCGGGTTTCGGATATCTCCGTCGGTACGCATCGGAATGCTATCGGAAAACGATCGGAAAACAGCCTTTGTCAAATAGAACCTCAGGGGGTGAGCGTGCGTAGTTGTAGAGCTAGGCCGGTGTGATGATCGTAAACTACTCAAAGAATTCTCTGATTGGCTGGAAACACATTGATTGTTTTGGAAACCACTCAAACCCTTTTCTGATTGGCTATCTACTTTGCAAACTACCTCATAAACTACCAGCAAAACTATAAAAAGCTAGACCTACCCCCGTTGGGTCTCTTTCGTTCTTATGATTAGAGTCATAGATTTGCTGTAGTTTGAACGAAGGAATATTCTACAATGCGTGGCGACCCGATTTGCAGGAGGGAGGACTGTTCTCCTTTCGACATTGGCTTGAATTTTAAAGAAATTGGCTCTTCATCACCACAAGATAAGCTGGGGTTCATTGAGAATGTGTGGAAACCAGGTGAGATTTTTGATTTCCCACTGTCAATAGAAAATAGAAAGCCTCGTAAGTTTGTCTTTGAATGGCTTAGAAGATATCCCTGGCTTGCATACTCTAAATATCTCGATGGAGCATTTTGTTTTCCCTGCGTTTTGTTTGGAGTAGAATCTGGTAGAAATGCTCATGAATTAGACAAGTTGTTGAAGTCCCCACTCACATGTTGGACTTCAGCGGCTTCGAGACTTACAAAACACGCCAGCGGTAAATGTGAGATGCACAATTTTGCTGTAATTGCCATGGATAACTTTTTGAAAACAATGAGGCAGCAAGCGGTCCCAGTAGATCAGAAGTTGAATATTCAACAGCAAATCGATAGAAATAGGACGGTCCTTAAGTCTTTGTTTGAAACGATAATTTTCTGTGGGCGAAACAACATAGCTCTCCGGGGTCAACGCGATGATGACCCAACAAATGCTAGTCTATCAGGAAACTTTCAGGCTCTGCTAGAATTTCGAGTGCAGAGTGGTGATCAAATACTGCAGAATCACCTGGAAACTGCACCCAGAAATGCAACTTACATTTCTAAAACCATCCAGAATCAGATGATAGAAACAGTAGGTCCTTACATTTTAACTAGTTTGTCAAAGGAAATCAGAGACAGTAAGTTTTTCTCTGTCTGCAGATGAAGCTGCAGACATTTCTAACAAAGAAAATCTTTCTTTAGTGATAAGATTTCTTGATTCAAGAAATATAATTAGAGAAGAATTTATTGGGTTTTCTCTTTGTGATGAGGGAACAACTGGAGCTGCTATCAAAGATAAAATACTTACAGCAGTAGCAGAATTAGGACTTTCTATGGACGACTGCAGAGGCCAGTGTTATGATGGGGCAGGCAATATGGCAGGTTGCTTGAATGGAGTTTCAACACTTATAAGAAATGAATTTGACAAAGCAATTTATGTTCACTATATGAACCACAGGCTGAATTTGTGTGTTGCTGACACATGCCAACAACCACTTGTTAGAAACATGATGGATACTGTTAAAAGAATTTCTGATTTTTTTAACAATTCACCAAAGAGACAGCAGTATTTGGTCATGAAGGTTAAAGAGATAATGCCTCAAGCTAACCATACTGTTCTGATAAATGTATGCCGAACAAGATGGATCGAAAGAATAGAAGGAATGGACAGAGTTGTAGAACTTCTTCGTCCTGTTGTTGCTACGCTTGAAGACATATCAATGAACAACAATGATCTTGGAACTGGGGACTGGAATCGACCTAGTAGAAATGATGCACAGACCTTACTGAATGCAATAACTTTTTCATTTATTGTTGCTATTGTTATTGTTAGACACATGTTAGATTTGACCCGACCTCTCACTGTCAAATTACAAAAGAAAGCAATGGATCTTCTCAAGGCAAAGGATGAACTTGCACTTTTAAAGTCAGTCTTAACAGAGATGAGAACTGACATTGATGCCAGGCACAATGCACTCTACCAGGAAGCTGTCACTTTAGCAGGTCAAGTTTCAGTTCAACCAACCATGCCTAGAGTAGCTCAGAGACAAGTTCACAGAGCCAATGCTGCAGCCCGAAACCCTGAAGAATATCATAGGACAAATTTAACTGTAGTTTTTCTAGACCATATAGTCCAACAACTGAACAACAGATTTCAAGATGATGTGTTTGTTTGCTACAGAGCACTTTCAGTTATTCCATCAATTATGCTGGCCACTGGTATTGTTTGGAAGGATAATGTATTAGCCTTTTGTGAACATTATAGGCAGGATATACCTAATTATGCAGGTTTACAAGCAGAACTTATTCTGTGGGAGAGAATGTGGATGAGGAAAGATGATCTAGGAGAGGAAATCCCTGATAGTTTAGAAGGGACACTTGAGCACATTGACAATGTTGCTTATGCTAATATACATACCATACTTCAAATCCTTATAACTATCCCTATGTCATCTGCTTCTTGTGAAAGGTCCATTTCAACCCTCCGTAATCTTAAGAACTACTTAAGAAATACTATGGCTCAAGACAGAATGAATGGACTGGCACTGATGCATTCCCACAGAGACATGGACTTAGATCTTGAGGAAATAATAGATTTATTTGCTACTTTAAATCCTAGACGAATGAGAATGGAGAATATCTTACAGTAATATTTTATATAATATTTTTTGGACCACCACTCCAGTGTTCTTAGAGTACTTGTGAGTTATGTTCCATCTGGATTAATAATTATCTGATTTTTAAATCCTTCAACTGATGGGGAACAGTACAGGAACAAGGTGGAATTTTTAAAAACTTATTCTTTTCTGAAATCTATAATATTGTTCACTGGGTTTTGATTAAGCTTGAATGGTCTTTACATATTCTCAACTGAACTCAGCAATGAATTCATCTATAGTGGAACACCTCAATCTAAATAAGGTAATGTATTCATTTTGTATAATTTGCTAGTACATGTAAATTCTAGTACACTGATATTGTGACTGTATGTTCTCTATCTTTCATAAAATATTCAATTTGCTGCCATGCCACTTTTCCTTTAATAGCATATATTTTGCATTGTACTTTTACATACTAATACTTTTGATGTCATTTTTTTCACATGATGTCCTTTGATGTGCTAGATTCTTCAACTGAGATAAATCTGTACAAGGATCTTGACTGCAGACAGCATGCTATGGTAGATGTATCCTTTTAGGCAGTTTATAACTAATAGGGGTATGGTGGGTTGGGTATAAATTCAGAGTAAACTACTCATGTCCAAACCCTGGATCCACCCCTGGGCCATGTGTTATATAACTCTCTGGGTTAATTTTGTCACCCTCCTTAAATAAAGTTTATTGTATTGTATTGTATTTGTGGAGAGATTAACCAGAAAAAAGCCTCATATCAAGGAAAAGGAAAAGTCCTCAAAGTCCTCAATATAAACTTTATCACTTGATACCAAGATGAAAGAGCACATTGATATTTTAATAACAAGGTAAAGTTTCATCTCATAGACATATACAGTACAGCCCAGATGTTTGTCACAGTGTCCTGGCATGTAATTTGGATGGACTTGCGTTAATTCATTACACGCAAAAACGTGTAAACAGTCCTTTGAGACAAGGATGCACTACAAGCGTTTGAGTGTAATTTTCTTTTATTTTGTTTCAAAATATTGCGAAAACCTGTTGGAAGTTCTACTCACATAAATTTATTTGCTCCAGCTATTTTTTCTGTCACTTTTTTTTCGGTTGAGGAGGAGGCAAGTCTCACTGGGGATTTCCTGGACAATGACGCAGCAACTGGTTCTTGCTTCAGTTTTGTATCAGTTGCTTTCTTACGACTTCAAGATAAGAAAAGGATGTCGTCAAAATGCCACCACTATGCAACTAAAATTTACCATTCAATTCCCATGCCATGTTCAGTAGATCCATCCACTTTGCAACTGTTTTTTTCCCCATTTCATACCCACTGAGTATATCTTTTATTAATATGTGATATAACAGAGTAAAAATTTATTTAAATGCCTCTTGAAAAGAGAAAATATTTTTGCCCAAACTCATTGGAGATAGCAATTTTTTTATTCCATAACGATAGATTGGAATGTGAAGAATAGAACATTAGTGATTTAGTGGGATATGAATATATTAAAAAACAAAAGAAGATCACTGAAGCTGAACTTTTTCTTTTGTCTTTTAATGTATTCCTTTCTCACTAAATTACTAACGCTCTAATATCGTACGACAACGTTCTTGCAAGTACGTGTAGCACCTTATAATAAATTATGCATTTATAAAATAAAATCGATGTTTTACCTCCTAAGGGAGCTCTTCTTCTCTCCAGATATCAAGCAGAGGTCAAGGTGACTGTTAACAGTATTTGAACTAATCATCTCTCCACAGACAGGGCATTCAACTAATTAAAAACAACCATAAGAACATAAAGACATGAACGCACATTTCATATTACCTATGTTAAAAATGCCACTACACATTATTGACTTTCGCAGCTTTGAGGAGCATATGCCATCTATGCTTGCAGGCTAGAACTACAGTATCCTTCTAATAGTTGACAACAATTTTTAAAATCTTCAAATGTTATTGATACCCTCAAACAGCCTTCGGGCTTATCAAAGGCAGAGCATAATAAGCTGGAAAAGTTGAATTCAGTATGCTATCACAAGGACATGCTAGCAGGCCTGTCACGTTCCAGCAGTCGTCAATTTATCACAGCCAGTCTTACATCTGGAAAAAAATATTAAAAACTGAGAATAGATACCAAAAGACGTAGGGGCTTCTGCATCATCTGTAGATTGCGAAGTATTTGTGGGTGATTTCATTGGGTCAATCTCCATTGCTTGTGGCTTCTTTACATCTTCATTATCATTGTCGTCACTGTCTGAACTTAAAAGTTTTTGTCTTTTTCTTTTAGTCCTTGGAGTAAGATGAGGTGATTTTCCCTATGTAAGGAATTAAATATATACTAAATATAATTATAGAAATAATGCAGCTACCTATTAATCATGAACCCACCTATTTTCATAATTCCCTTAAACTACCCCAAAACCAATAAAACCACACGTATTACTTTATTTGGCCAAAAAAGGAGAGGTTCATTGAGACAACAACCAAGAACACAGCTAAAAACTAGCTAAGGGAATAGGCTAAATAAATTTCTCCGCCCACAATCTTGAACAAAACAGAATTACATAAATGACAGCAATGGGTTTTTTTTATGACTTCTCTCTTGCTCTACAGCTCCCACAATTTTGTTTAAAACACAGTGTTACATTAACACGTGGACTGTTTTATATTCCTAACATGTAGCTTATAAATCTCAAATACTTTTCACAGTACCTTTTTTGTCTTAGTTTTAAGATTCATTCTCATTCGTCTGGGTGTAATTTCAAAATTACTGGCACTATCATCAGACATCTCTATATTTTCTTTTTTTTCTGGTACACTCTGTACTAATGCTTTTCTGATTATATCTAAAAGTTTTGGCCTGCAAAAAAGACAAGAAATTATTGCTAGAGATTACTGTTGCTCCTACTCCGAACTGTGAACACTCCAGTTTGTCATCGAATCAGATGTATCGAAAGTCTATAAAATCTATTCAAGGAGATCAAGTGATGCAAGAGAAAGAAAAAATAAAAGTATATTTACAAACAAAAAATAAAAAATAGAATAAACTGGAGTGTTCATGGTTATAGTAGAATGACAATAAGTTAAGCATGAGAGAAGAATTATGATTAATAATGGCAAAACACAATAGAAGCATGACTTTTAGCAGAGTGTTTTGGACACATAATAAATAATGAAATAGAAAGTGTGAGTGCTTGTTGTGTGCTCTCAAAATGCACATGCTCCCAACCAATTAGAATGTAAATTATAACAGTTATTTTATAATTTATATTATGAACATCATGATTATGCCCTTTCTACTAGAAGGGATTGACGTACCTGACATTAACAAAATTTTTAACCAGTTCGTCTAAGACCCTGTTACATTTTAAATCATTGCCAGACGTTTTCTGCAAAAAAAGTGAAAATAACTCTATTAGACTGTCTTATCGTATGATACGGCATAAGGATAAGTATGCATGAAAGTGAGGCATGGTATTCGAATTGAGGGTTTTCCATGTTGTTTTCAATCACGTTGAATTGGCTGTGGTAACTGACCTCAAAACATGTAGGACATTGTGGGTCATAAACCATTGCTCGGCGAATGCATAGGGAACAATCTAAAAATAAAAGCATAATACTATACTGATAAGTTACATAATTTTTTGAATAATTGACATATACTTCCACTTTGAGTTTGCCTTAGCTCAGACTGTGTATGAATGTGTTCTTTCCTTTTATTATAAAGGTCCATTGTATAGTATAAAGGAATGTACGTGCAATGGAACAAGGGAGTTGATTATAATGCCACAGAAGTTTTGGTCGAATAACTGAATACAATGCACAACCAAAGCTAAGGCTGTGAGCAAGAGAGAACTCGAAACTGGAGTATTAAACATGATATCGTTATTGCTGATTATTATGATCAGGAGAATTATAGATTATCCTTTTAATAACAAAATCAAAAATCAATAACCTTTGATTATCCCTAATAATCCAACAAATGAAAATAGGTCATTTACAGCTGTATACTCACAATTATGTGAACATTCCTGGAACAAGACAGCAGTATCAAAGTACTCGTAGCAAATAGAACATCGTAGTAGGTTGTCTATTCTCTATTTAAAAAAGTTTAGAAAAGACTTCAGATTATTTTTGGGAATATTTTGGGTAAATATAGCAACACGTCCAAAGAAATTCGAAATACCCGTAATTCTTGCAGCGATTCTGGCCAATCACTTGGGCTCCAGTCAGCTTGATGTGTTGGAGCCATATTCTACCAGTAGAAGATCTATAAATTATTGCCTGAAATTAGGCTTACATTTAATCAAAAACATTTAAAAAATGAAATCAAAACACTTCAGCCATTTCCAATAATCCTAGCTGGCAAAAAACGCGGGACAAATTTTTGAGTCTTGTGATTGGTTTCTTATATCATCTATTTCCATTGGTCTAAACCCGTAACCAATCAGAATCCTTGATATACTGGCAGCTGAGTCTTGCGTCATAGGAAAACGTGCGAATTTTTATCATGGAGGAATATGCCAGAGAACCTTGGTAAAAATACATTTTTCTTACAATTGATTATGTTTTACTTTAAGTTTAATTGCATAGGAGGAAAAAGTATTTATTATTCTTCCTTTTGGTTAAATTCCAGCCCGTACCGTATCGTGGATGATTGTGGAGGAGCGTTCGCAATGGGTGCCATTGGAGGTGGAATCTTTTCGCTTGTCAAGGGATGGAGAAACTCGCCAGTCGTACGTATTGAAATACTTATTTATCGACTTAATCTTTCATTTAATATGTCCTAGAAAATGTTTCAAATACTTCAGTTATGTTAATTACATTCTAAGAAGTTCGTGAGCTAAGACTTAAGTTTATAAGAATACATAAGCTTCTGATTCAATGGTGGTCGTCACTGTTTCGCAGAACACATGAAAAACTATTGCGATCCGGCGTTCGATAGCAAATAAAGTAAGCTTTTACCTCGTATGAGGAAGTCATTAGTAACGTGTCTGGTTAATATATTATTTAATTTTTGACTATGGTAGCCCGGATATAAATGAAGGCCTCTGTTCAGCGGCTTCCCCGTGGGGTCGACCCCCAGGCAATCTCGTACCCAGAGCCCTTATTTCTTACTGCGCGTGCTCGACGAAATAATTGGGCTCTGGAAAACTCCAAACCGGAAGACCCAGATTCTGGGTTTCTCACACATGCGCATTATGACAGACTAGGTGAGTTCAAAATGGCGGACGTCGTTCAACGAGCATGTGAATTTGCGCTTGAAAAATTAGGTTTTGAAGATGGTTTTCAGTTAAATTAACTCCGAAAATATCTATTGCATGGACATCAATGCAATTTCCATTACAAAACTGGCAAAACTTTGAAAAATCTGGCCCTACAGGCTTTTTTGGTGTACTTAATTCGAGACACCATCTTGTTTATTTTCCCTAGTACTGTAATTTTTACTTCCGGTATATTCCTTTGTTCTCGAGAACCAAGCACAGCACAGGAAATATTGGAGTTTTCCAGAGCCCAATTATTTCGTCGAGCATGCGCAGTAAGAAATAAGGGCTCTGGGTACGAAATTGAACCCCAGGCTGACCGGGGAGATCGTAAAAATTCATAAACAATGTTGATCATTTTTCCCAGGGGTAGGGAAGTTGTTCTTTTTAATGTCCCCTGGTCGAGGAATTCAGTGACCTACAATCTCCCTCATTTTGGTTGAAATTATTGTTATTGTATTTTGAAAACTGAACTCAACGCGTAACCATGCTGTTATAGCTTATGCATGATAGAAGTGGGTTCCCTGTGGAAGAGAGAGAGAGAGAAGGAGCTCGTGGGAATGGGACAGAGTTGTTATAGGGAAGAGTAGACAAGTTGTTGTGGTTTTTTAAAAAATGAATCCGGAATTCGAATGATTTTATCTTCAGGACAGCACATATGTGTAAGTATAATGATTCCGTTTTTCTTGGACAGAATATATTCTCATATAAGGTTTTGCAATTGTCATTCTAGCGAATCGTGAAAACCTGAAATTGTGAAAACCTGAAATCGTGAAAACCTGAACTCGTGAAATTAATCCTGCAGCGTGGAATTGTGAAATCATTGACTGACTGAACTCTGAATAAACTGATAATCTAGAACTTGAATGTCACGCATCTTGACTATAGTCCTCGAGATAATCTAGAACCTTTACAAAATTCGACATATCGTCAAATCTGAACGAACTGATCGAGAAAGAAAACACAAGATGAATGCCGAAGGAAACCCAAACTTGACCATCGAACAACAACATGAAAGAATCCTCGAATTAGAAAAACAACTTGAAAACATGATAAAAGGACCGTCTGAATATGGGAGACAACTTGAGCGAGAGTTGGATCTTGGAACCCGAAGAGGTAAGAGAATTATTCAAGAAAATATGAAAGATTTCGAAGGCCGTAAAGCCGAACGGATTACACAAAGACGACATTCCTTGGCGGGATATTTATCCCACCTGTCAAGACTTGTCAACCAAGTTGGAGACGTGGAACGATGCTTCGAAGCCGAAAAAATTGTTGATTATTTAAAGAAATTAGAACTTGCATGGGATTTGTACAGAAATGAATACAGTGTTTACATCGAGGAAGATGTAAGTGAAACAGAACTTTTACGAGTAAAACAACAACACGAACATGCCAAAGATAATTATCACAAGTGTGCCTATGCCGCATGCGAGCGTTTGAGACAGGCACAACAATGTCGAGAAGACGAGCAGGCGCCAGTTCGCCGACAAAGAGATAATGAGACAATAAGCCAATATTCCTACGCAGGGGGGTCTACTAAGTCGAAAATTAGATCGCTGAGCTCTTCGAAGAAACGAGAACTACAGAAAAACGCGGAATTGAAGAAAATGATGGCAGAACAAGCTGAAGAAATAGCAAAATTGGAAGCGGAAATGGAAAAGCGCAAGATAGACATTGAACTAGAGAAGCAAAAAACAGTAAGAAAACTGAGATTTGAAGCCAAGATAGCAGAAAAGGAAGCCGAATTTATGTCAGAGGATGAAGAGTCCGATCTAGAATTACCACGTGGACCATGCCTTTACACAAGCACCCCCTTGACAAAGGAAGACCAGACCACTGATTGGGTCATGAACGAAGCCACACGGATCCATGTACCGGATGACCGCGATGAGAGAATAAAACGAGAATACGAATATGAATATTGGAGAAACTCCCATGTTCCTAAGAGGTACGACATGCAAGAAGAAAGCGCTGATAAGAGCCACGCCCAAAGCGTTATGGCCGACGAAAGATACCATTCTGAGAGATCTCGAAGAGAAGAATCCATCTTACAAGAAACTACAACCCACAATGCAATTATGCTGAAGTTGAACATGTTGCAAGCCATGCAGCCTGTAAAGTTCTCCGGAGATGCTGACGACTTCCCCAGTCTTAGAAGCCGCCTGAAAGACAATTTAGAGGACGGATTATTGACCGACGGACAAAAACTGGAGTTCTTACCGAAATTTGTCTGCGGAGAAGCGTATGAAGTAGTTCAACGAGCGTCTAGATGCAAGTACGACGATGTTGTGAAGCTGCTAGAGGAACGATACGGACACCCATCCGCGGTTGCAGCCGCATGTATCGAAAAACTGACCATTGGTCCAAAGTTAGCCCATGATGACAACAAAGGACTACGTAACTTTGCAGAACAACTTGAATCAGCATCGAAGAAGCTGGAAGGAGAATACGAAATTGAAGCAAGCACGACGTCGAACCTGAAGCTGATCGTAAGTAGGTTGCCAAACTACCTATCAGCAAGGTGGGGAGATACCCTGTACTTCCTCAGAGAGAAAGGGATGTCACCGAAGTTGAAGGACCTTGCGGCATTTGTGAAAAGACAAGCAGCAATCAAGAACTATCCCGCCTTTGTCACTACAACTTCATCACGGAACAGTGAATCGAAAACGAACACTGCTAGACCAATGAGATTCACTCACAAGGTAATGAAAGCTCAACCTCCGCTGAAAACCGCCACCTTCACGACCGACGTCAGACCTAAGGAAGCGTATCAAGCCGGTAGTAAAACAGAAAAAGCAAGTACGCCGGGTCGCTGTGTCTGCTGCTCTGGAAGCCACGACCTTCTACATTGTACACAGTTTGCAAGGAAAGACATCACGGACAGGTGGAACGTCGTGAAGAATAATAAACTGTGTCATGTTTGCTTGAAAGCGGGACACTTAAGAACACAATGCAAATCGAACGAGAACTGTGGATGCGGAAGTGAGCGACGCCACCACAAGCTGCTACACAACTTTCCCAGACCGAAAGCAGCCCCAGTCGACAAGAAAGCTGAAGAAAGGGAACAAAGAAAGGATCCACCGAGTAACGACCAGAGGCCTGCTCCTGAACAGAGGAAAACCGACCAGTACGCAACCAACGTACGAAATACAGACAAAAGTATTCTTCTGCACGTGGTACCGATAAAGATCTCCGCGCTGGATGGAAGTGCAATAACGACGTATGGACTCCTGGACAACGGGTCCCGCACCACCGTAGTTGACGCCGAAGTGGCAGAGATGATAGGACTCAAAGGAAGAAAGAAAAGAATATCGGTCAATACGCTGATGAATAAAGAAGAAGAAGAGTTCCAACTGGCTGAGTTCCAGATACAGTCTGCCGATGGCGAAGGACAACCAATCACAGTAGAGGAAGGGTTGATATCACAAAAATTCAGCATTTTTGAAGACCTCTTGCCTTCCAATATCAACAGAAATGCGTACCCTCATCTGATAGACATTGAAGTACCGGAAGTAGAAGTCCCACGGGTATCTGTGTTGATTGGCAAGGATGTTGACGAAGCACACGAGATAATTGAAGTACGGAAATCTGATGAACCTACCTGTAAGCTCCAGGCTCAGAGAGGGCCCCTTGGGTGGGTCATTACGGGTACTATTGAAGGAAAAACACAACGAACGAAACTTGACTTGCACTTTACTGACATAGAAAACCTGAAGTTACGTGAACAGATAGAAAGATTCTGGAAGATAGATGACTACGGAACAAGACAGGATGTCAAAGAAAAAGAGGTGCTTTCAAGAGAAGATCTGAGAGCAGTAGCGAAACTTGAAGAGACAACAGTGTTTAAAGAAGGACATTACGAGACCGGACTGCTGTGGAAGAAAGATGATGTGAAATTGCCAAACAATCGCGAGCAAGCTGAAAAGAGACTGTTGAGCCTCAAGAAAAGGTTTCAAAAGGATCGAGCATTCGAAGAAGTGTATCGTGACACCATGAATGGCTACATCGAGAAAGGATACGCGCGCAAACTCTCCGCTGAAGAAACTTCGCAGATTGGACCGCGAACATGGTACTTACCTCACTTCGGAGTTACGAACGTTAATAAGCCAGGAAAAGTGCGTATTGTTTTCGACGCCGCTGCTGAACATGAAGGTACGTCATTGAACAAGAATCTGCTTCAGGGACCCGACTGCACGAACAGTCTGCTTGGCGTATTACTGCGATTCCGTGAAGACAAAGTTGCACTTGTAGCGGACATCAAAAGCATGTTCCATCAAGTCGGAGTACGTGAAGAAGATCAAGACTCTCTAAGATTCTTATGGTGGAGTGGAGATGCTGATGATCCTCCTGAAGAGTATGTGATGACAGTTCATATATTTGGTGCAAGAGACTCGCCGTGTGCAGCAAACTCAACCCTGAAGAAAACAGCGGATGACAACAGCGACGACTTCGATACTGCGACAGTTCACACTGTAAAGAACAACTTTTATGTCGATGACGTCCTAAAGTCGTTACCTAATGCGGACGCTGCAACACGCATGGCTGAGCAACTGACACAGCTGTGTATGAAAGGAGGCTTCAAGTTAACGAAGTTCATCAGCAACGACCGCGAGGTCCTAGCTGAAATATCAGAAGAAAAGAAAGCCATGTCCTTCCTCGATCTGAAACTCCAAGAATTACCAACAGAAAGAGCCCTCGGTGTACGCTGGGATGTCGAGTCAGACACCTTTGGGTTTAAAGTGTCAGAATTGCAGAAACCGAATACAATGAGAGGAGTTCTTTCAACTATTAGTGCGGTTTTCGACCCTCTAAACTTTGCAGCACCAGTGATATTGCCTGCAAAAAGAATCATGCAAGAACTGTGGAAGAAGAAGTATAAGTGGGACCAACCACTTGAAGGTGAGATCCTACAAAAATGGTCAACCTGGAAAGAGAATCTTCCACTGCTGGAGCGAGTATGCGTACCGAGATGTTATTTTACACGAACAAGTGAACAAAGAATTTCTCTTGAGCTTCACCACTTCTGTGATGCGTCCGAGGTCGGGTACGGAGCAGTATCGTACTTGAGAGCCGAGTATCATGATGGAAGAATCGAATGCTCATTTGTGATGGCTAAGTCCAGAAACACCCCTTTCAAGACCCTCACCATCCCTCGTCTTGAATTGCAGTCAGCGGTACTTGCAACGCGTCTTGACAAGACAGTGAGGAAAGAGCTAGAGCTTGATGTCCAACAAGTAACATTTTGGACCGACTCCATGATAGTTCTAAACCATATCAGAAACGAAACTCGACGTTTCCAAACGTACGTCGCAAACAGAGTGACCGAAATCAGAGAGGAAACACTGCCCGAACAGTGGAGACATTGTCCAGGCAAGGACAATCCTGCAGATGATGCAAGCCGTGGTCTTGACACTGAAGAATATCTCAAGAACCAACGCTGGCTTAAAGGACCAGAGTTTCTGTGGAAGACGAAAGAGAACTGGCCCGAGAACAAGTTTGAAGAAGTTAGCGTACAAGATCTGGAAGTTAAGAAAGAAGCTTATCTGACCGTACCTGAACGCAGATCATCTGTGGAGGAACTTACAAGGAGGTATTCCAACTGGATAGTACTCCTGTGCTGAGTTGCCTGGCTAGTCAAATTCACCGAATGGATCAAGTCCCGACACGTGAAAGAGAAACGTATTTCTACTGAAGACCTGCAGAACGCTAAATTGAAGGTTGCTAGGATCGTGCAACGTGAAGCCTTTTCCGAAGAAATGCAGAGCCTCAAGAAGAAGAAACAAGTTCAAGGACACAGCCCCACAGCAAGTCTAAGCCCAAAGTTACATGATGATGGTCTACTTCGTGTTGGTGGAAGATTGGCTAAGGCACCAATCTCCCAAGATGCAATGCACCCAATAATTTTGCCTCGGAAGAGTCACGTTACGACAATCTTGATACGTTACTTGCATGAGAAGAACGGGCACTGTGGTCAAGAGCAAGTGCTAGCCCTCCTGAGAGAACAATTCTGGGTGATCCAAGCACGAGTTGCCATAAAAAGCATCCTCGGAAGATGTAGCAATTGCAAGAAACAGAGACCTCAAACGACAAACCAAGAAATGGGTGAGCTACCAAAAGTTCGCTTAACCCCATATGAACCACCATTTACCTACACAGGGGTAGATTATTTTGGACCCTTCCATATCAAGAGAGGAAGAGGACGAGTAACCGAGAAGAGATGGGGAGTCATCTTCGTGTGCATGAACTCCCGCGCCGTCCACTTAGAGGTCGCAAAATCGCTGGAAACTGACGACTTTATCATGGTCTTGGTAAGGTTCCTGAACCGAAGAGGTCACGTCAAAGAAATAAGATCGGATAATGGAACAAATTTTGTCGGGGCGGACAGAGAAATCAAGGAAGCCATTAAAGAGATAGACTCCCGCAAGATTGCGGGGGAGCTGATGGAACGCGGATGCAAATGGGTATTTCACCCACCAGGAGCTCCACACATGTCAGGTGTATGGGAACGGCTTGTGAAAACTGTCAAGAGAAGCATCAAAGCCATAATTGGACAAGAGACAGTCAACAAAGAAGTGCTACATACCGTATTTACCGAGGCGGAGCGCATTTCCAATGGCAGACCGCTAACTCGAAATCCACCGAATCCTGATGATGACGAACCGTTAACTCCGAGTCATTTCCTGAACGTCCGTCCAACCACCAACCTACCCTCTGAGATGATAGACGAATCGGACAAATACAGCAAGAAACGATGGAGACAAGCACAGTTGTTAGCCAACCATTACTGGAAGAGATGGCTGAAAGAATATATACCCTCACTACAAGAGAGACAAAAATGGCGACAACCAAAGAGAAACATACAGATTGATGATTTGGTGCTGGTAGCTGACGAAAACCCTACAAGGAACAAATGGCCACTAGGCAGAGTTACTAAGGTGTTTCCAGGAAGTGATGGTTTGGTTCGAAGTGTAGAAGTGAAGACTAAGGAAAACAGCTACCGACGTCCAATCCACAAGTTATGCTTGCTGGAAGCCGAAGATGAAGATGACGTTTGAACCAAGAGACTCAGACTTTGCGTTTATAATTTAGTTGAAACTGTTATAGTATGAACGTTTTAGTATAGACCGTTCATAGGGGGCGGAATGTTATAGCTTATGCATGATAGAAGTGGGTTCCCTGTGGAAGAGAGAGAGAGAGAAGGAGCTCGTGGGAATGGGACAGAGTTGTTATAGGGAAGAGTAGACAAGTTGTTGTGGTTTTTTAAAAAATGAATCCGGAATTCGAATGATTTTATCTTCAGGACAGCACATATGTGTAAGTATAATGATTCCGTTTTTCTTGGACAGAATATATTCTCATATAAGGTTTTGCAATTGTCATTCTAGCGAATCGTGAAAACCTGAAATTGTGAAAACCTGAAATCGTGAAAACCTGAACTCGTGAAATTAATCCTGCAGCGTGGAATTGTGAAATCATTGACTGACTGAACTCTGAATAAACTGATAATCTAGAACTTGAACGTCACGCATCTTGACTATAGTCCTCGAGATAATCTAGAACCTTTACACATGCGGTTTGCTCGAAATTTCAGGTAGTTTTCATTGAAAAGACTGAAAAAAAACTCTCATGAATTGAAGAATTCACATTTGAAAGTAAAAAATAAATAAAGTTGCCTTCGAATTCGTATCTATGAAACAACAAAGAATGTCAAAAAACAGTGGAATTCTTTCACCTCATCTGCCATCTTGACGAGCAGAGAGGCATCTGGGTATTGGTCAATAACACAGGTAACCTAGCCCAACCAAAAACATCCGTGGTCTCAAAAATTTTAAAATCAGGAGCTACTGCTTTAACTAGAGAGGAAAATCAATCCCCCTGGTAACCTTTGCAATGAAAATAATTTCATTACAATCCCCCACCTAAGTTTTTAGCCACGAAACCAATGTCACAAATTTTCCTAACCCCAGGGGGAGTAGCTGGATCCAATCCTCCTATATTCTCCCACCTATCTCCCATAGGTGCATAAATGACAAGCAATTGGGTTTAAAGAATTTTGTTTACTTGTTTATACAGGGACACAGGTTCTATGGTAGTTTAGCAGCAGTTAAGACCAGATCTCCTGTACTTGGTGGTAAGTGTTAATTAATAAATACTCTTTATGCGAAAGGTTTATCTTACATCCTCAAGCAAGTGCTGAACACGAGAGAAGAAAAGAGGAAGCCATTTCATACAATATGGTTTTCAAATGGGTCCTAAAATGAGAATGACCCTATTTCACTATGAAGTCACATCAAAACAATCTATTGTTTAAATGCAAAGGATCATGGTCATCGGAGGATGTCAAATCAACGCAAATTCACCGAAAATTGTTCTAAAACCCGTATCAATTCACGAAGAGAAGTAGAATAGCCAGCAAACGCTCAGAATATTTTTTAGTACATATTAACACATTATATCTGAAAACCAGGCCATTTTAGATTAAACTGTTTTGCTAGGAGCAAATTTTGTTGAATTTTCTATTGGATTTGGTGATTCTATCCCCCACATAAACAAGCAGTGACGTCATAGTGAAATAGGGCAATTGGTTGGTGGTGTATCCAAAGATTAGCATTATTGATGGTTATGTGAATATGATAGTTATGAGCAGTAGTGATGGTGATAATAGGTGTGTTGATAATGATAGGTTATGACATTGGAGAATAGCTTGGTATATATATGTATTTTAGGGGTATTGGTGGTATTGGCAATGATAAATGAGGTTAAGGGGCTGGTACAACATGTCTGTGTATTAAATGATCAGTGTTGTTTGGTGTTAGTTGCATTGATAATGATGATAATGTTGCTTCTTAGGCCCCGTCCACACTATGCTGGATAAATTTGAATCCGAATTTTTATTTATTCGGTTCCATTTCGAAAATTCGTTTTCAGTGAATAATTGTTCCGGATTCGCCCAGACTAGTGTGGACGGTAGGCCTTACCGAATGAATAAAAATTCAGATTCAAATTTATCAGGCATAGTTTGGACGGGGCCTTGATAACTCAATATATAACAAACTCATTTTAATTAGTAATTCTGCATGTTAAATGTAATATTTTCTTACCCATTACATAAAATAGGTAACTTTGCAGTATGGGGTGGACTTTTCTCTACATTTGATTGTTGTTTAATGGGACTCAGAGGCAAGGAAGATCCATGGAATTCTATTGGCAGTGGAGCTATTACTGGTGCAGTTCTAGCAGCTAGAGGTATGAGACATAACAAAAATATGCTTGAATAAACATGACTATGATCTTTAGAAGCATGTACCATGAGTCTCTAGCAGTCACATAAAACTTTCCCTGAATTCCTAACAAAAAAATTCTGAGAAAACTATTCTTAGAGAAAACTCCAGAATGATCTTTAAATACTGATGACGGGCCCTCATTATTTTAAGCCCTGCCATTAGTCGTATTCAATATACTCTTGGAATATAGATTAAATAAATGTATTATTGTTTGGTAATTAGGTGGTCCTTCGGCAGCTTTACGATCAGCAGCTATTGGTGCTGTACTATTAGCCTTGATAGAAGGTGTAGGGATCTGTATAACAAGAATGACGGCTGATCAGTTTAAACAAGGTATGTTAATATACTCTACCCTACCATTATCACAGAATCCAGGTCTGATCACAAATTCATTTAATGACTAGAGTAATTTGGCTTATCGCCCATGTAATAATCACAGCTGACATCTGATGGTTCCCTTGGTTCTCCCAGTAGAACCACGAGAACCAGTGTAATAGACAATTGCACAACTCAAAACTCTATGTGAATGGTTGAAAAGGTTCCTAGTACCCACCTCCCTCAAGGGCAGCCATAACAGTGATGTCAGCTTTGTTTATTACACCATAACAACAACCCTGTCATTTTGACTTCCAAGTGGTTGATTACAGACAGTGGAACTTACAATCAACTGCTTAGGCCAGTCCTCTTCACCGGGCACGTTGATCATTCCAGTATGCCCAGTGGTCATGTCAGGTCATTTAGTAGCTATTATTTTTAGCCCTAGTGTACTAAAATACTAATAAGTACTGTACATACATGTTATATTTAAATATTCCTTTCTCATTTTCCAGTGATGCCACAACCTCCAGATCCAATGCAGTTACCACCAAAACCAATCAACCCATCACCTCAACCTTTATCAACACCTGAGTTTGAACAACAACCACAATTTCATTAACTACAGTACATACATGCACTATCTATAATGCCTAAATCTTAAAACCAAGGTAGGACCACATCGAGACATTGATTCCAAGATTTGGGCATTGGTTATATTGCTGTACATGTTGTATGTAAGAGGTAAATGCACTTGTACAAATGGCATGTCAAGGCTGGGCTCAGGTTCAAGCTGGTGGTGTTGATGTGTAATGGAAAGAATGAAAACTGAATGAGGAATGATATTTTTGTGGTGGTGTTGATGTGGCAAGGAAAGAATGAAGAAAAAGGGATGATATTACTGTATAACAGGCATACAGTGGAATAAGAAGTTTCCTCCTTTTCTTAAATGAATTCTAAATTCCTCCTAAAGGAATGTTTCCATGATATTTTATCATCAAGCTTCTTTAATGCATAAATGAGAATTCAATGTGCAAAATAATGTCAACTTTAAACTACACAAAGTATTTCTTGCTATTAATATTTAAACATCAAGTGTGACTGATATACAGTTACATGTAATTGTACAAAATATGAAAGCTATAAACAGGACAGGAGGAAATGTTTATAAACTTTAAGAAAAATAAATTCTCATGGTACATGCTATAACCATTTTCTTAATTATACAATTCAGACAGGTATATGTAGTGATAATTCGAAATGTCTGGGCTATTGACTTCTGTCAATCAATTTTGCAATGGTCCAATTGATTGACAGAATGGGACTAGTGTATATTGCATAGGAGGTGATCGTACAGTCAGCTGCTTAAGTATCGAACGCTATTATTCATTTACAATGTGAAACAAGATTTGATTGTATCATACTTCACATGTTTTATTTAAATTGAAAAATGTGAGGATTTTGTATGAAAGAAACATTAAAATATTCCTTTGTTCTATGATACTAAAAGGCTACTAATCAACAGTAATAATTATGCTCTATATAAATAAATAATCACTGTTTTCTTGAAGAGTATTATATTTTGTAATGATTTTTTCGATTGCAAATTTGTACACTTCTAAGATTCACTTTCATTTGGTAAAGACAATGTTTTGTGAGGTTTTATGATCTCTACATATTTTAACATTTAAATTGTAAATTGAAAAGGTTAGAAATACTAGCAAAAGGGAATGTCAAGTACTGAAATTTCATGATAGAGGGAAATTCCATGTACTTACTATTTAAGTAAATGGTTTATATTTTCACCATAATGCAAACCATACAGTACAGTATATCTGTGAAATAGCACAAAACCTAAATAGCACCAAACACATTTTTTTTCCAGTTGTTTCCTTGGTGTTATTTTGTATTATTTTGTACTATTACTTGGTTTTATCATAGCAATTTTTTTGTACTACTAGTTAGTACTATTTTACGGACATGGTTTGCACTCTATAATATCCAAGAGTTGCAGAATCATCTTATTTTAATCACTACTTTTCCAGTGGACTTTTTTTGCAGGAGAAATTGTATGGCTTCATTAACCTACAAATGAAGAGAAGAAGAACTAAGAGAGAAAAAAAATGAAAATGGACACAATCATCTTATATGAAAAGAATGACACAGTGGTGACAAGTTATGTTCAACTGTGATTTTTTGGTAGTAAACCAGCTACTGCAAGATCTAAGAGTAACGTGGGTTGAGCAAAGGAACTGGTTTGTCTTCTTCTTCAGGAACCTTGTTATCATAATTCAAGATGGAAACAGCTGGTCAACAAGTCATATCCTACTGCAAGATCTAAGAATAACAAGGGTTGAGCAAAAGCACTGGTTTGTCTTCTTCAGGAACCTTGTTATCATTCAAGATGGAAACAGCTGGTCAACAAGTCATATTTCCTTGGGGAAAATCAAAGTTTTGGAATACATGTAAACCACAAGAACTGGTGTTAAGGAGGAACTGCACACTGAGAGGAGTTGCTAAATCATTAGTCTGTGCACACTATGGAAATACCAAAGTCAGGGTTGTTACCTTGCATCCTACAGGAGGTGAAGTACATGAGGGATTGAAGCACAAGAATCATGGTATAGATGATAGATATATACCTTATCCATGTTGAATGTAGCAGAAACATGTGGGCCCTTGAGCTTTCCTTGGCTACATAATTCCAATGCCTTATCTACTGAATCTCTGAATACAGAAGGATTAAACTTGCTGTGTGCACCCTGGGAAGAAATTGTGCATTTTAAGCATTAGATTGAAGGAAAAAAGATCATTGCTCAAGGAGACCAAAAAGGACCTGGGGAAGGACAGTGGAACAGATCTGGAGAGGAAGAAGGCTTGCTGGAGTGATAAGTACAGACAGAGCAACAACAGTGGTGAAGGATAAACTGAAATGGATAAAGAATGTTAAGGCCTCATGTGACTCATGATGCTGCAAGAATCAATGACGATAAAGCATTGAATGACAACAAAGATTGAGTGACGTGGACAATCTGCCCATACTGTATGAAATATGAGGGTGTTACTTACCCAATATAACCCAGCTGGAAGAAAATAAGAAAGTAATATTATTGTCAATAATATATGCACACAAATGTGGCTTTCAATATGTTTTTGTTTAATTACTCAAATTCACGTGTCCAAGGGCCAAAAAATGCAGTGGTTACACTTACCCACATTACAATTCTTTACAAGGAGAATATTAGCTGGGATCTAAGTGAAAATAGTGAGAAAAATAACTATATTTTTCCTGGCTTGACTAAAAATTGTAAACCAGACTCTTAATAATTACCTGTGGAATGTTACCAGAAGCAAAACCTGCAGGAATTATAGTTCCATCCCATGCAATACTAACCAAGAAAAGAAAAATGCATTAGATTAGGATTATCAAGTCTTCATGGTGATACAACTTGTGTGTCTGGTTTTCCATTTTCTTTTCTCTCATACCAGGATCTTGTACTTGCATTTATGCATTTATTGCTATTGTACCTCATTGTATAATGTTTTACAACATTCTCTTAGTCTTAATTACTATTTTCATTGCTAAGTGATGTTTGAGACAAACTAATTCTTTTTTTTATTGACTGTTAGTAGCCTATTTACTAAGCATTTTTAACATCTCTGTCTTTGGCTTGGAAGATTTTGCTACTTTCCTATATTTTTTAAATAGAAATAATTATTGACAAATTAACCTGTTGCAACTTTGTCTCAATCAGCAAGTAACAAAAACAGTGATTTAATTATGATTTAGTAGTAAGCATCTGACCATTTTAAGCATTCTTTAAAAACATCCCCACCAACGGCATCCAGAATGACATTAGCACCACGCCCACCTGTGAGCTTCTTGACCTACAAAAGATCAATAAACCAATAACTAATAATAAATATAAATGGGGCTTGAACTTGAGGCTGGGACCATGTTGTCACATTGCTTGCACTTGCTTTGCTTGGCTGCTCAAAGTCTTTCGATAAAATCATAAGATGTGCATATAATTGTATTTTATTGTATATTATCGTTATCTTCCAATAGTCTTGTAAACTAATTACCTTGTCCTTGATGCTTTCTGTTCTATAATCAATAGTAGCCATAGCTCCAAAATTCCCCACAATGGTTAACTTGTCAGCACTTGCTGCTCCAATTGCCTTAAAATTTAAAGTTAAAAGAAAAATTAGTGGTACTAGTAGATAGAGAATCAGTGCACTAGTTCCTGGACTTGGGTTTTCCTCCCTGCATTATATAAAACCTAATAAATTGACCCTAAATACCAAATGTGTTAAGTAAATTCGTCGTTCCTTGATTAGCCCAAGGTTGTTCAAGGTATCCATAAAATTTGAAGGTATATTAGATAAGTAAATTATAAAATTATCTACCATATATTCATTGACATCTTAAAAATTCATTGTAAACAGCATCTCACCTTGGCCCCAAGTGCATTTACAGCAATGTCTACTGTAGCTAATCCAAGAGCTCCAGCAGCTGCAGTTACGAGAACTGTTTGCCTATATTGTACAAAAACAAGCTTATCAACTTTATGATTTATTTTTTTCCAAAGATTTTCCCCTCCCAGAAATTGACCCAAAACATTTCATATCAGATTACGGCAATAGATAAACTCATTTTGTTTTCTCTATAAAAGCACTGTGACTTACCCAGGTTTTACATTTGCTTTGCGAGTTAAACCAACATAGGCTGTTCCATAAGAAACTGGTAGTGCTGCTGCTTTGTCAAATGATAAACTTGAGGGGATTTTCCAAAGTGCCTTGAAATCAGTAAAATGTGCTTCAATATTTGTCAGACTACATAATTTGCAAAAGTCTTAGGGCTAAAAATGGCATGCATTTCTTATTGGCACAATGCAATTTACAGTGGTGGTTCTGTTATGATGCAGCATTTTAAGTTACTCTTCCACAAAGTAAAATCAAGGGTGATTTCAAAGTTATCCACAATTACCTCTTGCTGGACAGTAACCTCTTTAGACCATCCACCCAAACTTGTGACACCCAGTACATGATCACCCTGCAAAACAATTATCTATTTCATCCATTTTCTAAATATTAATGTGACCAACGCAGCCCCTGATCATGATCTCTAGGTATTGATGACTCGTAAAACTCCAGTGTATGCAGGCTAAGCCTTGAATCCAGGAGTTGCTTGTTTTGTTTCTGCTTTTGTTTTCCGATCTCAGAAGTGAAGCTAAGCCTGCATGACTGGAGTTTTAAGAGTCATAAATTTGGCTTATGTCAATCGAAAAAATACTCAGACTATTGGAAATTTGTTTGCCTGATGCCAACTGGTATTAAACCAAAGACATCATTTATAGCTAGTTTCTGTGCTGCATTATTATGAAAATGGGTGTATAAGGAGAAAACTCACACGTACATCATGGCCTTTTCAATTAAATGAATGGTTGAACTAATCATGAAGAAAAGTACTAGCCTTGCAAAGGCGCAATATGTCAATAAAACATTTTATTTTTCATGCACGCAAGACTTCTGTATATGATTTATAGTACATTTATGCAAAAGGACTATCGAATTAGGTTTCCTAAGTGTACCTTTGTCACCATGGTAACATTGTCTCCTATGTCTATTACTTCTCCTGCTATCTCACTTCCTGAAACAAAATCATTACATCTGGTAAATTACATTTTACTTCCACCTTCTGATCTATTTAACAACTGTGGCAAAAAGCAAATTTATCCTACCAGGAACAAATGGTAATTCTGGTTTTTCTTGGTATTTTCCCATGCACATGAGAATGTCGGCAAAATTAATTCCACAGCTGTGAACAGCTACTCGCACCTATCATTAGAAACTTCAGTTTAGTCACTATATATATATATATATCATCATTAGCTAAGGATGCTGACACACGGTGCAACATTGCACGCAATAATTCAAGCAACAAATTTGAATCTGGGTGACAAACATTGCAACAAAATCACGCAACATCGCTTGTGTCAGCCTGCTATGTTAAGATAGGTGGTCAGCAGTTATAAATTTGGTGCAAGCTGATTGTCTGGAAGTTTCAAAATGTTGCAGCCATGTTCACATGAAATTTGTTGTGCGCAATGTTGCAAGAGTAGAGCAAGATTCAACTTCAGATTTATTGCATGCAACAGCCATGATTGGGGGTATTATCAAACTAAGGAAGCTAACAAGAAATTTTGAAATACCACCACAGGTATATGTTGCAAAGAACTGACACTTGTGGCAAAGGGTTAGGGGCTTTTGCAATATATGTTTTGCCATGTCCAAGTCTTCCGGTACCCCTTCACGAAGCCCATTTTTTCTATTTTTGTATGCCCTTAATCCCGCTACCACCCCCACCATTACTACCACATAACATCCTCCCATCATCACCACCATAACATACACTTCTCTAAATATACACCAAGGACGTGTGTGGCAAAACAGTGTTTATAGTCAAAAGCAGAACAGACTGTATGCAAGTAAGAGAGGTAATTAGGATGTTTTAGATATATTATCGCTAGCTAGGACTTGAGAGGAGATAATTAAGCTTAACTAACCTGTGAATCTCTTAATTTTTGCACTACAGGAAAATCCTCCACGACTAGAGGTTTGCCCAATTCTTTGCACACAGCCGCCCTATACATCCTTGTGCTTGTTCGACATAATGCAGGCATTAACGGCTGCGATGTTCTTGCTGTAGCTGCTCGTGCTAGGGGCCTCAGAAGTCGTTCTGGAGGACAACGAAACGCCGCCATCTTGGATTCGTGTTTATGACGGGGTGAAACTGCTAACAATGAATCTTGCAGGCTCATCAAGGTTAGTGTCAGCCAATCAGAGCACACATTCAAAAAGATTTTGGGATTTTTTCCCACGAAATATTTGTCAAATTTTGAATCATTTTCGCGGCACTTCTCGATTCACCAAAAGAGAATTCTAAAAACAAACGAAGATGACAGTATTTTTTATGGTTTTCCGGAAATTCATAACTGTTTTATTACTTTTCTTTCTTGATTGTGCAAACAATTCAAAATTTAAGTTTAATTTGAATTTAATTTAGTTAATTAAATTATTTAATTTGATTGAAATTAAATTAATTTTAAATTCAAAATTTAAATTTTTTAATTAGTATAGGGAATCGCATGATCTCGAGTACAATTCGGAATTTATAGGTACCATGAGTTGTTTTGAAAGTTTTCGAAATTGGACGAGCTTTAGGAGAGTCTAATTTGAGAACTTTCAATACATCACGAGTATCTATAATCTATAATTCCGAATTGTACGAAAAGAAGATCAAAAAAATTGAGCAACTTATTGGGACTTTACAGAGCCGACAATAGCGCAGCGCAACCGTGACGGCATAAAATTGAAGACAAAGGCGAAATTCAGACAAACAAACTTACAAGTTTACTTTCAATAGATAATTTTCACAGCCGATCGCAGTTAATCTTAGTTTACATGGGTTATTATTGTAACTTTAAGAAAAATAAAAAATCGGTTCGTATAATCCTCGTAGCGGTTAAACAGAATGCAATGTTTGTCCGAATCTTTAAGCTATTCTTAGAATCAGTGCGCTGCGCTGTTTGGGATTTCATTGTACTCCTCTTGTCCAATCAGGATCGAGTAATTTTGTGGAGTGTATTATTAAAGAAATGATTTTTCTTAGATATTTATGATATTTAATCAGTTAATTGATTATTAGCAATTATTGTTAATTAATTCAGATACATTAGTTTCGTCATCAAAACCTTCGCGCACGATTGATTGATCTCTCGTAAACAAGTCGCAAGGCTCGCGCTTTTTTGTTTCTTGAACCGAACTCGCTCGCGTAATGTAGAGCGAGCTGTCAACGGTAACTTCTACAATAACAGCCAAGCTCCACTGTGCGTCATTTTTTTTTAAACAACGCTGTTTTGATAATTGCAAGTTCGTTTTCACGAGGAGTTTATCAGAATGGGTTGTGGTGCGTCTAAAGGTACATTATTTCTTGCTTAGCCATTGTTTATTTAGAACGTAATAATCGTGCAGCTTTGCGAAAAAGCAAAAAAAAGCTTCACCCCAAATCTATCAAATAGAAAAACCTTAGGAAAACAAAGTTTTTGGAAATTTGTTGTTCGCAATACTAGGGTATTCCTAATCGGGACAAAGAAGGATTAGACTATATTCTAGAGTGATTTTACTCTTTATTTTATTTCTCTTATTGTTCATTCGAATCATGCAAATGTTTGTCGAACCACGCTATAGAATATAACATTGACCCTCATGATTGTCCAAACGCATTATAGATTGTCAATGGTTATGCTAATAGCACTAATGAATTTTCACTTTTGGGTAAATGATTGTCCATAAATGCTATTGTTTGTCATTTGGTGTTATTGAAGTTTAATTTCGCGCACAAGGAAATGCATTCCGCGCATGTACAAGCGTATTCAAATATCGTTATTGAAAGTTGATTCGCGCTAATGATGTTACTTGTGGTGTTGATGAAAGTACATTACACGTTATTGATACAACTATTGGCACAAATGAATGTACATTTTCTGTTAATGAACAGCAAAAGGTGTAATACACCATTTGCTGTTCATTAACCGCAAAGGGATATTCATTGAAGCGAAAAAGCATTGTCATTAGAGCGAACAGGCATACAATAAGGCGAACGGAGTCTCAATAGTGCGATGGAACTTTCATTAAGAAATTTAGCATTGAATTTGACAATCATGAATATGTTTGCGTGGGTTCATTAACGTTTTCAAACTTTCATTAGCGTTTTGGGGCAGACAATAAACCACAACACGCATTCAATACAACGTTTTGGACATTTGTTTACGCAATACAAAATAAGTATATTGTGCTTGTACGATTGTACATTTTCAAAGACAAGAAAGTGAACTTATCCTTGAATGTGTTCTCTATTTAAACATCTTGGACGATATGTTTGCATGTGGTTGTACCATTTTATGCATTTCTGTGGATCTTCATAGGCCCTCACAAGACGCTATCTGACTTCATTTGGAATTTGGTTTCTTTGTTGTGCCATTGCAATATCCAAAAAAGAGGGATTAAAAAACTCAGAACTGACTTGATATTTATACCTAACGGCGCTTTGTTTGTACGAAATCATATTCACGGCTTGTAAAAAAATGAAAAGACAGTTAAAATCCTACAATTCCTAGTGGAAAATATACTTATATTGTATTGCGTAAATAAATGTCCAAAACGTTGTATTGAAAGTGTGTTGTATTTTATTGTCTGCACCAAAACGCTAATGAAAGTTTGAAAACGCTAATGAACCCACGCAAACATATTCATGATTGTTAAATTCAATGCTAAATTTCTTAATGAACGTTCCATCGCACTATTGAGACTCCGTTCGCCTTATTGTATGCCTGTTCGCTCTAATGACAATGCTTCTTCGCTTCAATGAATATTCCTTTGCGGTTAATGAACAGCAAAAGGTGTATATTGAACTAACGTTTTGTTTAAGCGCCGATACGGCTGCATGAACTTTTACCCTTTGTTCCAAACGCTAATCGCTAGTATATACGACACTACAACATAATGGAGTGTGACTGTGCTGGGTGCCTGGTGGACAGCGTTAGACCAGCATTTTATTTTCAATCATGTGCACTTCATCATTAATGTGAATATATAATTATTACAATTGTTTAGAAAACGAACCTATATTATTACATTACAATAATACGCTGCCCGCTACGAAAAAACCAGTAGGATAAAACCTCTTGGGAAAAAAGCCCACTGGAAAACGTAGTCTTCGACCGATACAACGTATTACACCTTTTGCCGTTCATTAACAGAAAATGTACATTCATTTGTGCCAATAGTTGTATCAATAACGTGTAATGTACTTTCATCAACACCACAAGTAACATCATTAGCGCGGATCAACTTTCAATAACGATAATTGAATATGCGTGTACATTCATAGGCATCAATGGACAATCAATAGCGCGTTCGTACATTCATATGCGCGGATTGTATTTTCTTGTGCGCGAAATTAAACTTCAATAACACCAAATGACAGACAATTGCATTTATAGACAATCATTTACCCAAAAGTGAAAATTCATTAGTGCTATTAGCATAATCATTGACAATCTATAACGCGCTTGGACAATCATGAGGGTCAACGTTATATTCTATAGCGTGGTTCGACAAACATTTGCATGATTCGAATGAACAATAAGAGAAATAAAACAATCTTTAGCGATTTTTAAAAAAACTATTTTAACCTTCAATTTCTTCGCCATTTATACATCGTGGCAAATACGTTTGCATATATCTGAACCACTGATCACATTTAGCGATAGTGATGGTTGCCACATTTCTCTGGAACCCTTCCATTAGCAACTGCTTTCTGTAGAGACCTAAAGCAATCCCTTGTCGTCTTGCCTCAGCCCGATCGTTCGTATGTTGTTGGATCTCTGGACGGCTGAGGTCGGCTTTGATTGCTGCTTTAAGTGAGCTAATTGCTATTCTCCTACGCAGCAGCTATTATGGAGGCAGTTTCCTGAGTTTTTTACAGTATATGTATTAAAGTGATAAAAAAAAAATCAAAAAAAACCCCGCTAATGATTGTTTTATTTCTCTTATTGTTTATTCGAATCATGCAAATGTTTGTCGAACCACGCTATAGAATATAACGTTGACCCTCATGATTATCCAAACGCGTTATAGATTGTCAATGATTATGCTAATAGCACTAATGAATTTTCACTTTTGGGTAAATGATTGTCCATAAATGCTATTGTCTGTCATTTGGTGTTATTGAAGTTTAATTTCGCGCACAAGAAAATACATTCCGCGCATATGAATGTACAAACGCGCTATTGATTGTCCATTGATGCCTATGAATGTACACGCATATTCAATTATCGTTATTGAAAGTTGATCCGCGCTAATGATGTTACTTGTGGTGTTGATGAAAGTACATTACACGTTATTGATACAACTACTGGCACAAATGAATGTACATTTTCTGTTAATGAACAGCAAAAGGTGTAACGCTCCGAGGGCCACAGGGAACCCGGCTATATATTTTTTTCTTCTTTTAGAAAATTAAATTTGCTCTTTGTGGGTTTCCTGTGTTGTGATCAGTTTCCTTTTACATAAGCTGTAATCAGATCTGCGCGCTGTAATCAGATCGGCGCTGTAAACTGACAGCCCGTTGGTGTTTTGTTTCTTACGGGTTGCCTGTGGTGTATAACGCACTTTCTAGTAAACACTCAAAAGAGGAGAAGGGCTGCAACAAAGCAAGTGTCCGATTTTAAAACCCCTGTTCAAATTATTCATGAAGGTAATTTATTAATAAAAAACCCACGAAATGTTTGCTCAATAAATGAACTTTGGGTCGGGATGTTTTATTTTGTTGAACTCGTAAAAGTAACGATCCTAGAAAGTGATATTTAAAAGCTAAGTTTTAGTTATATGTTCACCTCCAGTTGCTCGGACCGCTTAGCTTATGGAACAGTATGTATCTGGTGTACGTCCGATTTGAAACAAAAGAATTTGACAGCTTGTTGACAGAGACATCTAAATTTCCACATAATTTCTGGACATTTCCGGTATCGTTCAATATTTACCGCGAATTCTAAGCGTGTGCCGCAAATCTGATATTATTATTCTAAAAAAATTGGAAATAAATGTTACTCAATAAAACACAAAATTTGAATTCCCTTGTACAGGGTTTTACATTTTGAACATTTTCGAACAACATGACGCAATCGAAACATGAAAATCATCAAGACTTCCTGCTGGTTGTACTAAAGTAGCTGGTCCGAGCAACTGGAGGTGATGATCATACGATAAAGCTTGCTTTGTTGCAGCCCTTCTCCTCCTTTGAGTGTTTACTAGAGAGTGCGTTACCAACGGTTATTGATTTGAATTTAATTGGCTATCAGTTTACAGCGCCAATCTGATTACAGCGCGCAGATCTGATTACAGATTATGTAAAAGGAAACTGATCACAACACAGGAAACCCACAAAGAGCGAAGTTAATTTTCTAAAAGAAGAAAAAAATATATAGCCGGGTTCCCTGTGCGAGGGCTAGAGCTATATTCTAAAGTAGATTTGTAACGTAAATTTGTATAAGTTTGGATACAAATGTTGGCTGTCCAACAAGCGAGAGAAATACATTTAGCATCACACTAACTTATATAAACATATTCACTTAACGTGATCAATGTGCTACGAACCGTAATGAACACGCTTTCCAACTGCACGTTGTTACGTTGGAACTCTGTTAATCTCTAAAGAATTTTTTTTTTTTTTTTTTTTTTTTACCAATTTTTGCGCTGAAAAATCACATTTCCTTTTGTAAATATCTTTTATTTTATTTTCACGAATCAAAAGATTCATGTTTTAAAGATTATTTTACTACATAAACCACTATACTGAAGCCGACCTTAACAACTGACTGAATGCCTGATATTACAAGCTTTGGATTTGGTCGACCTGGAATAACAGCTTATACTCACGAAACAATGGTCAAGATACTATCTACAACCCAAGCTATGGAGGGAGAGGAAAAAGAGCTGGAAAAAGAGTTTTGGAAAGAGAATCTATTCGTGAGAATAGAATTGAAACCTTTATGCATCATCGACCCAACTACGATATTTGCATATAACTCTCTGGACAGGAAGGTGAATGAAAATAATTTAATTTCTATAATTTTACATGATGAGTCTGTTACGGATAAAGCCAAGACGACGAACTCAGTGTCTGTTGCGTCTAGTAAACGCTCAACACTGCAAGAAAATTCGATTACTACGAAGGAACTTGACTGTTCTACAAATAGAAATCTTGGCCAACAACGACAACAACGTTCCACGACAACAAAGAATGTAATTAACTTGGATCCAATTGAAGTAAATCACATACAAATTGCTTCGCTAAATTTACAATCATTAAAAAAGGTTGTAAAACTGATCAATATTT
This sequence comes from Actinia tenebrosa, assembly GCF_029948245.1. Classification (NCBI taxonomy): domain Eukaryota; kingdom Metazoa; phylum Cnidaria; class Anthozoa; order Actiniaria; family Actiniidae; genus Actinia; species Actinia tenebrosa. The sequence continues at coordinate 14,366,766 of NW_028292580.1, read as the reverse complement.
AATGAGGAGAAAACAAAGCAAATCACTACTTCGACGGTGATTTGGAAATGTGTTCTTTATTTGCATTATGCACTAGTCAATTGAAACCCCCACCCCCCGACCCCCGCGAAATACCGGGGAATTTAACATTTGAGTGGTGTTAAAATCAGACATTTTCCCCGGTAGTCGGGGGCACGTTCACTGTTAAAACCCCCGCTATTGTGGCCCGGTTTTTTGGTTTAGTGGTCAACAAGAAACACATTTCACGCCAACTCCAAATTCTTGTGCTACACAGAGCCAATCGTTGTGTGTTCCATGCACTATATATTCAATGCTCAATATTTTCATGGGCTCTGAACCTCAAATCGTGCGAAAACGTTTAGGTTTACGTCTAGTCAGCTGAGAATTTAATGGTATTAAATTGAAAATGAACAATGCTTGTAAATATTGGGAAGCAGTAGTTTTAATAGATTAATCATGATCTGATTCTACATTCGAACTGACCGAAACGACTGAACAAAACCATCGTATAAGAACCTGGGTTTTTTTAAGAACCTGTTAGGCTAAAATTCTCACTTTAAGACCCCTCTACATAAGAACCTATTAAGGCTACAATTTTTAGAAAGGTTCTTATCATTGGAGTTCAGTGTAAAAGTGTATAGGTAGAAACTGCTATAAGTTTGTTTGAGCATGTCCCGGGGAGCATGTGTTTTGTGTAGAACATACTGCTCTGTACTAGGCTACGGGCTGCCTGTACTTGGAATCCCAACGCCTTCTTGGTATTTTTCAAGATGGCCGACCTCTTGTTTCCAGACCCTTACATATTCAAACGAGCGTTAAAATCCCCGATCGATTCCCCGCTGAGAAAACCATTCGTTAAATCCTCGAACCCCCGGTGCAATCATGCTCTTAAAAGCACATCAAAAACGCGTCACGTCCCCGTTCAGTGCCCCGCTAGCCGCGGGGGTCGGGGGGCGGGGGTTTCAATTGACCAGTGCATAATAAATTTCGTAAACTTTTTCTTTGATTTTCTCCAAGAAATATTTATGAGTTTGAGAAGTAATTTGAAACACTTGAGAGAGTTCTTCCTCCGATTTCCAAACACCTCAAAGTCAGTTAAAAAAACTCGGCTGCGCCTCGTTTTTTTGAACTCACTTTTCGGTGTTGGAAATCGGAGGAAAAACTCTCTCGCGTGTTTGAAATATTACATGAAAATCTTGGACTTGCAATAGAACTTTGCAAACATCATAATGTACAGATATTAGGCGTGCAAGAAAGCTGGAGAACTGGTACTGAGTATATTGAGTTTAGTGAAAACAAGGAACAGTGGAAATGGATAAATTTTGGATATGATGAGAAGAGTAGAGCAGGGGTTGGCTTTATCCTTGGTCCCAACGTGAGAGTGATGAAAACAGTGGAACACCTGGCTGGTAGAATCCTAACAATCTATGTTAAATGTTATGGCTTATGTTTACGAATAACTAAACTGAAGTTGAGAATCTTGAAAAGAAACAACGCTTTTATAACGAGCTTCGAAAATCAATGGTTGTCAAGGAAATGAAAAAGTACACTACTACTAGGAGATTTTAACGCTGTTAACGCTAATGTTATTTACGAGGGATATACACCAACAATAGGAAGAAACAACTCCTCTACAAACCATACCAACGAAAATGGAAGACTATTATTATAACTTTGTCAAGAGCATAATTTACGTATCAATACTATCTTTAAGTCTAAACGTATTCATCGAAATACTCACATTCTACCGGACGGTACGAAACGACGTTTAGACTACATAATAGCTGGAACTCAACTTCTCAAACTAATGGAAAACTGTAGAGTTTATAATAAACCTAAAAATGACTGGAAGAAAGCGATAGGTACAGATCACACGGGAATTTGCACTTTCTAAGAAGTATATAACATGCTTTCAACAACAAGGAACAAGAGTCTCACGGAAATTAAACCTACCACTTTAAAGATCACTTCAGGAAGAGAGAAGATATTGATATGCCCCAAGAACTTGTACACCCTGAAAGGTATCCAGAACTATTCAACGATCAGAAAATGGATATAAACTTCAGATCCACCTAACAGAGAGGAAACAAAATCTGCTTTTAAAAGCTTCAATAATGGAAAGAGCTTTGGAACTGATAAAGTACCAACTGAAGCATTTAAGTACGGAGTATCTTCCAATTTACTCATCATGGCCGTATGGATGTTATTGCAAACTATTTGGATAACGATGACGATTCCCTCTGACTGGCTGAAACTCTCTATAACCTGTCTCTTTAAAAAAAGAAGTAAACAACTAGCGAGTAACTACCGTGCTCTGTCTGTAGGGGCAAACATCTCAAAGATTTTATCCAAGATAATTATTACACGACTAAAAGAAAGCTACGAGGAAAACATATCAAAAGCACAGTTTGGCTTCAGACAGGACAGATCTACGACTGATGGGGTATTTATCATGCGACATTTTTAAAGAACACCGAGGGACGGATAATTGCATTGTATATTGACTTAGCAGCAGCATTTGACAAGGTTCCGAGACACAGAATGTATGAAGTACTGAAAATCAGAAGAAGTTGTAAGAAGTTGTTTGATATCTTATGGTTACTGTATGATGGAACAACTGGAAGAATCTGCGGTGATGTTGATGACTTTCCAATTGAAGCAGGAACCAGACAAGGTGGTATAGGAAATCCAACTGTGTTCCATTGGTTCTTTGATTGGGTACTTAAGGTATCTGCGCATGAAATCGATCAACGTTTCCCTGATGGATGGGGTATTCAATGCACATATACAATTGCAAATGCTTGCTATGGCAAAGAAACACTGGGCGCATGAATGGAACTGAAATGATTAAATGGCTACTATATGCAGACGATGTTGCAATTTTTTCAAAGGATCTTTCTAACTTACAGGATATTTTGGATATTGTATACACAACTTGTTCTAGATATGGTCTACAGATTAGCTTCAAGTAAACAAAAACACAAGTTTTCAATGACTTAGAACTCATGAACAAAGGAAGTCTACTGAACATTTTTGGGAACGATATTGAGAATGTTAAGGAATTTAAATATCTGGGACATATGTTTTACAGCGACCCAAAAGATTCTTTTGTTGACAACAGAATTATCAGTGCAACTGGTAAATTACACGATCTAAAGAATGTTCTCACAGACAATAAAGTGTCCATGAAAACTGGAAAGAAAATCTTAGAATCCTGTATTAGATCTAGACTTCTTTATTGCTCAGAAGCACAATTACCGAATGAGGAAGAACTGAAAAAACTCGAAACATGCTGGTACGGCCTTCTAAGAAGGATGATAAAAAATGGCTGGAAGAGAAAAACAGATAGTGATGCATGGTGAAGAAACTTTTGCACTCAAATACAAAAATACTGATGTTGAAAGAATAATTGGGACTCCACCACTACGGGATTTCTTATATGTTCGATATTTAAAATATATCGCACACATGTAGGCGGCCGAACTCCAATCTGACGATAAAATTACTTTTCATCAAACCAACCAAAAAATATGTCAGAGATCCATGGATAAAGATCGAAAAAACTACTAAACATTGATAAAGATCAGGCCAGAAGTTTAACAAAAGACAGAAAAGCCTTCAAAGGACTTCTTTTTAATAACTTTAATATAGAATCAAGAGAAAATAAACTAAGAGAAGGAATTCCCCCTATATAGCCTTGTAACCATCATGTGCACAGTTTGATGCTATTTTTAAACCATTTGTTTTTCTGCACACGCATTTACTGCGCAGATTTGAACATTTGAACATAATAAAAGCACCAGAAAACGTTAGGAAACAGCGTAGAGCGCGCGCGTACTTTGCGCGTGCAGAAAATCAAACGATCAAAAAATGATATCATCGGATGATATTTTTAGAATAGATTCTAAAAATAGCATCAAAGTGTGCACATGATGGGGCACAGGGATTCCTTCTCTTAGTTCATATTCTCTTGCTAGAATAGAATAGAGTCCCCGTTGCTCAGCTAATTGCTGTTAATAATGGAACAGAACTGATACTGATACTGTTTGTTACTTCCTGTAGAAGTCGAGCAGAAAGCAAGTCAAGAACAGGCAAAAAGCGGTAGCACAGAAAAAAAGGGCAGTAAACAAGTGCATGTCAAGTAAGTTGAAACATTTAAGGCGAAGACAGACGGTCAGCAACATTGCACGCAACAAATTTGAATCGGGATGACACAAGTTGCAACAAAATCACGCAACATCGCTTGTGTCAGCCTGATATGCTAAAAAAATTGGACAGCGATCAGTATGAATTCAGTGCAAGCTGATTGGCTGGAAATTTCAAAATGTTGCACGCAATGTTGCAGCCCTGTTCACACGATGAAATTTGTTGCGCGCAATGTTGCAAAAGTAGAGCGCGATTCAACTTCAGATTTGTTGCATGCACCTGTTGCGTGCAACAGTGTGTCCATTTATCGTTTGTAGTTGTAAATGACGCTAACACACAGTGCAAGTGCTTTGTTCAAGATTGCTGGATGCACAAGTAGCTTTTCTACCATTCCTTATTATTGCCGAAAGGCAGGAACGTAGTATATGGTACATTATCTTATTCCTACCAATAAATGTGTTTGGTGATCTACGTGTTTTTACCATACAAACTACCATGCGACTAAAGACTCGATCAAGTCTGAATTTTGATATCGAACATGGCCTATTCTGGTCCTTTCTAAACTGGAAAGCCGCATTTCATTATTAAGAATAACACATTATTGCCAGTAACATCACATGTCAATCGTGTTGAAACGATAAAAAAATACTGCGCGCAACCTTTAAAAGCTGAGACAAAGTAATTAGTAAGTCCAGTTGTAAAATTGTGAAGTATAGAGCGGTTTTCTTGTGAGTGCAAAAGCGTACGGCAAATACGCACTCACTGGTGGAAACTATAGACTTACGCAATATACTCGCTAACTTGCGGGGAGATACTAGCTAGTTTACTGAAAATGCGCGTGGTGTTTGTGAGGCAGTCCTCGAATAGGATTGAGAGGCGCAGTGGTGTTTCCTGATTCACTCTATAGCATGGCAGAACAGACATAAGCTATATGCGCAGAGATCAATTGCGCACTGCTGTCTGGCCTTTCTCAATAAAACTTACATTTTACAATCATTCAATTGTTTCAAGTTCTCAATGTTGAAAAGCTTAACAGCGCAGTGTTATTCTTAGATCAACGACTTTGAACCTTAAGAAAATTATGTTTGTTTCATGTATATTTAAGAATTTTATTAGCCAAGCTTTAGCACATTTAGTGCATCATCAAGGCAACGGCTTGTGAGACAGTTTTTACGTTGACACACGCGTAGTTTCTAGTCAACGTAAAAAAACTGTCACACTAGCCTTTGCCCTGATGATGCACTAGTTGTGCGAAAGCTTGGCTAATAAAATTCGTAAAAATACGTGGAAGAAACATAATTTTCTAATGACTATTCCAGCGTACAGCCATATTTTGAATTTTGAACTTCTTTTTCATTCACTTTAGATCTTCGTCTGTTGTGACCGATAACTTCCCGGATCTCTCATTGCACAACAACTGGATGGCAAAATGTCTCACACCAGAGCTATACAACAAACTATACAAACTGAAGACCCGTTCTGGTTACACGCTAGACTTGGCCATCCAAACGGGCGTGGATAATCCTGGCCACCCATTCATCACCACAGTCGGCTGCGTAGCGGGTGACGAAGAAACGTATCAAGTATTTGCCGAGTTTTTTGACCCAGTAATAGAGAAGCGACATAATGGATATAAGAAAACAGATATGCATAAAACAGACCTTAATGCGGCTAATCTGATTGGTGGAGACGATCTTGACGAGAAGTACGTGTTGTCGTGTAGAGTAAGGACTGGGCGAAGCATCAGAGGTCTCGGCTTGCCTCCATTTTGCACTCGTGGCGAAAGACGGGAGGTGGAAAAGGTCGTTGTTGGAGCTCTAGATTCTCTAGATGGAGACTTCAAAGGTTTGTCTGGAGTCTAATACTTTTTGCTTAGTACATTTATTTCAAAAATTCATAAGAGTAGATTCCTTGAACTAACCGTATGGCGGATTTCGTATGAGTGTGGGAAAAATAAATAAAGACGTCTCATTATACCGTGACCGCGACGGGGAGTAATTGCGTGCACTTTGATTGGTTTAATGTATGTTGTCATGCAATTCCTACCAAGACTATATTGTTTAACTGAACGTGATATATTGAGTAAAACGAAATATTTTAGCCCATTTACCAGGATCAAATCCGTTAGCTCTCAGCTCAATTCCAGCGTTGGATCAAAGTATCCCAATGAACATGGTTTAACTTTTATTAACTTTTAATCGTAGGAAAATATTATCCTTTGGGCAAGATGACCGATGAAGAACAAGAACAGCTCATCAAGGATCACTTCCTATTTGATAAGCCTGTCTCTCCACTCCTATTGTCTGCGCGTATGGCACGGGACTGGCCCGACGCCCGCGGGATCTGGCATAACGAAAACAAGACCTTCTTGGTATGGGTCAATGAGGAGGATCACACTCGCGTCATTTCAATGCAGAAGGGAGGAAACATGAAGCAAGTATTCACACGTTTCTGTGACGGCTTGAATAAGGTCGAGTCTGCTATCAAATCCAAGGGAGGCGAATTCATGTGGAATCCTCACCTTGGATACGTCTTGACATGTCCTTCAAACCTTGGCACAGGTTTGCGTGCTGGTGTCCATGTTAAACTTCCCCTCCTGAGCGAGAATACGAACTTCGAAAGAACATTACGTCTTCTCCGACTCCAGAAGCGTGGGACAGGGGGAGTCGACACTGCATCAACTGACGGCACATTTGATATTTCGAATCTAGACAGACTTGGTTCGTCTGAAGTTGAACAAGTACAGCAGGTCGTAGATGGTGTCAAGTTGTTGGTGAAAATGGAAAAAGCCCTCGAAGCTGGACAGTCTATCGAAAGACTGATCCCAAAACCGAATGCGCCTCCGAAAATCATCGAATCAAACTTCCCTGACTTTTCAAACCACAATAACTGGATGGCCAAGTGCTTAACAAAGGAAGCATATGAAAAGATGTCCGCACTTCGAACTCCATCTGGATTCAGCTTGGATCAAGCAATACAGACCGGTGTAGATAATCCTGGCCATCCATTCATCATGACAGTTGGCTGTGTTGCAGGTGATGAAGAGTCTTATAGCGTGTTTGCTGACTTGTTTGATCCTGTCATTGAAATGCGCCATAATGGCTACAAGAAATCTGCCAAGCACAAGACCGACCTTAATCCGCATAACCTCGTTGGAGGCAACGACCTAGATGACGACTATGTGCTTTCCTGTCGTGTTAGAACTGGACGAAGCATTCGAGGACTGTGTTTACCACCCTGGTGTAGCCGAGCAGAAAGGCGCGATGTAGAGAAAATCGTTACAAATGCCCTCGCAAAACTTCATGGGCATTTCAAAGGAACGTATTACTCCCTGGCAACCATGACAGACGAAGAACAGGAACAACTTATTAATGACCATTTCTTGTTTGACAAACCCGTATCGCCTCTCTTGCTGTCCTCGCGCATGGCTCGGGACTGGCCTGACGCCCGCGGGATTTGGCACAACAGCGCCAAAGATTTCCTAGTGTGGATTAACGAGGAGGATCACACCCGTGTGATCTCGATGCAGAAGGGAGGTAATATGAAGGAAGTGTTCACACGATTCTGTGACGGGCTCTACAAAGTCGAAGCAGCGATTAAGAAAAAAGGACACGAATTCATGTGGAACAGGCATCTGGGATTCATTCTAACATGCCCCTCGAACCTTGGAACAGGTCTGCGCGGCGGCGTTCATCTCAAGATTCCTTTACTCAGTGAAAACCACGAATTTGAACAACTTCTAAAAGCTTTGCGCCTGCAAAAACGAGGAACCGGTGGAGTAGATACTGCCTCGGTTGGCGGGGTCTTTGACATCTCGAACTCAGATCGCCTTGGGTCGTCGGAAGTTGAACAAGTTCAGACAGTGGTAGATGGAGTTAAGTTGATGATCGAGCTGGAAAAAGCACTAGAATTGGGAATGGACATCGAAGGATACTGTGAATCTGTGAAGAAAGGAAAGAAAGTCAGAGGAATCATCAGCACTGTCCACAAGGCAAGAGCTGCAGAAGAAAAAAAGCATCCAAAATCCAAACCGAAAGTGGAAAATCGAGCTCCACTGGCTGTTGACAACTTCCCCGATCTAAGCTCCCACAACAACTGGATGGCCAAGTGTCTAACGAGAGACATCTACGATAAGTTATGTAATTTCAAGACTCCCAGTGGTTTTACGCTGGACGGTGTCATTCAGACTGGAGTGGACAATCCTGGACACCCTTTTATTTACACTGTGGGGTGTGTTGCCGGTGATGAAGAAACGTACGAGGTATTTGGCGCTCTACTTGATCCAGTCATCGAAGCACGGCACAACGGTTACAAGAAAGACGCCAAACATGTGACAGACCTTAATCATGAACATCTGGTTGGTGGAGATCTTGATTCCGAGTTTGTTTTGTCTTGCCGCGTGAGGACTGGGCGCTCCATCCGGGGATTATCTTTGCCGCCTCACTGCACGCGTGCTGAGCGTCGAGAAGTTGAAAAGATTGCTGTTACGTCATTGGATAAGCTGGAAGGTTCTCTTAAAGGTATTTAGCAATAACTATAGGATATTTAAAGAAAAAAGAAATTATAGGCTTACATCTAAACAAATATCGTAGGATTGACTGCAATTTTTCGTTCATTTCGCTTTGACTTTGTTCAATGGCAAGAATACTTGATAGCTAACCTTGATCTGTTCGTTGTTGAACACGTACGTACATCATCAACAAATTTCTGAGCACCTTGAGCTTTAACTTTTTTTTAAATTACTCATGGTCTGTGATTGATAAAAGTTTGCTGTTTACTCAAAACTTCTTCTATAGACTCGTCGGCCATCTTGGATTTCTGGCCCGTCAAGCTACGCTTGCCTCGCTTTGGTGCTGCTATCAATATGCGCGCGCACACTTGGGGAAAAGGGCTATTGCTTCGAATGCTAAAAATATATATAAATATTTCAACAACAACCCCTCGTTCTTGACGAGAATAAAAAAGGAAAACACCACTCAAATTCCAGCTACTCTTGGGTCGTGGAATAGCCTATCGCCTTTTTCCGTTGATTCCGACATCCTTTTTTGAAATAGGTGTATTTAAAACGTAGCCGCAGCAAGATTGCATGTGATAACAATTCTTGCTCTACAGACACCCTTTTCGTGACCACGCTGTGGGTTAGTAATAAGATAAAGTACTACGGTATTGTAATTAATGGCGATAACGAATTGCTGTCATAGCAGAAGCTGGAGAATCCTAGTTCTGATGTTTGAATTTGATCATTTTCTTCCATTTTTAGTACGTTGCCCCTTTTCCCGAATAATGGCTCCCAAATTGATTCCTCCATTCTCTCTTACCTTCCGTAATGTTAATGTTAGAGCCCAATAAGGTATTTAAAACTTCCTGATTTCTTATGGGTATAACTGTTTTTATTTAGGGAGGTATTATCCGCTGTCAAAGATGACTGACGAAGAACAAAATCAACTCATTAAAGATCATTTCTTGTTCGACAAACCAGTATCACCACTCCTGACGTCATCTCGCATGGCACGTGACTGGCCCGACGCCCGCGGGATCTGGCACAACGACGCGAAAAACTTCTTGGTCTGGGTCAACGAAGAGGACCACTTACGAGTGATTTCAATGGAGAAAGGTGGAAATATGCGAGGAGTGTTTGAGAGGTTTTGTCAAGGTCTCAGTCAAATAGAATCCTTGATGAAAGAGAGCGGAAAAGAATTTATGTGGAACGAACATCTTGGCTACGTCCTTACCTGCCCGTCAAACCTCGGCACAGGCTTGCGAGGCGGCGTCCACGTTAAACTTCCCCAATTATCCCAACATCCTCGCTTCGATGAAATCCTGGAGAAACTGAGACTGCAGAAGCGAGGAACTGGAGGAGTGGACACGGCTTCTACTGATGGTACTTTCGATATATCCAACCTCGATAGACTTGGGTTTTCGGAAGTGCAACTGGTGCAGAAGGTTGTGGATGGCGTGAAGCTGTTGGTCGATGTGGAAAAAAAACTCATGGCTGGCGAAGATATTGATAGCTTGATACCCAACTAAGATTTCTTTTTTTCTAAAATATGTCACTGCTTTTTTGGTATGCATTACTGCCTTACATTTGCAGTGCTTGCCACTCACTTTACAATTTTCAATTTGGAAAAAATCTTCAATCAAAATTGATGTGATATGAATCAAACTGGTGGAGTAATGAGATTTTATTTCTTTCTATTATGGACTAAAAATAACCAGGATTAACAGTAGCTTGTCTATATAAATCAAGCTAACATGAACGGACTTTATTTTTCTTCGACCGAAGAAGTAATTTTACAGCTGCGTGGAACATAAATTAAATTATCTGGATTAAACTTCAAAAAATCATGTTCAAATCTTCAAATTTACCTACAATTTCAAAGCAACTTTTCGTGTGTCCCTGGGATGAATTTCTTTTCCTAATTTGCTCAACTATCAACGCTTTTAAAAATAACATAATTCAAACCTATATTTAGACGTAATCTAAAGGCGACTAAAATGATCGAAAACGCTCTCCAGAGTGGAGACATTTCAAAACGTGGACATCACTCTAAAAATGTAGGTATATGTGTGGGACAGCGAAAATGGGGACCTTTTTTTGGTCGTTTTAGTGTATACAGCCGAAAACAAAAAGCTTGTGTGGACAGAAACGACCAGAAAGCTCGTGTGGACGGCAAGCTTTCGATGCGTTAGTCAGACAAAACTTTTATGGCTTGAGGAGTAGATTTTAGTAGCGAATTGAGAATCATGTAATATAGTACTCCTCAATCGCATCGGACTGGGTAACTTGAGTGTATTATTCCTTTCACTTGTTCCGCTAGACTGCGAGACAAACTGACTGACTTGCGAGCGAGTATCCCTGGTCTTGCCGCGACGGATGTACCTGATCGATGCTTGGAAGTCACTTTTGAGGAAAGTGTATAACAAGGGGTCTGCTAGAGATGTCCCATACTTAAGGAATAGAAAGAGTATGCTTAACCAATAGGGCAGCTCGATCTCAATTTCTAAGTCCTCTGTTATGGACAACACGAAGTAGGGGAACCATCCAATTGCGAAGCATGTTGTCATGATGCAGTATAACGTTAATGCTTTGCGTTGACTTTTCTTGAGCTTGCAGCTTCTGAGCTCTTCTTTTCCATGATGCTTCCTGCTTTGTTTGATGACACCAAATGTACGAGCACAAGCAGCAATGATGGCAAGGAATGGCACAAGTACCAAGACGACAAGAACTGCGGAATCGTAGATGAAAGAAATGCGAGACTCTTGTTTCTCATGAAGCCATGCAATTTGAATAAACGCCGTGGTAAGGGAGATAGCCCACAAACACATTATTATCATACCAAGACGAAATACTGTAACGACACGTCGGTACAGGAACGGCCTGACAATCCTAAAATAACGGTTAAGAACTGCCACGACTAAATGAAGGATTGTCGAGATGGCAAGAAACCTCTGGCAAATATCCATGCCTACCCACAAAGTCAGTGAGTATTCCGCTACAGATGAACATGCCACAAGAAGAGGGATTGCCAACGCTCCGGACAAGAGATCCGAGACGGCAAGACTAATGATGATGTAATTCGTCTTCTTGCGAAGGAATCTAAACTTGACTGCAAGAACTAAGACCTGGAGGTTGGCAGCAATGATAAGCAATCCCAGCAGCACTAAGAAGGCGTAAATGATCTTATCCTCCATCGGTACATCCATGGAGATAAGGTCATGTAACTCAAAAGTGTCGTTCAGTACCACGACTGAAAAAGTTTCATTCCGAGAGACAAAATTGGTGAAATTTGGGAAGAAAATTTCTGACAGATTCGATTCCATTTTTTTAAAAACTTTGAATGGATGTCTTTTTGTTGATAACAACAGACACTGACGCAGATTTCGAGTCGAAGTCTTTGCGACGCTGCCAAGCGCTGTTGTTCTTAGGGAACGATTTCCTGTCTTGTTTAATGATGCTTTGATTCCTGTTAAAAGAAGCCAACAGAAGAAGAGACGTAATTAAGGCTTGCTCATATCCTTCTAAAATAAACAACGATCTTAGTGAGAAATTTTGATAAGATCCACTATAAATGTCAATCAAGATCATTCCTCCAGCAAGTATTCTGTTTAATTTTCCGAGTTAAATTTGTACGATTTTAGAACAAATTTTTTTAATAAGAGTGCATATGATATATCCGTGAAAGACTTTGGAAAAATTTGCACAAACTTGTAACTTCCGTAGTAATGGTTTTCAAGTGCACTTAAATTTGGTATATATTAATTATCCAGTTGCTGCGGTAATTTTTTTGTTCATTATTTTGTTTTTGTTTTTTTGTTTTTTGTTTAGGTAATGGTTTTCGAGAACATTTAAATTTGGGTAAATCTGGGCCAAAAAAGCTCATAAATACTGAACTCAAGGAAACTAAAAATTACCTGAAGTGAAAAAAAATAATTGTTTCCTTATTTGCTATCTTGTTATGCTTGCTTGCTTGTTTATTTGCTTGCTTTTTTAATTTTCAAGACAGCCTTCAGTTTTTATCTTTTATTCATGCTCAATCAAATACTCAAAGAAAAGGGCCGTTCAATGGATCTGAACGTTTTAAAATCGGCTTTTGTAATAGTTCAAGACCATGCATTTGGCGCGTCCCACGCATTAGTATTATTACCACCTGTCAGACTGTTTTTTTTATTTTTTTCCCCTCTTATAACTATTTCTAATTCCTTTTTTTTTTTATTTACTTCGTTATGTGTAGCTTGTCGTAGATATTTTTTCTATTATTTTTTAAAATACTTTTTTGCCCTTGTTTCAAAAAAAAATTTTTCAATCTTTTTTTGAGCGAGTAAAGCCTGTAATTTTTGAAATACTCTATTTTTTCCTCTTCTACTTCTAGCCATTCATTATTCTACATTTTCACCGTTATTGAGTTTCTAATCAACGCGTTTAAACAAAATTACAGAATACCAATCAAAACATTTAAAAATGTTGGGGGGAAAATACATTCACTAAACAATTCTTAACATTTACCACTACAGTTGATGAACGTCGTAATTTTAAAGTTTATTTTTGAGCCAATTTTTTTTTTTTTTTTTGTAATTTAGAGAAAAGGATCAAAAATTAAACGAATTAAAAAGATTTAAGGCTAACCTCGACAAGTTAACTTTAGAGCTACGTTCTTTTTTCGCAAATCCAGCCGAACCGATCCATTCTAATTAAAAGCGATGTCTAAAAGAAGCACTGTGAATTAGACAGATGGAAGTATCAAGTATTTTCTTCCCACAAACGGAAACTATGACCACGTACGTTTTTATGAATTTCCTTGCATTTTACTTTACCTCTTGGATATATTTTCGATTCTTTTTCACTAATTCTGAATGGTGTTTTTTGCTTGTCAAACGACGCAAAAAGATGCTCAAACTCTAACCTAAACCCAATAGATGACCTACTAGGAACCACCCATTAAGAAATTGAGTTTGAAAACCGAATTTCGACGATAAATTCGTCCTACGCCTATAAAATAATAAAAAAGGGAGTACGTACCTATGTCGATGTGCAGGTTAAATTGTTGCTCTAAATCGAAACAGATTCTTGTAATTATTGAGATGGATCGGATGATTGATGAGCTCAAGCCAGGCGCTTCAAGATGTATGATTTTTAGGACTGCCTCTAGATTCCAGATGAATTAATTAATACTGCACCAGACCCACGCTTGAATAGAGTTCATTAGGGACAAAAAAAGCCGATTTGTTTTCTTTTCCTCGCCACGAAAATCAAGATCCTGTTCTGATCATTAACATAATGGCACCGGATGTTCTTTGATCAGGGCTTTTTTGGTGAAATGGCAATTTGGATATATCAAGAGAGAGAACCAGATTATTTCTGAAAATCTCGGATGCTGCTTTAGGCCCTTTGGGCCAAAATGTTCCTGGCATTGAACGCTGAAAATCTAGTTCCTCAATTTTGAGAATTCATTTTTGGTCAGTATATATTATTAGAATGTCTGCTCTCTTCCTGGAATTCTTCAATTCGCTGACCAGTCTTAAGATCTTAATACCTTCGAGACCACTTATAAAGCGCGAGCCACGAATTCCGTGCTGCCTTTTCAATATTGAAAACAGAGAAAAAGCGCGCGTGCTATGTGAAGTTATAAAGCAAGTGGGCGTTGGCAGAACACGAGAGAAGTGTTAGGAGAAGCACGACGCGTAGCGTAGTGCTTTTTGACACTTCTTGCGTGTTCTGTCAATCCCAAAGTGCTTTATAACTACACACAGCTCAGTAAGCAAGTCTTTTATTTCATTTATAAAATACATTACAATAACCGTTATTTTGAATAGGAATTATGCAACTGAGGGTCCGCGTGCGTGCTGTGTGCTCACATAAGGCACGCGCTCACAACCAATCAAAACGCGAGATTTATAACAGGGATTTTTTATAATATTCTATAAAAGTATGCATTTTTCCCGAAAATTCATTGAGGACAATTGTCTGTTTTGCAACCCAAAAAAAATTATTGGGTCAAAAGTGACATTCTACCGCACTTCATTTGACAGCTTCCCTCAGGATCAGAATTTTTGCTGTCGATCATTAACACATTAGCATGCTAATAGTTATTGGGTAAATTCAAAATGACATGAGTGAAAAAATTCGCTCTTTATAAAACGCTTGAGCTAATTCGGATGACGTCAGATCAAACTAAAACCAAGCGATCTAAAAAACGACATCTCAGATTTTTGATATCTTTTTTTTTAGACCGAGTGCAATTACAGCCGGACGTTTGAATTTTTGATGGCTGTGATTGTGAATAGAAATCACTATATAAAAAAACTTTAAGCATATAATTTTAGACTTGAATATAGAGTTTCGCGCGCTGTGATAGGTCGAGCCGAGCGCGACCAGTGCTTATGAGACGATAATCCCTATAAGTGAACTTTTCGGGTATTTTTTCGATGGTTGCAATGAGCATCGAAATTAAGGTAAGTTAAAGTGATCCATTACTAATTTGGTTGTGTGTGTGTTTTTTTTTAATTACCTTTTTGCAATTATCTAGAATACTCAGAGTTTGAAAATTGTTTTTGAGTGAATGAATCGTGAACAAAGAAATGTTTACAGCCTTTCAAAAAATGTTGGCGAAGGTAATTTCGTTGCGTGTTTTATCTTACCAAGCCCGAACTACACTATGGACCAAGCCCGAACTGCACTGTGGGCTAAGCCCGAACTGCACTGTGGGTGATTGAGCGATGTGAATTCCGAATAAGCAAAAGCTCTCAAACAACCTCTGGGCTGATCAGATGCGAGTCAGGGCTGGCTAACTCACAGATCAAATGCAAATACTGTCGTTCTACTCTAAATGTGAACACTCAAGTTTGTCAACCAATCAGATTGCGAATCGAAAACAATAGAATTCAAGTTACATGTATTGAAAGTACATAAAAGATATTCAAGGAGATGAAATGATGCAAGAGAAAGAAAAAATGCAAGGATATTTACGCCAATAAAAAAATAAAAAAATAAACTCGAGTGTTCACGGTTAGAGAAGAACGACAGTAAGCGCTTTAGTTTTTGAGTAGGGTTGAGACCTTGGATGAAACCCCTCCCATCAAGAGAGAGAGAAATAGCAAATACTGCTCAATAATGATGTCCACTGATCCGGAGCTTGATACCCCAGAGGTGAGGCGCGAGTTTACTAGAATATTCTAATGGCATTTTACTCAGTCTTTTCTAAGTAAAGTTATTCATCAGGCGAGGTATTTTCCTAAATAGCGGACTAATTGAACAAAAAATTCATGATGCATCGGAAATATAGGACTGGATATGACGTTAATCGTGACATCATTAACGCAATTCCTTTTCAGTCTTTGGATGGTAAATGGCTTAGTGATATGAATGTGCAGTACTAGCCTTTGCTCTTATCGTTGTCAATACGTCTAGCTAAATGTGTCTTACGAATAGTGACCGAATTAATAAATATCTCTTCTGTTTGACAGTCTGTTTTGTCTGAGAATTCCAGAATAGTACCAGAACAAAGCTTAAACCTATCCAGTCTAGAAAATCTTTTTGTGGGCTCAACGTCGGCAAAGATAGCAGGAATAATTAGACAAATACTCTTAGATTTTGAACTCCACGTTAATCTGTTCTTAAACGCTTTTCCTGTCTCTCCTTCTTTCCTTCTATCTATTTCTCTTCCTTTCTTAAAATAAGCCTATCCGATGTTATGTAATATCTTCGCCGCGTGTAGCAGACCTCTGCCACCATTTTTACCACCACTATCGACAACATAACGACCATGAATACCAAAACTATTAGCACTATTAACATGAACAATCAAAGACAAGTTTATGAAGAACGATCTTGAAAGGGCACCCTAGAGTGTTGATCTTACTAATGCGTCTTCATCAAACAAAACCTGAGTAAACGTGATAAAATACAGGGCAGGAAATTGCTTTTCGGGGGATCCATTTTAATGACGCACTCATGGTGGATGTGAAAAACAAAATGAATTAGACTATACGAAAAAACAAAACTGAGTTAGACTATATGGATTATTTTGATCGATTGAAAATTCATTAAAACAATACACTGACGCAGTTTATTTTCCAGGAAAATGCGGGGTTTTAGAACAAATGAGGATTGATAATACTAATGAGACACGAAAAACAAATGAAAACAAAGCCCCAGATCAAACCCATGCAATTTGAAGGCGAGAAAAAAACTGTTTTCAATTTTTTTTTTTTTTTTTTTTTTTGGCATGGAATTCATTTCCAGTTATTTTAAAGGAGTACAGATGTGTGAAATTCCATAAAAAGGAAAGAATGATTTATAAATTTTTTTGTTTGGACGGCAAATCAATCTTATTTTGCAAACAGTTCTCTTATTTATATTGTCTGTCCTTGAGTGCACGATTTTAAACGAGGATGCATGCACATGTGAAAGAAAACCCCGCTTTCAGATTAAGAGAAAATTGTCAGCCAATTACTGAGCGATCGGCGTCATTAACTGGGGGGACATACCTCATTGTACTCGTAAAAACTAATAGAATAATTGAATTCAGATGATTTTATTCAAATCATGCAAAGTCAGTACAACAGATTACTTAGAGTGCCAGGGGTTTCAATAGAAGGCGGCTACCGGCGGTTTATCGCCGGGTGCTTACCTTCATACCGCCGGCTATTTTGCGAATCAGTCTTAATAAATAAGAAGTAAAATTTGTGGAAACAGACGTGTACTTTTGAGTTTCATCCATCTACTTCAAATATTATTGAAAGCCCTGGTCAGTGCATACCATATATCCGTGTAAACGTTAGCTAGCAAAATTGTACAAATAGGCCTCTTGGCTCTGACGTAATGTTTTCCCATTTCAGACCACGTGTCATTCTCTAGAGTATTATTTCTTTGTTTAAGGTTTGCGCTCGGTTGCACATGAGAAGACACATGAATATGGATACAACTAAAACAAAGAATATTATTATCAAGGGAATGACACGTGGTCTGAAATGGGAAAATATTACCCCAAGCCGAAGAGGTCTATTAGTGCAACGTTTTGTACGTCTACGGTCTACTGAGGTCTACTGAACGTACTCAGTAATTGGTGCAAATCTGTGTAATTTCTTAAGCCTGGTTTTCACTAGCAACACAAGCATAAGACTTCATACAAGCATTGAGAAACACACGCACAGCCACAAAGATGAAAAAAGTTTATGCTTGTGCGTGCGTTTGTCAGTGCTTGTATGTCTTATGCTTGTGTTGTGTTACATCCGAAACAACTGTTCCACTTTTCTTACCATTGTCATGTGATCTGAATAGACCTTTTTCGAGTTTCAAATTACCGCTGTGTTCCTTGATTGCAGACTCATCTACTCGGGGTTAGCCTCGTATCAGTGTCTAAATATTCACAAATACCAACGGTAAAGTAAAGAATACACAACTTTAACAATACAAATACTTTGAAATTCGATCCAAGGACTTCACTGGAACACATGAATATTCTACTCCAACCGAGGCTAACCCTGAGCGAATGATGTATACTATAGTAGTACAGTTCCGAAGGTCGTGGGCTCGATTCCCAGCTAGGACGGAAATTAGATTTTCCGAATTTAATTCCAAGGTCTTTCGCCCGGAATAACCTCGTTTCCAAGCATTATAACTTATCTATATTTCTATACCTTGTGTTTCATAAGTGCTACGCGGTCCACATATTCTATACTATAAATAGCTCGAGTCGTATAATAATACGTTTTAGTAAAATACTGTCGCCAACAAATCCCGATTTTTTGTGAGTATTTATATCTTCAATCTCAGAGTCGGTAATACAGCATTCCGTTTCCAGAAAAGCTATCCTTAAGAAAGTAAAATGTTGTGACCCAAAGGTCTCTACCGGAACAATGGTCGCCATCTTGGAATTTACAAAACCAATCCCGACCTAATGCCCCACATTCGTTCCAGCAGGGATGACTTATAAGTTTGTGAATCCCCCAAATAGTCGGGACCCAAAAAGCTTCTTATAAGGTAACAAATCCCCACCAAATCCCCACAGATCTTTCAGCACAGCACAGGGTGGGGTTTACTTTGACTGTTGCATAAGTCTATAGCTACAGCATAATAAGTCATTGTCTTTATACATTTTATTTTTTACATGAATACATTAAATATTTATTGTTTGTACATTTGATATTTCTTGAAGTATATACTTAAACATTTTAATGGTTTTTGTCTTTTAACAGTCCTTATCCTTGTACATCTGTTTTTTGTTTATTTTTTCGTGTATTTTTTATTTTTATGTATACCTATAATTTCTAATAGCTTTTGGTCATATAGTATTAACTTATTTGTAATTTGTACAGGTTATATATCTTTCTTTGTTTATTGCTTAAAATTAATATGTATATATTATCGATCACTTATTGATCTATATGATTTTTATTTATTTATTTATATTTGGTTAATTGGTTGATTTTTGGTTGGTAGTTTGAAAAAATTAAGAAATTAAGAAAGAAAGAAAAACATGAACTCTAACTAGTACTTTGCCTGTTTTTATATATATATATTTTTTATAATCCTCAAAAATTAACGACTTAAACTATCCTTATCAATTAAAAACTTTATATATTTTGGCTTAAAGTTAATCGCTTTTTACCGTCTGTCGCTGCCACCATCCGGCCTGGAATAAAATCAGCGCGCGAGATATGGAACGTCTTTTTTCCCTAGTAACTGGTTAACCCATCCGTGACTTAAGTAGCTACAAAATGATGGCGCGCAATAACTTATTTATGTCTAAAGAGTTTGAGATTGTGATATCCTTATTCTTGATTTAAATTAAACTTAAAACCATACCTTTAATTAGTACTACTTTTAGAGTTTTTGCTTTTTTTTCTGGTCCCAATTGTAAGATTTGGGCTTGAAGTTTATGTTTGCGATCGAAATTAGATTGCAAACCTTATACTTTTAGCTGTTTTTCTGGTTGCTTTGCCGGGGTTTTCCGCATTCAGTAAGCTGTGCACTTTGTTGGTTCTTTCCACACCGTTTCAACTCGGTTACGAAACTATTTTATCTTGCTCCATTCGCGTTTTTTTTGTCTCAATGACCTCTTCAGTCACAGGTGCATAATGTCGACAATTTTAGTTCTTTTTTCACCGAAAGGTACTTTCTTTTTGCCTCAATTTTGCTAATCCGAGCTACTACGCTGAGTGTTTGGCGCCTGTAGCGAGCTCATATGAATCGTCACTCTTGTATTGATATTCTCATACGAGTTGAAAAGCAAAGACCGCATCGCTGTCTGGAAATCAGTTTTGAAAAAGGTGTAAAGAAGAGGATCAATCAGACCAGTGGAAAACTTGAGAAACAGAAACACATAATCTGCCCAGACTGGTATGGGGTATTCATCGTCCTCCTTCAAAACATAATCCGAAAAAAGTGCTGAAAGGAAATATGGAAACCAGCCAATAGCAAAACTTATGGACATAGCCGAGTAAACCATCACCGCACGCCTCTCTGCTTGTTTTCGTCTCTGCTGTTTCTTGGCCATTGTCCGGTTGGCGAGGATTTTCAAGCGGCTCTTTTGTTCACGTATCAGGTAGAATATGTGAAAAGTGATTGAAGTCATGAGGGTCAGTGGAAAGATGACGAAGCAGCATAGTAACGCTAGGGAATATTTCTGTGTGGCTTCAATGTCTTCGTACCAAGACAACTCGATGACGGGAGTCAACAGAGAGATCATCCAAATTCCCGCTAAAACCATCACAATGCGCTTCTTTGTCACCAGCCTACGGTAATGCAGCGGAGCCAAGACTTTAATATAGCGCTCTATTGTTGCCGAGAGCAAGTGTAGGATGGTAGAAATCCCAAGGAATTTATTACATATGTCCATGGTTTTTATCAGCGATTCGTATGGATAAGTGTTGCACAAGATAATAAGGGGAATCCCTATTAATCCAGAAGAAATGTCCGACACTGCCAAACTGATCAGAAAAAAGTTCGTCTTTCGTAACAACGTTCGCCTTTTATACACGAGTACAAAGACTAAACCGTTTGCCGCAACTATAAGGATACCGACAACAGACAAACAGATGAAGATGATATTGAAGTGGATAATACTTGAGACCTCCATGTGGTGGTCACTGGGATTACTGGAATTAGAAGTGTTATTCATTTTAGGCTAGTCCTCGCTTTAGGTCAAGAAATATAGCTCTTTTTCTAATCCAGAGGCGTTAACTTGTCTTTGTTTACCAGGAATCGCCACAGAAGTTCCTGTATCAAAAACATCAAGAGTAAAAACATCATTCGTTTTTATAGCCCATTTACCGGGAGTTTGACTATCATTATTTTAAAACCTTTTAAGACAGGGATTATTACTTATTCTATGAGATTTCTCTTTTGTAGATATGTCCAATTGCTATAAATGTAGCTTATAATCTAGTGGTTTCTACCAAACAAGTTAAAACGCGTCACAAGCTCTTTTAACTCTACGACTTCCTTTTCCTTCCGTTTAAAATTCATTTTATCGACTAATCTAGTATTTTCAAGTCTTCTTTTCTGGTTGGTTTGCTGCTGTGTGCACTAAATTCTCCATGGCAGTGACAGAGGCTTTCAGGTCAGCCGGAAACTATGCCAATTACGGTCGAAAATATTAATGTTTCCCTATTTCATGAGCAAGAGCCTGTTTTCAAGAGATTTTTAAGCCACAAATAGCACAAACAAAGATGTAGCATCAATGTACGGTAGACTAATCTCCTACCCTTAATGGAAAATATCCCTGCTTTAGATAAAAGAAAACATTGTATATAGTTGTCAACGAAACTGCAGCGTTTTCTTCTCGATGAATGTCCAACTATGTGCCAAAAGCTTTATCCTGCAGGTGATAATTTGTTTAGTGCCCAAGAAAGTCGTCAAGGCGGCTCCCAGACGAAGATGGCACGGAAACCATTTTAAAAAATCTTGTCCTTTTAGTGATCCTCTGGTCAAAATTAAAGCCTTTTATTGTAATCGGTTTTGAGCCGGTATCTCGCTGAGTACCTCTTGCGGTTACCTTTAAATTGAAAAAAAATCCTCAAGTATATGTGAAATCTAAGATATTTCAGAACCTTTCTGAAACGGTTGGTGGGAGTTCCCGATATGGATTCTCTTCTAAAGTACTTTAAGGTCTAAAGCTTATGAATTTCGAAATCCTCAAGCGGCAAACGCTTCACTGCAGGTGTGAAATATTTTTGTTTTTAGTCGGTCTTAGACAGTGAGAGATAAATATTCATAAAAATGATTAAGAAATCTTCCTCAAAATCGTTTATATTTGCAAGAAATAAGTCCAAAAAACCTTTGTCAAGTATCTTAATACTATTCCTTATTTTAACGACGATGATTAGCACTAGCGCCCGCCATGCAAACCGATCAAAGTCTTGACTTGGCCAAGAGCCTACTTGTCGTATACATTAGAGCACTTGAAAATTTCGGAGGTCTTGTTGATGAAAATCACAAAAATAGGAATGTTTTTGAGGCAGAGAATTCCTATAAATTGCGGTTTCGAATTGTCTAAAATCATAACCATAATCATGGTTTTACGTAAAAACAAACAGCAATAGCGTAACCTATTTGTTAATCCCGTGTTTCGAAGTCATAAATTATAGACTTAGCGCTCTAACTTAACTCCCCACGTTACCGTTTTTTGTCGGTTATCAAGTCACGAGTATCAGTCGCACGTACCGATGTATAGGACTGACGATCTTCTATTGCCTTGAAATCATCGAGAGCTGGTTCTTTGGCAGACTCGGAGAAGCCTTTTTATGTAGTATAGAAGTATTACTGTATCGAGTGACTGAATCAAAGTATGACGGGAAGATCTCTAACTGTTTTGGCTTTTTTGTAATTGAGCTAGCCTTGAATACAGGTGCATTTTGTTTGTTCGAATAGAAAACAGACTCACCGATCAAAGAGGATAGTACTGACATGCACTGCCGATGTCGATAAGTTACATTCATTAAGGTCCACCAGGTTTGTTTGCTTATTATAGATGTAATTTAATGCACCTTTGAGAAAGAGAACAAATTGGTTAATGTTTTTTTTCAGTTTTGGATAACATATTGTTGGCTGTTCTAATTTTCCAATTTGCTTCATAAAAACGATTAAAAAGGTAAATTTGCCTAGTGTTTATCATTTACCGCGAGAGAAAGAAAAAGAAAGAAAGAAAAAAGGGAAAAACCCGTAACACAACTAGAAAACCAGAGAAAATTAAAAAGTAAAGTTCCTGTATCATTGCTCAGTGAAGTAAGAAAACGTCACATTATATATTTAAGAAAAGAAAGAAAAGAAAAGAAAAAGGGAAAAACCCGTAACACAACCAGAGAACCAGAGAAAATTAAAAAGTAAAGTTTCTGTATCATTGCTCAGTGAAGTAAGAAATCATCACATTATATATTTAAGAAAAGAAAGAAAAGAAAAGAAAAAGGGAAAAACCCGTAACACAACTAGAAAACCAGAGAAAATTAAAAAGTAAAGTTTCTGTATCATTGCTCAGTGAAGTAAGAAATCATCACATTATATATTTAAGAAAAGAAAGAAAAAAAAAAAAAAAAAAAAAAAAAAAAAAAAAAAGGAAAAACCCGTAACACAACTAGAAAACCAGAGAAAATTAAAAAGTAAAGTTTCTGTATCATTGCTCAGTGAAGTAAGAAATCATCACATTATATATTTAAGAAAAGAAAGAATAAGGAAAAAAAAAAAAAAAAAAAAAAAAAATGGAAAAACCCGTAACACAACTAGAAAACCAGAGAAAATTAAAAAGTAAAGTTTCTGTATCATTGCTCAGTGAAGTAAGAAATCATCACATTATATATTTAAGAAAAGAAAGAAAAGAAAAGAAAAAGGGAAAAACCCGTAACACAAACCAGAGAGAATCAAAAAATAAAGTTTCTGTATCATTGCTTAGTGAAGTAAGAAATCATCACATTATATATTTAAGAAAAGAAAGAAAAGAAAAGAAAAAGGGAAAAACCCGTAACACAAACCAGAGAGAATCAAAAAATAAAGTTTCTGTATCATTGCTTAGTGAAGTAAGAAATCATCATATTATAATATTAAGCAAAGTTATATTATTCAATGTACGTTATGACCATGAAACCTTTTTCTCGATTTTTTAAAAACTCAATAACGACTTACCATTTGGAAAAAGTGCCTCAAATTGGAAAATAAAAGATAAAGAATAATATACAAAAGCAAGGATCGAGATGGAATGGCTACTTTTTTGAAGAAAAAAAACTTATTACTCGTATCACAATATTTTATTAAAATATCAACACTTTGGTGTTACTAGAACGTTTAAATAAGAAGCAAGGCCAAATTTCCATGTCAAATATGTGGCAGGTGAAAGGTGTCAAAAGGTTTCCAAAAAAAACTAATAACGATAAGAGAGACGAGTAAATAAAGTCCAAGGTTTCATTACCTGATGAGGAGGCTTTGAACAATACCACACCACTATCCTGTGTCTGGTGACTATTCTCATTCTTTTATTTGATCTTCCTTTGTTCCATTCATCCTCCTATCCATCAGCCCATCTATCCAATATTGTCCAACTATTTGTCCGTCTGTCTGTCCGTCCGTCCGTGTTTCCGTTGACCATTCGTGTCTTACTCAACACCTAGTCAACGTATTAACGTAACTTCGCTCGCTTCAACCCTGTGTAATTCACCAACTAATTGATTATCTCTAATATAATATCAGTACATATCTATTAGACGATTTATCTGCTCATTTGAGTCAGAACCTCTCAATGATTTAAGGTAATTGTACTGCTACGAAGTACGCGCCTCGCCTTTCCCCTCTTGTTCCAGCCTATCAATCTACATACACTATTTATTTCGTATACAGCTATTTCAAAAAGGTTGAATACTGAATACTGTATACTGAATAGTGTATTTCAAGACCAAGGTGCATTGTGGGTCATAGTGACATTGTCTAAAGTAGGATTAATTATTATTTATTCTATTTTTAGTGTACTCCATCTGAAACAATATACTAACTACATGTAGAGAGTTAATCTGTATATTTACTTTTTATTTCAAATTAACGAGACACACAATGCCCTTTGGTCTTGGAATGCACTATTCAGTATGCAGTATTCAGTATAGGAGGACGGAGAACCAATCACATTGCGCACAATTACCCGCGACAGTCAGCCGATTACTATAGGAGGACGGAGAACCAATCACATTGCGCACAATTACCCGCGACAGTCAGCCGATTACTATAGGAGGACGGAGAACCAATCACATTGCGAGTTTCCCCAATATTTAGTCGACAACTGCAAGTAGGTTCTTGCAGTACCAATCCCATAGACAGTTTATACATCGTGAATATCAGTTCTTGATAACTCTGTTACCAAACGTTTTCTTTTTTTCCTCAGTTTTAAAGATTCATCATTCATGCCTCTATCTAATAATTATTCTATCATACTCTTACACTGTACCGCTATACCTTAATTGCTCATCTCCTTCCTCGCTACTACATGATTATTGATCGACTTTGGGATATCATTTTGAAGGTACCTGGGCAGACGGTGGGCGTTTGTTCTTTCTAATATCCTCCCATCTTAACGACAAAAAAGTAAATATTTCGGCGTCCATAAAAATCTCGATGACAATAATTTTGAAAGCTCGCAGTCTATATCAGAATCGATTTTTTTCAGAGAGAAAGTAAGGAAAACTGAAACTATCAAGTTACAAAAGAGTAAGCTAAATCGCTGTTTGTTTAGTGCACTTTATATAGAAGACTTCAAAAAGATATTTCCTAATTAGTTCATCTTCAAACGGAAGTTGACAACTTGAATTTTACTAGGCTTGTCCAATGAACTTGCATGAGAAAGAACAATCTTAGAAAACGATCGATATATTAATCCCCATTACTTTGTCATTTTGTTTATAGAGAGAATAAGAGAAAAATATCAAATGTTTATAGATGAGTGGGAAAATAAGAAAGAGTTGATATAAAGACATTACGAAGTTGTGAAATAACCTCTTTGTTTGTTTGTGCATTCAACGATAATAGCTTTCATATTTGAAGTCCAGACGCATCCGTTTACGTTTATATAAACGATATATTTTCTGAGAAATTGTTTTGTCTAGCTATGGTTAGAATAAAAAAGAGTATTATAGAGAATTCCATTAATAGAACCAATACTTTTTAAATGCGTAATATTTTAGCTTCAGTTATTTATGAGAAAATTTAGAAAGAAAGACAAAATATTTTTGAAAACGGAAAACGAAAATTCTTTATCCCATCAATACTGTCAAGTACGATTACAATTACAATTGGCTTTGGGAATGAATTTTATTACGAAAATAGTAAAGAAATGAAAACTTGAACGTTTGCTTTGTGTTGGCAGTTATTTCCGCATGTGAAACTCAACAATATTGAATTCTTTTTCGTGACTTTCAACAAAAATGAACTAGTACTAAAGGAATAATTTGAGAATCTTAAAAGTAGGAATTCCATCATCATGCATGCTAGTTCTTTAGTTCGATCATCATTTCGATTCACGAATAGATAAATCCAATAGATATGAAAAATAGTCTTGACTATACATCGATTTTATACATGTCGTATACATATAATTGCTTCATGTCCAAAACAGCCACAGTTTAATCAAAAATAGTCTTTGAAGTTTAACCATATTCCCTAACATTACATCAATTCCCTAAGGCTTTCCTTTGGTTATACTAATACTTGTTCACATTTAATCGATCCCTTAAGGCTTTCATACTTATACTCAAAAACTTAACTTGAATGCAAAAAATCGATTACCTAAATAAATATTACCTTGAATTTTAGGAAGTTTTCTTTTGTCCAACTGAAGATAAAGGAAAATAAACCAAATTTGAATCGAGAAAAATATGGATCTAAAAGGCCTATACAGACGAGAGTGTAAAGAATCTTGATTTCTAACGCATTAAAGATTAATTTCAAAGGTTTAAAACCTCATATCATCAAATTAACTAAATCTTTTGAAATCCAAGCAAAGCGAAAATATTCGTAACTTTTGGTCATAGTTTTGATTTTAACAGACTTAAGTTTTTATATCCACTTTAACGAACCGATTCTATAGTCTTTGAACCATTTTTATATCAGTACAAAAAATGTTAGTACAAATCATAGGATTTTTTTAAACAGACCTGTTTAGTTTGGACGTTTTCCCTATTTAAGACATTGAGTTGTTCCTTGATGTCGGCCAGGGAAATTGATCACTATTTTTTGGCGCGCAACTGTAAATTAAACGACGCTCGCCGAAAATCTTTCACTGCACTGCGCATGCGGATGCCAATAATAGGCCGTTTACATGATGGCGTGGTGTCATTTTTACAATCATTACCAAAATGCTGAACGAATTTTTTTTCTTATTCAAATTTTATTTCCTCATGAGAATAACAAGAGAGTTGGTGCTAACGAATAAAGTGTGTAAGGGATTACGGTAATATGGTATAGTTCACTTCCGAGATATGCTCTGCTTGTTACGAACAAAAGTTCCAATGTGAGGCTTCGTGCTAATGCTCAGATTGCGATTCGTGACAAGAGAAAAACATCAATTTAATTTAGCACGTAGCCTAGTAATGAAACCCGTTTTGTGCGTAACAAGCCAGGTATATTTCGGAAGTGGACTATTTGTCTAAACAGCTTGAGTCTGATGGTGCCCATTTGATAATCGAGGATCGTTCAAAGTGCAAAAAAAAAAAAACTTAAGTAAATTATATTGAGAAATCAAATCTTCCAATTCTCAGATCTCCATATTATATTTCATCTTAATTTTTTTTCTTCAGATGTCTCGTAATATAAGATTCATTGAGATTTTTTGTATCCATATCATAAAACGTTTAAGATAGATGCCGCATAGTTTTACTGGTCAAGCAACGTGCGTGTTTAAATATTGCCATAGCAACAAAAGGATTTTTGCATGAGAATTGTGTTAAGGAAAATCTGGATTTATAGAGGAAAATAATAACCATGTTTTAGACTTCAAACTGGGCGAAGTCAAAATATAGAGTTATGAAAATATGCTATAGTCACTAAACGCGTAAAAAAGACTTTTCAATCAGAGATTTTTTGTTCGACCCATGGTGCCGGACGTTCATTCAAGCTCGACGGGATACATGTAGTCCACTGAGACAAAAACAAGTGTCCGTATCAACAGGGTGGTCGTATTAAATGAGTTCATTCAAGAATACATGTAGTCCACTGAGACAAAAACAAGTGTCCGTATCAACAGGGTGGTCGTATTAAACGATTTCATTCAAGAATACATACAGTCTACTGAGACAAAAACAAGTGCCCGTATCAACAGGGTGGTCGTATTAAACGAGTTCATTCAAGAATACATAGTCTACTGAGACAAAAACAAGTGCCCGTATCAACAGGGTGGTCGTATTAAACGAGTTCATTCAAGAATACATGTAGTCTACTGAGACAAAAAGAAGTGCCCGTATCAACAGGGTGGTCGTATTAAACAAGCAAAAAGATTCGACAAACAATGGCATTATTTAGCCTAACAGTGGCCGGGCTTCAAATTAGTCTTGATACATGACGGAATTTCGCGCTAATGGATTATTTTAAATCAATTGTTCTTACGGTTTTAGTTGGTAGTTAAAGCATCATCTCCGCTGGATCACTTTCGTCGGTTCTAAGGCAGTACAGGGACTACTGAGACATCTATAGAAAATATATTTCCTTAAAGATTGTTTTGATTGATAGCACAATTAAGTATCTCGTGCCGGAGGATAAAGTAGAAAACGCGCACGCGTGCTGTGTGCAGTTGCAAAGCACATTAAGATATAATAAGATATTCAGTAAAAAGGTAGAAATAAAGTAAAACGGTATTTATAATGATACAAGTCGACCACATTTTGTTTGGTGTAGTGAACGCCTAGTTTCAAAAACCGTTGTAGGTTGGAGATCTGAAATCTGGAATCTGAGACCAAGTAAGATATTATATATATTCACAGCGCTAGCCGAATAACACATTTTCCTTTTAGATTAAAATATAAAGCATGACTTTGGAGTTAAAAATGTGATTTTTCGTATTTTAGACAGAAAACATAAATTCCATTTAGTCGTAGATCGCCCATCACAGATCTCCTACCGATAACGCCTTTCTTTAAAATAGGTATATATCTGCACTTCATTCATTCAAGATATTTAATTCAAAAAAACCTTTTAATTGAAGCACTGGTTAAATGACCTTAAGTGACTAGAAAATTGTCGTTCACAATGAACCTCTGAAAAACTCTAGGACTCTTAGCGTGTCGTAAGCGAACCTGCTTAAAACTTCCATTAACTGATTGAAGCACTAGCCTTCAGGAACCGGCAAAAGGGTAAACACGTTTACATGTTCTAGAAAGCTCTCCGCATTTATTTAGAATATATAAAGGAAAGGAAGAGCCGAAAAACAATGAAAATTGTTTTCAGGACTAAATTAAAACATATTTTTAAGGACGATTTTAGATGAAATATTTGAATCATCCAGAAGACTTTGGATTTTGGTAACTATCGTTTATAAACTCTATGAACAGGCTGAGATAGAGAAATAGGCAATACATCATCCAGAAGACTTTGGATCGATTTGGTAACTATTGTTTATTAACTCTAGCACTAGGGTGAGATAGAGAGATAGCTAATACATCATCAGTTAACATTATGTAAATGGACAAACTCTACTTCTATATGCTAACGAATGATTTTGATCATATTTTCTCAAAATGACTTTAGCATGGAAATATGCTTGAGAAAGTTTAGAAAAACCGATCAAAACTGATTGCGTCATAGCCACCATCTTGGTTGACGATAACAAAGCATTCATCTTTAGCAACTCTTGTTAGATCAACCAAGATGGCGGTTGTTTTATTGTTATTCATTACTCAAGGAAGTTTGAGTCACATGGTTGCACACACTGTATTTTCTGTTCTAAATGGTTAGATTCGATTCGTTATGGAATTATTTTGAATATTCATGTGTTCCTGTTAATGTCCGTGGAATTCAAAGTGTTTGTATTGTTGAACTTGTGCATTCTTTACTTTGTGGTTGGCATTTGTTTATATTTAGACACTAAAATAAAAGCAGATATGGAAGAAGAAATCTACAATTTGTAGTAATCGGTGTCTAAAATTTTCCATGCTGTATATCAAAAACACATTTTAGCTTGTCCGACATAGCAACAGTAACTAGGGAGGTAGAACGATGAATGCGGGATCAGTGTATTATAACCGAGGAAGAAATGCAAATAATTATAGTGCAACATATACCAAGACAATTTGTATGATTTTGATAGACCTTTTTTATTGATACGGCGGCCATCTTGAATTTTCATTGATACGGCGGCCATCTTGAATTTTCATTGATACGGCGGCCATCCTGAATTTTCATTGATACGGCGGCCATCTTGAATTTTCATTGATACGGCGGCCATCTTGAATTCTATTGTTTTAATCAAGACATTATGGGATGCCGAGAAAAATTTATAGACTGCACAGCTATCAGGGTGTCTTTTTATATAACTTTACGCTTTTCAATGAGAAGCACATCTAAAAACTAATTGAATTTGCTGGTAATTGGATAAATGGTAGTTGGATAACGCGAAGCACCTTAAAGAGGTGACTTCAAATTATTTGAAACTTATTCCTGCCACCCTTTGCTTTATAACCTTTCTACGTTTGCCCTTCTAACATCTCCGTATCTTAGTAACGTGGCGATCCATTATTTTGCATTATGAAATAACTGTTCTAAATCTCGCATTCTGATTGGTTGGGAGCGAGTGCTTTATGAGAGCCCTTTGCATTTTATAAAAGAAATAAAAAACTTGCTTGCTGTGCTGTGTGGAGCTATAAAGCACTTGGGGATTTGCAGAACACTCGAGAAATGTTGAGAAGCACTTTTCCTAACACTTCTCTCGTGTTCTACCTATCCCCGTGTGCTTTATAACTACACACAGCACGCGCGCGCGTTTTTTTTTTCTTCAATATTGGGTAGCAACCTAATGGACTGCAAATAAACTAATATTGTTAGTGTTTTTTTATTGAATAAAATCTTTGTTCGATATAATAAAACACCTATTGGATTCATCGGAGCCCATTGTGGCAGATATTTAGTCTAGAATTCAATATTCTGCCATAATGGCTAGGATGAATCCGTTATATATCCAGTATATGTGATTTGGAGATATCAAGATTTATACTTCCTATGCTTCCAATATGCCGTTAATGAGTGTCATAGTAGGCATAATTAAATATACAAAATTTTTCTGGGGCAGTAAAATATCCTGTATAAAACATCATTGTCTTACTCAGGGCTTATAAAAAGGTTATTGCAAAATTGTTTTCTCATAGTAATAATTTACAAATTACAAACGATAACAAATAAACTCAAATGCCTCCTACGACATCCCATTTATTAGCATATTGGAAGTATAAACCTTGATATCTCCAAGATGCATCACTCAAATCATATAAAAATATTTTACCATTCAACTATTCACTTCATGTAGAATCAATACTGAAAATATTGAGTTAGGGGTAAGAGGCACTTTAAGTAAAGGAATGTAATTTTGCCGAGCTAAAAAAGTAAGGAATTGCCGAAAATAGTAGCTTCATTTAATGAGATGTGTAACTGCATGGCGTCAGTTAAATTAGAGTTCATGGTTATTTTTCATGGAGTTTTTCTGATTCTATTTTCCTGAGTTGAAGTAGCGAGAGTAATTAAAACGAAGTTGAAAGTACGAGAGAGTTTAATTCTTTATTTTACCATATTCTATGCGATAACTTTTTATGTTACAATATATATCATAATTTTTGATTAAATTCAGAGCCAGTAGGCCTGTGTATGAGAGGTACTTTTTACCTAACCTTTTGGCTGCGAAAATTATTGCAGATGATTTCGTATGAAAAAATACTGTTCGTACTTGCCGTCTTATGATCTCATGCCGTGACCGTGACGGCACTGGTAGAACAGTCAAACATGGCACGGATACGATTTTTTTTGTAATTCTTGATGAGGATTTCTTCTTTTCGTTAATGATTGCCCCTACTGATTTTCTGATCACTGTATTAGTAATTAGATACTTAAAAGATGTCATGGATGCACGCAATAATTCATCCGTTTGCCGTCCGTTCTTCCATCGATCCACTCATCCATATTGTAACTTTTCGTTACTACAGCATCCCAGTATCATCTCCAGTAGAAGATAGAGCCACTCGAATTTTGACCTACTTACGTTTATCACGATTACTGTTTTGTAGCCGAATAATTGTAAGATTCTCTCTCATTTTGATATATCTCTAGCAATTCAGTCAAATATCGGTATCCATTAAAATTGTCAAAAATAAAAGACTGAAGATCTTGGAAATCATGGTTTTGTTTAGCTTGAGCATTATCGAGTCTCTATACTCAGTACAATGTATCAAAAAAATCCAAAGCCTCGCTAAACTTTAGCGACAAAACACTTTCAGCATCCTCCGAAGTGACGCTTCTCGTGTCTGTTTTTTTCTGTTTATCTTCTTTACCTAACAACATTTTCTTTAGCTTTTTAAACGGTTCCGTTAAGGCAGACACACAGCTTGTCTTCTGCTGTGAGTCCTTACAGTGTTCTTTATCCTCTTGAATACTCGTAAGACTCTTTGTGATTCCCAAGTCTCCAACCTTAAACGGAGCTGGAATTGGCGGGAAAATCTTTCGAGGAATCGAGATGGTGGGTTCTGTCATTTCTACATGACAACGAATGGTGACAACGAATGGTGACAACGAATTAGTTCGGCTTGTAGATAAGATGGATAATTCTGTAGGCTTCACTTTCGATAAAAACAACTTTTAGGCCTAAAAATAACCAAAGAAATGATTAAACTTTAGCCAAAACTTATAGCAAATAATAAAAATGAATAAAATTTTACCAAACACATTGATGTTCAGTGAAATACTGCGACTTTCTTTTTGTTTTGAATAATTCATGATCTGATGGCAACTCATTGTTTCAGCTGTTATTACGTTCAAACGAGAACTTTAACGAAAAAAATGCTTTTTCTATGCCACAAAAACATTAAGACGAAGAACTACGAGAGTATAAGGCAATTTAAACTTAATTTCTAAAACTTTTTGCTAGCAATTTGCGCCGTTCGTCTTGCAGTTCGGTTTTTCTCAGCCGAGTAACTGATGCTCTTTGTTAAAGTTTATATAAAACATTTCAAACGCTCAAAACTTGTCTACTTACCAGCCAGAGAAGTCACAAGTTAAGAATTCAGTAAACTACAACGTATCTCGGACCAAGTGATGTTTTCAGGAGGAATCATTAGTTGTGTAAAGTCCATCTTTTAATATTGACTAATGCATGCTAACTGAGAAGGAAGTCTTTCATTAGTGAGTCGGTCGGTCGTATATCAATAATGTTCTAGAATCTTCACGTTAAAAATACATATGCATCAGCATATGTAACAATTAGCGTTGTCAATCAAGATTTTAAATCCCTGATGGGCTAGCTTGGTGCTAAGTATTGCTATTACACGGTAATCCTAAAAAAAAAAAAAAAAAAAAAAAAAAACCCCATTGCATTTGAAAAGGAGCAGACTATTAGTATTCTCTTTTGGGGTGGCAAGTGCTATTAAAGTAGGCATCACAAAACAAAGCTAAGAACTTGTCTTGCTGTAAAAGGCATGGAAATAGTGACAGGGAGAAAGGTTCCTCTTTATAGAGTAAATACATGATGGCTTCAAAGTTTATTGCACAAACCGATGTATTTTAGTAATTGAGAGACAGACAGACAGACAAAAATAAGGGAGGAATATAATGATTAAGTTCTTTTAAGGAGTTAAAAATTATTTTGTCTTACTGCACATACCTGTGAAAATAGCTATATTTATTTTTATAGTGTACTTAAAAGTACAAATAAAGTAGATAAAAATATATAGTAGATATAAGATGTGTTATTCGCTATATTCAACTATTTAATTTTGACCCGTGTTATACAATAATTGGATCAATTCGATTTTGACCCGTGTTATTCGATAATTGGATCCATTCGATTTTGACCCGTGTTATTCGATAATTGGATCCATTCGATTTTGACCCGTGTTATTCGATAATTGGATCCATTTGATTTTGACCCATGTTATTGGATAATTAGATCCATTCGATTTTGACCCGTGTTATTCGATAATTGGATCCATTCGATTTTGACCCGTGTTATTCGATAATTGGATCCATTCGATTTTGACCCGTGTTATTCGATAATTGGATCCATTCGATTTTGACCCGTGTTATACGATAATTGGATCCATTCGATTTTGACCCGTGTTATTCGATAATTGGATCCATTCGATTTTGACCCGTGTTATTCGATAATTGGATCCATTCGATTTTGACCCGTGTTATCCGATAATTGGATCCATTCGATTTTGACCCGTGTTATTCGATAATTGGATCCACTCGATTTTAACGCTTGTTATTCGATAACTGGATGCATTCGATTTTGACCCGTGTTATTCGATAACTGGATGCATTCGATTTTGACCCGTGTTATTCGATAATTGGATCCATTCGATTTTCGATAATTGGATCCACTCGATTTTAACGCTTGTTATTCGATAACCGGATCCATTCGATTTTGACCCGCGCTATTCGATAAATGGATCCACTCGATTTTGTCACTTTTAATTCGATAATCCGAACGCGTCTTTCGTTTTAGGATATATTTAATATCTGTATATTAATGTTTAGAGCTAATAATTGTATAAATATATTATTTGTCCATATTCCTTTGCCATTTATTCATTTATTGTATCGCCTTACCTTGTTTTCCTTTGGACATTTCTCCCCTCTTGACTTAACTTACTGTACTTAAAAGGCCAAGAAAGTGACGTATCTAACTATATAGTCTATAGCCGCTGGAATTATAGAGAACTTGTACCTAACTTTCTGTTAGTTTATATATATTGTAAAGTGTGCAATTACATGATACGAAATATAGATTGATTGAAAGTACGTTTGACAGAATAAAGAAATAGGGAAAGAAGAAGAAGAAGATCTTGTTGGGCTAAAATAAAAAGTCCAAACGTTTTTTAAATCAAGATTGGAATAAGATTTTCAAAATGAGGTTTGAAGATTTAAAAAAAAAAAAAAACAAGAGAAAAAATGACATTAACAGTTTAATCACACACCATCGACAGGAAAGAAAGGTAGACTGACGGATATAAAAGATAAAATAATTCAAATGACACTATGACAGAGAAAACAAGTCAAGATAAAGTACGTGTAGCGTTGGTGGCGACACTCGGAATTTTTGGGCGATGTCAAACGTAGAGAGCAATTTTCCCTAAATTAGGCAGCACATCGAATAGTTCTCCATAACAAAATATCGTCAGCTAATAAATGGGGAGGGGAAGGGGTTTGCCCCTGTAATGAAGCTAAAACAACTGTCTGTCTGTCTGTATATTGCAGGGCTGATGTTAGAGCAACGCCCTGATCACTGAAAGATGATTTGTATGTCAAATCTGACCACTATTCTCATTGATCCCACTGATGCGAATATATAAGAAAACTTTTACAACCTGCTAAGGCCGTTCTGTATCCAATGCGCTTATGGTGGGTATATTTGGATCGTCTCAAGTCTCTCTACTACCCTCGACCTGCGACTGCTGTCTTTGTTATTTTCCCCGGCACCCATCCCACCCCCTTCCTTGCGCTTTGTGGTTGTTTGGAGAGCTTCACCTGCTCCCTAAACCTATATATAAGTAGAGTGGGACCAGTGAAAATGCTTTAGTGAATGGGATTTTGAGAGGTAGCTTTTGAGAATTTTTATGGGCGAAAAGACTTCGAACTTAGCCGAGAATAACTGCTTTTCATTGCACTCTTTTCAGCACAACCAAGTCGTCCTTTTCACTATATGCTAAAATTTTGACAGTCGCAGAAAACAAAGAGTTATTCTCTTGCCAAGCCTATCAGATCGCAAGTTCAAAGATTGGCGAGATATACACTGCGGCGTCGATGTTCTGTCAAGAGACTCGAAAGTGGAAACACCTTGTTGGTGAGCCATTTTTACATACTACATTTTAGTGGTTCGTAGGTAAGTTTAAGTCTGTTTGTGATGTTCATTCGCCTTTTTTATTTTCTCGTTCCCATGGACTAAAATTTAGAATTGTTGATAAGCGATGATTTGGTTTGTAAGTATCTTTGCCGCGTTGTTTATCGTGCAGCTCGTTTGCGAAGGTTTGTGCGTGTACGCTTCTTTGTCTTTTTCTCTTTGTCCTTGTCCTTGTCCTTCTTCTTCAGTTTCGATTGTTTTCTTATTTCCATCTCTGCTCTTTCCTTCGCCGTTTTCTTTCTACGTTTCGGTTTCTCTCCCGATGTATAACACTGAAAAAATTAATCGAAAATCTACACAGGCAGTTTGATTAACGCAAATTAAAAATACGTTTCCTACGTTCTACGGGCTGAGACTTGATTTGTAAAACCGATTTTCTAGAAATATCTTAGACATCCCCTATGAGTACCTTTTTAAATATGACAATAGCATTTTTTTAGACATCATCTATGTGAACCTTTTTAAATATGACTGTCTTCATGTACTGCCTTTGACACCATTGATTTGAAGACTGAAAAAAACCAAAGGTCCTTTCTCATATCAGTATTTATTACACTTTTAGGGTCGATATCACAGTGATCACTTCACCATTAGCACAAACACAATTTGCGGAAAAAGTAGAGACAGTTTCTTGCAAGTGATAAAAGGCTATAAAATTTATGTGAAACGCAGGAAAAAATGAAGAAAAGAAGAGAAACGTGATGGTTACATCCTCTTTACGGTTATTACGTGTTCTTAATAATGAATCCTTTAATTTATAATAATTTTTTGTTCTTTGTTATTTCATTATCTTTATAAATATACCAGCTGGTTTTTTCTCCTTGTCTAGCTATTTCTCCCTTTATTGTGTTTAAACTGACGCTTTAATAGTGAATTTCATTTAGTTGCCACTGCATTAATCATATTCACTATCCTTTATATCTTCAATCCTCATCTTTGTTATATAATTCTGGCCTTTTATTTCTGGTTTCCTCTCTTCAGCCCTCTAGTGAATACCTTCACCTCTTCACTCTCATTGAATTTTCTCTTCTTTCTTTCTCTTTTTCTTTCTTTTTAGTTTTCATATTTTTTCTTATTCTTTCTTGTGGCATATGTCTTCCTAGTCGCCTCTTGTAATTTTCATAAGCTTCTGTCTGCTATCTTGTTTACATT
Source organism: Actinia tenebrosa (assembly GCF_029948245.1). NCBI lineage: Eukaryota > Metazoa > Cnidaria > Anthozoa > Actiniaria > Actiniidae > Actinia > Actinia tenebrosa. The sequence goes on along the minus strand of NW_028292580.1, from coordinate 14,329,909 downwards.
TGCTTTATTAATTTAAGGTGACTGCCTACTTTTGGAAATTGATTTAAGCTTTTTTTAAAACTTCGATTTTCCGAATTGAAATTTAATGCTGATTCCAAATCTGGAAAGAAAAATAGGGTGTCCCGAGCTCGTTTTCGAGATAATCAGCATTTAATGGAAGCCTACGCACGAGCTTTTGGAGTAAAAATTGCGCCACCGGAAGTGATTAGAAAAAAATTAAGATGAATAAGATAATAGTTATTTGCAGACTATATGATTGCATGAATGAAGGCTAGTCAATCATTCTACAATAATACATGGATATTTTCGACAAAAAGACAGAGAGATACATTGATTTGTCATATTTTGTAGTTTCGGTGCTCTTAAAAAATCTCATAAAGTCGAACAAAAATCCCTACAAAAATCTATTTTTTCACGTGTTCCTGATTTAAACTTTTCCTAAAATGTTGATATAACCTAGATTTTTAGGAGTTTTTTCGAATGAGCTATCAAAAAATATAGAGTCCCGTGCAAAATTTGAGGGTTTTGCCCTGTTGAAGCTCAAAACGCGTATGGTTCTTCAATAAAATCTTGTAGATTTTTCAGCGGTTTTTGAGCGCGCGCTCATTGTGGGCTCAATTCGAACGTTCAAAAGTAGGCAGCCACCTTAACCCTTCACAATGTTCAAATTATTTTCTTTTTCAAGTTCCATACAATTTTTTACAGAAAAAGAAGATGAACTTTACTGACGCAAAACTCACTGAAACCAACCTAAAAGGTAAATAACTTCCAAACAGTTTTGCGTTTCGCATCTTAAGTCGAAAAGCTTCGAATTCACTTGGGCACAGCAAACACACAGATCGAACCCTGAAACAACCGGCCTTTGGGCTGTTCTAAGTCAGGGAACACGGCTAAAAGCGCGATTACATGGAGCAATTTTCCCTGCAACTTGTCGCGCAAAAGCGCTGCGACAAAAGTTGCAAGAGTGTTTACACGGCGCAATTCCTGCAAAAAGAAGAAACAAATTGATTCTATTTCAATATTTTTTTCAAATTGTGCTGTAGGTTACACGCTGCAATGCTAAATGCAACTTATGTTAGTTACGCCAGACAAATTGCAGAGAAAATTACTCCGTGTATAATCGCGCCTTAACTCACGGTTGTAATTGGAATTTAGCGTGTCAGGTTTCGCGGAGGGATGGATGCTTTTACCTACGAAAGAAAGAAAGGCGAAATATGGTTCCAAATGTCGTATTGTTTCGTCTTAAGCAGATGTATTCCTTATCTCTGATTCCAGAACTCACAAACTTTCTCCACGCTCCTCACTTCACCAACGCGCGAATCAAGCCATTCCTCGTCTTCTGCATCCTTTTCATCGCTCTGCTCTCGTTCCTAAGCAACACTCTCATCATCCACGTGATCAGGGTAAACCAACACATGCATACAACCATCAATTACCTCATTATGAACATGGCATGTGGAGACTTGTTAGTTACATTGGTCAGTTCGATGAATAACATCAACCGCTTATATAACGGAATGGCATGGGCGAAAGGGGCGTTTGGAAACATGTCTTGCAAAGCCAAGTACTACGCAATATTTGCTGCCATGTTCTGCTCTGTATTCAGCCTGGTTGCGATCACGTTTGACCGGTTTATGGCCGTTGTTCGTCCATATTCGCACAAGCACTTTTCAAGGTGGTCCAAATACACACTTCCGGTAGTCTGGTTAGCATCTCTGGGAGTACCATCTGTACTGGTGTTCCGAAAATTTTCAGTCGTTCAATTCCATGAGATCCAGGACGATAAAAGCTACTGTGTTCCCTTAAAATCCGTTAATGAAGGAGCTTTGATGACGATCTGTGGATACGGTGTACCTCACGTTGTCATGGTGATCATGTACACAATGATCGCGTATAAGCTTTGGATTCGACGACTTCCTGGGGAGCAACTACCTGATACTCAGCAGCGACAACTTGTTCAGCAAACTGCAAAGAGAGTCACTCTTATGATAATCTTTGTTTTACTCGTCTTCGAGATTTGCTGGGGGCCGATGTTTGCCCTGAACGTCATCCCATGTTTGATCCCTCATTTTCGAAAAATTCATGACCCCGTGATTACAGCCATCGTTGCCATGGCGATGTGTTCAAATGGTGTCTTCAATGCCTTGATATATTTTTCCTTTTGTGGTCATTTTCGACATGCAATCAAGGCTACCATGCGGATCAGCTCCAAACTGAGTTTAAGAAGATGTAAAAAGGAATCGAAAATAAATCCAAGGACAAGGTACGTACAAAAAAAAAAATGCCGGTAATGCTGGTAATGCTGGTAATGCTGGTAATGCTGGTAATGCTGGTAATGCTGGTAATGCTGGTAATGCAGGTAATGCTGGTAATGCTGGTAATGCTGGTAATGCTGGTAATGCTGGTAATGCTGGTAATGCTGGTAATGCTGGTAATGCTGGTAATGCTGGTAATGCTGGTAATGCTGGTAATGCTGGTAATGCTGGTAATGCTGGTAATGCTGGTAATGCTGGTAATGCTGGTAATGCTGGTAATGCTGGTAATGCTGGTAATGCTGGTAATGCTGGTAATGCTGGTAATGCTGGTAATGCTGGTAATGCTGGTAATGCTGGTAATGCTGGTAATGCTGGTAATGCTGGTAATGCTGGTAATGCTGGTAATGCTGGTAATGCTGGTAATGCTGGTAATGCTGGTAATGCTGGTAATGCTGGTAATGCTGGTAATGCTGGTAATGCTGGTAATGCTGGTAATGCTGGTAATGCTGGTAATGCTGGTAATGCTGGTAATGCTGGTAATGCTGGTAATGCTGGTAATGCTGGTAATGCTGGTAATGCTGGTAATGCTGGTAATACCTTTTCTTGCTCCTTACTTAATAACAAAGATACTTGTTTCGTTACTTTCAGTTCACATCTGCAGATGAACCCACCGCTAGATAAACAAGATGCCGGACAAGGTTCAGTTGCCGGACAGTAGTGTTAATAAGACATAGCGAACTCCGATTGCCTTAGGTCTTAAATCTAGTTACTTTATAGTACGTTTGACTCTATCGCAAGGCATAGATGATGTGCTCCGCTAATGGGATGCCTTTCACCGCTGTGGTGCTGTGCTCATTAAAATTTCGTGTGTCCTCACGCAAGGCGAGAGTTGACTGTATTATATATATGATATTAACTCAGTCGTCCTTACTTTATGACTGGGTTACTTCCCTAGTGAATGGAAGGCCCCCTTGTAGAATACAAAATGAAAAATATTCAAGGGTTTTTTCAAACAGCGAAGTTCCGTAGAATTTCAAAGTGTTTGTTTGGCATGCTCTTAAAATTAAATTAGGATTGACTTTATTGCTATGCTTGCTTTTAAGTTCATCTATGGAATTGCACCTTTGTAAAGGTCCATAGTACTTCAAGATATAATTAATGATCCAATGAGTGGATACTCAATAAGAGGACTAGCTTGGCGATGGGGCGGCATTCTAGTTTCTGTAACGCACCAAACATATGGAACAAATGACCATATCTCAAAGCTTACTAGAAAAGTTTATTTTTTTGTTCACTCATTTCTTTGGAAATATAATTCGGCAAATGTTACTTTTTGATCTACGTTTCGACCATACTTCGTCGGTCTTCAAGTTCTGGCGTTCCTGACAGACATACGATAAGTTTTTTTCCCCAGTTGTTTACATTGTTTATAATGTCGAAGAAATCTTTTGAATGATAGCTTTTGATCTACGTTTCGACCGTACTTCATTGGTCTTCAGGATCTGGCGTTCTTGACAGACATACGATAAGTTTTTTCCAGTTGTTTACATTGTATATAATTTAGAAGAAACCATTTGAATGATAGCTTGAGTCAGATGTTTATTGGAGTACATATGTGTATACATTATTTAAATTATCTTGTACATATTAGATAATATAAATTTAATATTATTTGTGTTCTGATTAGATTATTATTAGATTTTTAGATCCTATAGTATAGATAATTAAATGTTAAGAGCCTGATATCTTTTTTATTCAAAATCAAAAATCGACTCCTAAATTTCAACTGGAATTACAGTGGATGAAGAGCTACTCTTTAGAAATGCCACTGCTAAATCCTATTTATTATTTATTTATTTATTTATTTTGTTATTATTCACTCGTGTTCCATATGATATTGCTCGCTCGCTCACGGACTGGCTCGTTTGCGATATAATAAAGAAAATTCATTGTCAAGTTAATAATTTAATAATATTTAATAATGTGATAAATATGTGTGATTCTTATAGAGGCTTTGCACCATCACGTGATGGCCGCCATGACAGCGGGCATAACAATAGTCTTTTCCCCCTGGGAAACTGAATCCTTTCTAATGTAAATCAGATTAGACCAGAATCAATTGTTCCTGCCTCCTGTCATGGCTACCATCACGTGATAATGCCAAAGCCTCTATTCTGATTCTTATTGGTCGGAGCTTGTGGTCTATTCACAGCAAGATAAATACATGTTAGTTCATATGATATTCATTATATCGCGGGGAAAAATGGGATTAAACTAAAAACACTAGTCTGATGTTTGTCTAGAGCCTGTAGTCTATTCACAGCAAGATAAACTGATACATGTTAGTTCATATGATATTCATTATATCGCGGGAAAAATGGGATTAAACTAAAAACACTAGTATGGTGTTTGTATTTCTTGCCTTCCACAAAGTGGAATGGGATTGGATGGGATAAATACGATGAATGGTTGTGATAAGATGGGAAGCATAAAGAACACAGTCCTCCTGGGTATTCTCTTACGCGTGCCATTTCTCACAGCTTATCGTGCTTTTTTATTGAATCTATGATTTCTTTTGGCATACAGGCATTGCTTTTTAGCGCGTTTTGTCTCATTTGGGGAACTAATCTGTCGATCAATAGGTAATGTGCATTAAAGCTTACAAAACACTCTAGAAACATCCAAAACATCGATCTAAGGTAAAAAATTACTTTGTTATTTTCGTTTGTGTTGAAATACTTACATTTCCAAAGTAAATGCGCGGAAGAAAAAGTTTGAGCCGAAAAAGCTTAAGTACTCGTGTGCTCGTGCACATTGGCCACTATCCCATTAAGTATTGTTTCTATGTATGGAAAAACCTCATTAATATCGCGAGATTAAAATGCTATGTCTAGAATGTTTGCTTGCCTGCTTGCCTGCTTGCCTGCTTGCCTGCTTGCCTGCTTGCCTGCTTGCCTGCTTGCCTGCTTGCCTGCTTGCCTGCTTGCCTGCTTGCCTGCTTGCCTGCTTGCCTGCTTGCCTGCTTGCCTGCTTGCCTGCTTGCCTGCTTGCCTGCTTGCCTGCTTGCCTGCTTGCTTCTTTATTTTCTTGCTTGATTCCTTGCTTGCTTGCTTCCTTGCTTCCTTGCTTCCTTGCTTCCTTGCTTCCTTGCTTCCTTGCTTCCTTGCTTCCTTGCTTCCTTGCTTCCTTGCTTCCTTGCTTCCTTGCTTCCTTGCTTCCTTGCTTCCTTGCTTCCTTGCTTCCTTGCTTCCTTGCTTCCTTGCTTCCTTGCTTCCTTGCTTCCTTGCTTCCTTGCTTCCTTGCTTCCTTGCTTCCTTGCTTCCTTGCTTCCTTGCTTCCTTGCTTCCTTGCTTCCTTGCTTCCTTGCTTCCTTGCTTCCTTGCTTCCTTGCTTGCTTGCTTCCTTGCTTCCTTGCTTCCTTGCTTCCTTGCTTCCTTGCTTCCTTGCTTCCTTGCTTCCTTGCTTCCTTGCTTCCTTGCTTCCTTGCTTGCTTGCTTCCTTGCTTCCTTGCTTCCTTGCTTCCTTGCTTCCTTGCTTCCTTGCTTCCTTGCTTCCTTGCTTCCTTGCTTCCTTGCTTCCTTGCTTCCTTGCTTCCTTGCTTCCTTGCTTTCTTGCTTCCTTGCTTCCTTGCTTCCTTGCTTCCTTGCTTCCTTGCTTCCTTGCTTCCTTGCTTCCTTGCTTCCTTGCTTCCTTGCTTCCTTGCTTCCTTGCTTCCTTGCTTCCTTGCTTCCTTGCTTTCTTGCTTCCTTGCTTCCTTGCTTCCTTGCTTCCTTGCTTCCTTGCTTCCTTGCTTCCTTGCTTCCTTGCTTCCTTGCTTGATGGCTATCTCTCTTTCTTCTCTCCCCTTCAACCCTTCAGTTTGTCCATTATATATCATCCAAAGTTCAACCCAGCTAGTCGGGTTGAGTATTAACCGTAAAGTTTGCGGTTCTATTTCTTTTACTAACAAAGTTTCTTATCCTTTCAGTTTTTCTTCCCAGCCAGTTTCTTATTTTCAGAAGGCCCAAAGTATCACAAAAGGCACGTCTGTAGTTCTCATTAAAGAAAGCATAAACCAAGGCATTAAGGAAGCCATTAGAAGTTGTAAACAAACTGGATAATGTCGAAGTGTAAGAGGTATGCATCCAGCTCTTGTTGTTAAATAAGAAAGGTAGGGTAAACACTGTAAATAATGGCGCCATGCAGATGTCAAAAACAAGTACAACACAGACCATCATGCGAGTGACTTTCTTTGCAGTTTGAGCCACATTGTTTCTTTGATCGTCACGCTGCTCACCAGGAAGTCGTCTTTTCCAGAGTTTGTACGAGATCATTGAGTACATGATTACCATGACAACGTGTGGTGCAATGAATCCGAGGACTATGACAGCTATGCCTTCATCAGCAGCATCTTCCATGAAGCAATATGTTTTGTTATTTGCAAGAAAGTCATCTCCTACTTGCATTTTAAGGAAAGCCAGTGGAAATGATATCGCCAGCGATGCTATCCACACAGCTGGTATGATGTACTTGGCCCACCATGAACAATACTTGTACGTGATTGGACGGATAACGGCCATAAACCGGTCAAACGTGATTGCAACCAGGCTGAATATAGAGCACATGAGGCAAGTGGTCATTAAAAAAAGATTTCCTTTACATGATACGACTCCGATTACTCCCGAACTCCAACGAAAGCCAGATTGCAACGTCTTCATCGCATTTGATGATGTAAAAACTGTGGCCAGTAGATCCGCAGCAGACATGTTCACTATGAAGTAGTTAGTGGTACTGTGCATGTGTGGATTGACCCTGACCACGTGAATAACCAGCGAGTTGCTGGCGATGGATACCATGGCAAAAAAGGCCATAAGGAAGAAAAAAATAACTTTCGTAGAATCGTTTGAAAATTGTGGCGGTTCAAAGATTTGTTCTCGAATATCTTCAAATCCTATAAGATAAAAGAAAAGTATTTTAGGTATTTTCGTTAAAAGCAGCCCCCTAAATGGTAATCCCTTGTCCTTTATGAACAGTCTGAAATCTCGTACGATGGCTGAAGCTTTATGCTTTATAGTATCTGATTCAATACAAATATCAGCGGATACATTGTCCAATCTGTCCAATCTCTCCCTCCCTCCCAGATCTTCTACAATGCTTTGATTCCTTCCTTCCTTCCTTCCTTCCTTCCTTCCTTCCTTCCTTCCTTCCTTCCTTCCTTCCTTCCTTCCTTCCTTCCTTCCTCCAATTCCTTCATTCTTTCCATTCCAATCATTTGCTTATTCCATTTATCTATTTCATTCATTGGCTTTATTTCATTCGTTTTTCCATTTGGATTTCCTCGCTTTACCTTGGAAAATGTTGAGTGTCATGTTGGTTGTATTTCCTACGAGCTGTGCTTTGTTTTCCGAGAAAGAAATCAAGAGCGTTATCCAGGTTACAACTATCACATAAGAGAAAATCTTCATCCTTGAAATACGACCGTCTCGACGTTTTTTCCTTTTTCAAAAACGATTTTCGGAGCGTTTGTCTCCGTAAGCTTGGATGGTCTGAATAAACTAGTATTTGGAAGGTAGTACTCAAAATCAAATGAAGTAAGAAAATTGCAATATGGTTAAAATTAACCTCGACCCACACTACAATCGATCAATCTTCTTTTTCAACATTATCATGAAAAGTTATTAAAACTAAAGAAAATAATCATAATAATAAAACCATCGCTGTTAATGTTTACAAAAGTCCGGCAATAAGGAGCTGTCAATTTCGAGGTTAAGAGAATTATATATTTTTTAAATAATGCTATCAGGACAAACAACCATATGAGTCAATATTTAGTACGGTTTGCCGATTTCTATGTTAAAGCAAAACGCAGATAATTCAGTGTTTATGAGACGTCAAGTGGTATAGATTCATTATTTTAGTCCTATTTGATTTGACTTTGTCACCTCGATCGAGTCACATATATTACAAGTGAGGAGTTGAAAGCATTTCTAAGAAAAGTCAAAAGATAAAAACATGGCGGCCATTGTGGTGCCGTTCACAATGGATGCTAATGAAAAGTCTTTTGTTTCCTATCCATTCCTTTGTAAGGCCTGCAGTGGTCCCAGTTATGAACCTTGAAGAACTCCCGAATTATACGATGATTTTATGAATAAAGCGACAAGCACAGTTCTTAAACCATGAAATTTTAACTATCTATCATAACCAGACATTACATAGCCATGGGTCCCAGTGATAAACACTGAAGAACCCCCCAGTTGGGGATTCTGTCATTTTCATTTCTTTTTAGTTACGCGACCAACACCTGTAAAGCCCAAGACGTCTGGTCTTTTGGCTTCTGTTAATCAAATTATTAATAATAACTCATAACCGCTGGAAATAATAAATATAATTACAAAAGCGAAAACAGTTTGAGACGTGTTAATTAAGTTTTCTGGGCTCTTTTATTGACACTTTCTTAAAATTAAAAAAAGCTTTAGATGACGCAGCTTTGAATTCAGTCCTAATGAAACGGACGGACACTCCAAGGTAACCAATCATACGTGCCAAAAATGAACAACCAGCGGAAACAAAGCTTCAGAACCATGATTCAGAATCATGAATAGCTATTTCCTTCTAATGGTCTCTTGCTATTTCATAAGACCTTAGAAATCACGAAAATCACGATACACGATCCGATCGAGTGCTAAGAGAAATTCATTGCTTGGGCTTCTCTAAGTTAACGTTGTTATGCCCCATAAGCTTTACCCTGCTTGTGTCCCCTTTAAACAGACTCGGATTCAAACTCTGACCACGGAAATTTGATTATGTGTTTGAATTACTAAAAGTTCTATAAAAATGAAAGAATATATGTCCTTGTAATCATTGTAGTACCCTTTAAGACAGGTATTCTTTGTTGTTTGTGGGATAAGAAAGTTTTACTAGGAAAAATGCCAGCTACTGGTGTGACAGTGATTGGTTCATTCGCTTTTGCCGTCTGATTCTTGTCATAAACCATGCCAAGTACGATGACACATAAGCCGTCCTAAAAAAGCAGCGCAGGTTAGGCTATCGTGTCACTCTAGGAGGACACACTCTTTATTACGATATTAAGGACTTCACAGTATTTTCTCATCTAGGCCATCGGTTTTGCCAACTTCAAATTTAATCTAAATTTTAGTGCAAGGTCATTTATTGTGCAAATATTAATTGCATGTTTTCTTCTGATTATAAAGTAAAGTGAAATGACAACCTGTCGTCTAGCTCTCTCCTATCTTGATTCGAAAGGGTTGACGTTTCTCCTTCACAAAAGCTCAAACACGTTTCAGGGTTCGATAAAAATTGAATCGTAAAAAGTCGAATAAAACAAATTTTATAAAAACATATCATTTTCTGATAATGAATGAGACCGACCAAGACTATGCACTTGTTACGTCAATCATTGCAAAAATATGCTTTTTGGTACTAGAGAGCAAAATAAAAATGAAGAAATCCAAGTAGCGAAAGCCGAAAATGCTTATTTGCTATCATTAGTCGTAGGGTGGTTGGTTTTTGTATTATTTTTATCTTTAGTGATGAATCAAAAATAACCGGAGACCATACTCCCAGACCCGAATGCTGAAGCGTTGTATGGTAGCGCGAAGCATTTAAGACTGATCAGGAAGCTCGGCAAAAGCCTAAGGGAGAGGTTAGTCGGCCCCTAGACCATAGATGATTAACCCCTTGCTATGACCAGCAAACCTGCTGTGTGATTTGTAACACTAAGAACTAACGTAACATGGTCATTCCTTTCCATGTGGGATGCGTTTTGAAAAACTAGCCGCCATGTATATACATCTAATTGAAAAAACATTGTCGGGTTCAAAAAAAGGTTATATCATCAAAGCTAAGACCGAAGGGGAGCATGGGAAGACGAACAATTATGCTAATTTCATGCGTATTGCAGTTTTCCCTTCCTGGGCACATTTTATGCATCATGGCTTTGGCATGTTGTTAATCTAGGTCGACCGACTTTGCTATACTGTGCATTTTTACATGTCCGTTTCGGAGTACCCAAAATCTTTTTCGGCCTTAGCTTCAATGATATGACCTTCTCGAACCCGACTACGTTTTTTCAATTAGGTGTATTTTTACAAACAAACTCAGTAATAAGAACTAACATCTTGATCAATGCAATGCCAAGCCGACCCAGTTTTCGACCTTGCTAATAGGCAATATTACTCTGATTTTTGAAATAAATTTTCCATGACTAATGCTAGTCTCAAAAATACATTCGAGTGTACTTGGATACGGCCCAAAATTGGCTTGTTTCGAAAGCAAGAGTATGACCTTACTGATTCCTCGTGTCTGAAGGTTTGTTCATTTGAAACTCAAAACTGATTCATTTTCAAAGTCTATGTCCACAACATGCAGTGATACTCATGATGAGTGAGCGACATGAGAGCATGATCACCACAATCACCACAGAAACGAAAGATTATTCTAATGATTTCACTTTCCAAATAGCTATGACGTCATCATTAGTTTATTCGAACCGGAAGTTGGTCCAAGTGAATATAATGATGTACTGTTTGACTGACCCTTTTGAGTGACTGATTGAATACAAAGCTCTGAACGACTGGAGAATATAAGATTTAACGTCCCTGATTCTTCTAAAAGATTCTTAGTTGGGTTGGAATCTTAGAAATTGACTGTACTAAGTATTGCGCAAGTCACTTAAGTCAAGCTGTTTAACTCATTATACGGCTATAAGAATGGAGTCAAACATGAGGATTGAGAATATTTTCAACTCAAGTTCTTCGGCGCCACCAACGCTATCAACGAACCAGTCAAGATGCGAATTACCACTCGAGATGGCGTTCACCATGTTCGTCCTCAACATCGTGGTAGGATTTTTTGGCACGTGGGGGAACATTTTAGTATGTGTCTCAGTGATGATAACCCCCAGTCTACAACGAATCTCCAACTACTTTATTTGTAGTCTTGCAGTGGCTGATTTGTCCATCAATCTTATTGATCAGCCATTGTTAGTCGTGATGCTGTGGGGAAGATCGAAAAGTCTCTGTTTCCCGCAAGTGGAGCTTGCTTTTCGTATCGTAGGTAACGTGTCGTGTGCGGTATCTCTGGTCACGCTTTGCTTTATCAGTATTGATCGGTGTGTTTCGATCACCAAACCTTTCAATTACCAGTCAATCATCACTCCAACCAAGTTCTACATTATGTTAGTGGCTTCCTGGGTTCTTCCTGGAGTCTATACGTACATCAGAATCGATGTGAGCAAGAAAATTACGTCCTACGTAACAGTTGGCTTATTTGGTAGCAGTTACATTCTCCTGGCAGTTTGTTATTTGCTCATTTTCATCCAGATTAAGAAACAAGGACGAGAAAGATGCAACCTTGCTGCATACAGGGAAGGTCCGTCGCAGGCTTCGCAAGCTTTAGAGAGAAGGCTCGCCGTCACCATAGCGATGATCATCGCGGTATTCACTGTAGCATGGATACCTATATTCTATTTACGCGTCACGGCTCCCAAGAAAAATTACGGAGTTCTCTACGACTGGGCAAGGACTATCGCCTTGAGTTCATCGGCTGTGAATCCAGCGCTCTACTGCTTAAGGAATGATGAATACAGAAAGGCTTTCGCAAAAATCCTCAGATTTATTTTCTGTTGCAGTAAAAGGAAAAGCGCACAGATTGAAAACCACAACCGTGCGCCTACTCGACGCACAGAATCGACGAGGTTTACTCCTAATGAAAACGCAAAGTAGCGGAAATTCGACAGCGCGCGTTTGATACTTAAAATGTTTGATCAAGAGAGTGCCCTTTTATTATTAGATGAGGTTAGTAATGGTTTTATTCGCCAAATGAAAATATTGACCGAAACTCTTAGAACTTTGGGTGGTGATACCTAGAATGTTTGATCAAGAGAGTGCCCTTCCATTTTAAAAGAGGTTAGGTCAGTGAACGTTATTTGATCGCCGAACGAAAATATTGACTGAAACTCTTAGAACTTTGGGTGTTGATACTTAGAATGTTTGATCAAGAGAGTGCCCTTCCATTTTAACACAGCTGAGGTTAGCTAACGTTATTTGATCGCAGGACGAAAATATTGACTGAAAACATTTAGAACTTTGAGCTCCTTCAAGTGTTTGCCAAGATTTTTGCCAGATGACCTTAGACTTATTCACAAGCTTGAAAGAGGTAAATGGAGGTCCAAAACCGTTAGGATTGCTTGGGTAATTCTAGACACTTGAATTGCGGTTCGTTTCCAGGAATCCGAACGGGATGTTCAAGCCAATCAAAAGGGCAAATTAGTGCATGGTAAATATTATAGAGTGCATAGCATATATCCTTGAAATCTTTGTAAAAAAACTACACAAAGAAATTAGTAAGTCCAGTAGACCTCAGCAGACTGTTGACCTACAAAACTTTGCACTAATTTGTACAACTTTGTTATTTTCAAGGATATATGGTATTCACTCTGTGCGCACTGTAAATAGCAGAGTAGTTATAATCTTTAAGTCTAAAAATTAAAGTTCTTGATGCACTGTCGAAACTGTGAGCTAAGATTCAGTGCGCCACAGCAATGCAAGTTAAACAGTTAGAGGTGGTAAGATGATATGCAATTTCTTGCCAACATCTTTTTTTTTTGCAAAACAAGGTCCACTACTAGAGAATAGCTCTACCTTAACTTTAACTTAATTTTCTCAAAAGATTCGCTAACCGCGCACTGCACAAGATGCAATTTGTCGACTTATCTCGAAACACCGTTGCGCTTATTAAATACCTTAGTAGAAGATCAGGAGGCATGCTTCGCTGGATTTTGCTTTTTAAACACTCATTTAAAACACCAAGACAAAACGAAGTCTAAGCTTTTATTTAACACTATGATATAATCTAGAAGTAAAATGACTAAATGCTTAAGAAATGAAATTATGTCCTAATTTAGTTTAAAAATTTAATGATTTGCTCTATGATACGAAATTCATCTTAAGTGATGGTAACGAATATACTACTGAACTATATATGATTAAAATTAGATTAATAGATATTATCATTGGATGCTCCGTTTGATTTGAAAACTAGACTAGCGATAAAACTAGAACGATTAGAAATATAAAGTCTACTACAAATGGCTTTTACTTTGTAAAAGATCGTAAGAATTCGCAGAAAAATATGTTTAGCTTTGTAAAAGTACGAGTTAGAGAATCCGACAAGCCTTTTGTGAAATATTTACATTATGTATTTAGAAAATGGACTACAAAGATTCGTAAATGGCTAAAATCGTCTTCAAAATTTAACATAGATGTAGACATGTTTTTTTCCTTAAAAAGGATAAAATATCAGGAGTATATAGTATATTATATAGTAATTAAAACTAGTTTGGTTTTCTTAGAATTTTTTTCTTCCACGCTGCGTTTCTTTAGATTTTTAAAGCTGCTTATCACGTGATGGGATATAGAACGTGATTTCCAGCCAATAGCATATATTGTTTATGACGTAAGCAAACCATTTGTCAATTTACATTAATTCCTTGCCAATTGTATACGGTGCTCTGATTGGTTGTTTTTGATAGGGTTTGATTATTTGTTAGGGGTTGATTACCATACATGGTCGGTATCCATTCCACCGGAAGTGTGCAATTTTGTCACAGTTACTTTTACCAAGAACACCTCGCGGTTTCATCTTGATAAAAATATTTTTAAAATACTTCATTTGGCATTCCTTCATCGCTTCTTCGTACTTGCCAAGCTTCCTTAGTCCTTGAAGAGCGATACGCATCAAACATCCCGACGTGGTTTGTGTTTGATGTGACGTGAAGACTTTCTGTGACGGGCACGAGTTTAGTGCATAGTACGTTTCTTGCTGGAGACGTGCCGTGATTGGTGCAAAGGTTTTGTTGGTTTGTTTCTAGTAAAACGATAGTGGACGGCTGTGCTCATAGGAGCCGGAGCTGGGACGTCCTTGCTGATGGCTGCGAGATAGGCTTCTGTTAGGACCTCCATTTGGAAGATAATCGTCTAGAATATTAAAGAAAATAATGAATGAAAATACTAGAAGATAATAAGGTTAGTGTTGGTAAGGATAGATAGATAGATAACTTTATTCATACACGGAAAATTATCCGTCAAATATCAAAATAAGAATAAAGTTACTGTTTTACAAGAATGCCGTGTGCAAAGGTAGGGAAGGGCCTTGGCAGGAAGAAAGGTAAAGTGAGTACAAGAACAAGGATAAAAGATAAGGGAGTAGGGAAGAAGGGAAGGGAAGTAGAGGGATGAAGGAGAAGGAAAAGAGAGGGGAAAGAGTAGAAGAAGGGGGATAAGGAGGGCAAAGGGAGGATGGGAAGGAGGTAGGGGCGAAGGACAAGGAGGTGAAAAACAAGGCGAGATGAAGCATGAAAATTCAAACATTTCTTCCTTTCCGGCATACAGTCAAGTGAAAGCTAATTATCAATTCTTTTCGTACCGAAGACTGGAGGGTTTCTGAGGCTCCTCCTGAGGGTGAGTCTGACTCTGCCGCCTCCTCTGATCATTCCAATAGCATCCGTGTGCAGAAGATCTTTGGTGCTACGTCCATTGATTTCCAGGATCTCATCACCAACCTACAACAACAGACATTATAAGACATGAAGTATATTTATTATCTTGTGGGGAGATATAAAGCTTGGGCTGTTTCTGTGCGATTGTCTACGCATTAAAAAAAAAACAAAAACAAAAAAAACTCATGGAGGTTGCTCGAAGAATTCTCATGTTAGAGTGTAAAATATTTTTTATCAATTACTTATTGATACTCCAGGTTGAGAGTGAATAGTAGCCATATTATTTTTTTCAAGGGAAGGTAATAAACGTAACAAAAAGAAATTCTACTCAAATATAAATTCAGCCAATTTGCTTTTTGCACAGGGTTGAACACGCAAGTCGAAGCAAACGCGCTAAATTTCAATCCGATCTGAGCGGCGTGCCCTGACTTCGATCAACCCAATGATTTTCACCGGGTTTGATAAAACCGATGTTTACTTTCCCCCCCCCCCCCCAAGGTTTTAGTTTTGTGATTCTTACATTAATACGGCCATCAAGGTCAGCTATCCCTCCTTCGGCAATCTTGAGAACATATATGGGCATATTCAGCTCACGGCCTCCTCGAATGCTGAATCCATATCCTTGAGATTTCCTGTGAAGTTCAACTTCAAAGACATCATTATCGTCAAACCCTCGAAATGCTCGCGAGAGGTCACTCTCGCTCTTTCCCCGCGAGTTGAAGGCGCGTGAAGGTGGTTCAGGTTTGAAATCACCGCCGGAATGTCTCCTGTATCGGGTGTCCTGTGGTGCAGGGCGCGCGGGCATTGTGCCATAACGCACGCTATGGCGTTCTTCTCTCGCCTGTTGTATTTTAGCCTTGGAAGGCTTTGGGAGTACAGGAGGAGGTGCCTTCTTAGGTTGTCTGGCTTGTTCCTCTTCTCGTCGTCTTCGTTCTTCTTCTTCTCGTTTACGTTCTTCTTGTCTTCGAGCTTCGTCTTCTTGCATTTGGATCTTTTCGTTCCTTCGCCTCAGCTCTTCCTGAAGTCTTTCTTCCTCTTCGCGCTTACGAAGAGCTTCTTGTCTTCTGAATTCTTCCTCGCGTCTTCGTTCGTCTATCCTTTCTTGTTCTCGTTTCCTTTCTTCTTCTAACCTTTCTTCTTCTCGTTTTCTATCCTCTTCCCTTCTCCTTTCATCCTCTCGCCTTCTTTCATCCTCTCGCCTTCTTTCATCCTCTCGCCTTCTTTCATCCTCTCGCCTTCTTTCATCCTCTTGCCTTCTTTCATCCTCTCGCCTTCTTTCTTCTTCTCGTCTCCTTTCTTCTTCTCTTCTTGTTTCGTCCTCCCTTCTCCTCGTGACTTCCATCCTATCATCAAATCCCATCCTTCCTGGCTGTCTCCTTTCTTCCTCAAATCTTCTCTTATCAGCTTGTCGCCTTCGCTCTTCATCCCAACGTCTGTCCTCCGCTCGTTCCTCGCGCCATCTTCTTTCTTCATCTTTTCTCCTTTCTTCTTCGCGTCTCAGCTCCTCTTCTCTTCTCTCTGCTTCTCTTCTTTCTGCCTCTCTCCTTTCATCTTCTCTCCTCCTTTCCTCTTGCAGCCTCCTTTCTTCACGTTCGCGTCTCTCGCGCTCTCTTTCCAAAGCTTCTTCTTCTTCTCTCTGCCTATCGAAGCTCCTCTGCGGAAAACAATCACAATAGAATATAAATCTTCAAGATTTCCTGAACGGGATTATATATACTGACGCATGAAGTTTTAACTTTCCTATGTAAATCATGTGTTTATAATAATTTATGCATATCGACGACAAAGGATACCATGGGGGAATTACATAGGAAAACAAAGGCGCGCCGGCACAAAATGTTCTAGTGCATTTTTCATTGATTTTTTCGCTCATTTGTGTCATAGTGGACAATATCTTGACCTTCAGTTAAAAAAAAATTATAGTAAAAGTCCATTTTTCCAAGTTTTTATTCCTGCTTTTCACTTTTAATGTAAATTGGGCTCTCAGTGCTACAACTTAAAGGCAACCTTACCTGGCTGTTTCGTCTGTAATCTTCATGATCAGAAACATAGCCATCACCGATTCGGTTAACATTAGGTGCGCTCTGAAAGAATGGAAAAGGAAATGTTAGAATACTTGACCTGAAAAAATATACAACATAAATGCTTTATCTTTTACTCACAAATTTTGACACAAATACAAATTCAAAAGATAACTCAATACTCACTTTGTAGGGTAGTTTTGCTTCTCCATTTTCTGCAAACGAGAATAAAAAATTAATTAATCACCTAAATGTCGGACAGGAACCATTTAGACATGAGGGGTAAAATTCATAAGATAAATAACGTACTGCGCATGTCTGGAGATTTGCTGGAAATGAAAGACGAGTAAAGTAACTATTTAACAATTATTCGCCGAAGGCGAAGTGATTATCGGGGAATATTTACCGAGACGCGAGTCTTCGAGCGGCGAGGTAAATATCCCCCAATAATCACTGAGCCTGAGGCAAATAATTGTTTTAGCATAAATACACAGGTGATTCTTTCAAAAAGAGAAAAAAAGAAGATAAAAGGCATTTTTTCCCGGTAACAGCAACAAAGCGGCTGGCCGCCATTTTGGATTTTCGCTCGAGGTGATTATCGTGTGATAGTGTGAGTTTCTTGACCAATCAGCGCGCAAGATTTTCTATAATCACCTGCGTATTTTTACTAAAGTAGTTTAGCTTGCGCTAGAGCTGTACATTTTATTTCTAATCATTTTTAACGCCGAATATTTACGCATAATATATTTCCGATAAGGAACTTTTGATAGAGATTATTAGTTTTTGTGTCTTTTCAAAGTTGTGATGATTCGCCGGGGTGCTCGATAGGCGGTGAATGTTCGAACATGCGCAAAATGCTAGAAGCAGCGGTGACTTAATTTCCGAGCATGCGCAATACATTCTTTGAAAACATCTCATTGCGCAGCCGCGAGGCCAAAGTAAATGCCCAAAGTAAATACAAAGAGAATTGCTTCTCTACCTTAGACCTAGGTAACATAAGGAAGAAAGATACGCACCTAGAGGCTTCTGTGCAATGGTAAGAGTAACCGAGGTCCCAGATTGTTTGATGGTATCGACAATTTCACTGTGATGCATGCCAACAATACTAGTACCATTCACAGCAACGAGCCTGTCGCCCACAGCCAACTGGCGACAACGGTCAGCGGGACTTCCTTGGATTATGCGCCCTGAAAAACGATAAGGAAGATATCAAGACAATGTATATGAGAAAAAGATTCGGGAATACATAAAAAGTGACAAATAATTGCGGCTCATTTATTTATCATTTATTCTTCTTGATCTAATCAGATAATCCCGCCGACATTTTATGTTGGCTCTTATAATGAGTGTGTTTTGAGAAAATCTATCCTCATCGCTTTCTCCGGCGAGACGTTCCCGACCAGTAACCGAGGCTTTTCGTGGTTTGGCGAATGTGCGCAGTAGGTTTCACTAGTGTCGGCTTCAGCAATCTTGTCCCCAGAGCCTGCGTTTCTCCTGGTCAGCACCGAGAGCCTTCAGGTCTAGATGTACATTATTTGAGAGTAACATTATGGGTGAATTATTCGTCGTTTCGAAATAAAAAAGGCCTGCGAAGTCAATAAGGGCAACGATGGATGTCTCAAATATATAAGGGGACGACACTCACCAATAGTCGAACCACTTTCTCGCACAGAAGAAAGAATAACAAAACCAAAGCCTTCTTTTTGTCCTCGTGTCAGAGTGACGTCTCGGTATCCGACAGGAATATCTGGTTCGTTCTTGTCTGACTCGCTTCGTCTTCTATCTTTGCCATAGCTGGTACGAGGAGGAGGTTGAAAACCCCTTCCATTCCTGTTTCCAAACTCGGTCAAATCACCGGCTGAACGTGAGCTGACGCGAACTTGGCTAGAACCAAAAGAACGACGTACTGGAGTGGACCCTGGAAAACAAACCGTTAAGATTAGTGTTTGAATCTCGAGTGACTACCTCGATGAGGACGGGAGAAACAAGTTAAAAGGTAAGCGTGACTTTCGTGGTTTTCATATTTAAGCATTGCGTTTCTAATTGAATCCGAATTGAAGTAAATAAGCCTTTTCATAGTTTAAGAATCGATTCCACTGCGCATGCGATTTTATCCCGAATTTCTCACCTTCTTTTGTCTAAACCTTCTTTTGTTCTTAATTAAACAAAAGAAGGTGAGAAATTCGGGATAAAATCGCATGCGCAGTGGAATCGATTCTTAAACTATGAAAAGGCTTATTGAGAGTCACGCCTATACGTTTTTCCTTGTCACGCCAGTGTGGATTTCCTAGCCACGTCAGTTTAGTAAACTTGTTCTTATATGTGACCCGTGCAGTAGCTTTAACCATGACCTGGCAAAGCCATAATGACTGATAGTGAATGTGGTGCGCGGAAACCGCGGAAAAAGAAAATAAATTTTGCGTGACTACGAAATGACACGTCACTGTCACGGTACGAAATGGACGACACCTTTTGAACCAAACAAAGTGCCAACCAACCAGATCAAGGCTTATCCAACCAAAATGATCGAACACCCATTCGACACGGTCACGGTACGGGATGTAAAGATTTCAGGGTATGTGAATATTTCACCGTCAGACCGAACTTGCTCAAGTGCGTGGGATAAGCGTGATATAGTGACGACTACAACATCTCAAATGGGTACAACTTCTGAAATACTTACTTCCGGATAATGTTCGGGGCCTTTTGATCCCAAGAGACACTCTGCCAGTATTGGCTGACTCATGTATCAAGGCGATCACTTCATGGTGGCTATAGCCAATCACATTCTGATCATTGACACGGATGATTTCATCCCTAACTTGAAGTCGACCATCCATATCAGCTGGACTACCAGGTACCACAGTACCGACAGAAACCTAGAAAGAACACGAGTATTAATTGGTCTAAGTCAGTTGGATTACCAATAGAAACTTAGTAAGAACACAAGTAATGATTGGTTAATATCAGATCCAACAGGTGATAAGAAGAAGGCAAATGCTATGCAAGAAGGTAGCATTTGATTGGCAGAATTCCTACCTGTGTATTTTCTTCTTTCCCGCCAACGACTCGGAACCCAAAACCCATGGTACCTTTCCTGATGTTGGTTGTAAACACCTCATACTCGTCACTCGGCCCGTTCAGATGTTCTTGAGACCTGAACAAGATAATTATACATTTAAACCTATAGTTTCCCAAGCTTTTTCAATTTATAGTTTTTTTAGTGAAGTTTACTTTTCTCAAGGTTTAAAATAACGATGCCTGTCAACAAAACCACGGCTTAAACCAGGTCAAGAAGTAGATAATAGAAGGCCTGAGTATTTTGGACATAGTGTGGTTGGAAGCTAAAACACTGCCATACAACTGTTTTGCACTTGGATGTGCAAGGGGGAAGGAAGACCAACCCCCATCCCCCCATCGCACCCCTCCTTGGTCCCAGATTGACCACCCCCCCCCCCCACCCTTATCTCTCCTTATACCCTTGAAAACAGCATTAACATACCTCCTTACGCCCATCCCTCTTTTCAAGGAAGGATAACTCTGACTATCCCTGTAGCCATAACCAGTCTCTTGATTCCTGGTACTCTCTCCTGAGGTAGCAAGGTTGCCCCAGCTGCCAGCTCTGTCAGAAAACTGCGAAGGACGTCTCTGGTCATTATCCATGTATCCCATTGGTGGTGTGGACTTTGGACGAGATCTCTGATATAAAATAGTCCATTTTAAGCAACGAGAACCTTCAAATGTTCTTGACTTCTTAGTTTAACAAATCACTAAATTTCTAGCTCAAAATACTGTTTATTTAATGCATGAAGACAAAAAAAAACATTCCCCCTTGGTTTGGCAAAATATTAAAAATATTTAAGAAACGTTTATAAAAAAAATCTGAACTCATTAAAAATTGAGTTACTGCTCATACTGTTAATAAAGTACATACCTCTTGTCTTCTGCCAGCGAGTGGACTGTTCTTCAAAGGGGTTGGAATACCTAAAAACAATAATCTAGGTATTAGTACTTGTTATATTTAATATGAATTCTATCAACTTCTCTTGAAACTTCAACAAATTCTATAGTACTTCTCAATGGCAAGCACTGAATCATACAATAGTCACCTTCAAAGTTCCCTGCTCCTCATTGAAAGGGAGCCGTGCCTTTGCATCAAAGTGAGTCGACAGTGAACTTGCAATGATAGAGACATGTGAATAATTGTCCAAGGTGTTAAAAAAAAGGTCTCTATCATTGCAAGCTCACCGTTTGTCTCGCTTCGGTGCAAAGGCATGGCTACCTTTCAAGATGGCGCAGGGAACTGTGAAGGGGTCTATTTGCCATTGTGACAAAATAGGATTTTGGTGGATGTCAATCAAAGTGTTTCCATGACACTGTCAGAAAACACAAAGTTTTCAAGTATATATTAATAAGTCACAATAATTTTTTAATACCTCCTCTCTGAATGACCATCAGAGCTTCTTGCCCTTTGGGGCAGTGTTGTAACATGTCTACAGCCTCCTTGTGATTGTAATTACGGATCTGTTTGTTGTTGATTTCAAGAAGAATATCACCCTCTTGGAGCTCGGCACATCTCGGGGCATCCAGGATCTGTTTTACTTTCTGTCCATATGGACTGTCGGCAATAGTGAAGCCAAAACCCATGGGACCCTTGACGACACGGACGTAATGTATCTCTGGAGCATTCCTTGACATTGTTGAAGAAGTAGAAGTTCGTGGGAATGTTCCTATTCCACCTGGTTTAAGGGAAGTAAAATAGATTGAATGAAATTTCTGATATCATTGCTTCCTACCAACAAATTGTCTCAGCAGAATAATCAAAAATGCATGTCAGCTTTTAATTTGGTGATTTAATGCACTGGAAACGGATTTACACTTGTAAATGGAATTTTCTCATTGAAATAGATTCACCAGCATCAATTTTGCACCAAATTATGATAGTTTTGAATTAGACTTAGATTGCTAAGTTTTGGCTGGAAAACAATTTGGGATCCAGCATTTTTGGACCACAATATTACAATTACATTAATGCACAAAAATTTACAGATATTTTCGATTTACCTGAACGGTAATGTCTCCCCCCTCCAGAGGCATTGCTTGATGTCAAGCTCTGGTCTGATGCAGACTTATGGAAACCCAATTTTGTTCCAGGCTGTAGAAGCCCACCTTGATTGTAACTTGGAGAATCAGCTCTGCTGCCAGGTGACCTCATGACAGTGTATGATCCAATAGTCTCAATGTTAGGATCATCAGGATCAAAGGGAAGAGGATATCCACGGATCATTTCAAGCTCTACACCTTCATTCATTGGCATTGCCTGGAATATACTGACTACTTCCTGGTGAGTTTTTGAGACAACTGGCTGGCCGTTCAACCTTACAAGTGCATCTCCAGTCCTAAGCTTTCCATCCTTAGCAGCAGCACCATCAGTTACGATGCTCTTGATCTGTAGAAGTTCACCTGGTTCGTCACCTCCTATTATCGTGAAACCAAAACCCCTGGACCCCTTGAGGAGGGTAGTTCTTATCAATTCACCTTCCAGCTGTCTTCCACCAATGTTGTATGTTTGCTTTTTGTGGTCCATGTGGTTGGGAGAGTACGCTGGGGGTTGGCTGTGATCGAGGCCTATGTGGGGCCACCTGAAGCAAGAGATTTAGGATATTAGAACAATAAACCAACAAGGGGCTGATGTTAGAGTCCTGGAGCTAGATATACACCTATTCCGAAAATCATTGTCTCACCAAGAGCCTCATGTAACAAGCCAAGGCTCCAGAGAACATTGGTACTTTTAATTCAAGTGGCTATAGCTCTACACTATAATTATCGGATTAAGCTGCATTAGTATATAAGTAAATGACGCTAATTTAAATTCAGTTCGTCGAGTTTCAGAGCAAGCTACCGCGTAAGTCAGATCGCTTCAACTTTGAACATATTTTTCTAGATATGAGTGATGCTTTATTTTTGCTTCGCTTTTTTTAGATTTCGAACAACTCGCATATCCAACTCGCAACTAGCTTCTAGCTTCATGTATGTAAGAAGAGAATAAAGTTCTGAAACCGTAGCTTGTAATATTTCGTTTATTGACGAAACACATAATAAAGAAAGAAAAAAGTGATTTTTTTTCAAACTTCATCAAATAGATTATTATTTTTTAAATGTTTCTTCAAAACAACCTAAGAGATTTAGGTAACATAAACAATGATAGCAGCTGGCCAGCTGTGTCTGCTTTGAATTCATAAATATAAAATTTAATTATAAAATCAGATCTATAGTGAAATATTTTTATTATTAATACCAAAGCTGTTTCTTCAGCTATAATTTTATTTAGATTTTAAAAAATATTTAGATTTTAAAAAATATATCAGGTCTTTGATGTATCACAAGAGAAATGTAGATGCTTGAAATTTTTTTCATTATTTTGAATGAAAGCAAATATATATTGTGAATTCAGATTTCAAGTTGTTTATACCATCTAATTCCGGTTGGGTAATCATTTATGTATAACTTGATGTATAATTAAACTTATGCAATCAGATTGATAGTGGAACATATTGATATTAGTTCCGATATTACTATTACCAATACTGGGTGAGCTCTGATATTCTAGGTCTTCGACCTATATATTGTCATCAGAGAAATGTAGATTTTTGAAAATGTTTTCATTTGAATGAAAGCAAAAATTGTGAATTCAGACTGACTTCAAGTTGTTTATGAATGCGGTCTATTATTCCGGTTGGGTAATCATAATATATGTATAATCTTATACAAGTTGAAGTTGAATGAATGAACCTTTATTTATACAGGGTAGCCCTTTCAGTTACATAACATAACTGTTATCAATAGGAGCCATGAAAAGTTTTAAAACAATGAATAAGATAATTAAACCTGTTTTCATGTTATCAAATCTAATGAACCTATAAGTGTCTTGACTTGCTAGCCAGTGAGAAATCACACTCAGTCAGTCTCTGTATAAAGTTCTTGCTATTTATATCTATTTATATTGTAACTGTTTTTTTGTATTTGTTGTAAATTGTCCTGTAATAAAAAATAATTATCAAAAAAAAAAAAGTCTCTGTATAAAGTTAAGTATAGAAAGATTACAGTATAATGAGAACATTGATATTTGATAAACTTGTTATATGTTCCAAGTTTTTCTATCTGGTATATCTTTTAAGCTTTCATGCATCATGCCTTCTTTTTACTGAAACCTCCCTAAGCTAGCTAGCGACCAACAATAAATCTCACCTTGACATGGCTTCAGCTTCTTGTGCCTTGGCGTGTGCAGTAGCAGAAGTGAAACTTGGTGGTCCACGATATGGAGCTGGGCGATCTTCATCATAGTAAGAATTCTGATTGGCATCGTGATGACGACGTGCAGAAGTCATAGGATTTTCAAACTGTGTCTTCCTTGATTCATGACTAAAAACATCAGTAATTAAGACATATTTTTAAAACATGCACATATACAAGGGATCTTGAAAAGCTTTTATCCTTTCCTTTTTAGCTTGATCTTGTTTATTTATTTTTAATTTCGACAAACATGTTTTTTCAACAAGGCTGAAAGCTCTTGCAATACTACATGTATAGTAGCTGAAGTGCAATCTCTTCTCTGTGAAAAAGCCTAATTTAATTTTGCACTAAATGTATAGAACTAAATAATGCAATGTCTATTAATTGTTTCTTATTGCTTCATCAGTGCTATTCAAATCTGCTTTTTGAGAAGATTTTCCTTCTTGTCGTAGATACTCAATCCTATCATCTTTGACAAACACATTGTATTTTGGATGCAGTATATCAATAATGTAAACATTCTTAAAAATGAAAATTTGTAAATTATCTATACGTACTCTATATAGTATGTTCCATACTTTGGATCGTCAATCCTTTCCCAACCATAAGGAAGTTCTGAAAATCAAAAATGATTATTATTAACATTATTTAATATTGATTTACATAGTTTATTTGAGTAAATGGTTTGAACCCAGGTGTTGAATTTATACCAGAGGCATAAATACCATTGACAATCTTTTGTTTTCTCACTAAACTCTGAAGATGACTTCTGCTCAGGTTGTCGAAATGTCAGTCACCACCAACAACAGTCCTTCACAAGACTACGCTCACCCAGAAGATTACGCTTCACCACAAAGAGTTTATTTGGTTTAACAAAATTTTGTAGCAATAATACAATAGAGTTTATACATTACCATCTTCACTGTAATCTTCTCCTCGGTTTTTCCTAGAGTTGGCAAGCCTTGGGTCCAACCATTGAGTAGTACCAGTTTCATGACTATAAAGGAATGATGTAACAAATTAGGCACATATGAAGAAAGTGGAAGTTGGTGTTTTGGGGTGAACTCTGGTGGGCAGCCTCTGCTCTATTGAAAGGCAGAATATACTAACAGTCCTGACAAACTTGAAACATTAACCTCTTAGCTCATCTACCATTAGCCATGACATGGTACCACACAAATCAAGTTGGAAGTTATAATGTGAGGTTAGTTTTGTAGAGAAAGGGATACCTGAGACCACAAAATCCTTCATATCAAGAGAGAGACCAAACAAACTTCCATCCAACATTATTCCAAAAGCAGGAACGTAACTTAAGAGACCAGAAGTGAGCGACAAGTGCACTGCTGTGTGCAACTCCACCCTTGATACCCAACAAACAGATACTCACTTGATAAAGTATTTTTCATTTGATTCTGTATATGCGATTTCCCAGTTTGGTGGCAGTGGTCCAGGAAAATCAGCTGATCTGTCATTGTAGTCTGGTAGAACTTCATGACTTCTTGACATCCTAGTCACAGACTGTTGTTGCGGATGTTTACGAGTCAAGGTACCCACTGGTAATTTGGGTGGTTTGGGAGTCCCATAATGATTCCCATCATAGATGCCACTTTCTAATAGCGCACCACTTCTCTCCAACTGTAGAAACTCATCCATCGATAGAAATACATAGTCTACGTCGGGAATTTCACCATTACGAGGCCCTCGTGTAGTACCTTTAAACAGTTACAAACACAAGCACAATCACTATCAATTTCTTTTTTGTTAAAACCTCAAGAACCAAAACAACAGATCAACATGGATGGCTAGACAATATAACATGAGACAACTTGTGCAAAAACCACCATCCTTTTTCCACGAGGGAAGCACTTAATAGCCAGTGGCTAACAAATCTGTGGCCTTCATTCCGTGATCGAATTGGAATTTAGGGGTTGATTTTTGCGGAGGGAGGAAAACCGGAGAACCCGGAAAACCCTCGAGCTCCTGAAAAAGTGGATTACACTGAAGCTTAATTTTGATTGAACAATCAACTCAGCTAAATAGATTTATGCTGGAACTTCATAACTTTAAGCCCTACCAAGAATGAATGTTGGAAAATCTAATTTTTTTACAAACTGTGGATAAAGACATCAATAATAGTCAATACCTAATGAAAAGAGCAACTATTTACTTAATAATGATAATGATCCATGATTAATAAGGTACTTTAAATTTCATTTCATTAATGCAGTTTCCAAATTTTGTACAAAATCGCAACAACAGCAAATCACTATAGGGCAACCATACAGAAGCAAATTTTTAAATGTACTATGTGTTTATGTGAAAAACTCTTATTGAAAATATGAATGTTAATCATGTTTATATTCAAAGAAATGCAAAATGCAAAATGCAAAACATGACAAAGAGCAGACTAAACAACACGAATCTTAAAGAAATCATGTAAAGTGATCAAAAACAGTCTGAAACTTGAACTTAAAATAGTCATATCAATTCGATATATGTAGCTTATATTAAATATCTTCCTATAAATTAAATGGTATCAACTTTCATTACATCTTATAGACTTCTTCAAGCATCAATGTTAGACCTAATAAATTGGAATGCATTTTTGTCTTAAGTTGTCTGGCAAACAGATAAGAAGGAGTAAAAGAACAGCAATTGGACGGCATCTACAGGATCAGGGTACTTTTTTATCAGTGCTTACGTTCTATGCAGTTAACCATGCAGAAAAAGCGTCAGATTGCGTGAGGGGAAGGAATGCGGTGCAACATTCCAATCAGATACTAAAAAGAGATAGAGCTTAACCAAATGAATCCTAAAATAACAAAATTTTCCTCTCTAAAGGAGAGAGCGTAAAGCTTTCGAATCCTGACTGTAAGAGCTCTTTAAATTCCAGACTTTAAAGCCCCTGAAACAACCCTTGAAAAAAATATATTGAAACAATTATTCCACCCGTAAAGTTTACCGAAGTTGGACAATGGAGGTTTTTGCGAGCTTTTTAAGAGGTTTAGCGAAACAAAACGACTTTATTAGCGATAGTTACATCGAGGTGATCACAATATACGAAGTATGCAATCTAGCTAATCATTTTCGAATAAATGCAAACGAGAGAAAGCTGACTCGATCTACAAGTGTCAAATATCAGAACGTTTAACTAACGGAGTCCGACGAAGAACAAGTTCAAAACCACACAGGAAACTACCCAAATAGCTAAGCTATTATCTTTTTTAGGCTTTGCTTGCATCTATAACTATTTTGCGCAATTCAGTGGAGAAAATTAGAGTTCAAAACAAAGGAGAACCAGGTTTTCTAAGCCATATTACATAAGGTTTTCAGCGCATAGTTTTTCATCAATCATAAATCAAAGGCGCTGTTGCCTTTTAGTAGAGAAAATATACTCACAAGGAACTGTTCTTCTGTAAAGATTTTCTCGTATAGTTTGCTGTAGATCATTATCAATGGTGTTCTTCTCGAATCGTGCTGCCAAATATTCGCGAAGATCTCGGGTGATTCCATGTCCTATAACAAAATAAATAACAAAGTTTAAGACAAGTTCAGTTAGCTTCACGAGCGTCTGATCAATTAAATTCGCAAAACTCTAAATTAAAGCTTTAATGAAAAAGCCATCGAGTTATGTACCGAAGATTTGGCGTCTACAATAATTGATAACTAAGTCAATACACAACACAAGCCGTCGATCAAAATGGAAGATTTAAACCAGTGAAGTGTGGAAGCTTTGCTCTACAATAACGCACACACCCCTGAGTACAACTTCTTTAGAATTTTTTCAACACTTTATGAACTATCTATAACATTAAAAACTTCACAGCCAATCAATTTACACTTTAAAATATGAAATATTTTATTTTGAGAGAGATCGGACAGTAAATGCGTCCAGCGTCTGCGTATAAACAAAGAATCGTACCTGGTTTTACGGTTCTCATCGATACCGCGTCCCCTCCATTTTTGTTGATCAGCGTCGACACATCGGGTCTTGTATATCCTGCAACAGGCTGATTATTAATCTCCAGCACAATATCATCGCATAAGAGTTTTCCTTTCTTGTATTTAACTTTGTCTTCTTTTATTCCGCCGATAACAATAAATTCGCCGTTCTCGGCGCCACCGTCTATCTTCAAATTAAAGCTCCCATCAGAACTTCTTACGACGACCGCTTCTCGGACGCGTTGCGACCAGTGCTTGCCTTTTCTCGGCAAAGATCCTTTTTTCCCTTGAACGTGAGCCATCGTTATCATGTCACTTGCTTAGCGGCTCTCACTGCAAGGTTTGTAATGCTGCATTGGCTGGAAAATGAGTAATAAGGACGGCTAAAGACACGTAATTTTAAACTTACGCTTGGAATGTTTGAGGAAATTAACATAATTGCTAACTATTAAACAAACCCTACTGCGCATGCTTCGTTCGGGCCCAGGCTCATTGTTTACAAGGGGAGGGGTCCCCTTGGAAACGCATTTTCTAAATCAAATGTATTTGCACTCGTAACAACTTTTGTACTCCTTCTATACATTCATTTAAGATCTATAGCTTGTTATAATGATTAAAATCGATGCAAAGATGTACGAAAATCATTTTCGAGAACAATACGCGAATCTTAAGACCGAAAAATTAAACTTATTTTCCTAGAAAATTCTTTATGTGGGGTCATTAGCCGATCGTGAGGGAGTATATGACTCATGTCACGTTAGCCGTTATTTCGACATCTTCAAATATAGCTAAGGTGACATCACCTAATTTTCATTATGATATCATCAAGAGGCCGATAGTATTTCAAAAAGTATTTAAAAAATTTTGTGGTAAAATATTTTTGATTGAACTTTGTACAAAAAAGAAAATAGAAGCTTGAACTTGAATGCTTGCATAAATAGATAAAATATAGAACTTAAATTATCTTATTTTCGTTGCTTTTTAATCTCCATAATTTAATATTTCATTATTATTTCTGGATATATTTTCCATTTTAATGAAAAATCTATCGAAAACTTTTTTGGATGTAAAAATCTAAAGATCAAAGACAGCATTTATATTTTAAAACATTTTTATATTAGGCCCGGTTTTTTAGTAAAATAATAATAATAATAATAATAATAATAATAATAATAATAATAATAATAGTAGTAGTAGTAATAATAATAATAGTAATCCAAAACTATTTTTGATCATTTAAGTCAATAGATTGCATTACGTGACTTTGATAAAATATTTTTGAGATATTAAATTATTCAATACTCGTCTGCGTGGCCTTTTTGAGAAATTATTTAGCCATGAAACGTGTTCAAATGCCACGTTGTGGGTCGAACTATTGACTAAAAGATTGAGGAATAACGTCAATATTTGACGTTCAATTATATTATGTCTGCAATTCATTTGCCGTTATCAATGTGCATAATCGGTTCAATCGGGATACAATGAGCAAAAAATATAAAGCTTTTTGAAATATCTATTACTAAATACGAATCCTAGTGGCATGTGAAACAAATGGCTTTACCCCCTTAACGTCGAACATTGAATAGAGGGAAAAGTTCGATCGACTAGGCTTATCTTTTCAGGCCTCATTTATGGTGCGCGTCTGCCGAGGAGGCTAGATTTGATGCTATTGATGTTCCATATCGCAGTAGGGCGCCTATGAGGCGCACCGAGTTAAGGGTTTCATAATTTCATTTTTTTGTTGTTGTCTTTCTCAATGTAAGATATGGAGAATTAGATGATTAAGGGGGGTGGCGTGAATTCTAAAAAATATCGTGGAAGCACTTCACTTACAAAAAAAAAAAAAAAAAAGAAAATATCGCGCAACATCTCCTTCCAGAAAAGACTAAGAGATATCGAGCGAACACACAAAAAGAATTGCGTGCATGGTAGATATCATATCATAAATTAACATAAATTCCTGACCCCCTCCCCCCTCAATTATTTAATGGTCCATCCCTTTGTACGGCTGCCTTTGACTGTCACAAGGCATCCGTAAACAAACTACTTTCGACCTTATGATGAGTTACGAGCTTCTATCCATTCCATCCGCAAGGAAGATCTCAGTTCACGCGCAGAACCGTGACAAAGCACAATCGAAACAAGGAAGTTATCCTTGGTATATTTATAGCACAAGTAATTCTGTCGTCAAAAAACTGAAATGTTAGGAATGTCAGTCCCAGGGCGTGCCTAGTTGTGACGCAGAATTTTTAACAGCTTACTGGGTATCTCGTTTAGTACCGTTAATATTCACAGCATCCCGAAAGTGACGTACTAGGCTCGGCTTTGCTCTAACGATTCCGCTTCCACTGAGCCAATCGAAGCGCGCTATGTCACAGCTGGATAAAACAGAACACTTGAATACCGGCGGCCCTAGTGTTACGGCACAGTGCTCGTTGATGGAAAGTTTTGACAGAGTCTTAGCGTTAAATTATCCGTGATTGTTTTAACATTAACAGTATGGAGGGAATATTACTCTGACATGATGAGATATGTTTGTGTAAGAGTATTGAAAGCAATATGCATCAAAATGAATGTACATTTGGCTGACCCCAGTGACATAAGTTCAAATGAATACCATTTTTCAGTGGTAATAAACGCTTCAGAACTGAAAATTTTGTAGAAATGTTGAAATAAAATTTTCTCGCAAGTACTGATTAGCCATTCGGAATTGATGGAATTACTGGGTCGAGTTGGTATTGCAGTGCATTGTGGGACTGTTTTCGGCGACATTCCAAGATGGCGTCTATCTTGTCCCCTAAAACAGCCCACAATGCACTGGAATACAATTTCGATCCCGTATTTAAGGAGTATGAAAAAATGATGTGTCCGACTCATGGAAGAGCAATTACAAAACAAAAGAAACACGAAAATTCCTACATCATGTTGAGTTACACCTTAGACTTAAAAGGGCGTTGACACTACGCTCCAGGAATCAATGGGGTGCTTTGATACGAAGTGACGAAAGCGAAAAGATTCTGCTTTCGTATGAATGTGTTTTAGTCTTGCGCAGCTTTCTTGGATGTTTCGGTTGATCTCTTCTCTACGGTCATCGAGGAGTCTGTAAAAAACCAAAAAAAAAAAAAAAAGTTTGAAAATAAATGTCAAAAGCCTTATTTTGATTTTGAATGTATTTCATTTATTGAGGCTTTGGGTCGAGAGAAGTGAACTTCGTTTCGACGTAACAAATTACATTCTATTTCGATCTGTGCACGTGAGTTTAGCCGTACCCTGGCTTTGATCCGCCCAAGCCCTGAGGTTGTTTTGGAGTATCGATAAAATATTAAGATTTAAATAAAATTTGAATAATGTCAAGCTTCGACGAATTAATGCATTGTGGTTTCGATTCTTTTTATTTCTGAATACAGTTTTGTGAAATGATGGTCATACAGTAATATAATTTCATATTTTTGTGTGCGAAAGTATAACGCAGTCTTCACGCACACGACACGGTCACGCAATATTTAACGCAAATTCCCAACCATAGTTTCATAAATACATCAATACCAAGAGAATATGAATATTTTATTGTCAATACTGAGTACCTTATATTTTCATCCAGAACCTGACATCTCTCCTCGGCCAAGATTAAGTATTCACCAACAGCACTATTGTTTTCTTTGTCTTTTGACGAGCACGCCATTCTTACACCACCTTCAAGAACATCTTGCATAGAACAGAGGGAGAGGCTGTCAAGATGGTCTGATAGGGAACTCAGCGATATTGAAGAACCAGGGAAATCTTGGTTAAGTAGCTCTTGGATATGCCTTAAAAAGGAAAATTCACTACAACTTGTAGAGTAAGCAACAGGAAAGAAAGAAAATTGCAGGGAAAATTTCATTTGGTTTGCGAAAGCACCGTGTGCCTGTCTTGAATAGAAAAGATCTAGCCTACGTGCAGCTCTACTTTAACTTTGAGTTAAAGTGGGGCTGCATGCCGCCTAAGCTGTAAAGGTATGGACACATTACAACATCCTTTATACCAATCACATTACACCTCTAAGCCAATAAAAGCGCACCGACACCCTACCGTCACGGTCACGGTGCTGTCAGCTTTTTTCAGTCTAATAACATTTTCTCTAATTTTCGGAACTCGATCGACTCGAAGCCGTTCCTGAGGCCCCGCCACGTACTTCATTGCTTATTACTTACCCATTTGCGAACTCAAGCTCTCTATCAAGTGCTAAGCCATACTCTCGTAACTGCTTCAAATTCTCCTTTATCAAACTTAAAAAGAAATGAGAAAAAAACGGAACTTTTCAACAATAAGTAGTCGAACCTTCTGAATCAATCGATACTTTTTCATGCAGCAAAAGATTTCTTTCTGCTGTGCCAAATTCTGGAACTCGTATCTTCTCTTTACAAAGTGCGCGGAGTGGTATATTAGGCAACTTTTGCTCTTATAATGAAAATTAACGCTAAAATCCGCTAAAATTAACGCTAAAATCAGTTGCTCTGCAACTGGTAGCGCAACGTTTATTTTACGTTAAAAGTTGCAGGACATATCATCCATGATACAAAAAGAATTTTCCTTACTTTAGCTCGTATACAGCAAAAGTCGCGTCACTCTGATTTGTATTCATACCTTGCATTAACGTGAATTAGTCACAGCCTTGCAAAATGAAGTAAGGCACTAGCTCCACGCACAAGAATTCATTGTAAATTTAGTGCAACATAGTTTTCCCAGTTTTCCCAGTATTAGCAAAGTAGAGAGGTTTTAAAGGCTCCGTTCTTGTTTAACAAATAAGTTTAAGTTGCGCGGTCGGTGAATTTGAAGTGTAACGTTTGGGATAGCAAACATCTAGGCCCTTCCGTGCGAGACATCTTCATAGGTACTTAAAACGATTTTATAGCAGTGTGCATGTGTATAATGTGTATAATTTTTTGCAACATGCATGCAGGCTCAGCTTGCCTGCGTTGCAATATTTTGTTGTTGTCTTTCACTGTGCAAAACGCAATCCTTCACATGCAACTGGTCTCGCCAGAGGCACAAGGGTTCTGGCACCACATGTTGATTCGTAGCACAGTAGCTCAAAGAAATAAAACTTCAAGACACCGGCACTACCTTCATTACGCAAAATTTTCTAAATTATTGAACGATGAATGTTCGATTTTAAAAACTTACTTCCTACTCGCTTTACGCTGCTGTCTTTTTCGTATAAACGAGCTGAACAGCGCTCCCATTGCCCCACCAAGATTTTCGAAGGTTTGTGAAAATTGTTCGACTCGATTAGCAAAGCGCAGAATATTGAAACTATGCTTCTCGTACTTTGTATTTTGTTGAGCTGGCAGCCAGCATTGTTTATCCATTTAGCTTGGTACAAAAATTTCAAACTTTGGGAAGTTTAACGTATGCATCTTGCGCGCGCTGCGGACACGAAAGCTCGCGCGCGTGCAAACAAAGTAAGGGTTATTATTGGAAAAAATTATGTGACAGCTCACAATAGACACGTACACAATACACATTCTATGAGCTACTAGATGTTTCTAGTCACTGGGTTGCCTGTGGCAAAAATAATCAATTTGACGGATTTGGGTAGACATGAATAGATTACTCAAAAATAGAAATTACAAGTTTTACCACTCACTATTCTATTATTTTAAAAATCCAAAAAAAAAAAAAAAAAAAAAAAAAAAAAAAAGAAAAAGGCGGAAAAAAAGGAGAAAAAGCGTAAGTAGATTGGTTTAGGTCACCCATCCAAGTGTTAACCCTCCTCACACGAGCTTTATCCACTGGACTACGGTTCCAGGTGAATCAGCATAACAATAGCCGTGAAAACAGGGCACCGAATAGACTAGACTTTTTAACATTATATTTTCAACCGATTCCGTGCGTGGCAGAGATGCAAGGGATTAGCCGATATGGTCTGGGGGCCGGCTGGTCTCTCCCCTGATGCTTTGGCTAGAACATTTTCTTGCGTAATTCGTACACCCAAGGGCAGAAGGATTTAATCGCCGTCAGGTCCGAAGTCCATACGCCGCCTCAGCTCTGCGGATGTCTCGGGGGTATGGCACAGTGGAATCTTTTTTTGAATTTCTTTTGGTGGGTTCGAATCTCATCTTATCCACATAAGATCTTTCTTTTTTTCAATCCATTTTTTATTAGATTTAAATCTTCAACAATGATGCAATCTTTTTAGTGAAAAAATATTCATTCCTAGTCGGTTGCTGTAAAAGTTCGACGTTGTCAGTCATATAAGCAATATCGATCCGCGAAAAGTAGAGCTGTGCTTTACTATCTTTCTTAGCAAAGTTTGCTGACAAGAACATTTACTGCACTTGGCTCTCTATCATGATATGCCCTCAAAGGACTAGTGGGTGGTGCTGTGAAGACTTCTGGACACTATTGTGCAATTTCTGCTTTTTATGACAAGGAAAATAAACGGCTACCCCAGTAAATATCATCATAACAAAGAATGGTAAATAAGAACTATTAATTTGTGATTCGGACTGAAAACATTGGAATATTTGATCTTCTTGCGTCATGGCGCAAGATCAAATTCACAAGTAGTGTGACATGCGCAATGCAAAACTGTTTATTTTATAGCCTAAAAAGGGGCAGAACCTGCAATTATTTTAATATTATGTAGAGAACACCTTAAGGGAGAAGTTCGTCTTAGACGAGTTAAACGAAATTATTATTTTCTGTGAAACATTCTATTACCTTTTGGCTGTCCTTTTGGCTAACATTACAAATCTCTTCAGCTGTGTACTAGGCCTCTGTGCATTATACAGGCAACTCCGTGAACGCCTATAGGGCGTCTCATTAACAAAACAGCTTTCTCCGTGCTCTGTTCAGTAATAAAGCACGCAGGAAGTAACGTAAGCACGAAAGAGGGGTAAGGAGAAGCACGAGTCGTAGTTTTATTATATAGTTACTAATTTTATTTTGGTATTGAATTTATTTACGCAAAAAGAAAGACGGTCACAGGATCTAGCAGCACACGCGGATGGCGTCAGCACTGTGCTCCGTTCACTAAAAAAGCACAATTTTTGACCAATCAGCGCGCACAGTTTATCATATAATAAATCAAGATGAAAGCTTTTCTAGAACAATGAAGTTCAGTTTTCACGGATAACAGTCTAGAACGATTAAAATACATTATTTTTTAGGAAAATTTTTTTTTCCCCGTTTGGTGCAAGAATATTGGTGCTTTTTGTCTGGGAGATCTTACTTGATTTTCTTTATGAGTTGTTCTGCCCAAAAGCTCCTCCGTCAACGAAACAATAAATAATAAAAATGATTCCCCCATTAGCCATTTTACATTTAGCTCTTGATATAAATAAAGTTGTACAATAAAGATGTATTTATATTCACTATGGAAGTTTTGTACGATCACTGACAAGACGACAGCCATGTTGGATGACAGGGCCAATCGTTTTACATGTGAAATAATTCAATTCCCCAGAGTTAATAAGAGATTCTATTGTTTTGCCATGACCTCTATACTGTCAATACAACATCCAATTTGTAGACCTCTTGCAGCACGTCGGAATGCAGTTCAATTTGGAGGACATAACGATAGGTTTCCAATTCTCAGGAGATTGGAATTATTTTGTTTTGTCTTCCAAATTGAACTTCTTCGAAGTCACATGCAAGGGGTCTATAGATGTAATGGCTTTCAAACCACATATCTGTGAAATAGTACTAACTAATTAGTACAAAATAGCACCAATGAAACAAATGAAAACAAAATATATAAATGTGTTCAGTGCTGTAGAGTTGTTGTGCTCTTCACGAATATATGGTTTGCACTCTACCATGCACTAGGTATTCATTATACAAAACTCCTACCTAAACATGTGCTATCATTTTATCTTCAGCTAAGAAAATATAAATTAAAAACGAAGACGTCATGTGAAAGGAGGAACTTCGTGAAAATGAAAGAAAATGGTAAAAAAATAGAAAAAGCACGCGTGTGCTGTGTGCTCCTATAAAGCATTCACTTCAACCAATCAGAAGCGAGAATCATGACAGTTACTTCATAACATTGTGTCTGATTTAAAATTTTGGAAATTAATCCTAACTAAAAGCTATATGTTATTGTTTTCTACTGCACAGTGGGCATTGTCGTGATTCTTCTCGATCGTTGGCCAAGTTGCCGATATTTAGTGACTACACATATTGATTAATTCACCGACTTTCGCTACGGTTTTCAAGCATTACTTCAAACTATTCGTGTGCTGGAACGGTCTCTAGCGCGTGTTCAGAATCACGGCTGATGGATACATTCTGTAGAAAAAGAAAAAGAAAAAAAGATGTCTTATCTAGCTTGAACTTGGGTGTAATGAGTGCGTGAGTCTCCATGACAACCAATTAACCAATGGCTTCCAATATGAACTAATCAAGTATATATGAGGGACATGCAAGTCATCCAATCACAATGATGTATGTGGAAGGATGGCATACTATGAACCAATCAAATATGAGGAATATGCACGTCAAAAAACCACAATGCTTGTATGTTGAAGCCATTTAAGAGTCAGGACGTATGAGGAACGTGCAAGTCGTGGAAGCCATTTTAAAGTCAGGATGTCATATATTTGATGTGTTTTCTAACACTATTCCCGCCTACCTTAGGTCTTTCTCGATGAGTATTTACAGCAGGAACATTCAGGTCAAACTGCTCAACTTGACATCCTGCAAAAGCAAGGAAGAAAGAGAAAGAAAGGTAAAGAGAAAAGCTTCTTATTGCCAAAATTCCTGATTTTCTAGCTTTGCATTTTACAATATTGATGCATTTGCATTCTTAGTTAGGTTCTAATTTCATCAAGGTTCTTCATAAAATTAATCCTACAAGAATAAGGATTTTAGCCTAGGAATAAAACTTACCATAAGCTACTGAAGTCAGTTTTAGAACACTGTGTAATGGGACTTTGATGTATGGAAGTTCCTCATAATTCTTGTCCAGAAAGTAAGCAAGTAGACAACGAGCAACAGCCTGTCAACACCATCAAGAGAAAGCATAAAAAGGATTTGATATAATAGACCACAGGGATAGCGGAGCAGTTTTTTGATTGGGGGGGCTCAATAGTGACATTGTACGGCAAGGTAGGGGGGCTGAGTTTAGTGAAAATGTATTAAAATTTTACAAATTTCATAGCCCCCCCCCGCCGTCCCTGGACCAGTTTCAGCAATTTCCAGACCCGTTCAACTCAGAAGACAAACAATTAATTTCAGTTCTCATGAGAGTAAGATTCTATTGGTTTGTCCTCGTAATTGGGCTACATGGGGAATATCCTGCAAGGGATCTAAATACTGATATTTGTTCCCTATTAACTCCCTTCCTTCTGATCAGCATTGAAGCAGCATTTACCTGATGACATATTACAAGGACATTCTTCTGGCGTTCAAGCTCCTAAAATAAATAAAAAAAAAAAAAAAATGAAAACGAGTAGATGGGTTACATTTCTTTACAAGTAGACTGTACATAGGCTCCATAGTTCAGTTGTTGGTCTTTCCTTGGCCTGCTCCACTTTTTTGGGCTACCTGTGCTTGTTACAGAAAGGAGATATAACTTATTCTCTGGTGCTTGAGGGTTGTATGGCTTTGCCACCTCAACTGTACATGTTTTCTTGGGTAATGCAGCAAGAGCAAGAGGACCCTCAATACATAGGGTTTATCAAGTATTTTCATTTGGAGATCTTTTATCTTACCATAATGACTGGTTCTAGTCGTGCCACTAAATCTTCATAGGACTGTTGGAATACAAAAAAAAACCAAACATTTATATTTATTCATTATTAATGATAAAGGCCCCTCCCCCTGCTATGGGGAGGACCAATCATTTATCAATACACTGTACTAACCACCTACTTTTCTTACCAACTAAGCATACCTTAATTTACACTCAATCTACTGACTACCCTATGTTTGACACGAAGCAAGTCAGAGCAAATATTGTATGGCTTAGATACAATAATATAGTATCAGCGCTGCCTTACCTCTCCTCTAGAATATCGATAATGGAATTTATCTTCATCTCTTTTGGCAAAATCTGCAGGGTATTTCTCTTGGATTTCTTCATAAGTCATTCCTTCACATACTCCCTGGAAAAAGAATTAAAAAACGTTGAAAATAATTTTGATTTACTGGTTGCAACTGATGACTTAAGATAGACATTGGTTCTTAAAACTTTCAAATTTGGTGGCTAGCCATCCAATCAGGTCCCACTTCCTATGACCTGCTGTTGCTCTAGTAAGAGAACATGCCCTACTTACAGCATCTATCTCATTGATTGCCTTCCACTGTTCCATTGGCACATCTTTCATTGCAGCAGCTGTTTGAATTGTCCTTTTATATTCACTTGTCCAAACCTACGAACATGGACATGCAATAAAACCTTTGAATAAATTCATATACTTTATTGCACTTATCCGTGCAAGGGGTCCAACAGATCTTTGCAAGATTTTGGAAAACTTATCTTTAAGACTAAATACTGCACAGTTTTTAGGGGTTCAGGGAACTTAAAGTCTAGTATGTAAGACAGGTTCATAATATCTTTTAAAAAATCCCACCTGAGTATTTGCCTGAGTTTATCCTACCTTAAGATCTTCAAGGTTCTGGCTTTGCATAAATTCAGCAAGCTTATAGGCATACTGAAAACAAAGACATTGATTTATTTTATGAATAAATTTAGGTAAATCTAAAAAGAAAATGTGTGAAAAGGCGTGGGCAGTTTATTGTGAAGTAGTTTTTCTTGTTTTATTTGTGCATGGGGCTGCCATTTCTTTCTCTTTTTTTTTTTTGCATGTGTGATAGAGTCAGCAACCCTCTCACAGTATACACTTTTGTATATACTTTTGCTACAGAAACTGACTATCAGGGTATTAAGGCCCTGGTCTCGGCCAGATACATGTACATAACTTAATTAAGCATAATGAGATGATGATAATGAATTTTCCTTACAGCAATTCCTCTTTGCGACAAGTCAGAATCCCCTCCAATTCTTCCTTTAAGGTTGTACATGCTTTCTCCATGCTAAAAATGTAAAAGATTACTGTCAAATATGAATGTTATTTAGCTTTACATTGGTGATGGTATTCAACTGGTAAAGCTGGCCTTAAAGATACTACATGTATCCCACAGTGTGGGATGATTGTGGGAAAATCAAAACATAGAGGCTACCATCTATTAATGAAAGCACAAATTAAGATTGAATTGGAATATTCAAAGAGTGATCTTCATGCATGGAGGTAGAAAAACTGGTGAAAACTCATGAAGTACAGGAGAGAATCAACAAACAATTCTACCCAAGTATATATGATGGACGATCATCATATATACAGTCAATTCAAAAAACGTTGTCGTCGACCAGCTCAAGCCTACGCGACTAGACCGAAAGGAATATGGGTAAAAATCACTGAAGCGGTTAAATATTCGTTCTGAATTAATTGTTCCCGCTAGTAATAAAGATAATAATAGCAAGAAAAAATCCATCAAATGCATGTCTTCTGTCTTAGGGAAAGAAAAACAAAGTAGTTATGATTCAGTTCACCATTCCGAAACTATGAAGGCATTAAAAAAACGTCTCCTTCAACACTTCCCGCTCGCCTACGAAGGTTCGTGCTGTAAACCAGGCATAACTAGTCAGATAAAATTATGGAGTCAACTCGGCTTCAATGATTACAACCCAGAGTTCCTTTCGGTCCAGTCGCGTAGGCTAGAGTTGGTCGACGACAACATTTTTTGAATTGACTCTATATCCAATAGCTACTACTACACTACCCATGTGCTGCATGTTTGATAGTATATTTCTGTCTTAGGCTTACCCTAGTTAGGTAGATGGCTCCTGGAGTGATATGAATATTCATTAGATAGTAGACTATTCTACTCTCCAAGTAACCTGGAAATAGGAATTTAAGTATTAGGTTTTTTTCATTTTGAAAAAGCAGCCACTGGCATGCCTATATATCAACTTATTATTTTTCTGACTTTTAGCTTTCGACTAATATATGAGCTGGCGAATTTATCAATGTCCCAAATTTTATCCAGGAACTTAATTAAATTCAAACAGATGTAAAATCTACCACTATTCTAACAAAATTAATCAAGACAGAATGGCTAGATGGTGTTTACCTTGTAGTTTATTCACAACAAAATTCTTTCCACCATTGATGATCTTCATGTATGAAATATGCCTGTTGAACGAATCATGTGGAAATATTGTTGACTTAGAAAAATATTCCTTGTTTTCTGTTAGAATGGCACAAAGGGGTTCTGCATTTGTAGCTTAGTGGTATTACTAGTTTAAAAAATTTATTAAAAAAATGATCAAACCAGGTTCCACTAACCTATCTTCTGCCATACAAAGGGGTTCATAAGCCTGATTATAGTGCTCTATTCGTGCCAAAAAATCTTCACAAGCTTCTTCAGAGGGTACATCAGTGTAATCTGGTGAACTGATCTTAACAGCCTTTAAAATATAGATTTAATACAGTAATTAATAACAGTACTGAGACTTTTGACAGTTACATCCAAACTCTAAAGCATTTTCCAAAAACCATCCAATGTTCACTAGACCTCTTTACCTGGGGCAATATTAATTATCATTTTCTCATTTCCACCCATGTGTCATCATTTCGAAAATAAGATTCTTTGTTTTAAAGGTTTTATCCATATCTATGGGTGTTCTTCTCATCCATAACTGGTAAACAAAGGAATAACACTCTAGGGAATGACACATGGTCTGAAATGGGACAACACCACGCCCAAGGTAAAGAGGTCTATTTTATATTTTAATTCTTATGTTTACTGCAATTCTCAATAGACTGCAAACTCAGACATTTCAACAGCTTACAATGGAATAATGTTCCTTCACTGCCACAAGACAAAAATCTAAAAAATACCAACAGATTATTCTTGATTGACAACAGCAAAAAATAAAAAATAAAATAAAAAACAGCATGCAGCTTCAGGCACAACAAGTTTGCAGAATATCGAAAACAGCAGTTTTAATATAAAAATACATCAGTAATTTCTTCCAAATCTATCTTACCATGACATTTGCTCTGACAATAGCAGGATCATCCACTACCGATTCTATGAATAAAACCTTGAAAGAAACAATGAACACTGCTAAGTAAATAAGTCTAGGTCCATGGAGGTCATATTAATAAACTAACATTCAGTTGTCAATGGGTTTAGCTTTGAACAAACTTAGGGGCACATATTTCTTTCCTGACCTCTCTTCATAAGAAACCCCAGGGGATAAATATGAACATAGAAACAAATTCCTAACATAACATAACTGTTAAACTTATGCAAATTTAATATTGTTTGTGTAACTTAACGAAGTTCAAAGCAAACATACTTTGCATTCATTCTTCATACAGTGCTCAATAATGTGTTGTCTTCTTTTACGAGAAGAGTTTGTGGCATCAAAAATCTATAAAGGATTAGTATACACAAACAAATTATTGCAAAATATAATTTAATGTATAGAGTGATTTAATCAAATTAGTCAGTATTGCAGCAGTGTCTTGGGATTAATAATTCCTGGACTCACTAATCCATAAGTCAGAGCAAAAACTTTTTAGGCCTCCCCAAATTTGATTAAAGGTTTTTTCAGGGCGTTCTCCAGCTTTCTTCCTCTACGAAACCTAGCAAGCTAAATCCCAAAATAATTTTTGATTTAACCAGATATTGCATTCATCGGCCTAGGGTTCGATAAAAAATTTCAAGGCTTTTTAGAGGACTACTATATGCAATTTAAATATTTATTATTTTACATATAAAACAATTTTGGATACAAATAAAAACTTACAGCAACTTTTTGCTTTCCTTCCAGCCATTTAACTATGTCATCTAAGATGAGTTCTGCACATTTTCTATAAGAAAATTTATTATAAATTATTAAATTATTTTTGGTAACAAATCTTACAATGAAGTTTTGTTTTGTTTTGTTTTCCATCCAACATCCAGCAACATTCCCTTGGTATAGTAGCTGTGGTTATGATGAATATTTCTATGGTTATTAATGTAGGTAATGTGTGAGGAGGTCTCATTCACTAGTAACCTTTTTGGAACACTACACCAAGCCGACCTCATTGCTGGCACTGAGGGTGGTCACTGCAAGGGCTTGATGCCTCCTCAGTGGTTCTTTTACATCCCAAATTGGAGACAGGACCACCATTAACATGGTCATCTGAGCCACGAGGGACTCACAGTCCCCAATGTAGAGAGCCAAGGTTTTTACACCTTCACATTTTACACCTCAGCCAGGTCTTGAACCACTGACCTCTGGAGTGAAAGTTGGAAGCACTAACCACTGCGCCATATGTCTCATAAGACTTTAGGAGGCGTAGTTCATGCATATGAAGGTGGTTTACAGTGGTTTGGTGACAGTATATGTACATAGCAATAGGATTAATTCCCTTACTCTCGTATCATCATGCCGTTGGGGTTGTTAGGATCAAAGAATGAGTGATCAAAATGAGAACCATCCATCATCTTACGTCGATAGTCCCCAAGACTAAAAACTGTAAATGAGAAAAACATTTTTTTTAGCAATTTATCAGTTATCAATATTTTGAATTTTTTTTGCCTTTTTAGTTCTGATATGTATCTTTTGGTATCGGAATTTAAGATCTCCACTGAAGAAAGTTTCAGCAAAGATTAATAGACTGGTTTGAGCAATTCCCAGAGCCATTCAACTCAGAGGACAATACAATGGATTTCAGTTAATCTCATGAGAGTAACATTTTCTATTATTTTGTCCTCTGATTTGGGCTGCATTGAGAATATCCTGCAATGGGCCAATGTCATTAATTTGGCTAACTATATCAGCTGCTATAAACATGCTTTGATATTAAAGCACCCAGTGATAATCACAAGCCATTTAGAACATGAGAGAAGAAAAGCTCAATGCATAGCAGAGTGCTTCTCAACTCTTTTCACATGTTCTGCCAATCTCCAAGAACTTTATGATGTTAGCACATATTATAAGGCACAGCGAGCAAGTTGTTATTTTTTAAAATAAAATATAGATTCCAATAACGGTCATTTTGGACACAAGTATGATGCAATAGAAACCTGGAGCACATGCTACACGTATGCTCTCATGAAGCATGAAGCAATGTGCTTCCAACCAATTACAATGCAACATACAGCGTGCGTGTCTATATACTGTGATATAAACGCCATGGGAGCTGTAGAGCAAGAG
The DNA here is from genome assembly GCF_029948245.1 of Actinia tenebrosa. Classification (NCBI taxonomy): domain Eukaryota; kingdom Metazoa; phylum Cnidaria; class Anthozoa; order Actiniaria; family Actiniidae; genus Actinia; species Actinia tenebrosa. The sequence continues at coordinate 14,286,700 of NW_028292580.1, read as the reverse complement.
AGAAGACATAGAGAAACACGAGGCGTATCGGAGTGTTTCTTTGACTTCTCAAGTGCTCTACAGTTCCCAGAGTGTTTATATCACAGTATAAAGACACATATATCGCTTTTATAAAATATTTTTTGATTCGCATGAGCGTCTCTGTCCTCTGATATAAACACGGTAGCCAGCCAATCAGCGCGCGCGTTAAATCTAAAATATTTTATATAAAACTTATTAGAGTATTTTTAATTTGAATCGTATTTCCGGGTTAAACTCCTCACAAAATCCGCTAAAATAAAGCGAACCTTTTTCTTACTTTTGTAATAATTAACCTCAGCCTGAAACAATTAGAACCTTGGACAACAAATCTTTTTAAAAGCTCATAAAGCTTAAAACCTTTTCTCGTTTGTTTTGGACTTGGAAGTGTTTTTTTCACTGTTGTTGTAACATAATATTTTATAATATAGTCAAGTAAATCCGCGCGATCTGATTGGTTGAAAAGCATGAACCATTTGCCCATGGGTTGCACGCTCACGTCAGCTTTTTTAGCTTCGGCGAAAAAAAAAACTTTTTGTATCTTTTTGCTGACAATTTATCTAGAAAAGATAACTGAAAATGATTGAAAAAAACTAGCGAAAATACTCATCAATCTCCGACATTTAGTATAGAGTTGTCATTTGATCAGCCTAGTAATAATACGTCAAGATTTGCATCACTTTCAAACAGTGAGCTGGACAAGATTGTGTCAGAGCGTCACTCCAAAAAGACAAAGCAAACCACAAATCGATCGGTCGGTGTCTACATTCAAAGGATTTTAAGCAATGATTAAATAAATACAAAAATATTGTTATCGTGTATTTATTCAACAAAAGTATTTCCAAAGTAATTAACTATAAATATCTTGCTCACCATCTACTTCGCAGCTTCACAACTGCAGTGAAGTACTTTCTGAAGCTCTACATGGGAGGGAAAGCCGACAAAGCGTACTACCCAGAGAAAATTAATCCAGTTCAGTCAGTTAGTTTTGATCCGTGTACGAGATTATTTCCATTGCTAAGTCATTGTACGATAACAAACTTGAACATCGTCAACAACAACAAAGACAGCCACTTTGTTTTTCACTGATTTTCTCGGGCATTACTGTACTAAGATATGTCAACATTTGAAATGTACTTCTTACAGTTGAAAATCACTTTCTCCGTAGTTTTGGACATCTTTGATTCACTTGTAAGCTAAATTTTTGCCATTATTGTAGTCATAACTGTCTTCAGTGTAAAGCTGCCATTTTCAAAACGACTGTTTTTCTATTTTTGGCGCCTTTGTGCTTTTCATTCACTCAAGGTGCGTAAGGAGAATTTAGGGCATGATCAACAAATACAGTCTATAATTTGTATTTATTTCTTGTTTGTTGACTTGACTATATTATAAAAGCAATGGATCATAAGTAGCTGTGCGTCCATCGAGTTATGGATGCACTTGGGAGGTTGCTTAAGCACTCAAAAAAGCTAGAGTTGCACTCCGCTTCGCGTCGTGCAACTCTTACGCTTTTCTTCGTGCTTAGCAGCCTCCCAAGTGCATCCATAACTCGATGGACGCACAGCTACTTATGATCCATTCCTTAATTAACGCTAGATTTCGCTGATAGTAATCTTGGTCAATGCACTTTCAATTTCAAACCACCCAGTTTGTTCAAGGTATAAAAAAAATGTCGATAAATCAAAGATTTTCTATGTCTTGATAATTAAGATTACCTTTGGTGCTGACTCCAATCCAGTTCAAATATCTGGCTAGCTTCCTTGATATGTAGCTCTTTCCCCGGGCGGGCAAACCAACCATGGCTATAACCACCGGGGCATTGACGATCTTAGGAGCCGTAGCAGGGTAAAGATTGCGATGCATCTTGTTGTGATCGTTCAAGAAAGACAGTTTGTTATTGTAATTTCTACTTTAACAACCGGCAGCCATGTTGGATTTACATGAGCCACAGGTAGCCCAACTAACGGTATTTACAGGAAGTTGCACAGGTAGCCCATTTAATGGTACTGTGCTGTCTTGATCATTTATTCTCATTTTCTTCATTCCCTACCTTGAAGGGTAATGAAACTCATTCAATCTATTTCAGGTACATTCTTATCCCGTTATCCTGCAGCCATTACAACACAGGTGCATTCTTGTTCCTATAGTATATCCTTCTATTCATCCAATCTATTTCAGGTACATTCACTAACCATATCATTTATTCAAGTAAAGTGTTCAAGTATTAATTTACAATAAGATTTTCAATTTGCAGTATCATAATATATAGCATTGCCAAAAGGCATAGCCAGGGAGAGTTTTCGAAAAAAAAAAAAAAGGCTCACCAAGACTGAGATGTACTGTTGCTAACACCTGGCCGCATTCTGCTTACAAATGGCCTTAGTAGAACCTGTTGCTGGGTAATCTTGTGGTGCTGAAGCAACAAAAGTTATGAGAGGCGTAGGCTTTTGATTAAAAAGAAAGTTGATTGCAGCTAACAATAGCATTTATTCAAGTAAACAAGTGTTCAATTTACAAGTGATTTTCAAATCATCGATGGGGTCAAGAACAGATCAGAGTGTTTCAATTACGATCAGAAATACAAAAAGTTCAACAAAGTTCTGTAAGAGGATCGACTCCCTCTCTTTACAAGATCTTATTATGGCGCAACAAGATTGCACTAAGATGTAATAATGCAAAAAGCCTTGGTACTTCATTCTGCATAATAATGAACAAACAACAGCGAAGTCTTGTGGTACATATAGAAAAAAGTGTTCAGTAGATTTACAGATTGTTTTATAAAAAATATTTAGTATTAGTCAAGTAGTTTTCCAGATTATTACCAAGAACTAAGTCATTAAAATATCGTCAAATGAATAACCGCAATAATACACATTACGATCCAAGATTCATTTGTACTTTGTTTCATGACTTAGTAATTAAAAAAGTTCAATTACTGACAGTAAATCCCAGATTGAAATAAAAAGTAGTTTTGGTGAAACGTTGCACAAATTAACCGGTCCAAAAACCGATCCAAAAATTTGTACTAGGTCCCCAAAAATGGTTTGAAAAAGCCGGAATATCAAAAAAGTCCAGAATTGAATGTTGAGGTCCAGGAATGGTGAAGAGTTTGACATGCAGACATTCATTCTGCCTGCAGTTCCACAGGTGATAGAAAAAGCGAGTTCCAGCGACAGTATTTCTTGCTGATGTTCATAGTTGATTAGTATAGGATGTACCACAATTAAGCGCAGATCGTTGCCATACTTCTGCAGTATAGGTTCCCAGGTTACCATGGTAAACGGGAGGGAGACTTCAAAGACAGAGAAACGGATGTAGAATTCAGGCAAGGAGACAACTGTTAAACAGACACTCGCACGCAGACAGGCAGGTACAGACAGACACCCCATCGATCCACACACTCACTCACACTCACGCACGCCCAGCTCGAAGTAAATATGTCCGACAGCCAAGGGAAGTCTTGTATCCATGAAATCCTTTCAAAATCTGTAGTATTTAGCAGTCAAGGTTGAATCAGATGAGTAGTAATCAGTAGTAGTCTTGTAGCGGGCTGTCGGACTTGCATTAGGCTTTCTACAAGAGAAAGCCCTTGCGCAGACCACAATAGGTCTTTTTTGCATCATCTGATGCAGGCTTCTTTTTAGGCTTTTCAACTTCCTCTTCTTGTTCGGTCATCTCGGCCTAAAGTCAAAAATATCGTAAGATTATTGTTTGATTTCAAAAGAATTGATGACAAGAAAAATGAAAAAGTGAATGGAAAGGAAATGAGAATCAGTCATTTGATTTCCACGCACGCGCACTAGTTCACAAATTCGTGGTATTCATCACAAAGGGATGTTGTTAATTCATTACCTTGGTGCTGGTCAGGTAGGAGTAGGCAACATAACTGCCTATCCCGACAGTGATCAGGGCTGCTCCTCCAAGAAGGAGGTTCCGAAGGAACGACATGACCACAACTAATCCTTCCTAACGAAGGTAATTAAGTAATTGGTCTATGACGTCATCATTGGGTTCTAATTATCCTTAGTCAATTAACCAATCAGGTGATTAGGGTGATCTCCATTGGAAATAATTTTGAAATCGTTGGTGACCAAAGACCACACTATTTTACGCTGTTTCTTTGAGGCTTATCAGTTACGTCGTTCAAAATTGATGTGGGATGGAATAATTATTTCTTTATGTATCTACAAGCTTCCTTGATTTTGACAAATATCTGCATGGTCAGTCACCATAGTTACTGTTGACATGACATTATGCTTCCCCAGCCCTTGGAGGCAAGTCAACACTCGATTGTCATAGTTTATAAAAGGTTTTATTTTTACATTTGCAAGGTGATTTCTGACTTGAGTATTACAAGTTTAGGATAAAGTACAAATAGTTCAACGGAGTTCTGTAAGAGGATCGACTCCCTCTCTTTACAAGATGTTATTATGGCGCAACAAGATTGCACTAAGATGTAATAATGCAAAAGCCTTGATACTTCATTCTGCATAATAATGAACAAACAACTGCGAAGTCTTGTGGTACATATAGAAAAAGGTGTTCAGTAGATTTACAGATTGTTTTATAAAAAATATTTAGTATTAGTCAAGTAGTTTTCCAGATTATTATTACCAAGAACTAAGTCATTAAAACATCGTCAAATGAACAACCGCAATAATACACATTACGATCCAAGATTCATTTGTACTTTGTTTCATGACTTAGTAATCAAAAAAATTCAATTACTGACAGTAAATCCCAGATTGAAATAAAAAAGTAGTTGCACAAATTAACCGGTCCAAAAACCGATCCAAAAATTTGTACCCAGAAATGGTTTGAAAAAGAATATCGAAAAAGTCCAGAATTCAATGTTGAGGTCCAGGAATGATGTTTGGTGAAGAGTTTGACCTGCAGACATTCATTCTGCTCGTCAGTTCCACAGGTGATAGAAAAAGTGAGTTCCAGCGACAGTATTTCTTGTTGATGTTCATAGTTGATTAGTAGGATGTACCACAATTAAGCGAAGGTCGTTGCCATACTTCTGCAGTATAGGTTCCCAGGTTACCATGGTAAACGGGAGGGAGACTTCAAAGACAGAGAAACGGATGTAGAAGTCAGGCGAGTAGACAGATAAAAAGACACAAGAAGACACACCCACTCCACACACTCACTCACACACACGCACGCCCAGCTCGAAGTAAAATATGTCCGACAGCCAAGGGAAGTCTTGTATCCATGAAATCCTTTCAAAATCTGTAGTATTTAGCAGTCAAGGTTGAATCAGATGAGTAGTAATCAGTAGTAGTCTTGTAGCGGGCTGTCGGACTTGCATTAGGCTTTCTACAAGAGAAAGCCCTTGCGCAGACCACAATAGGTCTTTTTTGCATCATCTGATGCAGGCTTCTTTTTAGGCTTTTCAATTTCCTCTTCTTGTTCGGTCATCTCGGCCTAAAGTCAAAAATATCGTAAGATTATTGTTTGATTTCAAAAGAATTGATGACAAGAAAAATGAAAAAGTGAATGGAAGGAAATGAGAATCAGTCATTTGATTTCCACGCACGCGCACTAGTTCACAAATTCGTGGTATTCTCCACAAAGGGATGTTGCTAATTCATTACCTTGGTGCTGGTCAGGTAGGAGTAGGCAACATAACTGCCTATCCCGACAGTGATCAGGGCTGCTCCTCCAAGAAGGAGGTTCCGAAGGAACGACATGACCACAACTAATCCTTCGTAACGAAGGTAATTAAGTAATTGGTCTATGACGTCATCATTGGGTTCTAATTATCTATTAGCAATTTAGCTAATTATACAGTAATCATCTATGTTCCATGATTCAGACAGACCTTTTCGGTTTGGACGTTAAGCGTTATAATACGTGATTTGAGAACACGTGTCGGTCATTCCCAAAAAGCAGTCGATTTTTGTAAAGTATAAATTATTTGCGCAATTTCAACGCCACCTCTCCCCGGGCTAGGCTTCGATAATTTGCACGGCTTTCAGTAAAGATTTCCAATAACACTACTAAAAAGTAATAATCATTTCAACAAACACTGGAAAATTTGATTGACCCAGTGGCCGCGCAATGCAATCATATAGAAAAAATGCTGTAACACTGTATTTGTAATTGTATATAAATAACAGCTTTAAAGACCCATTGCCACTTACCGTGATGCATCACAATTTGTTTACATTTTGAATCGTGTCAGCACTGAAAAAACAATTCCAACCTTTTGAATAAACTCTTAGATAGTCCCTAAGGCCGTAAAATAATGTAAAAGAATCATTTTTGTGCCTTAGTGCTATGTCGGAAAAGGATTTAATATGAAGTTATTATTCAATATATGAATCTTTGAATTTCATGGACCACGAAATTCATCTGTGACCGCGGTGCATCACGGTAAGTGGCAATGGTCTTTAATTTCTCATCTACAATCTACCAAGAGAGAATGAAGTATTTGACTTTAGGTGAGCCAAATGACGGAAGAACCGCGTACTATCATAGCGTGGGGACTGTGCATTTTTGATCTTGTTGGTCGAATGTGTTCATTATGAAGTTATATCTCGTGTGGTTTACGTGTTTACCGCATTGAGATGGCGTTGGATTTAATTTCTTTCCTTTATCGTTTGAACTAGATTTTTTGTGCGTTGATCAGCTGCGCTAAAAACCTCTTAGCGTCGCGCGAGTCTCGGCTATAAGCCATAAGTAGAGCTTCTTCGCTACTAACTGATCTGGGCTCGATAAAACCCTGATTTAGCAGTTAAATGGTTAAATTCAGCGTATGGTGTTCCCCAATATCATAAACTGTAAGTTTCATGGCTGAATATTTTGAGATTTTGTTTGTAGTCCTGTTGGCGCCACAGCCAACCACTCTGTCGCATCATGACGTCACATCCTGGCTAAGGGAATCCCCAGTTCTGTCGTCCCACACTTTCAAAAAAAACATTCAATTTAATTAACACGGTGAAGCTGAAATATATGACACTTGTGTGTTATTGGTGGGGAAATTAGTTAATCTAATTTATACAAATATCGCTCCAAAAATCTTCAAAGACCTGCCAGAATTTGAAGGAATTTTTCCAAGAATTTTACCCGCGATCGTGACGTGCGGTGCGTGAAATTAAATTTTACTTTTGACATATGTGTTTGTAAACTGACCGACGGACAGGATCTTCTAGATCTGATATTTATGAATGCATTTATGTTTGAAGTCCATGACAGATGATGTGCAAGTCATTTTTCCCATATGTCAAACACCTCAATCACATTTTTTTTCTAGTAGAATTCTTTCAGCTTCTCTCATGCCGTGGTCCGTAGCAATAAAAAGATTTATTACAGTGTCCATCAATGGCATAAACCTGTAAGATTTAGTGGATGGACAGGTATTTTTGGCTTTGTTTATCGAGATGCTGTTTTCTTATTTTTTTGGTACATCGTTGCAGGCACTTTCTGTGTCGCTAAAACACTCGACTGAATACTTCAAAAGTCCAAAAGAAATTATTTTCTCCAAGCCCGTTTCTCATTTCTTGAAATAAATGTAACCTATTTGTCATCGATAAGTAGTTTTCGGGCTATATAGTAATTTTTCAAGTTCTTATTGGAGTAAAATGAGTACCAGTTCTGAATTCAGGCGTCAAAACTATCACCTGAAATGACCGTATTAATTTTTTTTGTAAGTAATCATGACAGTTTTCTTAAGCGCAAAAAATATTTGTTTAATTTAGGTGTATATGGTTTTAAAACAATGAAAATAAAGGATTTTCGATTAAAAATAATGGAAAGACCATAGTTTTTTGCGGGTTCAGTTTTTGGTGTCTTTTTAGGGGAAATGGTGCATAATGTGTGGGGGCGACCTTGCGTGGATTCCAAATTTCAGGGCTTGATGGACACGAGAGCGAGTGGCGCCATCTTAGTTTCGAACAAAATACGGTTGGCCATTTACGGCGGTTATTTCTCGCTACAAGAAAGCTTCAGCAAATGCAAAAACTAACAAGAAGGATTAATGGATACTCGTTCATAACTCTGAGCTGAGCTAAACGGTGTTTTCAACGTGGAGTTTGAAGAATTCGTTGTATAAAAGCCGCCCTTTGTTCGTGTATTGTTGAACTTGTAGCCAGAGCGTTGAGTTCTCAAAGGCGAGACCCCACAAGATCAGAAATACTCAGTATTTTTCGCTCAGACGAGGTTTGTGGACACGTATTTTCTAGAGGAGGAGTAAGCGATTGCAAATTTATGATCGATCTGCTGTTTCGAGATTGAATTTTAGAGTTTTTGTCCTTTAAAATAGTGGTTTACTGAATTCAAGATGACAGCATCAGTCCGCGTTTTGTCTTGCTTCTTTGTTCGCTGGACCGCGGACTTTATTTAAGCCAACGCTAAGCTTATACTTATGCCTGTTTTTTTCCTTTTATAGACTAAAGGAACTCCACTGGATGATAAAGGTCATAAGAAGAAATTCAAAGAACTGTTTAGCTGGTTTAAAGAGAAGTTTTAAACTGTTGGAAGACGCGAAATCGTGAGCCGAGATCCTGTTGTCGTTTGGTTAGTTCGAGATGTCGCCATTTTAACGAACGCACTTAGTTGGGTGGGTATTTTATTGATATGTCGTAAAGCGATTGCCGTACAACGTAACAAGGAAAGAAGAAGTTATTGGCAGGGATAAATCGAAATATTTTTGAAGCTTAAAGACATTAATCTGGACTGGTTCAGAGTCAAAAGTTTCGTGAAAAATATAAGTACGGACTCGCTCATTGCTTCGAGGTTGTTTCGGAAGCACCGAAGCTACGACTCGAATTCCTCGATCCTAAGATCACGGAAACCTGAAAAGGGGATTTTAGGTAAGTCCAGAAGCTCGTACTTCGACTGATCGCAAAGATCTGACGGATTTATTGTATCATGTTGTGATATAGTCTAATAAAATGGTAAGCATCAGAGAACTGATCGACAATCTCCGAGCTACGAAGCCGCCATACGAGTGTCCTTTGTGCCAAAAATTTTACAAGAGCTACAGCGGAATTGAATATCATTTACAAACATTCAAGCATGATGGGTCCGATGCTCCTCCACCGCCATCCTCGTCCAAAAAGAGTAAAGGAAGGGGCCGAAAGAGTGGAAAAACGGGTAAGAACAAGAAGCCTCCACCATCACCCCCACAAGTCGTTGTTCGGGAAACACTAACTTATGCTCAAGCCCAACTCATAGTTGAAGTCGAACTTGAAGGACAAGTTAATCGGATTGGCATTGATGATTCTTTACCAGTTACGGAGGAAAAAGAGTTAAAGGTTGCTGACAAGGTAGAGGAGACGATAGAACATGTAACTCCAAAACCTCTCACAAAAACAAAGAGTAAAAATAAGCACGTAAAGAATGATGTTGAAAATACTCCTACGTTGCCCAAGTCAGATTTTGTATCTCTAGATGACTGTTTCCACCAGCCCGATGCTCCTATTAGGCCAACTACATACTTTAGGTTCATAGAACAGACGACTGAAGAAATGGATGAAATGGTAGAGTATGATATGGATGAAGAGGATTATTCATGGCTGGATATGATCAATGAACAGCGCAAGTCAGAAAGCATTGCCCCAGTCTCTCAGGAAGTATTTGAAACTTTGATGGACAGGTTGGAAAAGGAGTCATATTTTCAGAGCCAAACTACATGCGACCCAAATCAGTACATTGATGAGGATGCAGTTTGTTGTATTTGTAATGATGGTGAATGCCAAAACAGTAATGTTATTCTATTTTGCGACATGTGTAACTTGGCTGTCCATCAAGAGTGTTATGGGGTCCCATACATTCCTGAAGGACAGTGGCTCTGCCGACGTTGTCTGCAGTCACCATCAAGGGCAGTGGATTGTGTCCTATGTCCAAACAAGACTGGAGCTTTCAAGCAAACAGATGATGGTCGCTGGGGACATGTGGTTTGTGCACTATGGATACCAGAAGTTTGTTTTGCAAATACGGTGTTTCTTGAACCTATTGATTCGATAGAAAATATCCCATCAGCTCGCTGGAAGCTCACATGCTATATCTGTAAGCGTCGTCAGGGAGCATGCATTCAGTGCTTCAAAACTAACTGTTATACTGCATTTCACGTAACATGTGCGCAACAAGCTGGTCTTTTCATGAAAATTGAACCAATAAAGGGAGAAAATGGGCAAATGACAGTTCGCAAAACAGCATACTGTGATGCTCATACTCCAGACTACCTAAACCCTGATAAAGAACAGGAAGAGGAGAGTGAAGAGAAACTCCTTCCTGTTAAAAACAAGCTAGCTACCAAGAATGGAACATCCAAGCGCAGTATCAAAAAGTTTAGAAAGCTTCTTGCAGAAAAGAAAACTATGCCTGTTCCTGTCGTCAATATTCCATTCATTCCAGCTCACAGGTTAGTGCAAAAAGTTCCATTAACGTATTAATTGCATAAGCGTAGAATTGTACATGTTTGCATTACAGAATAGTTTTTGTATGAGTGAGAAAAAAATATATAACAAATTTATATGGCAGCGTAGTCGTACTACTATGTGACTACACTTAGCACGGTTCAGGGCTTTAAACAGAACTGGAAAAAATCTGTGTTATGTACTTATGTTTTCCCATGTTGTGCTTCAAGTCAAAACTACAAGTTCCATACTCCTAATAAAAATTGCTCTATGCAAATGTTGCAGGTATTGCCATATGCATTCTTACCCAAGTACTGTAAACTGCATAATCCAATACTAGAAGTATTTTAGGTCGATTCTAGTTTTTTAAATGCCTTTTCTTTGACCTAAACTTATATTTTTGAAGCTCTTTAAATAATTTGCTTTCCTGCAAATACTTTTAGTTGTACAGTGATAAATTGCAGCTCAACAAACGAGGGCAATTGATCCACATAAAGAAATTTGCACTAAAAATACTACAAGAAAGCATTTCTAAACTTCAAATTATGGATAGAAAAATGACCAGATAAGGATCAATGATTTAATTTAGCTGGTGTTATTGAAGCACATCGTACAATTGTTGTCCAAATATGCCATTAGCAGGTACCTCATGAGGGACAACAAACTTGAACAATAAAAACATGTGCACATCAATACTTAATTTTTCATGTCTTTTTTGACATTGTTTATGGATTTAATTAGTCAAAATTTCAAAAACATGAACTTGGCACTCAAAATCTATAAGTAAATACAATGATGTATAGTTTAGGTTCTTAGATGTTTTTAATTGATAAGTTAATGAAAACATTGTGGTGTTAACAAAGAAAAGTTATAAAAATTGTTTAGACAAATTGTTTTTTTTGTTTTGTCAAAACTTTTTATAATTGCTATATTTGTTTAAAGAAAAGTAGCTTCAAAATGTGGCTTATTGACATACTGTAGTGCATCAATACTAGAAAAAAATTGAGGGAGAGCATCAAAACTAGAAAAAATTTATAGAGAGCATCAATACTAGAAACATTTGATTTACTTTTTGTTTCAAAACAAAAGGAAGTATGAAAATGATACCTCCAGTGTCCAGTCCAAGGAATATTTACGATTATTTTTGAATGGACACTTTATACATACATTTATTTGAAATGGCTGACTTTACTAAATAAATTTTAAAGAAGCTAAGAATTAACAACAAAGTTAAAATTTAAGGCAATAGTTGAAGCTTTTATATATATTCTATATTCCAAGGAATATTTACGATTATTTTTGAATGGACACTTTATACATACATTTATTTGAAATGGCTGACTTTACTAAATAAATTTTATAGAAGCTAAGAATTAATGACAAAGTTAAAATCTAAGGCAACAGTTGAAGCTTTTATTCTGTATTTGAATAATTAAGGTAATGGCTACAATAGTTAAAATACATAAGAGATATATATTTGTTTAGACTGGTTTTTGCTTCCACAGCAAGCATTAATTCTTGCTTTTCACAGTGACTTGGGTATGCAATATGGAATATTTACAAGTCAATCTTTACAAAATAGCTGTTAATTTAATGCAAAAAATATATGCTATCAGTTATGATATAAGTATATATTGGACTCAAATAGATTTCCAGCCCATTTTGAGCTAGTTAGATTGACCCATTTGTATCCAAATTTAAATTAATTGCTTTTGTGATTCTTTATTAATGAAAAATTCAAACATATTAAAAAAAATTATTACAAACTATTATTCTTTATTATTTTCAGGTTAGGGAAGATTGTAAGCAGGGTTGCTATGGCGAGGAAAGCACAGTTTGTCCAATCTCTTCAAAGTTACTGGATGTTAAAACGCCAATCAAGAAATGGTGTTCCTTTGTTGAGAAGGTTACAAGCCACACATCTCAGTCAGAAGGGAGGAGGAGATGAAGTAAGTAGAACAACTTTCCAAATCCTAATGCATTATTCTTAGTTTATTTTATCATTATACACCAGATCGAAATATGGCAACCATAATTTTAATAACTATTGTTCTCCACTGACTAGCAACTGACTAGCCTTGTGTTTACATTGAAAAATAAAAGGATTCTTACATGTATAAGAGGCTAGTAAGTCAGTTGCTAGTCAGTCCAGAACAACAGTTATTCAATTTGGTTGCCATATTTCAATTTGGTTGCCATATTTCAATTTGGTGTATTGTTCATAACTCCTGTTGAAACCATTTATGAACTTAGTAACCTTTTGTATGGAGTTAAATTTTATTTTAAGAAATAACATTGAAAAGAAAAAATTATAAGTTGTTCAAAGAATCATTTTTAACAAATTCTTACGAATTCTTCAAAATTTATCTCCATAGAAACCATAGCTAGAACAGAAAAATAAATTTGTAGATAAAAATCATTAACTGTTCAAGGAAAGATTCTTTTCTATACATTGACTGTTACTATCTCTGAACATTTATTAAGAAAGAAAGAAGGAACCCAATACTGTGTATGGTGTTTGTCAGAGTCAATTAAGTCTAATAGTTCTTAGCAGGAAAAATCTTCTTCAGTTAGTGAACGTATAATAAGTGTTTAAATTTTAGATTGCCTAAGGGTATATCACCAGGAAAAGTGTAAAAGTAATCCATATTTATGACACGTTTAGTATTTTTGGACATCTAAATCCACTAAACTAATATAAAGATGAGAATATGTGGACCGCATAGCACTTATTCTGGGCGAAAGACCCTTGGAAATAAATTTGGAAAAATTAATTTCTGACCTATAACTTATCTATATTTCTATAAACTAATACACCTATTTGAAAAAACATTGTCATCCCCAAAAGCGATACAGCTGTAGGTGATAGGTCATTCAGACATGGAAATGGTTTTTGTTGAAAAGAAAATTTTCTAAGGTCCATGTTCTTGACGAGAATAAGAAGGAGAGAAACACAAGTCATTCCAGCTATTCTTGGATCTTGGAATGACCTATTGCTTTTCGCCTATCACCTATCACCTTTGGCGATGACAACATTTTTTTGAAATAGGCGTATACCTTTTCTTTATCTCATCGTGTTCAGAAGAATCAGCATCTGGTGATAGTGATTACTAATCTAGTTCTATTTTACCCCTGCCTTAGTCAAGTGAAAGATCAGAGAGAATAAAGGCCATGAAGGAGCAGCTACACTTCTGGCAGAGGCTTCGACATGATCTTGAAAGAGCTAGACTGCTAGTGGAGCTGATCAGGAAGAGAGAGAAACTGAAACGAGAACATGTAAGCAGTTGTACTGTAAGTTAGTTAAGACTTATCTTATTGGCATATTCATTTTAATAATATTGGGAAAAATGAATTTTGCGGATGACATTCAAAACAAGTTTGACTAAAGTAATTTTGATAGATATGTTATGATCGGTTGATGTAAATGCTTTAATGTGCTTGTCAGTTATATTGTTTGTTTGAAATCTTTGGTGTAAGCATCCCTTTGAATTTATAAGCACTTTAGATGGTAAATAACAGCATTGGAAATACTGTTCCCTCACCCCTCACCCTGTCCTCCCCCCACCCCCCCCCCCCCCCCCCCCCATCAAAATCTATAAGCAGCAATTTCTTTGGGAATGCATTTGAACCATGGTAATTGCCTTATTTCACTATGACGTCACTGCTTGTTTATGTGGGGGATAGAATCGCCAAATCCAATAGAAAATTCAACAAAACTTGCTCCTAGCAAAACAGTTTTATCTAAAATAGCCTGGTTTTCAGATATAATATTTGTTAATATGTACTAAAAATATTCTGAGAGTTTGCTGGCTATTCTATACTTGTCTTCGTGGATTGATACGAGTTTTAGAACAATTTTCGGTGAATTTGCGTTGATTTGATCCCCTCCGATGACCATGATGCTTTGCGTTTAAACAATAGATTGTTTTGATGTGACGTCATAGTGAAATAGGGCAATTACTAATTTTCTTTTACATTAAAATCATTTCATGAGGTGTTATTCATGAGCACTGTGCAATAAATAGTGCTTTTATATCATAATGATATACTGCTTACATCACAGATAAAATATGATTGCCTTTTGCACTTTATTTCAAATATATTTCAATTTGCTGGCATTAAACAATCATTAAATTAGTCCCTTAGGCTCGATGTATAAAGGGAAGGTGATTGCTATGGTTATCGCATCAGGTAGACAGAGGGAAAGGGAATATTCCTTTTACCTTTAGGCCTAATAGAATTTACATGGAAAACCTTTTATCAAATTCAAGAAGAGTACACCTAATCGGCTAACGTGTTGCTATGTACGTTACCACCCAATTCAAACCTACTGGGAATAGAAGTATTCAACTGTGAAACCAAAATATAACGAACAATGAAACTTAGTCACATGTGGTTTGAATTGGGCGGAAACGTTTATAGCAACACGTTAGCTGATTAGGTCTGTTGATACAATACTGCAAGTGGATTGCTTCATATTATTGTCCAAGACAGAAATTTCCCTTCTATGAAAATGGAATTTATTTTACGAAATGAAATAATTTACTATATTCTACCCAGGTTTGAGTATGCCATTAATTTTCCTATTACTACCAGTTTTTTAAATCATTATTTTGACTTCACTCCTTCTTTATGATCTTATCGTTTTTTTAAAACTCAACCCTAGTATTTTCCATCCAGTTTCATAACTGACTTCAGGAGTACTTAGAATTAGGAGTACAAAGAGTAACCACGATGGCTTATTAAATGTTATTTTGATTAATTTCCAGGTTAAAGTAAAGCAGCATGTTGTGGATCTGAAATTGCAGCCACTGAACATGGTGTTGAGGAAAGCCTTAGAACAAATCCAGAATAAAGATACCGGTGACATCTTCAGTGAACCAGTGAATCCTAATGAGGTATGATAACTGTTTAGATAAATAATATAGACAACCCGGCCCCTAACTAGAGCCTCAAACATAGTAAAAACCTTTTAAGTTGTGAACTCTTTCCAAGTCAAACAAAGTAACAAAATCTGTAAAGATAAAGTGAATAACGCTCTGAATGATTTAGTCTTCAACTGAAACAATTAGAACTTTGGACAACAAATCCTGTCATGAAGAGAAAGGAAGAAAAATCTCTGAACTGCTTTTATTTGGACCTGGAAGTAGTTTTTCCATACGATTGACATCACTCTAAAAGCTCTATAGGACTGCCTACAAAGCCCAATTTTTAACCAAAGTTTTTTATTGTTTCGTAGGTTCCTGATTATCTTGATGTTATTAAAACCCCAATGGATTTCTCAACCATGGGTTCAAAAATAAACTCCAACTCCTACCACACGATAGACCAGTTTGAAGCTGATTTCAGCCTAGTCATAGAAAACTGCTTACAATACAACGCTCCAGACACCATCTACTACCGTGCAGCTCAGAAATTGAGAGACCAGGGGAGGCCCATCATCCGAGCTGCACGCAGACAGATTGAAAGGGCAGGTATTGACCCAGTCACTGGCTTGCACACTAAGGAGGCTCCCACCCTTGCTGATAGGGAACCAACTGAGGAAGGTACTTGTGGTAGCATTTTTTACTCCTCATTCCATAAATATGCAACTCGGTAGCTGCCAGTTGCATGCTCAAAATTTGGTTTTTTGCTGCCGTCAATCAAAACTAATCAGACTGTACCTTTCATATTTTGACCGGTGGCAGTGAAAAACAAATTCCAAAGGGTAAATCGCAACTACAGAGTTTGCATTTTTATGAAAATAGCAGTAATGCAAAGGTGTTAGGGCTTGGAGATTCATAGACAATGATGTCTGTATGTATACACTTAATTCTTTTTTATTCACCTGGGCCCGGTCATACAAAGGGTGTAAAGCACTATCTGACGGGTAAATCCTTATCCAGTGGATAAGTCGATACTGTTATCCAATAAATTTATCCATTGGATAAGATTTATCTCGAATAGCGCTATCCACCCTTCGTACACCCAGGCCCAGGTGTTCCAATTAATTTTGACAGCCATGTGTGAACTAAGTATGCCCTTAGTTACTTTATTTTGAATGAAGATACCAACTATGTATTTTGATAAGAGTGCAGTGTGCTAAGTTACTATGGTAACTTTTTTATAGTTACCAAGGTTTTTGGCAAGTAATGAACCATTTCTCTTGATAGAAGCTGCTTTCCATTGTTACTCTACTACTTAATTCAAGTGCTGGGCACTGAAAAGGTCTAACAGTGCGTCGCCAAAATGTCTTGTTACATGACTCAGTGACCATATTCTGGTATTTCTTCAGATTTCATTTTGACTGACGAACAAAGAAAAGAAATGAGTTTAGAAGAACAGCTGAAGGATTTGACGGAAAAACTTGACATGACACAAGCAATAAAACATGGAGGTAAGTGATTTATATTTCTAACATGAAGAAACGTCAGTCACATCAAACAGCAGTCCTTCTCAGGACTACATCCACCCGGATGATCATAATACTTCGATTAACATTCATTCACCTGGGTTCAGACCGTTCTATACAATATTGCTGACATGATTGAGGTTTAACCTCCCATTAATAGGGACTTTAAGATTTGAAAAATCTACGACGGCGGCGTCAACCGGAAGTTTAAATCATTTTTCTTTAAGGTTCTGTTCTTTGGAGATTTTATTCAAGACATTGTCAGTAAAGTCAACTCATGCACAGTCAAGACAGACTTTGAAGGCGCGAAACCCCATAGTGAAGTTACTTACACTTCCGGTAGACGTCGCCTTCGCAGATTTTGCAATTCTTAAAAGTCCATGATATGAGTGTATGTGACTGTACCCTTAACCATGACGATACTATGTGTAAGCATTTTGGATGGATAATAAGGTGTGACCTCGTTCATATTCATGTTACCTTTTCGTGCGCAAACGTCTCGTATTCTATTGTATGCTTATATTTAAAGAGTAGCTAACTTTTTTTCTTTCAACAGGTGTGAGGGCAACAAGAGTTCGAACGCTTAGAAAAGAAATTGCTCTTGTTAGACGGAAACTGAACCAGGTAAATATTACTTCATGTTTACGCGCTTAGATTTACTCCACTGTTTAGTCCCCTTTCTATTGTGCAAGCCAGAGCATGTAGGGCTTGCGCACTTTTAGACTAGGTCAGCACCAACTTTTGTGATAAAATCTGTGGTTGGCTGGTGATAAATTTGAACGTGCCGAACCTTCTTTTCATGTTAAGGCGATTTGTGTCTGACTTAAGAATGCTGTATAAACTTATCACAGTAAAAGGTGAATTAGCACATTGAAGGGCCTGAGTCAGAGAACTGAGCTTGTTATCAATGTAATGCCATAATATATCTTAATTCAGTATGTCTAAAGGAAGACTAATGTTGATGCAAGCAAATTACCGCTTTATCCTAATATATATTATTGATTTTTTGTTACCAGGAAAAAAGACGCCTTTCTGAATCAAGTGGTAAGTTTCACTTTTGTGCTTTCCATGCCTTTCTTACTGTCTGTAGGCAGACTAAACAATATTTATCATTGCCTTCCCATTTCTTTACAGGCGGTGCTTTTAACGATGAAAGACGATCAAGATCTTGTGACGTATTCACCAGTGAAGATTCAGCCAATGAAATACCTCCAAATAAAAAACCAAGGCTTGAAGAAAACACGCTTCCCGAAGGAGACATGGCAACTACACATCCCGCGGGTACCGTGGCGTCTGAACCCAAGGCAACCGCTGACTCGTCTATCTCCACGGCAACCACCAACCCCAGCCCTGGCATGAGCCGAAGGAGTGGGATCCTCTTCAACAAAGGTCGAAGTCGTGTACGACGAAACTTGAATGTGACGAACGACAAGTCGTATGTGGATGGCTCTGTGGTTCCAAACCACGTTCTACAACCGGTCAATCATAAGAAAAACACCGACGTCTCTACGGAGTCGGAGGTGACTCACAATCACAAGACAGATGTCAACAGAGGAGTAGAAAGTTTGTTTGAGGAGAGAAACCCGGTCAGAGATACGAACAATAAGTGGCGCAGTGACATCGGTAATCATGAAGGGACGTACCATCACAGAAAACCGTACAAAACAGAGCTTGGTAAACTTATCGAGGACGCGACTCTACCAATGTACGAATGTACGAATGAGGGACGCGACTTTGTTTTTACTAACGGCTTGAGACAAAGGAATAACCGATCGTATACTAGTGGGTCGGAATCTGATGCCGAAGTAAGGGCTAACGGTGGCAGACAGAAAAAGGTAAGGCTGTTCTCGTCGGTTTCGGAGGATGAGCAAAGTACAACGGACACTGAGATAGGCGCGGCTGAGAATCGGGTTGCGAACGGGCCAGTCGAGGATATGGTAAAGAAGAAGCGACAGAGAAAGACCACGACGGATTCTGATTTGGATTTAACACCACTTGAACCGTTAGAACTGGTGTGGGCCAAGTGTCGTGGATATCCCTCATACCCAGCTTTGGTACGTATTACTTAGTTCAATATGTAATCTGCGTTCTGGGTCTAAGGGGATTCGTCTGTATGGGGTTTGAGATGGGGAAGAAAAGGAGAAAGGGTAGGGTGGGGGGAGGGGGGTAGTTGAGAAGTGAAATTCCCCATTTATACAACCGGGCAATGCAGGCCAGAGGACTTTCTTTATTGACTTAAAATGCCTATTGTGGTGGCACTGCTGGCGTTGTCGATGTGTTGTTATTTTTTTGCCCCTGTTTGTTTGTCGTTACTGTTGATATACAAACAGATTTCATATGACTATTCAAATAGCGCATTGCCTCGTTTAGTGACTGTGACGTTAACGTCTTCCCTGAATGTTTTTATTGAATCGAAGGCCATTTCGCGCGCTGTTATTGGTAATGGTTAAACGGTTGTCAAACTCGTACCGTGACCGTGTCGTGTGTATGTGGGGTGGGGAGATTTTCTATACCATAGCCATACAAAATCCACTGCATTGTGGTAGCGATGATAGTGATGGGTAACGGTGATAGTGATAACTATGACGACGAATTTGTAGGATGGTTTAGATAGTGCCACTATTCATGTGACTGGTTTGTAGTATTACCAACCCTATTTCGTCGCGACGTCAAAAAGTACGATTACGTGGTCTCTTTGCGCGTGTGATAGGGAAGCACTGTAAATGACTGAGCTAAAAAATCATTCATCGTTTTCAGATAATAGACCCCAAGACAAAGAAAGGATTGGTGTATAATGGTATCCCAATACCTGCGCCTCCAGAAGACGTGATGAGAGAGAGATCAGTGACAGATGACTCGCTGTATTTAGTACTCTTT
Source organism: Actinia tenebrosa (assembly GCF_029948245.1). NCBI lineage: Eukaryota > Metazoa > Cnidaria > Anthozoa > Actiniaria > Actiniidae > Actinia > Actinia tenebrosa. The sequence goes on along the minus strand of NW_028292580.1, from coordinate 14,267,047 downwards.
TTTGATACAAGACGGACATGGTGAGAACAAGTTATTGATATCTTATTTAAAAAACCCGGGTTTCTTATGCATCGAAAATAATCTTTAAATCTCGTCGAAGAAATAGAAACTGACGTGCGCGTGTACTGATACAGAAATAAACCGCGCGGGTATAAGTGAAGTGCTTCGCAACACTTCCCAAGTGTTTTGCCAATGTCATAGTTCTTTATGACTTCACACAGCATAACACAGCACGTTTTTTATTTCTTTTATAAAGTACAATGTATAATAGCTATTATTTTTGATATGAATGACGTAATAGAAAGTGCGCTCGCATGCTGTGGTCTCGTAAAGCACGCGCCTTAGGCGCAATTACACGGAGCAATTTTTTCTGCAACTTGTTTGCAACGGGGTTGCGACACAAGCTGCATGGGGCATTACAGCGTGTAACCTACAACTCAATTTGAAAAATGTTGCGAGACAAGTTGAAGCAATCGTTGCGAAAAGTAGAACTCATTTTTACTTTTGGCAACGATTGTGTCTCCGTTGCAACGTGTAAACACTCTTGCAACTTGAGTCTTAACGGCGTTGCGAGACAAATTGCAGAGAAAATTGCTTGGTGTAATCGCGCCTTTAACCAATCACAAAGCGAGATTTATAACAGTTTTTTGTGTGTTTATTTTTTAGGCAATGGCTGCCTCGACATAAATTAGAATTATTAGGAGTGAACAAGGCGATAGACGATAGCAAGCTAATGGAGGGCAAAAAGCTGTCCATGAGAAAGTCACTACAAAAAGCTTACGAACGAGCTATCATGCATCAAAACCAAGTAGAAGCAGGTAGAAGAAGCATGGAGGAAGGTGACGAGGGCGAGGATGAAGATGAGGAGGAGGATGATAATATCAGTGAAAATGGGTTCGACTAACCTCACATCTTTGATCTTGCCGTGAATGTTTTCATACAGTGTTTTATACGTTATCCTGATTTTGTTTCAGTCGCACATTTTTAGTTCAAATCTCTACTGCTACTTATTCGCGTTGTCGGTCTAATATTGTTTCGTGTGCGCTAAGCATAGGTAAATCAGTGATGAAAATTTTGAAAACTTCTTATCCTGTCTAATTTTTCCTGGGGTGGGGTAGGGTCCAAGCTAATCCTATAATCACTTTCAGTTCAGATTTTGATAAATTCCAATGACATATATAACGACTAAGGCAGATCAAATCGTGTCACTCCTATGTACAAAATATCCACGTTGTTTTTTCCCGTTCGTATTTGCAACGCAAGCCATAATAACATACGCAAGCGCAGATAATACGTGTAACCCCCTGAACGTTTTTCTTCCCAAATATAAATCATATATGTTTATCATTTGCGCTTGATTATATTGTAACCATATTGTTTCCGTCGATAATGAAAGCTAAGCCTCCCCCCTAAAATTGTCTTGGGTGTGGTCATTCGCGGCAGGGATCAACTTAGTCTCTTACATAGATGTTCTTAGTGTCTGTCACGCAACGTTGCGTTCGAAGCTAGGATGAACAGCAGAGACTTGTAGCTGTATGACACCTGTAGAATTAATCCTTGTATAGCTTAAGCATTTTTCTTACTCCAGTGTCTTCATGTGCTCATTCATCCATCGCTGCTTGTTGCGAGTTATTCGTAATGCTCAAATAGTAATTTCTATATGAAATTTTAAAAATATCTTTTCAATATTAAATTCGTATTTAAAAAGAAATCAGGGGTCAAATTGGAACTGTTTTTGTGTGAACATTTTTTGTTTGTTTTTATGAAATGAAATGAAGCTGACAGATGTACTATATTGTAAATTAAAGCACTCGTAAAGTGGACGTGTTAAATGATGATAGACGTGTGGTTTTCGAATAACTCTCAACTAGGGTTATCTACCATGTAACCCTATATTTGTTAATATATAGTGTACAAAATATACGTTACAAACGCTGTTAAATTCTACTTTTTAAATTACCCATCTTTGAGGGCTTATTAAAAACACTCACTTTTATACCGAATTCCTTTCACTGTGTTTATCTTATTTGAAAGACCGCGCAGTTTATTTCTATCTACTTGGCAGAACCACGCACCCTATTGAATAGCCATTGGCTTTGGCTTCAGCACTTGGGTTTTATTTCCTACCCCCTCCCCAAATACACTCAATTTTAATTTTTACTAGGGTTTATAAAATGACTGTTTTCAATCTCGCTTGCAGATTGGTTGGGAGCGCGTGCTTTATAAGAGCACACAGCACGAGAGCGCACTTTCATTTGCATCTAACGGTTATTGTAATTTGTATTTTATTAAAGAAATTAAAACTTGCTGTGCTGTGTGCAGTTATAAAGCACTTTGGGATTGGCAAAAAACTCTCGACAAGCACCTAACACTTCTCTCGTGTTCTGCCAAACCCCGTGTGCTTTATGACTGCAGACAGCACTCGCGCGCGTTTTCTATTTCTTCAATAACACGCACAATCATTCGAAAAGCCATTCCACTTTTTCAAAACATTCATCCCTTTTTGATTATGAGCTAATATAGGAACAGTAAATCAGTTTTAAAAAAAGCAGTGTTTTATTTTATCAACTCGTTTATCTACATTTTTTCTAATTAAAATTATATTTTTCTATTAGCAGAAAATAAATTATGACATCTAATTCATTATTCTCATGCCCTTTTCCGAATTAACGCTTTTTGCTTCCCTGTATCAAATAGCTTGCTTTTGCGGCAACCTATAGGCTTAGAGATTGAATCGGTGCGCCTTGAGTAGGCGCGATTCCACGGAGCAGTTTTCAGTAGTCACTTGTCTCGCAGGGGCGTTACGATACAAGTTGCATGGAGCGTTGCAGCATGTAACTTACAGCACAATTTGACAAAAAGGAAAGGTTGAGAAAAGTTGCAGCAATTGTTGCAAAAAGTAGAATTTGCTTCTACTTTTGGCAAACGTTGAGTCTTCGTTGCCGCCGTGGAAACACTAGCTCTTGAACTTGCGTCGCAACGCTACTGCGAGACAAGTTGCAGAGGAAATTGCTCCGTCTAATCGCGCTTTAATTATAGTCTTGATCCAGACCAAAAGCTATTATAGTGGCAGGATTACACGTATGATGAAGGGAGCGAGAACGAAGCTGGTAAAGAGTGTGGATTCTAAACTATATACAAAATATGGCGGAACTATTAATGTAATAGCTCATCTTCGCCGTCTGCATAGGCACAAACTTAAAATAGTTTATCTTATCGCTTGCCTACTGACATACTCTGCGCACAACGTGATATGCATGTGCATGATGTGTAGCAGTGCTAACCGTGGTGGATAGTATGGGCTTTATTACACGGTCAGCCATGTTGGAGGACAAAACATGGCGGCCAACCCCTGTCGGTATGAGACTACGCCAATCAATCACTATCATAATCAACATGCGTTACAAGCCCATACCGCAGACCTCTACCTTAACACTCTCCTAACCATGCATAAATATATAAACCATTAGATGGTTCTTGTCAGTATAAAACCAACTAACAAACGTACATACATTCAACCAAGACTTCAATGATCTTTTTGAATACTAAGATGGATATTCAACTACCATTGAAACCAAAATGACCAAAAATTAATAGTATCAAGTATATATAAAGTTTCTTCCATACTTTGTACATGCGATACAGTGGTTTGAAAACAATCATCACTAGATACTACTACTACTACAAGGGCGGATCCAGGGGAGGGTCATTCCTGTCATTCCTGAGGTCAAATGGGCTTCCTGTGGTAAAAATGCGACAGGGATTCCTTTGCCCACAAAATTTACCCCTGAGACCCCCCCTTCAAAAAACCCTGGATCCGCCCTTGTACTACTACTACTACTTCTATTGGACTACCACCTTCAATACACCACGCCACCATCGCATTCACCACTACTACTACAAACACGACCTCTACCATTTCGAGATTTTGTCAGCCTGCGTGCATCCGCGGTCTTTAAATTTCGTTGACGACAAATGGAAAGTTTACATACCGCTATGTCGCACATTCGAGTTAGTGGAGCGCAAGGAAAGTTTTAACTACCGTTAATACTGTTCCCCTTTTTACATCGATGGATATATATATATGTATATATATATGTATATAACTGCACTGTCTAAATATAAAGCATCTTCAATGATTTTTTACAAAATGTGGCGGCCTCAGAGAATCATAATCTCTTGCGTTTGAGGCTTGAAGACTTTGTTCGGCCCTGGAGAAAGTGGAAAAAAATCAAAACATTTAAACTTAAAATAGATTTTCGAAACACTGCACCGCCCAAAATTTCCACCAAAATTCATAAACTTGGGGAAAATGGCGCAAATTGTTGAGAGAAAAAAAAACAAAAACACATGCGTTTGAACTTTTCGATAAATCTCCCAAAAATAAAAAATGAATAGCACATTCTCGTTTCAACAACTTTTGACATTAAATCTTAGAATGTCCTGCTGGAGTGAAGGCATTTAACCCGTGAAATAAAAATTATTAGTCAACGTGTAATAGTCAAATAGACACAAAGAAAACAATGGAATTAGGGTCTACTAAAGTGTATTAGTCTAATATCTATTTCACGGGTTTAATGACTTCACTCTAATTCTGATAAAGTTTTGATGCGTCTAGCTTTTGTGCATCTACTTTTTTGATGCTACAATTCAAATTAAAGTCAGACACCTGTCACGTAATGTCAAATCATTGTCGGCCCAAAAGATTCTTGTAAAAGCGTATCTTTACCTTGACCTCTTATGCTGAGTGACTGACTCTCAAAAGATGAGAAATGGCTATCGATTTTTGTTTTGTTTTGTTAATGGATTGTAGCCTCTTCTCTGGGATCTCGGTTTTGATTTACATAAAAGAAGAGTTTGTTAGGTCTCTGCGCAACCAGAATAAAATTAAATTCTAGGGAATAATGGGCCGAAATATTAACGCCCATGGTAACTATGTATATTACCTGTGTCCCACTTCGCTTTCTTTTCCAACAGTCCGGATTGAACTTCTTATGTTCTTCGGCCAGTTGCTTTGCTTCCTGGACATACTGCTCACGATCATCTTCGTCCATCGACTTCCACTTGTCGCCAAGTATCACGCTAATGGCCCTGCACCGCACCCAAATAAATACAGTTACGACTCAAATGATCGGGGACTTCAAGTATGGATTGACTAGTTGGTCCAGACCTCGACCCACTTTTCTTTTCTAACTTAATGATTACAGTAATAAATATCTCAAAAAAAAAAAAAAAAAAAAAAAAAAAAAAGAAAAAAGGGTATACCGCGCGCGCACAAAATACAAAGAAAACTTATCATTACAATTCTTACCAGGGCCCGGTTGTACGAAGCCTGGATAGCGCTATGCAACGGATAAATCTTATCTAGTGGATAAATTTATTGGATAACAGCATCGACTTCTGCACTAGATAAGCCGGGATTTATCCACCGGATAGCGCTTTCCACTCTTCGTACAACCGGGCCTAGTCTATTTTCCGCTACTCTGTTCGTCTCCGTGCGCATCAATAAAAGTGGTTGCACTCTGGACTAAGATTGACTCTTTTTCTTTGATATGTTTTTCATTGACATTCTATTGATAAGAGTTTCTATTCGAAATAAAGACGCGCACGCAATTTTTTCTCATTCAAACTATTGAATAATTGCATTACTCATTCAGTTGCTTCTCTCACCTGTTGTCTTTTCCAGGATGTGCTTGGGTAATTTCTACTCTGAAACGCTTTGCAAACAGCATGAACGCGTTCATAGGCCGCTTGTTAAGCTGTTGTATTTGGGACGGTGTCTTTGGGACTCTCGACTTTGCAGAAAAGAGGCCGAGCTTGGTTCGACGCGACCGGTGTTCCTGGCAATCCTTTGAAAATGAAAGAAAATGATGAAAATTCATTTTGAAGAAATATAAGGAAAGCCCATGGCGCAGGCAATGGAAGGTGCTACTGAGTTTGCCGTCATAATGGCCTTTCATAGAATGCTACTTCATCCTCTGAAATTTAAATTTTCAGGAAGAAGAAAACATTGAACGAACCTTGATCATACTGCTTAGCGTCAAAACCGCATTGGAATCCGAGTATGTGAAGTCGAACCTAAAATAACAAGAAACAAGGTGAGGGACGAGTGTACTACAGTTACACCACCACCCTTGATTTCCTAGCATAACTTGACAATGATCATTTGCTACTTACATATTACTACTTCTGCCGATGCGTATTGCCTTCATGACGTCAGGGTGCGAGGAGGGCAGGCATACGTCATTAGGTGTTAAGTTCTGGCATAATATCCCATACTTTGTGAGAGTCCGGTCAGGATTGAAGGAACACCAGCCTTTGTATTTGACGAAAAAGGGATGGTCGCCTGATACCTCGGCCCGCAAACTGGGCTGATCAGCGGAAGTCGAGTGGAATGATGCCACGTATTCCTAGAGAAAAGATCGATAGATCTCAAGGAAATTGTTTTGTTTGATGCTGGTGTTTTCATGTGGCATCAACAGCCGCCATGTTATATTAGATGAATAATGTTTTGTTAGTTTTAATATTATCCAACGTGTCGCATGTTTATTTCAGTGGACATCAGTCAATTCTGCGCAACGTTCTGATTAGATTCGACCTTCGGCCTCATTGGCTATTGACTCAGCCAATTCGGGCTCGAGGACTCATTGCTGCAACCACCAATGCCGATTTTGGGAATGACTGCAACTTATAGACCCCTTACAGGATATACTCGATACAGCTTAATTTCGCACACAAAACTACAGAATTCCATTTTTACGAGAAAAGATATTCATTTTTTTCCAGTGGCTGTAAAAGGGACAGCTAACGACACGGCCACGGTACGTAATTGACGATAATGTGAACCAATCGCAGCACGCGAGATCACTGCACGTCAGTGGTACACAGTATCGTTACGCATGGACACGGCACGGTCACTGCAGAGTGACTGCAGGATCACGGCACGGTTTTTGCACCGTCACGTCACGTCACATCACGGCTTGTGCGTTTTCAAGTAGTCAAAACAAATCTGCTATAAAACAGGCGATCGCTAAATAATGCACCACACATGAATTACCTTCTCATCATCCACTACTTGTACCAGCCTTTCATACGACATTAACCTCAGTCCGTCACTAGGGTGACAGACATGTGGAATGTCTTCATTTCCTAAATCCTCTGCGTATTTCCACTCCTTTTGGCCTTCAGTTTGGATCCTCGTCCCCTCCAAGAAACAACTCCACGCAGTAGGGGGAGGGGTGGCATAACGATACCATTGGGGGTCTAGTGGGGGACTAGTGGTGCTGATGTCACTCTCTACGCTCGGGATGTTGTAGTCCTAAGGGGAGAAAATATGTTTAAATTTTTTCTGCGAATATCTAATAAATTGCATCATTGCATTCCACCTAAAACATTTAAGCTAAAAAATTGCATATTCCTAGATTACCGTTTTGGCCTCGGAATGCGCAACCATATGAACTGAAAATAAGTTTGATATCGACACGGCTAATAATTTCCAATTTTTTATAAATAGATAATCGGTTTAGTCCATAAACCCAACAAATGGTTAGAGATTCAGAACCAGTACCGACAACGTAGAATCGATTCTATCTATTCTGCTTACTCAAGTTATATTTGTATTTAATTTTTATGTCTTGAAATTATCAGAAATATTGAGAATCGAAGCGGAAGTCTAGACTCAACAAGTTTCATACGGTCTAGTACGCTCAAATGAGTTTTCAAAAATTCAGATAATTCATACTAATAATCTTTTTATTTTTTGCTCACTGCTAAAGGAAACGCTTACATGAACCCTAATTGAACCAAGTTGTCGACACTGACCCTCCTTCTCGACCAAGAATTAAAATAAAAGCAATGGTTCCAAGCTAAAGAATAAGCTTGATGTAATATTTTTAGTAAAACTGATATACAACAATCAAGTATATACGCGACTTAGAACCAATTAATGCTAGTAGGGTTCAGTGGAATATTTCATCTGTCCACTTCTTGAGTGATCAGTGATCATATATGTTCGGGCGGGTATTAGTAGATCAACCTTTGTTCTCACAATGCTAACGACCTCAGTGACAAAGTGTTGGGGCAAGTGCAACAAGAAAATGAAGTCAACTTTAAATAGAAATCTTTGAGCTTGAGATTAAATTGTCGTAAAATTTTCACGGTTATAACAAACAGAACACATTCAAAGGTCGCAGGTCGCGCACAAGGATTGAATTATATATAATTTAAATCTGATAGAGAAAATTCAGAGACAATAACTTACAATATCCATCGGATCGCAAGGGCTTTCGTTGTCATATCCAGACACCTCCTGCACCAAAGGGCTCTGAGGACCGGTCGCGATGAAGGCGAACTCCGCCAAAATCCCTTGCGAAAACGAGTCCTCATTCTTGGTCAAATCCAGAGCCGGTGGGACACTCTTTGCTTTATTAGTCCCTGCCAAAATAAACCGCATTTTTAAGCCTAACACTGAAAGAATGAATGGCTAAAAATGTATAGCTTCGTATGCCAATAAGATTTGCTCGCTTTACTGTTGTGTTTTCTTCGCTTTCATTTCAGCAGTGAGCAAAGAGGAATTAGTTTATAATAGAAATATGTCAAAAGGGTTACGAAAGTGCTAACGCAAGCAATTTCTAGATATTTAAAGATAATCTTCCTCTTACTTAGAAATTGTTTAGTGCAGAATGGCTTCATTCATCCAACATAGACGACGGTTCCCCTCGAAAATCAATTCTAATATACTTCTTTTCCCTGATGAATTTTGAAAATTCCTTGAATTGAAAAGCGAAAGAAGGATTGTTCACTCTTTCAAAACCAAACGCAGAATGACTGAATTATGTGTTTATTTTCATTAGAACATGTTATTTCACATTCCTTCCTTTCTTCCTTAGTCTTCTCTCGGTCCGTTAATTCTTATATTTTACTCATGCATTTCATTGGTTTCCTTAAACTATTAGCTAACCATATAAGACGACTTCACTATCTGTAGGGAATTTCCCTATCGTCATCAGAGGGGTTTTCCCACCCATCCTTTTTTTTTTTAGGGTATTCCCCGAAAATTCTTTCGAAAAGAATTCTTGGAATATACTTTCTTTCCTTGTAAATACGGCGTCTTTCGAATTGCTTCACTTTTATTTTATTCATTTTTTAGTTTCTAATTTCACGGCTAAAACAGCCCTTCGTGCAACCCGAATTTAACGCTGGTTAAGACCGTCTTTAATAACCAGTCGGGCTGCACACGTACAGGCTTGGGTAAAAAGAAACGAAATCCCGGTTAGAGAAAATAGTACGTCTCATCTGATTTGTTTTAACAGGACTCCGATTGAAACGTCAGCACCCTAGACTTGATCCAAAATTTTAATTCAAATCCCGTATTGATATTCACAAGGCTTTTCTTCTTGCTGTAACAGAACTAATACGTAGTACTAAAAGCGTGTTAAAGTTTGAAGATTTAAAAATCTTAGTTCGGCTTGCAAAAGTTTGATTCATTTGAACATGGTTTACTTTGCGCGCGCATGCCTTTGCTAACCATCACTTACAAAATGTGCACAAAATATAACAAATGAGGACATCTATGTTTCTCTGCATAACGCGCGCAAAAACTAAATCCAGCTCTGATATACAAAATGTCCTAGTTTCAAGTAAAATTCTTTACTCAGACGAAGGACTAGCGTCCGAAACGTCAGTAAGTTTTTTCATTTTTTCAGGGTGTAAAATTTACCCTTTTATTATTACTGTTAAGATTAATCAAGAGAATATGAAGTAATAATAATATTCTCTTGGATTAAATACAGAAAAGCGAGTATTTCTAATGCCAGTATATAATTTACATTGCGCGTTTGATCAACTATGCAATTCGCGCAATACGTCAATACGATTGTTATTACATATTTTTCCCAGAACTGTGAATAATCTTTAAAAATAATGATTTCGCAAATCACATATCGGCGATCCAATTTTTCGGAATTTTATTGCTATTTCGCGAGCCCAAGAATGAGCATTCCTAAATTGGGGGTGTTTCTCAATCTTTTAGATTTCTTTCACTGAAGCAAAATAATCGTTACAAGTTCTTTCATTGTTTCTTTTTATTTGCCTTTTAAAGAACGTCAATCCTTTTTGACTTGCATTGAGCTTTGGTTTTGATAACTTTAAAACTAGAAAACTATAATCCCAATCACACACAAATACTGAAATTCCAAACATTTTTGGCACAAATACCACTTGAATGAAATTTTCTTCGCGCAGTTTTTAACCGGGTTTTTCGGTATTTAGTAATCATTACCTAGCTTACCTGGATCATGGCTGCATAACTTTCTCATATCCATCAAATCGTCTTCAGAGTGAATCTTTTCTAAATGATATTTAAGCCCGTTTGAGCTTTTAAACGATTTCTGACAATATGTACACGCGAAGGGCTTCACGAGTCGATCCTGAACTGGTTGCATTGTATGGTTGCCCTAGAAATTCAAGGAAAAGTTAATTTATACATGAATACAGCTTTAAATATCTTAAAAACTATTTGCATTAAAGTACATTGAGGTTTAAAAATCTATCCCAATATAAAATAACGAAAGAAAAAAAACTACTTCAAATGAAACACCGTCAAGTAGGAAAGCCCGATTGACAAAACCGAAAATGATACAATTTAATCCTCAGTAAATACTGTAGTAAAAGAATTATAGAACCTGCAAAAGACTGGCTTATTGATAAATCTCTCTTAGGCTGGAGCTTCGTTGTTGTCGTCGCATAAAAATGAAAGTGAAACTCGATTGGTGTAGGATTAATAATATTGTGACTCGACAAGTTCACTACGGGACTCAAGAAAATTTTTTTTTTTTTTTGAATTAGCCCGTTCGCTCTGATTTCAAGAAATTATAAGAAACACTAGAATACGATGAAATAAAGTTGAACACTAAAAATGTTATTTATATTTTTCCGTACTGGCACATTGGCTTTGTGTTTTTTATCATTATATCAGTCGACAATCATTTAACAACGAATAAAAGCTAAGAATTGAATAAATCTTTGTTAAATCTCTGCTCGTAAGCTTTACAAAATCCTTAATGACGTCTCCTTATTACTTAAGTTAAAATATGTTAGCACACGGATAATTAATCTTTTGAATTTAATAGGTAACTCAACTACTAACCACTACAACCAAGAGAACAATTCTTGCTACGACTATATCATTTCAAGTTTCTGAAATGCGAATGAATTTTTCTTTCCTCTTGATCAGCTTCCGTCTTTTTCCTTTCGTTTTTTCAACACACAGTTTATCGAGACAATCAAAAATTGCTACCAAATGATTTCCAGAGATGTTGAAAGTAATTTCTAAACGAAGGCCATGGAATTATGTGAGGTAACTAACGTATTTCAGTGATAAGGCTGCAAAAAATAGTCAAACCAACTTGAAGCAGGCCTCGACAAAACCCTGTAATTGAACCAGATTGCATAGGTCTTTTATTCTAACTTGCATTGAGATATATCACTGAAACTCAACGATTTTTATAATTTTACTTAGATCTTAATTCAAACTATTACGAATCTAAATTGAGTGTCTAAAGTTAGTTTTTATTTTAAGAAAATTGTATTATTTCGGATCGATTAGTGATGAATGCTAGGTCTGTGAGAGATGAAGAGATATAGTTACGTTTTACTAACAGGAAAGTACACATATCCACGCTTTAAAACACAAAATAATATTGATAATCTTCGACAAGGAATTAAAAATGACTTAAGGAGACAATGATGCAGTTTCTAATCTTGCTACCTCTCTTAAGAAGGAGAATTCCCCACAAAAAATATAGAGAAGACTTTAAGAAAAAATCGCGAGGTTTGTGTTGTAATGTCGAAGTACAATGACATATTTGGCCGACAGTCTTGAATGAAAGACTCTGTTAAATCGAATACTAAACGAGTCAATGAACTGAAGCTCGGTACATCAATTTAGAAAGTGCTTACCTTGCATATTTTAGCGTGTCACAGCCGAATCAAGGAAGTGATATCCGGTAAAGACTTCAAATAAATGGTTGACAATTGGGTCCCTTTTTACAACAGTTTTCACCAACTTGTTGGCTAGATTTTCCCCCGCTCTTTCATACACTTAGTAAGTGATTTTTGAGATAATAATTGGCGATGTCGATTCATCTTGAAAGCTTGCATCTGCTTATTTAGATCAACCAATCAGAGCGCGGGAGGCAGCGTTGTGTGTCATGCAAGTACTGGCATGCCCACGATAATTATATTCATTCCATAACAACCACGGCTCTTGTCAACTTTATCTACAGTAAAATCACTCGTAAACACAAAATAAGTTTTCTGAACAACGGTTTTTTTTTCTATGGACGCAAAAATTGTATTTCTTGAAGTTCTGATTACAGAAGAGCTGGTTTTTAATGTACATTTACACATACAACGTTGCTACAACGTTTCACTGATTTATTTCATATTCAAAGTGTTGTTTGACTTGTAAAAATGACGTCACGTCGGTTTCAATAAATAATTGATTAGACGCGTTTATTGGTTGTCATTCAATAGGACTTTACTCATTATTGGTGTACGATGAAGAAAAGATAAACAATGTGGTAGATTGATTACCTGTGGTAATTGGAAACTACATTAGCTGGTAGGTTAGCAAAATAAGTTAGTGACACAACAAAAATGTACTTATACCACGACTGCGATAGTTTTTGTACATTTGCAACGTACAGAAACTAACTATGGCAGCGTGTACATTATTGCATCAAGGTTTCTTTGTATATACTCAAACTCTTTGTATTGACGCGTAGTCAAGCGAAGAAAGAGGAACAAATGGAGGCTCTTCGTTTTGGGCCATAAAAAGTTTCTGACTATCAAATGGCCTTTTTTCGCTTACCGTAATCTAAAAGGGTCTGTCCGTTAAATGGTTTGTCTGATCCAAAATGTTTGATCATCAATTGGCTTTCTTTAAACGTCTGACAATAAAATGGCTTTCTTGCCCCAATATGAAGGGTTTTATCATAAAAATGGCTTTCTTGGCTCAATATGAAGGGTTTGACCATCAAATGGCTTTCTTTCCTCAATATAAAGGGTTGATCGTCAACATGACGTCACAAGGGTCTGACCATCAAATGGCTTTCTTGACTCAATATGAAGGGTCTTACCATCAAATGGCTTTCTTGCCTCAATATGAAGGGTCTGGCCATCAAAATGGCTTTCTTTCATCAATATAATGGCTTTGTTGCCTCGATATAAAGGGTTTGACCATCGAATGGCTTTTTTGCCTCAGTCAGTAGAGGTCTGACGGTTAAATGGCTTTCTCGATTACACCTCAAAAAATGGCCTGAACATGAAGGGGTTTTGCTGTCAGTGCCACTTATTAAATGATCAATACGGCTCGTTCCACGATCATAAATATTAAATATAAAAGTATCGCGGAGGAAATTTCTTAAATTGTCCAGTGCTTTGTAAAACACGATCAAAAATTTTAACAGCGTGTGTTATAACCCCTTAGGGCACGCGCCAGACAAATTGTCAACTGTCAACAGGTAGCGTCCCATCCGTGCAGCGCGCGCGCGCGTCCTAGCGAACAATCCATCGGGTCAGACGGTATTGTCTTCCAGCCGTGCCCCCTGGGAGATTTGGTCAAACACAACAATAGGCTTAATACCAGCATATCTTGGATTAACAACTAAAGAATACAAAACTACCATCAAGTAACACGCAAAAAGGGAAAAAATATATAATGGGTGACGAACTGTATGTCATCGTTACATTTACAAAGTTCCTGGGATATTCTCGAACCCAGTTATATATATGAACAGCAATCGGAGAAAAACCTTAGAATTGAAAACGGTGTTGTATATTATGGGGTGTTTGCCCGCATACGGCTGACTCTCAAGACTCTCAAGAAAAGTTCAATCGATAAATACTTCAAACTGAATTAAAATGAATGGGTCAGGAATTCAAGTTTCAAACAAGAGAAATCCCTTGCGTTAGATAATATAATGCCGCCAACAAATACGACGGCAATAAGAACAAAATATCCATAAGGGGTAAGGCGTTATTTATGACAACGACGTCAAGAAACGTTACCAACGAAGAGACGAAAGAAACTAAGTTGTTTTTCAGAGAGTTTTATTGAAGGCCATTTGATCATATGATCAATGATGAGGTTTGAATACCAGTCAGTATTCAATGACTGCCGGATATATTGCCAAAGCTTCGTTCTGCCTGGGTTGATGAAAACCTAATTTTTTCATTTGTAATCATGTAGAATATTTTGAAAGTTTTGCTACAAGTTTTAACTTGTGCTGCTTTGCATTGTTATGCCAACCCCAAACGTAAAGGGCACAACCTACCTCTTCGCTTTTCGACAAAGATAAATTAAACGAATATTTCATTCCTCTAGATTACTTTACAAAGAAGCTTTTTATCTCCGCTTGGATCCATACTTCTGCTAGAAACGCTAGGAAAAGAATTCTCTAATGAAAATGTGTAAAAGACAAAGGGCATTTAGGGTACTTTAGAAAAGCAAAGAAAATCTATCATTTCAAACTATTAAATCTTGACAAGAAAACAATGGTTTGTGTATCATCCTGGTACGAAAGGAGGGCTGTAGGAGGATTAACAAAGCTTATCTTTGCAAATAAACACAGGTACCAACTCCATTAACAGATTTGGGACCCTTAATAGCAGTCGAATGGTGACAGAAGCGAAATTTCACCAAATTGTTTTTTTGAAAAACCTGGAAGTATAGTAACGAAGATTAAAAACCTGTCTTTTGCGGTAATCAATAGGAAAGTTAATAAACTTTGAAAAGAGAGAAAGAGAGAAAATTTGCAAGGTGGGCTGTGGGCTGATGGAACGTGCCACGGAAATCCGTACATCATGTACGAGTTATCTGTAACTCGATATGATAAGAGGAATCAAGATAATGAAATCTTATATGACATTTCTCATTAGAATCATATGGAACTAGAAAATTGCCAAATTGGTATATTCTTTATTACAAAACTTGTAATTAAAGAAGAATTTTACGCTACTAACCCCTTCCCATATTATTAGTACACAAGCGAACTTACGTTACCTGGCAACGGGATACCGAAACAAGTTAAGACTTTTTAGGAATCATATAATGCCTAGGATAATCGTAGATAGGTTTAGGGAGGCGCCATGGTGAGCAGAACGGAATTGATATTTTTGAACCAATTAATCAACTGCCATTGAGGTATTAGATATTAAAAAGCGAAATCAATTTTACAAGAAGAGATTAATAAAACGGAAGAAAGATTAACACATCAACTGATGCTGTGACGAGTTTTGTGACAGTCAACGGAAAAGGCAAAGGGCAAACAGGACGTGTGCGATGGAAAAAATACCCTTGACTCGGACCTGGCTAGTGACGAGGAATAAATCCCGCCAAAGCTAGGACTAAAAAATGGAAGGCTTCTTTAAAAATCTTGTGATGGGAAAATGCTTGGCTTCCTACTTTTTCATGGTAGGAGAGAAAGCCATTCAGTTTTAGCTTGAAGACCCATTTTCTAAGAAGGCAAGCATTGGCGTTGTATTTCTAATACTTTTCCTTGAATAATTTCTCTATGATAATGAAATGAAAATGAAAATAAACGAAGTGAAAGAAAAAAGGGGGAAAGAATTATTCAGACTGATTCGTGTAGTGTCACATAACAAATGCGAAGCGATAATATCAGATTATAGCGATAAAAACTATTATGAAAAATACAAGTCTATCCGGCCTTTAAGCCACACGTCAGTCAAGCAAAATTCAACGTCCAGATACACTTGAACGAATCATAAAGAATGAGGAGAGGTCAACTGCCAAGGCGACACAGCAGTCTATCTCCAAGCTCGTATTGTCAGAAAAAACTTTGAGGGAGAGCTTTGACAACAGTCTTTGAAAAAGACACAGTTGGACGCGCCAATCCTTTGGCATATATTGTAATTCTGCTCTATGTTTTTTTAACAGCAATTCATACAACCTTTTAGTGAAATTTTTCACATTAGTAATAAAAAAATATCAATAAACAGAAATTTTAGTACAAGGAAAGCTCCTTTGCAAAGAGACATCGTTAAAGCACCTAAAATTAGCTAATTTTGTCCTGCTGAGCAGCTGGACCTCCGCTAGCTTCTCTTATTTCAGGAAAAGGTTTATCTTTACAATCGTTCTCGACTGAAAAAGAGCGGGAAAAACACCCACAAATGCTCTAGAGATTTTGTTTCCTTCGGGTTCTGCAAAGGTAGCATGAAGCTTCCACCACATTAAGTGTATCAAATCATATTCCTTCCTTATTTGGTCTTCTTTTGTGAACATCTTTAGCCGAAATGGTCCTTAAAGAATTGAGTTTATTTCGCTTTCTAAAAGCACATGTACGAGTTACAAACGAGAGCTACACTTCCACTGAATTGGCTGACAGTTTTTCTTCAAAGTTTTGGTCATTTTGGTACTGAAAGAACACATTGTTTTATTAGAACAATAGATCACCTTATATAAATTTGCATGACAAAAGGTGAGCATCGGACCACTGGCATCTTATAAACTGCACAAACTGAAGCGATAGTTTTCAAATAAATTAACTTGAACGACTTCAGAAGAGCGATACATTGAAATTTCATCAAGAACTGTGTAAAAAAGTTCCCATAAAAATTGAAACCAATTTTTCACAAGAAATTAAAAGTACTTGGGAAGGTTTTTTAACTTGATTTTGAATGAAAACTGCTCATGTCATATATGCGACTTGCGGTGCGAAGGAATGCCATTGAAATGTATGAAAATCGACACCCGCGCAAAATTGTCGCAAGATTTTCTTCAAGCTCGCAATGATGTACAAAATATCAATAAATTCTAACATTGCTTTGGTGATGTTTACCATTGCTGGGTCAACTCAAAAGTGTGAAAATTTGATTCATATATGTGTACGTATAAATATATATGTAACAGTTTGAAAGGCAGTGACAGCAAGATAAAAACTGGACTAAACTCTACATGGGGAATCCCCGACTACAGCCAAAAGTTAATTACTTGACTTTTGCAAGTTTGCAGCACTTTTCAAAACATTTTATGGTGAGAAAAGTACTATTTCATGGCGGCTATCCCGGGGTTTTTCATTGTTTATAACTTTGTACCACACGTACTATTGTTATGACACGATCAATTGTAAAACGAAAATAATGGCTTGATCGAGAGCTGAAATATATTGCAAAATTCGGTTTTAGCACTTCAGGTGGCTAGATTCTGTTCAAAATCCAAATTCCTGCGAAGTTTTGCGCTTCTTTTGATTCGAGAAAAAGTCAAAAACAGCTGAAAATCAGTTGTATCCCAGCTGTTTACATAGGTCCATAATCACTGGCTGCACGAAAATTCCTTCACTCTTTGAATGAAAAAATAACTCAACTCACCTAAAATTTGTAGAAGAAGTCCCTTAATTAGGCGCGCGTGTTACTCGCCTGATTACGACGCGAAAATCCCTCTCCTTTTGCCTTATTTCCACCCAAAAAATCACTTCGCTGGTCTTTTTCAGGCCTTCGTCTTAAGCGGTAAAAAAACTTTACTACCGTCCGTAACCGACGCCATTGTCCTTTTCTTTTTCCTTCAAAATGTTGCTATATCAACTGAAAAGACGCGCTGTTATTGGTTGCCGTTGACACTAAGGTCGGAAATAAAGTTCATTCATTCAAAAGTGTCAATCATTCTGAATCACGTGATTGCGGGACTAAAGCGCGCGCCAATACTTGTTCGGGCAGGTCCTGCCAACCGGTTGACAAAATGGCGGATGACTTCTTAATAATAATCAATATTTTGATCTTTTTCTCCAAGAACAAGATGTAGACTGCTGAAAACAAGGTACACTTGACTAACCAGTGAACATATCTCCATCTCATGTTTATTTTGAGTTTATCTCTGTGGAGTTAAGTAAATTTTTGATTGACTTGCACGAGTTTTGTTACTCGCTGTCAGAATTTAGTCATTTTTGGCGGAAAATTTTGAGAAGGCCAGAGTTATTTTTGACCTGTTTGTTTGCTTTATACCAGTGATTTAGTTTTCACTTTCAGAAAATGTGCTTACTTCGAAGAACTATAATGACTGTCAGATAGCTAAACAACAAATTTTAAGGCATATCTTCTAAGGCAGTTTATAAAATTTAAATTTTTGATTAAGCTTATTCAAAATTCAAAAGATTTGAATGCTGCTAAGTTATATTTAAGCTTATGGTTTCTTATTATTTTCTTTCTAAATTATTGTTTTGTTTTTCTTAAATTGAAGTGTGAAACTAAAATTCTCTAGTTGTTGATATCTATAAATTTATGATTACAGAGAGCCGAATAACTATTAATTAATCATTTATTAATCTCTTATAGAATTTAGATTCCAAAAAATTCTGCTATATATTAGGATTTACATTAATTAGTGATGTAGTGTGTGACGGCAGAGTGTGTTTCTGATAGTGCTACAGCATATTGCTGAAATGCATGGTTTCGTTATGCGAGGAGACGTTTGACATGGGGTATTAAAATAAGCCGTGTGCGTTTTATGCCAATGTACGAACATGTGATCCAAGGCACATTTGAACCAGCAAAAAAATTGTAATCTCAAGTAAATACATTAGTGACAAAAAAGAAGAAAAATAGATATTTTTTATTTACATTAAAAAAGCCTAATAAATGCAAAATAAATCATAAAATCAATAGTAATAATGATGATAGTGATGGTGATAAAAATGATACTTCAAATAGAAATTTATACTTGCATAATCTTGCATTTTTAAGTTTTTGGAAAGTTATTGAATTATAGATTTGTATGAGTTACTGAACTTTTTATAGTTTCATCTAACTATCAATTGTTTTTTCAACTAAATTTTAAGATTCTAATCAGATTTATGTTTTCACAGAGACTGTGTTTGTATTGGATACAAACACATGCATAGTTACTGTTCCAAAAAATATGAAACATTGTGAAAAGAAAAGAAAATATAGACTTGTAACAATGTAATAATGCCAACATGAATATATATTGATATATTTATGGAAACAATTTTCTATTTTTTATCAAAATGAGTGAATATCTTCAGAATTCAAACGACGAAAGCATGTGCGCATATCGTTAAGAGATGGCCGGCTTTCATTTTGGCCGCCAAGCAGACATAAACTTCAGCAACAGATTTACCGAAACTCTAAAGGGTATTACCCAAAAATTCTCCCTTATAATCAGAAAAGGATTGTAATTCAGGCATAATTTCAAAGATATTTATGTACTACATGACAAAAAAATAACTTATTAAAGTGACTTACCTTTCAATTATTTTTTCAAAGACTCCTAATGATTTAGTATTCCACGTTGTAAGCACGTGGTTGCGCTTTCTCAACAATTTTCAGCGTTTGCAAGAAAGATTTCTGTTGAAATTAAAATTGGGATATAGTACAATATACTTCATAAAAACTGTAGAATTCTGACATAAAAGTGGGCCACATACTTCAAAAACTCATAAAACTGCAAATTTTCAACTTCCGCATTAGCAATAAGGTAACTTTTCAGAAGCTAAGTTGCGGAAAACTCCAACAATCAACTCCGTTCTACTATGTATATATATAATATTTTCTATGTTGTGACGTCATTAAAAAGAACAGAATATTATCCAGTAATAATTCAGGATTCTTATTCTGAAGTTGCTATAAAGTGCAACCTAAAAGAAATCGGTTTAATTCTCATGACTGTGAAAGGATGCATACTCCAAACGCTTCTCGCTGTTCCTTATTTATCTTCCCTGACACACGATTTTGTTAAACTAACATAATTCCAAATTTATCTGCAAAATTAATTTTGAGAGATCAAATTGGAATTTCGGGTCTTGAGGTTTGCAAAGCGAGGAAAATTGGAGAACTAGAAGTAAGACCCCATGAAGACGTGGATACTATCTTTCCTAATTACTTGTATATCTAACTATCTTATACAGGTATGTACGTTATCACCAGCCAAGTCCAATGTAGTTAATATTTTTTTAACATTTATCAAAGTGGAAGTTGAACTGGTGCCGAAAATATACAAGCACGTGTAAATGACATGGAACAGTTTCTCAAAGCCAAGTGTGAAGAAACATGGGAAAAACTCTATGAGGTACTGGCTAAATTAATTGTCATTGTATTACGAATGAATATATACAATGGTATGTACTGATAATTTCATACATAACATGATTACAAACCTGATTCTCTATCATTAGACGGTAATGAGCATTACGTTCTTTTCATCAGCACTTCTGGAATTATTTCTTCTCCTTAATGCGGTTTGCTTGAATTATTCCGGAAGTTCCTGTAAAGATTATGTATATCATTTATTGTCATGCACGTGATTCAGGGTTATTAAATAAAGCCAAATTACCATTTATTAAGAAATAATATTTTTACCAACACATTTTTAATCCAGCATCCTCAGTAGAAATCACCAAAAATGTTTTATACGAACCTTAATGAAACTTGAATATTCAGTTGTCTTTAAAAATAAATTTTCCAGTTTTTTCCTACCTACATTTTTTAGGACATAGCACTTGATAATTTCTGTGTCCACCTTAAAAATGTGATTTGAAAAAGGTTCAAAATGTTTTTGGAAAAATCCCCAACTATGAAAAGGGGGATCCCTCATAACTGACGCCTACTGAAAGTTTAAAAAATGAATTAATGTATTTTTGTTTAGCTGTAACAGGGCTTAAAATAATGGCTATTCATTTATTGGAATTTGGGCAGTCTACATGTAATCTTTGCCTTGCCAGTTATTTTGACCAGTAATATTGAGCCACAAACTAGGTATTATTATAAGTAATACCATGGCAAGAGGGAAATTAGTGATTCAATTTCCCTGAATAACGAGGGAAAATTTGTAAACAAATTTTCCCGAGTGACCTGGTATTACTTTGTAATACCACAATCACTGAAGAAATAAGGAAAAAAATTGCGGTTTTAGATGTTCAGGTTTCTAGGTCACGGAAGCGTAAACAACGAAAGCATTCACAAACCCTCATAAGCATGCATGAGATGAAAATATGGTTTGTAATACCATGGCACAAGGGAAATTAGTGATTAAATTTCCCCGTATAATGAGGGAAAATTTGTGGAATAAAACAAAAATAGAATCTAAAGACAAGTTGTCATTTTCAATTTATCTTATGACTGAGCATGCGCAGATTTGAGAATGCGTCCCGCATGGAAACTGTGCAGTAATATCATAAGTAGGATACGTTATAATCGATTGAGTTGCAGGGGCATTGGGTTGTCCCTGAGGGAGACAAGGCATTGTCTTCTAACTTTCCCTCATGTATAGAACATGAGGGAAATTTAGAAGACAAAGAAATCCTTTGTCTTTTACTAAATTTCCCTACATTTAATATATGCGAGAGGGAAATTTAGTAAAAGACAAAGGATTTCTTTGTCTTCTAAATTTCCCTGTTCTATGCATGCAGGAAATTCAGGTTTGTAAAGCCCTCCGATTAGACAAAAGAATCCGAGATGATCATGGTATTACCAAGCTAAAACAAATTTGGCCAGTTATCATGACTAGGTGTCTATAACTGGCTGTTATTGCCCTGTGTAGTGATAATGATAATTATAATATTTAAGGATTTTCCCTCAGGGACTCTGGGTTTCTTCCTCTGCAAAACCCAACATGTTTTTAAATTCCAATTCAATCTGCAATATAGTTAGCCATTCCCTGACTTTGATTTGTCCAGAGGTTGCTTTAGGGTATCAATAAAATTTGAAGAATGTTTGAAGGATTTATTAATATTAATATTTATTATTGATATGCTGTAACCATTGAAATATTATAGCAAGTTTAATATCTATATCTTAAGCTTGGATTTAAACAGTACTTTTCTACTTCCAATTATGTTAGTGTTCACACTGTAGAATCCACTGTCGTTTTTCAGACCCATTCCAGAATTCAAAGTAAGAAGAACAACTACCCTCCCACAGGAATAGATAACAATGATGACAACGATGTAAGTGTATTTCATACTTTAATTGTTTTTTTACTGAATTAATTTTTTTAATTTTGTCTTGGCTCCATGAGATCTTTATTATGACTCACTTATGAAGTATGACAGTTCTTTCCTTAATTCAGTACATACGCTTGAAGCAAATTTAAATTGTATCATAATATACATTGAAATGAGACACTGTTAACAGCAGAAATGTCTATTTTGCTGACACAGGCTGTAGTTTTTATTGTGCTGGCAATTGGCATGTAGAAAGAGTTTAGTGCCTATATATTGACTATTGATACACCACATGATTATACAATGATTTTAAAGCTGTGCCTTCAGAGAAAAAGTATCCCCCCACAAATTAACAACAAGTAATATCTATAAAATTAAATAATAATGTGTTTTTTTGTGTGTTAATGTGTTGCAAAGTGCCTTTGCAATATTGTAGTGCTCAGTTTTTCAAGGCTTGCATCTGCTACCACCCTGGCTTATAATTATTAGTTGTGATCAATAATTTCTGGGTACTAATTTCTAGGTCCTGAAGGCTATTCTCAGAGCAAAAGAAAAGAAACTTCAAGCTGAAATAACAGCTATGAAGAATGAAAACATTGAAGGTGAGATATACTTGATCATCTCTTTTTAAAATTTATGGCAAAGCTAACAAAGAATGAGTAACGATTGAGAGAAAAAAAATTAAGATTTATGCATTTAAATCTATTTGAGAATAGTTCATCAATTTTTTTTATCTGGTCTTTGCCATATTGAAAGTTGTGGGTAATTCGACATTCAAAATACTGTCATTTGTATCAAGAGAAAATAAACTGAGAGAAGGAATCCCCATGCCTCATCACGAGCACTCTTTGATGCTATTTTACAGTAGGAATCAAATTTGCCATCATTTTTTGCACGTGCACTTGTTTGTTCATGTTTTCTTGTGTGTTTTTTTTTAAAGAAAATGTGAGCAAACAGAGTAGGTGGCAGGGCTTAAAATAATGATTGGTAAGACACCGGCCATAATTATGATCTGCAAAATTTGTTGTAACTCTGACATACCTTGTTTCTGGCTTAATGTTGCTGGTGAAAATGACCAGCAATGCAAAGATTAGACATGACAAATTCCAATTTTGGGTCCAAAAATTCCCGAGACTGGTCCTTATTTTAAGCCCTGGACAGTACATTTACCTAATAGCGGCAAGCATGAGTTCCAGAGATTCCTTTCTTAGTTTATTTTCTCTTGTTTGTATACTTAGTTCCAGAGAAGGAGGAATTGCTGAGTGAAGAAGAATTAAAGCAAAAGGTATGGATGGATTGAGTGATTTACTGTATTTTAAAGAAAGATAATATTTTAGGTCACAATAATCTTTTTTCATAATCTTTTATTCTTAATGAATTTGATATTTCTTTTACAATGCTAATTATATTTTCCACAGCTGGAGGAGAGGACTTCTCATCTTGAGAGCACATTATCTGTCATTGAGATGCAGAAACAAGACATGATGAATGAACTGGAAAGGTATTATTAAAAGAATGTTGGCTTCATAACTGCCATAAAAAAGATATTCTCAATGGGATCTGGGCTGGTAAGATTGTGTCTCTTACTGCTGTATAGCTCAAGCTAAGCTATTCTTACACTTGTGCCTGTGGTATTAGACTGATAGTTTTCCCATAGAAATGTTTTCCCATTTCAGATGTATCATTCCCTGAAAATTTGTTCTTTTGTTTGCCGGTAAGGCACATTAATATAAATGAGAAAAACCTTTAATATCGTGAAGGAATAACAATGGTCTGAAATGGGAAAACATTTCTATGGAAAAACTATCAACACCCAAAGTGAATCAAAGCATTCCACTAGAATAATAATTACTAGAATTTACCACAGGTATCCAGGTATCCCCGACTCCAGAGATTATTTATTCTAGATCTGGCATTTGCTGTTTTGACAGCAAGTTCAAGGAAAAATAAATTTTGTGTGTCATTGGAGCTTGTTTGCAAAAACAATGGTAAACAAAAAGACCCTCTAGAGCTTAGGGTGCAGTTTAGTATTCTTTAGGGCTTGCTACTGATTAAATTTGAAGTATTCATTGATAAATTTTCATTTGTAATTGGGCTTCAGAGAGGAAGAGATATTTCAGCAAAATTTAGAAATTCAAAAGTCAATCCAAAGGAAAATAATGCAGCTGGAGAATGAAAAGGAAAATGTAAAGAGTGGTAACAGGTAAATAGTTTACTTTACTTTGCAGATTAAGTTAATTTACTGCTAGTCATTTTCCTGCTGACTTATCATCTTTGGAGTTAATTTTTCTTTGTTTTGTAAAGCTGCACTAGATGGAGCAGGGGGGAGGGGTTCAAATTTGTCAGCAAATTTAGAGGGGAAGAGAGGACCATGAAAAATTCTTGGCTACCATGGAACATGAAAGTGTGGGAAGTTATGTTATGTTTAAAACCTAAATGACCCCCCCCCCCCCCCCCACACACACACACACACATACCAGACAAACAAAACCCCATCCCCTCCCCCAGTCAAATGAAACCATATCATTTTCAATTGGCAACTAAGGTTAGTTACTTATTGCACATTTTTTACCAAGACACCTGGAATAATTCATATTATTTATTACTCTTCGTTTGATAACAGTCAAGTAAGAGAACTTGAGAAGAAGATAAGAATAACAGAGGAAAACCTTAGGGACTTACTTAAAAAGTTGGTAAGAAGATACTGTACAATGTTGGATTGCACTACTCTCTATACATAAGATTGTGTATGACTGTGAAAAGTTTGTGGCATGAACGTGGTTGTGACATGGCAAGGTGCCACGCCAATCACATTGCTTGAAAATTTATCCTCCATCCAATATTATTAAAAGCTCAAAACCCAGAATTGTGCAGATGCATGGTGACACCAACATCAGGACACTGCCAGACCAGTTACACACTGCACAAGAAACAATCAGCCAATCAAAATTATAGAAAACATCATGGTCACAGTAGGGCAAACTCCTAGAGGAAACTCCCCTTATAGGAATTCCCTAATATAGGGACTCCCCTCACAATTTTATGCAGCTTTATGATGAACTTTGTTTTTTACAATAACAAAAATGATAAAAACTTCTCAAAAAACGCTCGTCAATGTCAGCTTCATCTGTCTGTCCTCTCATTGATGATAAAAAATAACCATTCAGCACGCAAGAAATTTGTAAGTCATTGTAAAATGGATATTTTTTTAATGAATGAATCTGATGGTTTTACAGGGAGCTTTCATCAAGGAACACTTCCCAATTCCTTCACCTGAAGATCTCAAAGAAAAGGAAAAGGTGACCAGCTAATAATTTCCAAAATATATTTCTTTTCTGGTAACCATCCAGACTATAGTATTCAATCAGTATGTTGTGGTATTAACCCAAGGTTGCATGGTTAGTAACCACCCATACTAGTGTGATTTTTATCTGGGGGTTTCCACCCAGACTAGTGTAATGGGTATCCACCCTGATTAGTATAATAGGTCTCTGGAGGTGGTAACTGGGGTACTCACCCAATCTAGTCAGTGGATATTGAAGTATATGCACAGTGTAGGGTATCTGAGGGAGGGTAATTTATCTAGACTGTTGCAGTGGGTATCCATCCAGACTACAGTGGGATAATATCTGTGGGAACCTACCCAGATTAGTGTGGCAGGTATCTGGGGGCATTCCCCCAGACTACTACAGCCACAGGTAACCACTCATTCCAAGACTTTTTATGAAAATGATTCCATGTTCATGAAGTCTTCTGAAACTGGTATCCTTTCAGAAACTGCCTCCCAGACAAAGAGTGGTAGACGCTGCTCAAAAGTATAGTTCATTCCACGAGTTATTAGAGGTAAGTTCAATGTTCTTACAATACCTTATCTCAGTCAACTAAGTTAGAATTTTATTACTTGTAATCTTTCAAATTAGGCTTGCATACCATGGAATCCCAGTTATATCCCTATGCTAGACTTATACAATTTCATATGGGTTTTTGGGTGGGTTTATATTTGTGGAAGAGGGGGGTGGGGGTACCTTTAAAGGGAGGGGGAAATCTGTACCTCAGTCTGTGCCTTTTTTCTTTTCATATCATAGGACCTACTCAATAAGATGTGGCAAACTCCTCATGACCCCTACGTCAAAATACAACCAAACCATTGGCCTCCATACATTGAACTGCTCTTGAGGTGTGGCATAGCACTGCGACATCAACACGACTGTAATCTAATTAAGCTAGAATCATTCCAGGCTTAGGAAGGTACAGGGAAGTATAAATTAATAATACAGGTTAAAATCAGTGTTACTGTTGTGCATCTTCTCTTATAATGCTTTTAAAACATAGACATGATATGTCAGCTTTAACCATCCAGAAGATACGGAGAGTGTGCATGTTGTATTTTAAATGACTGTATAAATGAAAAGTATTTAACATGTTGACAAAAAGAATAGAAGGAACATATATATATATACTAAAAACAAGTTTAATACATGTATATATTATTAAATTACATATAGAAATATATCTTGTTGCTGTACAAAACAATCATTATCATGATGATTTGATGGGCACACTGCAAGGAACATTTTAACAAAACAACTGGTTTGTCTGATGCGACACAAGCAATTTACAATTATACAGTATGCCATGTACCGCACATAACAGTGGCATAGGACATCTTGTCATCAAGCCTTTATCTGTCACGCCTTATGATTGACAAATACTATTGGGGCACACTACAAGGAACACATTAACAAATATTTGGTTTGTCTGTGACACAAGCAGTTTACTAAACACTAAGATATGCCATGAACCACACATAACATTGGCATACTGTAGGACATCTTTTGTCATCAAGCCTTTATCTATCACACCTTATGATTGTTAGTTGCTATATTGGGTCACACTGCAAGGAACATTAACAAAACAACTGGCTTGTCTGATATGGCACAATGTCACAATGTTTTTTTAAATGCACCAAGATCCTAGGCATGTAACTATGCAAGTGGCATACAACATGTGCACAGTCTTGTAGTCTTGTCTGTCTTAAAGCATCAACCCTCCATCTGTTTTAACTTCAATTTGTCCATCTTATGAATTTTGTATGCCAATGCATTATACTTGTACTCATACACAAACTGTAATTCATATATGCTACATTGATATTTTGTTAACCAGCAGCACTACATGTACTGCATAATTATTGCAATATTTATTATAAACATTAACAGGTCAATCCTATTTGTCCAGTGGTAGAGTGAAGCCACAAGTACAAGATTTTGTCCATTCACCATTGATTTTGTCTTTCTTGTGAAGCCTCTTGGGGAAAACATGACAGTGACCTTCATCTTTGATGCTTGTTTTTCCTAAAAACAAATTAAGGAAACAATGTCCACAACTTTAACATATAAGAAATATAACATGTACTGAAAGTAAAAACCTGGGTCGAGTCCCTTACAGTGAAATTGCCAATTGAAAGCCACTTGATTAGGATGACTACTTTGGTATATACTTCACAAATTTTACATGCAATAAGAATAGCTTTATTGGGAATCAATGTGCAACAATTTAGTACAGAATCAATCGTTGCTCAGTGCCAATGACAGCGCGCAAGTCTACTGTAATCAGTACAGAGATGCTTGAGCCATGATACAGGGATGACATGTTTTCTAGGTTGCTGGTTACCTTGTTTCATGTTTTGTGGCCATGAGACAGCTACACTTGAAATTTTCTCATCTTCAAGTTGCTCACCACTTTGTTCTGACGTTCTTGACTCCTGTGCATAAGGTACATCACCATCATTACATATTTGGCCATGAATATCACTGTCATCAACATCATCATCAAGTAGTTATGTAATAATGTAATTTATGATTTCAATTTGTTAGGTCTTCCTTGATTTGAGTTTTTTTTTTTGGTCTTCCTCTGCCTGCAAAGCCTCACAATCTAAATTCTCATCTGAACCTTGCGTTAGCTGTGTCCTGACTTTGATCAGCCCAAAGGTTGTATCAAGGTATCAATAATTCGGGATTCTATCTGATTTAAGCTGTGTTCTGACTTTGATCAGCCCAGAGGTTGTATCAAGGTATCAATAAATTGTTTAAAATACAATCTAATATTTGCTAAAACCTAATATTTAATAACCTTCCTAATCCTATATTAATTAAATAATCACATGATAAATCCTACCTGAGTATCATATTTTCTTTTTAGCCGTTCCCTGATCAGTAAAGATTTGACAAACTGTTTCCAGTATCCAAGCACTCTCTTCTCACGTTTCTATTTTTTAAAAAAGGTTAAGCACATATGAATGAATGGGTGGATGGGTGAATGGATGGATGGATGGATGGACGAATGAAAGAAAATGAGAGAATCAATGAAAGAAAATGCAGAGCATTAGCAAAGTATTTATCTCTTACTTCTTCCTTTCTTCTTTCTGCTTCTTGTTGTTCTTGTCTCCATGCATCCATTAAGGCAGGAACAGATTCTTTAGCCACTACCAGCCCATCAATACTGTTACAAAAGAACATCCTTTTTTGTTACTTGTGAGAAAAGTCCCCCCTTATTGATGGATACCATGTAAATTTTAGAATGTTCTAATGCAAAAAATGATTGAATGGAATAAGGGGAACTAAAGACACATCTTGGCCAATAGGCTTTTACCCATCAATTTATTCCTATTGTAGGGTGTTCGCACTAAACCCGTGAAACAAATACTAATTTTTAGTACTAAATAGTGATAATCGAACAATAGGAAACAAAGGATTTTGTATGAATTACTACTAAATTATTAGTACTAAATATTCACAGGTTTAGTGTGTGCACTCTAGCATCTAATAGTTCTTACAAGAGTATGTACCATATATCTGGTGTGAAAAAGGTTAATTAATAAAGTCGTATGAATTAGTGCAAAGCTTTGTAGGTCTACGGTTTACTGAACTAATCAATTTGTGCAGATTTGTGCAGTTTTCTTTAATACAACCAGTAATTTCTTGCAACCAGTCTTTCATGGATATGGTATGCACTCTACTACTAATACTACTCATACTTATAGTACTTACACTGGATGGCAAAATCCGCAATGAAAGTCAAACCCAACCACTGCCGGTGCTCCATCAATACCAAGCTTTTTGGCAATTTTCTGGATGCCTGGAACTTAACACGGAAATTGGCATTATATTCAAATGTAAAGATGCTAATCATGTACTTTATGGAAAGCAGACATGTGTTGGTTGACAATTCCCTGACTGACGGTTGTTCATTGGCTGAATGTTGCCAACAGTTACACAATTGGTTGAGATAATGTTGTTGATTGTGGTGCTGTCATAACAATAACTTAACTTACTCTTTATATGTTTTGATCCAGGTGGTAACATGCTTGGTTTGAACAGCTCAACATTCCCATACTCATTCCTGGGGACTTTTCCCTATGACCCATAATAAGAGCCTAACATCAATAATGTGATGTGTTTTTAACTAATTATAATAGCAATATAATTTCACAACTATACAGGGGCATGTCCTACTCAGCCCTTTCTTAAGGGGATGGGGTGCTATCTCACAACCCCGGGGGAGGGGGTACTCCCCTATATTTGCTATACAGGTATGTGCTGCCAAACAGATAACTTTAGAACAGGATATATAAAATCGTGCTCGCTCTGGGACAGGGTATATGAAATCACGCTCTCTCCTCCCTGGAAAAGGGTATCTATTTTGGCACTACCGGAAAAGGTTATGGTTTTCAGCGATCTTGCTCTGGAACAGGGTATGAATTTCAGCGATTTTACTCTGGAACAGGGTCAGGGTTCAGAGGGCTCAGCAGCACATCCCTACCCTAAACGGGCAAGAGTACCTACCCCCCACACATTATTGGTTACTGTTATACACACATTTAATACTTGAACCTTAAAGTGGGGTATTCAAAGATACAGTAGCCTGCCTAGCATAAGGGACTACTGTACCTTCCACATACCCAGAGCTGCTACACGTATGCAGGCTTTAACAGGAAAGTTGTAGAATCCCTATACCACATTCCCTGGAACCCATCCCCTGGACTAAAGATAACATTACCAATCCATTAATAACTAAATTAATATAAGCTTACATCTTTTACTGGAGGAGGTTTGTACTCTTCAGTCTGCCACTGTCCAAATAAGTCAATAGTAACTGTGCTAGTTAAGTCAACTACTGGTTGGTTCTAGATAAAAATAATTATCAAATATTAAGCATTTTAAATCCATTACATGACATCCGGGTAATATCGTATAGACCCCTTGCATCTGACGTCAAAGCAGCTCGATCTTGGGGACAAAGAAAGTTCTCCTGCGAATTGGATGGAACCTATTGTGTTGTCCCCCAGGTTGAGCTGCATTCCAAAGTGCTGCAAGGGGTATATTGTCTTTATTTATATTTTGATTAAAAAAATATAACTTTAGAATCTTACCCTCTTCATACGGCCTTTCACAATTTTGTATGGTTCTTCCCCTTGCTAAAGAATAGAGGAAAATCTTACTGTCAGTTAGTAATAAGCCTTAGCATTAAATATCTATTAAGTATAATTTATAATTAAATAATATTTTTTTGACAATGTAGTTGATGGACTTGCCTTTACTACCCTGGCATCCAAAGACATCCATTTCTCTCTTGTATGGAGCTTTAAAAACAATGATAAGATAAAGCATCGTAAAATAATTGATTTCATTGAAAAAATAATAGGGATGGGTCTGCGTGAAGAAGTGCCAAAAAAGTTTCAACCTACCAAATGTACACAATCTCTAGAATAAACAGCTTCACCTCTGATAAACCCTAGAGTGGCTGCTGTCTCGGGGTAGATAGCTGAAACATTAGAGAGAAACGATAAATATTTTGAACAAACCAAGTAATGGCATATAATTTGTAAATGGCATTTGAACGTCTTCTCGTAGGGATGATCATCAACTCTGTCAAAATACAAACCTTCAAACTTTAGTAAATGCCTCTTTAAAACATATCTAAAAAATAAATAATTATTATACAATATTTATTATTTATGTAGACTGTGGTAATAAATGAACCTAAACCTAAACCTAACAAACAGAATCCAATCATAGTATCTGATACTATTATTGAACCATAGTAGTCAATTGCAATAGATATGTTCTGCACAACTTACAAGGGGTGGTTCTTGTACTCTGTTATACTTTGAGGTAAAGGCCTTTCTTGATGTTGAGCTGAAAAGTAAAATATTACACTTTATTAACAGGGGTGGATCCATGGATGGCGAGGGGGGATAACTTGTTAAATTCTTTTTTTTTTGGGGTGGGGGGGGGGGGGGGGGGGGGGAAGAGGGGAAAAGAAAATAAGAAATGTGCTAATAACTTAAAACATTGGATAAACTTTTACTCAGTTAAATTTAAAGCTCTTTAATTTAATTCTTGCTCTTAAAATTTTTATTCCCAATAATTCCCCCCCCCCCCCCCCCCCCCCCCCCCCATTTTCTTGCATTTTATGGGTTTCCATTGGTATTGGTGTGAGGTTCCCTGTAACAGTCAAACCCTTTTCAAAATCCTGGATCCGCACCTGATTTACTTTTTCTATTTTTCTCTCATATCCAAAAATGATCTCAAATACAACATTATAGTTACCTAACAACTGGGAATTCTCCATTTCATCCATTTTCTGAAATCATAAATTAAATAATTAAAATTACGCAGAAGTCCATATCCTTAAATACCAGAATAATTGCAACTGAATACACAATGCAGCACCAATGCTTTAATTCCAATTTGATCTGTGAGTTAAGGCTGTTTCAGTTTTTGATAACATTCATTGGTTTATCTGGTTCTAACAATAATCCCAGCTTGAGTTCCTTAGGAAAGGGGATGGACAAGGGGATAATCAAGAAATAGAATTTAAATGTGCATGCATACTGTGCGCAGTTATAAAGCATGCGGGGGTTGGCAGAACAGGAGAGAAGTGTTAGGTGAAGCATGATGTGTAGCAGAATATGAGTGGCGCAATTGAAAGCGTGTGCATGACATTTATGACAGTTATTTTATAATGTAGTATACATTCAATCAGTTAGTATGATACCTTTTTCTTGGTTTTATATGGCAGTAGAGTTTCTTCCCACCATTCTGCATCAATACGGAACTTCTTAGTTTTGGACAACCATTCGGAAGCATACCTCTCAGTAACATCTTTAACACTATTTTCTGTTAATCAAAAATAATAAGATCAAATTCTGAAGTTATACTGGCTGAAAGCAGCCCAACACTTCCAAGGCAGGTCTTCTTGACTGGTCACATTGACTGACATGTTAGAAGTGAGACTGCAATCTAAGATCCATATGACCAGTCATTATGTCCAAGCAGCTTTTATTGTTAGCCCTGGGGAAATACTCTCCAGGACATGTCAGTGGTTAATATCACTTACCATTATCAAAAGAAAGGACATAAGAGAGTGGATTACTGGCATACTTTTCACACAGTTCAGGTTGATTAACACTGTAGGAAACTAAGTCCACACCTTGGGGAAACAAATTAAAACATTTGTGATTTTATACAGTGAAGTCCATTGCCAGAGCATATAGTACAGCTGTTTTATTCCATGCAGCCAATCAAAATGCAGGAAAGTTGCTGACAGTAGAATTCATAATTCTACTGTTATTTTACTCTTTCCATCATGTACTAAATATTTAATATGGGTTATAAAATAGTGACACACCATGGAATACGGGTCCCACTCGGAGAGTCCCACTTGTATAACTTAATTTATGCTCTTAGCAGTATTTATTATTATGTGATCTGGTAATACACTGTATGCTGTACTTACACATCCAAGATTTGCTGGTTGGCAAGTAGACTTCAACCCACATATCTGTTCCTGAAAACAAAGTTGAAATCAATGTCATCAGTAATTATCTGCCATCCATTGGCTATCAACTGATAACAGATTGGCAGTCAGTGAAGGATACTGGATTTTGTTGAGGGAAGGGTGCAGGCCAAAAAGGCACCCCCTGCAACCCCCTGAATCCCTGATAGTAACGTAATTGAGAATGCAGTTGTTAAAGTACATGTTTAAATTTCATGAAATTTCATGTTTAGGACAATGTTGATGATGTCATTGACGAATGACTGATTTCTTGGCTTCCAAGGATCATTCAGTAGCTACAGTAACACACCAGCCTAGCTGTGTGCATTAAGCAATTATTTCTTTTATCAGGGCAATAGGAAATAGGTATCAATAAGCCTGTAGTATTAATTGGGAGATCTGACTTACAGTAGCCAGTTTTTCATGCAGTAGTGTACTAGAAAATAAATTACCTGCTTTGTTCTTTCTTACAGTAGCCCCTTCATCTGAATCGTCAGATATTATCTGGACTGGGCTTTTTCCTTCCTTAGAGCTTTGTGATGATTGTCTCCTAAAAATACGAGGCTTACTACTTATCTCAAACTCATCATCATCATCAATCATTTCTACGACTGATGGACTTTTCTTGACCTTGGATGTGAGGGAGGTCTTGTTTGTTTTTCCTTTTGAAGGTGCAGGCTTCTTGACTGGTGCTTTGTAGCTTATTTCTTTCTCGAATTCTTCATCTGATTCACTGTTGCTTTTTTCTTCAGAATAACTGCTCAGTTGATCTTCACTGTTGCTTCCAGAGTCTGCATTGTCTGCATAATTCACCTTTTTTTGTTTCCGAAGCCTCTTTCTTTTTGGGCCGCTTGCAGCATCTTTTACTTTATTTTCATCTTTTTCTTTTTTATTTCCCACTTTAGGTGTGGATGATTTTGTTTTCCTAGGTGTCTCATTTTGATTTGATCTCGTCTTAACACTAGATTCGACCTTTGATTGCAGGCTTGAAGATGATTGTGATGAAGACGGACTAGTTTTGACCTTTGCCTGACCTGAAGATGATGGTGATGAAGATTGTACTGAGGTACTTGTACTTGATGCAGGTGAATCTGCATTGTTTTCTAGAGTGTTTGCCTGTTTGGTCTCCATAATTTCACTGTCATCCAAAGTATTTTCAGACTTTAATACAACACTTGGTTTTCCTGCTCTAGTAGGAGTTGCTTGAATGCTGCTGTTTGATGGGCTTTCCATTATCTTGGAAGCGTTGGCTTTCTGCAATCAAATCCATAACACAGTAACACACAGTAATTAAATTAACTTTTTAAAAACAATAATTCCCAGTCAATAAACTAATTACAACAAATTTTGGTTTAACCATAAAAGTGTGCATGATTAAAATGATTTTGTTCCTGACATGCATTCAGACTCCCATTTTCGTGCTTAATTTTATTTTATTTTTTCAAATTTAAATTTTTCTTTTTTTCAAATTTAGATTTTTTTTTTTTTTTACCACATTACATTGATAAAATCTATGCATGAAAGTCAGATATCTAGTTTATTAATACCTTGGTTGCTGCTTTGCCATCTTTCGCAATCTTCATTGAGACAGGCTAGGAAGAAATCAATGAAATATGGATTTAACACTGTGACTAATATTAGGACATGAAACTAGTATCAATAACTGCAACAAATAAGTCAAGAATGGAAAAATGAAGGCAGTTTTCACCTGAAGAGATGCTACCAATCTTGTTAAGATACCCAGTGACCTCAAGAGGATAACGAGAACCTATGAAATAATACACAGGATAATATAAGGAAATAAATTGAAGGCCACGAAAAGAATGAGTGAATGAGCAGATGGATAGGCTGATGTCTAGTGGTGAGTGATTGCTTTCATTAGCTTGGATGGACTAAACACTGGATGAATGGAGGGAAGAAAGGATAAACAGGATGGATTTGTTGAATGATTGCATGGTGAAC
Source organism: Actinia tenebrosa (assembly GCF_029948245.1). NCBI lineage: Eukaryota > Metazoa > Cnidaria > Anthozoa > Actiniaria > Actiniidae > Actinia > Actinia tenebrosa. The sequence continues at coordinate 14,232,269 of NW_028292580.1, read as the reverse complement.
TTGTACCTCTGCCATATTCTGTGGGTAACGTGATACAGGAATCATGTCATTCTGAAAAAGTCGGAGAAAAAAACTATCAACAATTTCATCAAGTGAGAAAATCCTTGAAACAACAGGATTTATATCTTAAAAATAATATTAAGTTGATGAATAAATACCAACAAATATGCATATATATTCAATACCTTTGACAAGTCATCTCTAAACTGCTGAAAAGGTGGGAAGTCTTCCTTGAACCTATTAAAACAGAATTAAAACAGAAAACATTAAAAAAGAATTACAGAATTACAGTAGTTGTATTCATTGCTTATATTCTCTCTCTCTCTTTCTTAAGGAGATACAAAAATTAAAATCACAAAGACAGTTAATAACCCATTATTGAGTTTTATAACTAACCATGTTATAAGGTTTGTGAGTTCTTCAGATTGCCATTTCTTGACTGATTTGGTTATAAGGTGTGACGGAACAAATGACAGAGAGTAGGCCTGAATAACCGAAAAGAGACATTTGCATGCAATAAATTAATAATTTGTTTAAAATATACTTTCAAAATTAATTTATGTTACGTATACTTTTATTTAATAACATATTCACTTCAGGATTCATTGTTTTGCATTTTGCATTAGACAATTCTTAGTTTTAGCCAGGTAGGGAACATTTCATCACTAGTACTGTATCCTTCCTTTACTTTAATGTGTCTATAAATACCTGGAGTACAGGTTGATTGCATACTGCATTTCTGTTAAACCCCCACGCTATCAACGTTACAAGGTGTGCCTGTACATATAAATGAGAATAGAAATGAAGACAGTAAAGTACAGTACAGTGGACAAGAAAAATCAACAAATGGATGAATTAAACCAAAAGAAAGAAAGAAAGAATGGATGGATGGATTAATGAATGAACAAATGATTACCTTGTGCATGTCCAATTGAATTTGTTTCTTGAATCTTGTCATAGCTTTTTTAATCTTTGTTAATAAATCATCTTCAGTCCTAGCAAAAATGGAATGCAAACAATGCGTACTTAAATAGAAAGCCCATCTATCTGTTTATGTACTGAATTGCTTATCCTAACACTCACTTATCCATTCACTATTCATCCATCCATCCATCCATCTACCCACCCATCCATCCATCCACCGATCCATCCGTTCATATCCATCCATCCATTCATATCCATCCATCCATTCATCCACCCACCAATCCTTCTATCCATCCATCCATCTGTCTATCCACCCATCCATCCATTTATGCATCCATGCATTCACCCACCCACCCACTGATTCATAAAACCTTTCATCTATAATTTTTTTCAGTTGCTTCCATTTTCTCATATCTTATTCATTGACATCAACATTATACTATTCCCCTAATATTTACTTCTTTTTCCTTTTTCCTTTCATTCCAGGAATCTGTATACTAATCTCCACTTCTGTTTTAGTGACAGCTGAACTGCAAGCTGTACTTGAACTTATACTACTGTTATCACACAAGTCTACACTATGGTGGCCTTCAGCCTCTGAAAGAAAACATGGCAAAATGCAAATTAAAGAAGGTAAATTGATATAAACATAAGCACTGTATTTTTTAATATAAAACCCTTCAAACATTCATATTTTATTGATGCCCTGAAACAGACTCAGGGATGATCAAACTCAGGACACTGCTGACTCAAAGTTCAAATGAAAAATTAGCATGTTAGCTTTTTGCAGATAGACCCAAAGAAAAAAAACTCAAATCAAGGGAGACTTAACAAATTGAAATGATAAATGTTTGACAACTACTTGATGATGATGATGATGATGATAATGATGACGATGATGATCATGATCAAGCCTGTCATGATGATGATGATGATGATGATATAATGCCTTATGCATATAGGAGTCAAGAACAAGCTCAGAACAAAGTGCGAAAAACTTGAACCTTGCATATGAATGGCTTTAACTCATAGATTGAACCGGAATTTAAGGTGCACTTCCACTACTTCCCCCTTGATCCTGTAATGCAATAACTATGCATGGCATCTTGGACCCTTTATATACTATACCTTGCACATCTTCCCAGTCAATGTCCTCTTCACTTTCACCACCACTAGAATCAGCATCCTTGGCCTTTTCTGTCTTAACCCAATCATTGACCCTACTAGTAGCATCATACTGATCATCCAATTTTGATTTTATGTCCTTTGCTGATTCTTTTAATGATTTTTTATTTATTTTGGGATTATTCCCCTTTTTTCCTCTAGCATGTTTATTTGTACCACTTTTGGCATTTCCCCCCAGATTTTCCATTTTGATGTCCTGTAGAGGTGTTTCATTGCAATGGGTTTCAATAGCATCTGTGTTGACAATACAAGTGTCATCAGTCTTCTGCAAACACAACTTCTCATTTCCTTTTTGAATTTTTTTCTTTCCACGTTTTTTAGAAGTTTTTCTCTCTTTTGTTTTTTCTACTTCATCAGGTTTTTCTTCATTATTTTGCCTTGTATTCTTTAAGTTAGACCTTCTGGATACTCTTTGCTTCTTTTTAACAGCAACTTCAACCTCACTGTCTTCAGATTCAGATGCAAATCCATTTTGTTGAGCATTTTCTTCTGACTTTGGTTTTCTTTTTCTTGCAGGTGTTATACCTTTTGAACTTGAAGTACCTATATTACATGTAAAGATAAAGTAATAGTATCATATTATCATAAAATGTCTGGAGAAGATGATTTCGGTTGGCTGGAGAAAAAAACTCTTCAAAGGTAAGATGCATTAATAGAAAATCAATTACTATTAATAATGTTGCATAATTTCTTTAAGAAATGATATATTTATTATGATTGAGAAAAAAAGAACAAATAAACAAACAAATATAGAATGACTGAAAATCGCATATCACCCCTTTTTTCAAAATTGTTTAGCATACTGTAGCATAGTATAAAATGCATTGCAAATGAGCCAAAATATGCAAAATAATTGCAAGCAATTTAGTTAATTCATTTACTGGGTGTGAAATGTGACTGTAGTCATCTAAGGTATTTCCATGTTATGTAAGAGGTCAGCCAATTAAGACCATGTGTTGTGATCAGACACCGTAACCCTGTACGTACGTCCTACGGATCTCAAATCAGAAGTTATTACTATCCCAAATAAGACATAAAATTGTTCTGAGATCTAAAAATATTTAACTATTTGACGAAAAGAGAGACAAGTGAAACTATATTATGATAAATTCCAAGGATTCTTCCCATTTTGTTTTGACACGTCTTACGTTTCGACTTGGACGGAGCTATTAAGGCAGTTGTATCGCATGGATCTTCAACCTTCTTTCTCTTGGCCAAGCGAACCTCTGGTAGGTCATCTATGCTTCTAGTAATACGCTTTCTAACCATGATCTCAAATGCACAGTGTTCGCTAAATGTTTATAGAGCAACAGAGATAAACAGCATGCAATGTTGTTCGCGCCATGTGAGGCTAATGGGAAATACTGCTGACAAGCACAAAGGGATCCCAGAGCGTTGGCTGTACATATATCTTTCCGATGTATTCTTTTATTTTCTATTTTATTTGCTTGTTTTGAACAATGTGAAAAATGAAAAAATATATATGAATCTATTCTCAAAAGTTTAAATAAATTCAGGAGGCAAAAATAAAGCGTTAAATTTTTGCATGATTTTTAAAATGCATTTTTTAAAAGGAACGTTGGTTACAGTTGGGCTGAGCTGAAGGTAAATATTTTGAACTGAAAGACGTTTTGACGTTACGAGTTTTTAAATTCAAAAATTTTCTTGTTTCTTAAAAAATCAATCTAAAGAACTAAAAAATATAAATTCAGAGGACTACCATATAAAAAATTAAAAATAAAGTTCTTTCCGAATCAGGACAGGCATGATGTAGTTTTATTGCAGATTAATTATGTTATGCCAGATTTATAATTGTAAAAATTGCATAATAAATTTCAAGTTATATAGAAATCAATCTACGTAATATACAACAATATTCCTTTTTTTTTCTAGTCTCGCGTCATTTGCAGCCGACACAAAAACGGAGTTCCATTTTCCGTACCGCGAGAGGAAAAAATTTTTTAAAAATTCTTGAAAATCGTTGAAAAGACGCGCAGTAAGTTACAACTGAAGTTTACGTACAATCATGGTTAAATTCCAATAAATTCTTTTATGTTAATGTCGAGCTTGGGCTACCTGTGGTCGGTTGACTGAATTTTATGATTTTTTCGTGTTGATCTAACACAGGGCATAACAAGTAGTAAACTATATATGTATAGATCAACACGAAAAAATCATAAAGATGGGATACACATTTCGTGTTCGTTTTGTCGCTTATGATGGTTTTTGATTACTAGTATTTTGACAAAGCACTCTTTACTTTTCACTTTCACGACTTTCTCGTACTTTTGACAATCCTATTTTCTACTTATTGTTTGAATTACTTTATTCTTTTTTTTTTTTTTTTTTTTTTTTTTAGTTTTCTTTTTTGACGGTCTCATCCTTTTCTTGCGCTACAAATACAAGGTAATAAGTAAATATTAATAAATAGTAGTAAATATTTGTCGTCTTCCGATTATTTTCTCAGAAACAAAATAGCTGGGGTTTTCCCCAGGTATTCATATTGTCCGCGGTCATGAGATCCTCACACGTTCATTTTGTTACAAATAATATTTACTTCCACCGCTTATAAAACAGGAGGGAGGAGACGTCTCCAAGGTAAACAATGAATGAGTCATGTATGATAGTATGACGTCACGTCGCGGTTCAGCGATTTCACAATGGCGGCCAAGAGGGAAGAGTAAACGCTCGTGTTTATCTTCCCGTTTTTCCCCAAAAAATCTCAAAGATATTGCTTTATGAACCAGTCATATGGGTAAAGGAGTCCTTCGAAAATGTTTTTTCACTTACTTTGATGCTTTTAACAAAAAAGATCTTTAGTTATTGAATTTTTCTTTGCGAAGTACCTTTCCAAGAGCCACTCGAAAAAAGACGACACACAAGAATATTTTAAGACCTTGATGACTTAAAGATTTGATCTATGGCATCACAAAAGGAGGTTAAGGAACCTAGGTATTCATCTTTGTATTTGCGGAGTTTCGTGAAGAAACCTTTTGCACAACTGCTCATCTATCTGTTTGAAGTTGGAAAAACGTTCCCTTGGGTTTGACACCATGTTTTGCACAAATCATAAGTCAACAAGGCAGACTTGCAAAAGGTAAATATGTGAATAATTAACTCGATAAGAGTGAATCAAAAAATCAAAAGTCATCAAATTTGAAATTAACTATTTACATAAATAATAAACTACCCCAGAGTAGAGTACAACACTATAAATGTGTAACATAAATACCACTAAATACTGTTAAATTATTATTGTTTTCTATTGTTTAATTAGCACTATTTACTACTAAATAGTGCAAAGTGTTGCACACTTTTAGTGTTTGTACTCTATCTGTAGATAATATTTTGCCACCTTATTCTAAACACACAAAAGTCGTACAGTAAAGCTTGTATTATCCATGTAGTACTTTCCTATTCCTATCCTAAAATGATTTTAATCCATGAAATATGATCTTTTATTTTTTTCCGGTCCGGTATCCTAAAAAATCGTGCGTTCTGATTGGCTGTTTGAGCGGGCGGTATTTTGTAAGTATCTGCCCGCGCGCGCGGTCCGGTATCCTTTGCCGCTAAACGACAACACAAAACGATTACCAAAACAAGTAAAAAAAATACGGGAAAAAAATAAATAAGTTATTTACCGTCCTATAGTCGGTCCGGATAGGAAAAAACTGTGCCCTCGGTCTTGAACACGGACCTCGGTCCGTATATTCAAGACCTCGGGCACAGTTTTTCCCTATCCGGACCTCCTGGCCGGTAAATAACATATATATATTCCAGGTTGGGCGAGCTCATATTTAATATTGGTTCTTTTTAACTCAAATGTTAAACGGGCGTGTTTCGCGATTAAATATATGAAGTTTAATAAATAGGAAAGGAAAGTGTATTTGAAAGTTGTTGTGGTTGTTTTTCATAATTCGAGCGATTTCTAAGTATCAACGAGTAGATATCAATGTCACTGAAATTTTCCTGTGATGCATAATGTTTTTATAATCTCTACGATTGCTGCACAAGTTGTTATATCAGGACCAGGGTGTTATGTCAGGGCTCCCACTTAACACTCGGAGATGCAGGCAGAGATGAAAACAACTGAGCAACAAAGACAAACATTATTCATACAAAATAGATGATTCAACCATAAACTATTACTAGATTTAAAATAAGAAGTCAAGCAAATAAAAGGACATGGGGAAAAGACAACATTTTACATGAACATACTGTATGCAGCTTTTCATAAGGGACCGATCGTTTATCATATCCCAGGGGGTTCGGTGGTTTCTTTGCAAAAAAATGAAATGAAAAAATGAAAGCCAAACTGACAGTTGAAATTTAGGATTATTACCTCCCTTCTGTCACTTAGCACTCATAGATAGTTTGTACCTTTTTGGGGGTAAAAATAATTATTTTAGAAGCCATTTTCAACATTTTTGACAAGCATCTCCTCCCAATTCTCTACCCCCCCCCCCCCCCCCCCCCCCCCACAACCCTGGGCATAAGTAGCAGGGCTTAAGATAACGGCTGATCAGTGGTTTGAACCCAGGTGTTGAAGTTTGTTGTGAAGTGTGATCGTTGGGGTGAGTGTAGTTTTGATTATTGCAATTATCATACACACAATTATTATGACCAGGCTTAACATTCAGTATACATTTATAAAAAGTTCATACTAGGAATTAATAGTTCACTGAATACCTCTTCAACTAAGATACAGCAGTCTAAATGTAGAACATAAGGAATAAATGTTCCCACCTCAAAGAGGAAGAAATATACACTAATACTACCATCAAATATTGTGTCATAAAGAATTTGGGAAAAAATAGAAGATTAAATATTATTGGTAACAAATGTACCACTATAGCACACACAAACACACATCTTTGTAACAACAAAAGATATTAAACACATCAGAGACAAGGCAAACTGTCGAATCTTATGAAAATTTGAAGAATCATACTGGAATCTTGTACCAGAACCATGACACAGGATCACCATTACCAGCTGTGTCACTGCACTGGCTTCTTACAGTTTTAAATGACTGCTGCTTACAATAATTGGCACGATTCTTGCTCTTCACTTGCAGTAAAAGATAATTTTTCTTGTGTTTTTTTTGTGGGTCTGTACAGCTTGTCTCTCTTCAGCAATGAGTTATTCTGTATCATAGTGTCTTTTTCAAAAGGAGAGTCCAGAAATGGGACTTTGCATGACCTAAGGAGAGAATTTTGATAAATAAAACAGGTTAAAACATGGTAGAGGATGATTGCCATCATCACCTGTACAATGTGATAGTAGTCTTGAGAAAATAAACCACCAACAGAGTCAAAATACAGGTCATACAAAAGGAAGATATAAATGAAGATCCTCAAAATTGCCATTTTTAAAAGTGAGGTTTCAACTATACAAATATGGATTTCAGTATTTAAATTTCACCTCACTTTGTGGGGTAAAAGATGATTGTTATATTATAAATCAATTTTTCAATATTTAAAAAAAAAATCCAATGAATGTATTTTTAACAACTTGCAATATTTTAAAATCAATTTTTAACATAATTTATTACATCCATTTTGAAATCACAAGCAAATCCTGCAATCTGATTGGTTCCCTGCAGCAGTGATTTCAGCATAAATCGCACGATTTTGAGCTCTAAATTGCACGATTTTGCACATCAACTGATATGAACCAATCACAAGAGAGATGTCATTTTCTAGCCAATTGTATCAAGGAATCCATCTGAGTGTTGGGCCACGGCTCAAAAAAAATTTTCTGAAGAACGATTTTACCGTCAAAAGTCGTAAAAAAAAGACTGAAAAAGCCATAAAAAGGGCTTAAAAAGACCAACTAATCACTTAAAATTGTCAAAAGCATCTTTGTAAAGTAACTGCTTAAGTAAGTTGAAGATATTACAGCGAAAAGCAGTGGAGGAAAATGCAATCGGCATCTTTTGAATGTGACTTCTTGGCGATTGATCGTGGAAAGTGGTTTCCTTTCAATCTGTAAAGCATAACAACACATCGACGAAAATACAGTCATTAAAAGAAGTTTTTCTTAAGAAGAAGATTTTTGCTGAGCTACGTGACTTCTTAAGGACAACCGAAGGACTAAACAACCTTTGATTTTTGCTGTTTTCTCGGCACAAGTGTGATCTTAACATGTTGAACAGAAATCGTAAAAACACAAGCAGTGAGCATTGGCTGTATTCTTCGATTGCACGTTACGTCATCGCGGCCAAGTTGGTACCATTTAACAAAAGATTTCTTATTAGCGTCCATTGTTAACGGCACCACAATGGCCGCCATGCTTTTGTCTTTTAACTCTCTTGGGAATGCTTGCAAACCATCAATGGACAACAGCCAGTTCATTACAACCCTTTTGGGCAGGATTGTTTTGCTATTTAATGTAAGTAAACGATTCTTAATACATGTAATGCCTTTTGGTCCTATATAAATTCATTTTAGTTTTGGATTGAAAGTGTTGGTTTTCAAAATGAGAATCATTGCTCGATCAGTATAAACAAGTTCTCTTGACAGCATGTTTGAATCGACTGCTTGTAGATTGTAAGTCATGTCGGTTTAACTGGAAAAAACGTCTTTTTCAAAAAAGATTTCAAAATGGATATAATAAAGTGGTAATTGAACTTCGTGTCGTGCAATTTTGGTCTGAAATCAAACTTGCAATTACAAATCGCACTCCCGCTACGCGGTCGTGCGATTTTGTAATCGCGCGTTTGATTTCAGACCAAATTGCACTCCACAAAATGAAATGTTTGAAAATATTTTTCAATTAAACTTGATAAATGTCATCAACATTTTTTCGTATAAGCTTAGGTTTTTTTATATAAGTATTTTTTGACAACAATATATAAGCTTACTGTAAAATAAATATAATTTCAGAACAAAAAAATAGATTTTTAACAAAGAAAAAATATGCTTTATTCAAGGTCGAGGAAAGGAGGTCAAAGATACTGAACGCAGATATGATTTATGGTCCCTAACGATAAAGAATAAACCATCTAAATGTTGATTTTGCGACTAAAAAATTTTCAAAAAGTACGACTGGTTTACGAAGGCGAATACGATAAACGAGTTACTGAGTAAATTTTGACACTTAAAAGGATTGATGAGCAGAATGGAAAGACAAGGGAAAACATACTTTAGCTTAGTTAAAAGCCCAACAGCTTAGTATTAAAACGTCCTTGTTTGGGTTTATAAAATGAAGGGAAAGAAGAGAAAAGATTTTTCTAACTACGCGATAACTTTTCTTGCAGGGAAAAAAATGGCGAGAAAACGAAAGGCCAGTAGCTCAAATTATTTATCTTTTCAGAGTTTTAGATCGTTGATATGATAAAAAAAAGTATTGAACTTGATAAGTTAATGAGTAATTATTATGCTTACGTTAAATTAAAGATGTATAAACTTTTAAATCTTTATTTTGACCGCTTTTTGTTTCAAGATTCCCGCCTTTAAAATTACAATTTTATTGTGACATTTTGGAAGAAGCGTCGCGCCAAGATTTGGTTGCTATGTGACGTCACACTGTCATACATGACTGTTTCAGAATTTTATTAAGAAAACCATTTGAGTCATCTCCTCCCTCCTGCTTATAAAAGCTTAACAATAACTAGGCCAGCTTAAGCTTCATATGCTTTTTACTTACTTCTCTGTCGATCAAGTTATACTCAGGACTGAATAATGGTGCATTGCTTGACCGTAGCAGGAAGATTCTTCTTCGTTGCATGCTTCATTACACAGACGACCATGTTTGCCCAGTACCCGAGTGTCTACTTGCACAGCCACTGGTACAATGTGCTAATACTCCTTGCAGTACCTACTTTGGTGGTCTGGTGGCTCCTACTACGAAAAAATAACAAGCAGCTCCAACAGCTGTGGATGGTATGGGGTTGTTATATACTGACCATGATTATCCCAATGGTTGGGTTGATATATGGTGGATTAAGGAAAAAACTGGATGGCAATCACTTCTTTGGGCCAAATGTTCTTATGATGACTACTTGTGGCTCACCTGCCATAGCCCTTCTTCTTCTGTCATCCGCGAATGATACGGCACAAGATAATGTTGCACTGTTTGCAGAGATATGCTGCAATACCATCTTGGATTTATTTGATGATATAGAGCTTCTAGACATGTTGCTATCCCAGAATGAGTCGACATTTCACCTACCATCGTCGTTAGAAGTCAGCATCCTGGTGTGCGTTTGTATCAGCCTGCTGCTGTCTACTCTGGAAATGGCCGAGAAGAAACACGATAGGGATTGTGGTTGCAAGTATCGGAAAAGAATTTATTTTCTGCGACTCCTGCTGCAGATGTTCCTGGTAAACATTGCTCTACTGATTATACGTTTGGTTGTGTGGCTCAAATACAAGCACAATGCGTCGATTTTTATAGCCAAAAATCTGATCGTTATTGTGATGTCCATTATAAACATGACGAGGCTCGGTTCTGATGAAGACTGAAAAGCCGACAGGATTTAAAACTGGGAAACAGAAAAACAAAAATAAATGGTTTGTTTGACTAGTCATTCGTTATTTGTATTTATCTCTACTGTATATCAGTCTTTCTGTTACAGTAACATGGGGCTGGCCCATTTCCGTCGATTCTAGGAATACAGATCGCAGGGTCAATACAGCTACGTATTTCCGTTTACAGTTTTCATTGTTTTTCTTATCAAGGAATTCTTAGTAAGACTCAGTTGAACTTCTTTAAAGTTCGTGCAATTGTGTACAAGAGTGATGGAGAATGATACGAGTAATGCAGTGAATGCATCTGAAAAATAATACTACTGAAACGTATAAACAGAATCAATGAAAACAAAAACAAAATAAAACAAATTTTTATGGAGCAAAATCATGGACGTAATTTTGAGTGGTGTCAGTAAGATCTTTTCTGTAGATGATGGTAAACTGTGTTGATCAACATGGCCAATACTGATATGTGGCCTATGTACGGTTCAAAAAAACGTTGGTCGAGGAAAATATGACAGAAAAATGTGCAGAAAAGTTTGGGAAAATTGGAAAAACACGCATACACGTCGCCTCCACAAATCCCTCACCACCTCACTTTTTGAAATATCTGATACATAAAAGCTATTTCTTTTTTCTTTTTACTTTTGTTGGTGCAAGTGACAAATATAATAGGATGTTCTTGATATCATGGAGAGTCACTCTCCATAAATCAGTTTCTTGGAAATCCAAAAATGCATCACGTCTCGCGATTTTCTTTAATTCAGCCTATCTGCGTACTAACAACGACCCAAAAATATTAAAGCAAATACATTCGCAATTTAAAAAAAATAAAGAACACTGCTGTTGTTTCTGATATAAAAATTCCTTTCTCATTTAGCACGAAGTTTTGAAATTAAATATGCATGAAAAAAAGTATATAAATTAACCTTTTTACTTGGTGTAGTTAGTTAGTTATCAAGGTACTAGAATGTTCTGGACTTGCAGCTTTGCGATGTCACGGAACGATCAAGTCTTCAGATTTTTGTTTATTAAGCTAGAAAATGTACTCCCAATGCATTATGGATGAGGGAAAATCCCTATCATTGATCTTGGACTCTGGGTACGTGATTGGACTAATTACGTAATATACCAACAAATATAAAAATACATTTCTTAGAAATAAAAGTTGAGACCTCGTCCACCAATCATATTACAATCTTTTGTAATGAGCTATTAAAATCTACCAATGACATTTAGTGTGCTTTCCAAGTCGGAGTGTTATAAAACCTCAAGTGACTTCGATAAGTTTAGTTTCCAAGTGACCTCAAGTCGGATCGCTCGGTAATGTATAAAGCTCAAGTGATCCAGTTTTAGTGACTCATCATGGGCTGTTTGACCGGCACAGGAAGATTTGTATTCTTCGTAGCGTTGATCACACAAGCTGTAATGTTTGCCCAGTATCCAAGTATCTACTTTGAGAACAGCTTGTACAATTGCTTAATACTTCTAGTACTACCAACATTGCTAGCCTGGTTCGCTGTTCTAACATGCTGTCATGGAAATGAGCAGCTTCAAAATATGTGGTTCGTATGGGGTGTCTATGTTTTGACCCTTCTAATCCCAATGGTTGGTATCATATACGGTAGATTAAGAGAAAGCCTGGATAGCAATCAGTTCTTTGGGCCAAATATTCTGTTGATGACCACTTGTGGCTCGCCTGCAATAGCTCTTCTTCTTCTGACAACTGCTAAAGGTACAGCGACACATGAAGAAAACATTGAATTGTTCACACAGCTCTGCGGTAACGTAGTCTTGGATTTATTTGATTATATAGAAATTCTAGACATATTGCTTTCTCAAAATGAGAATTTCCATCTTTCATCTGCGTTACAAGTTTGCATTGTCGTGTTTGTTTGCATCAGTTTGGTGTTGTCCACCTTGGAAATGGCTGAGATGAAATGTGAAACGGCCTCATATGTAAATGAAATCGTGATTCGCAAGAAAACGTATCTCCTTCGACTGATTTTGCAAATGTTTCTGGTAAACATTGCCCTGCTTGTTATTCGATTGATAGTGTGGTTCAAGTACAAACATAACGCATCGATTTTTATTGCCAAAAACGTTATCATTATTATGATGTCGATAATAGGTCTAGTGAGGTTTTTTGCTCAATGACTGTGACAGGTAAAAAGACTAAAAAGAACTGTCTTAAATCGCATTGCTGATAGCTAATTAGATTACAGTGATCACCAGTGATCTCAATATTGGACATAAAAAATGTAAACGAAGGACAATATTCCACCGACAAAATACACATAAAGATTACTGTAATTATGATCTCTCTTGCTTGTCTTGCTTATGTGAAATCGGAAATTGCTTTATTTACTGATGCATGTATGTTATATACCGCGTACACTCCAATAATCTTCAAGCTTTCTAATCCTGCAATGTAAATAATATTATTCTTAGTCGTAGGCATTTCCTATTAAAACAGTTCGTCAGCGTTGCTTTATAAATGTGTCCTTAATTTATATTCTTCCAAGATGCATACCGTGATGTAATACTATGTGATCCAGTTATTTAAAAACCCATTGCCACTTACCGTGATGCATCACAATTTGTTTACATTTTGAATTGTGTCACCACTGAAAAAACAATTCCAACCTTTTGAATAAACTCTTAAAAAAATGTAAAAGAATCATTATTGTGCCTTAGTGCTATGTCGGAAAAGGATTTAATATTAAGTAATTATTCAATATATGAATCTTTGAATTTCATGGACCACAAAATTCATATGTGACCGCGGTGCATCACGGTAAGTGGCAATGGGTCTTTAAAGGGGGTTTAATTTGGGATATGACGTATCCCTGAAATTAACCAATGAAATGTCATTATTGAGCCTTATAAAAACCTCTGCACACCTCTAACTGAAGGGGGTTTCTTAGAAATCTATTTTTAATTTGGGATATGACGCGTATTCCTGAAATTAACCAATGAGATGTCATTATTGAGCCTTATAAATACCTCTGCACACGCATTTACAGACAAACGTCAGTCCCACGTCCTTGGAACAACAGCACTAAACAAGAACGGAACTACGAAGATGACTGAAAACAAAGCAGGCAAGAAAGAGAAGGTATTGAGATGGACGCATGGCATCGGGAAATTGCTTTTTATCATACTGGTATTCGTACAGGCCATTGCACTTGCTAGATATCCAAGCATCTATTGGAAAAACGAATGGGGTAACATAATGCTGATTGTGATGCTACCAAGTTTGATAGTATGGTACCAACACAAAAAGAAGACACATGAGCAACAGATAGATCAGTTATGGAAGGTATGGCTGGCCTATGTTATTCCTCTAACGGTAATGATTAGCGTAATATTTGGAGGCTTGAGGTCAAAACTTGACAAGACTCACTTTTTTGGACCCAACATTCTGAGGATGACCATGTGTATCACTCCTGGAATTGCTTTACTTCTCTTTATAACTACTTCAAAGGCAAGAAAACACTATAGTGAACTTGTAGTAGAGTTGTGTGGGAATGTCGCTGTAGACTTGTTTGATTACGTGGAAGTTCTAACGGCTCTTCTCCCCCAAAGTGGGTCAGTTTATCTTTCTGATGCCATCGCTGGCACCACAATAGCATTAGTTCTTGTCAGTCTTTTACTCTCTGTCCTGGAAATAAGCGAGAACAAGCTTCAAGAAGGTAAAATCGAAAAAAATGAAAAACTGTACCTCTGGCGATTGATTCTGAAAATACCAGTCAACCTCACGCTTCTCATCATTCGGCTGGTTGTGTGGTTAAAACTCAAACACGATGCTTCTATCTTCATTGCGAAGAATATGATCATTATTTTGATTATGATTTACAATATTGTGCTGTACTTCTTGGACAAAAAAGAAAACAAAAAAGGAAGAGTCGAGAGCAACACTGGACATGGACAGTTTCACCAAACAGAAAGCCTTGGGAACGGAACTGCCAAATCCAAGAGCCAAGACTATTACAGCCAAGAACATTGTTTGATAAAGTAGAAGCACATCTGGTGGCATTATTTCTTGGAACTTTAAATTGGTTATCAAATACGGTTTAGCTGGCTGTCCGTGTAAAATTCATGCATGTGTAGGATTAAAACAACGAACTGAAAAAAGATCTTACACACCAAGATTATAGAACATTTTGTCGTAACTAAAGTAAAGGTGCTCTTTTTGTTTATTTTGTGGCCGCTATTTTGGAGAATCGTCTATTCACTAACAGGTTCCAAGAAATCCTGTTAATATATACCTAATTGATTTACTTCTCAGTTGTAATAGATGTTGTTAAATAAAATCATGATAAACTTTAGTAATACAATTTATTAGTTGTCAAAATTCTATCGTGGTTTGATAATGAAATTAGTTTTATTCATTTCACTTTTTGACAAAAACTGAACGTGAGCAAAACTAAAGAACAGTCATCCATAAAGGCTACGTCAATAAAGTGTTCATTGGCTTAGAACCGAGAAATACAAACCAATTATGTAAATTGATTCAAACCTAAGTCACAACTGTTCAACCATCCTCCACAGTGCAGTCAAAGACGGCAGGAATTCTGGGGAAGACTCCACCATGGGGAATACCCTACCTGTCGGTCGAGGGAAATTTCCCTTGGCAGAAACAAATGGACCCTGGGGGCTTATAAACTAGCGCTAGCGATTATTAATTTCTCGTTCAACTTTGAACCCAGGCCGTAAAACGAGTTGGATATTCGGTGCTAATTTGCTGCTTGGGAACTAGGCAAAGCATAATAGCCAACTTTTGATATTCTGGTTGAATGATCAAGCACAAAACAATCTGAGTCGAGGCTCAGGGGTAACCAAAGCGTATCGTAATTATTCGACTGGTCTTGTAGATAAACTAAAAGTACGACGAATCGATTTTCATCGCTAAAAATTCAATGAATATTTTGATTTCTTTTTTGGAAATTCTAAAAGTGAACAACTGTTGTGAATGCAAAGTTGAAGATGACCGGGCACTGTTCCAGGAATTTTTGGCTGGTTTTGAGAACAACAATCGACGGGTCTTTTTGGAACTTGGCAACGAAATGCACAAGCACTAGCAATTACCGAGGAGAAATTATTATCTGTAGGCTCCGTCCACACGTGTCCGCAAATTTGTGTATCCGTATCCGGAAATTTTCGAAAACGGTCTCCAGAGTGGAAATTTTCGAATACGCTCCGAATACGGAAGGAAGGAAGGAAGGAAGGAAGGAAGGAAGGAAGGAAGGAAGGAAGCTTCTTTATTTTACCACGGTAAAAACATCAGTCGATTGCCTAAAAATATTTAAAAGTAAAGATTTACGAATAAAAAGCTAGTTACTGTTTTACATGTTTGCCGTGGAGCCCTTAGTTACAACTTTTCTTACTGTATAGACTATCAATTTCCGTTTTAAATTTTCGTATTGACATGACCTCTTTTATATTTAATGGTAGGTCATTCCACAATTTTGCCCCACTATAACTGAATGATCGTTTTAGATATTCAGTGTGTGGCTTAGGTATTGACAGTTTTTTATCATGATTTCGAAGGTTGTATTTAGTATGGTAGTCGGAGAAAAGGTTTTGTAAGTAAACTGGTGTACGTTCCTGCATCGTTTTAAACATTAGTAGGGCTTTTTGTTTTTTACGACGAATTGCAAGTGTATCCCAGTTTAATTGGTCAAGGAGATGGCTAGATCTTATGTCATAGTTAGATCTTGTGATAACTCTAGCCGCTCGATTTTGACGCTTTTGTAGTTGAACACATAGTTTATCACTTAATCCATCCCAAACTGCACTACAATAGTCCAGTTTGGGTAGAATCAAGGCTTCGTAGATTTGGATGGCACTATCGGTCGAAATGAATGGGCGAACACGTTTTAGAGCTCCTATACTTGATGAGATTTTCTTCGAAATGTCGTTAACATGTTCTGACCAATTAAGGTTTTTATCAATAGTGACACCCAAAGATTTGGTGTGATCAACTTGTTTAACGCTAGTTCCATTAATCGCAATATTAATAGTGGAATCGCATTGCGCTGTGAACTTTTGGCGGGACCCAATAATCATAAATTCCGTTTTCGCTACATTCAAGCTTAGCTTATTTGCTAACAACCACTGATGTATATTAGTGAGTTCAGTGTTGATGCTTGGTTCCAAGTCTCCTACATTTTTACCATGAACGCTGATGCTGGTATCATCAGCAAACATTCTTGTTATGGCTTGCGCCAAACAATTTGGTAAGTCATTAATATACAGGAGAAATAAAAGTGGGCCTAAATTACTGCCTTGTGGTACGCCGCAGCTCACAGTACAAGGCTCAGACAGACTTCCGTTAACACTGCACAGCTGAGACCTCGTCAGTAAATAAGAACGGAACCACTTGAGTGAGCCTTCATCTACACCATAATTCGATAGTTTGGACAAAAGAATTTCATGATCTATGGTGTCGAAGGCTTTTTGGAGGTCTATGAAGATAACTCCGTTAAGTAGTCCCTTGTCTATATTAACTGACCATTCGTTCGTTGCTTCGAGCAACGCGGTGACAGTGCTGTGCAGGGAACGAAAGCCTGACTGGCATTCCGTCAATAACTGGTTTTCATTCAAATAATCGTATAGTTGATCATAAACGATCTTCTCAAATATCTTTGAAGCAGTGGGAATGACCGAGATTGGGCGATAATTGTTTAGGTCAGTTTTCTCCCCTTTTTTAAATATAGGCGTTACTTTCGCTATTTTCCACTCCCTAGGAAAAATGCCCATTTTAATAGATTGTCGAAAAATCACAGTGAGAGATGGTCCCACTATAGAAGCGGACATTTTTAGCAATTTGTTGGGTATGTTATCCAAGCCTGCAGCTTTCTTTTCCTTTATACTTCCTAACAAATCGCAAACAGTTTGCTCACTTGGAGGTTGGATAGAGAAAGTTTTACCGGTTGCAGGTTTCAGAAATGATTCAAATTTAATGTCAGATGGAGGTAATTTGTTGGCTAGAGTCTGACCTATACTTGTGAAATGTTCATTGAAAATCTCGGCCATCTCACTTGGTGAGGTTACTGATTTATTGGCAACTTTAATTTCGGAAACGCCGGAAAATTTGCTAGCCTTTCGAGCACTTAGATCATTAAGGAGCTGCCATGTTTTCCGAGGATCAGATTTATTTAGGGCTAAATTTTCCGTAAAGTATTTTTTCTTCGCTAATCTAATTTCGTTATTAATCCTGTTTCTCGATTCTTTGTATTTTTTCCAAAATAGGTCACTGTCAGTGGAGATTGCTTTCCTTTTCAATTGGTCACGTGACCGCATTTTCTGTATTAGCTCCGTTGTGATCCATGGTGAGTTTTTCCTTCCCACACGCTTGTGGCGAACAGGCAGGTGGGAATCAATACACTTGGTTAGCAAGGTTTTCCAGTGAATCCACATATCATTCGGATCATCGTAAGACTTAATGTCTGACCATGGCAGTTGTTTGAGATCACTCAAAAATTTGTCTTGATCGAAATTTCTGAAGTTACGTACCTCAATTTTGCGAGCCTTTGACGGCTCGTAATGAATTTTTCTCGTCATGAATACTAAAGAGTGATCACTGATGCCAAGATGATACACACCTGACTTACTAATTTTGTCGGGAGTGTTTGTCACACATAAGTCAATTAATGATTTAGTGTTATGCGTTACACGTGTTGGCTCATTTACTAACTGATAAAGCCCATAGATATCCAAAATATCGATTAAATTAGATGAAGCTAGGTTCGTTCTCGTTAGTTCTAAGAGATCGCAATTTATATCACCTAACAAATAATAATCGAGATTTGTCTTGTCAATGCTATCTATGAGCTTTTCAAATGTCGTGAATAACTCGAGGGGTGAGTTGGGAGGGCGATACCAAGTACTAACTAAGAATGATTTTGATCGTGGCTTAAAGATTTCTATAGTGATGAGTTCTAAGATCCCATCATCAAAGTCTTCGCGTCTTTGATAACTCAGGTTGTTTCTCATGTAAATACATACGCCTCCTCCGTTTCTACCATTCTGAGATCGATCTTTTCTGACAATATCGAAACCCTCTATATGTAACTCAGAATCCATAATGGTAGAGTCTAATTTAGTTTCATTGATTGCCAGGATATCAATTTCGGGAGATGCGGCGAGAAACACCCGTAATTCATCAATGTGCGCAACTAAGCTATTAATATTTAAGGAAGCCATTGTTAAACCACGACCAAATATTTTGTCTAAATTACGTGACTTACCCTTGTTCCCTTTCTCTATGGGCTCCATGACATTTAGTTCCTATGTCTTCTTTAAGAAATTAATAAAATTGGTTGCAAACTGTTTGGTTCCTGATCTATTTAGATGGAGCCCACTCCGGTTTAGATGTTCGTCAGGCTTGATGTTGGAATGTTCTATATAGTTCCAGTTGTTCCTTTCGCAAAGCTGTTTGATGATGGTGTTGGCTTCTTTTGCCTTTCTGTTTAGAAAGGATACGTGTGGACGGTCGTATCCGCAAATTTTCGAATACGCTGACGTAAACACGATTTTGCGCATGCTCAATAAGAAAAGCTATCCATCAAAGGGACTAGCGTGCATCAGGGCGGATCAAGAAATTTCCGGATACGTGTGGACAGCGAAAACGATTCGAAAACGATTCGAATACGCTGCGTGTGGACGCGAACATTTTCTTATCCGGAAAAAAAAATTTGCGGATACAAAAATTTGCGGATACGTGTGGACGGGGCCTTAGGCTATTATATTTCAATTAGACGGGGACAGTCGTACTTCCCTCTGAAGGATTAGCATTACCTCACCATCCATAGGCAAAGGTTCAAGACGACGGGTCGTTTTGGAACTGGCGGTCCGTAAGATCTTTTCTGTAGATAATGGTAAACTGCAGCGTTGATCAACATGCCCAATACTGATATGCAGCCTTTCGAAAAACGTTGCTCGGAGATCAGAAATCTGAGACCGAGTGGGGTTGTTGGGGACTTGAGGGTTGTATACAGTGTATACATAAAAGCTATTTCATTTTTCTTTTTAACTTTTATTGGTGTAAGTGACAAACATAATAGAATGTTTTTGACCGCTGTTTGATATCACGGAGAGTCACTCTCTGTAAATCAGTTTCTTGGAAATCCAAAAATGCATCACGTCTCGCGATTGTCTTTCATTCAGCCGGATGTTTCGCCCACAAGTCAGTTTAGCGCACACCGTTTAGCCCACGACCGTAAGTCTCTTCGTCCACACGACACGTCCACACATGTCATATGAATATACACTTGAAAAGCTTTATGAAATAGAATTTATGTAATTTTAAGTCCATCAGAGCAATGACAGAACTTTAGAATAGCATTAATTCCAGTTATCGCGATGAAAGTCAAAGATCTATCGCGCTGTATCTCGCGCTGTGTTGTGCAGTTGTGATTCGCGAACTCGGATGTCAATGAAAATGACACATCAAAGCATTGTAAATGTCAATAAGGCCTAAACTCATGGCTGAACAACATACTTTACGAAATTGTTTTACCAGCTGGAGAGTCAGTCATCGCTAAAGCCAGCTTTCGCTTATAGCCGCCATATTTAATTAATGCTGCATTATGCATCGCGCTGAGACTGGGTTCTAGTTACCTTGCATGTAGCCTCCGCCTCCTTTGCAGCCGTTCTTTAATAGGTAAGAAGCAAATGACTACGTTTTTTTGTCATCATTAATATGTCATTTACAAATGTACAATTCAATTTATTGGAAGTACACAATTTATTTACAAGCAAAAAATTTCAACAAATGCATGAAGCCTACAATTGCCCTAATTCACTATGACGTCACATCAAAACAATCTTCAACAATCTATTTAAACGCAAAGGATCATGGTCGTCGGAGGGTGTCAAATCAACGCAAATTCACCGAAAATTGATCTAAATCCCGTATCAATCCACGAAGTAAAGAAGAGAAGTAAAATAGCCAGCAAAAATTAAACTCTCAGAATATCTTTTAGTACATACAAGAGAATATTAAGTAAGTTACTTCATATTCTCTTGGTACATATGAACACATATTATATTTGAAAACCAGGCCATTTTAGATTAAACTGTTTCGCTAGGAGCAAATTTTGTTGAATTTTCTATTGGATTTGGCGATTCTATCCCCCACATAAACAAGCAATGACGTCATAGTGAAATAGGGCAATTAAGCTTAATGGCCAAAACTGAACATGCTTTCAAAAGCTGAGCCGGCTGATTTCTCATTCTTAGATTAATCCTCCCATAGTTTTAACACTTTACATTGCAAATTACGATATTTCTTTCTCTGTATTCTTTTAAGTTTTTCTTCTGAACTAGTTTCATCTGTAGCCCCACAAGGTTAGCTTAGGTTTATCAAACGACAATAGAAATTGTGAATAAGTAAATTATTGTTCTCTGCTCATGAGAGGTGTGTCGTAGTACTGAGCCCGTTAAGGGACACTCATAAACGCGCAACTATTTTTGAAAAATCCCGAGTTACTAGTGTGAAAATCCCGACTTACGAAAATCCCGACTTACGAAAATCCCGACTTACAAAAATCCCGACTTACGAAAATCCCGACTTACAAAAATCCCGACTTACGAAAATCCCGACTTACAAAAGTCCCGACTTACGAATATGCACGTGCCCGTCGTTATCAACATGGCGGATATGGGGGACATGGAAGACACCGTCACCGTCGACAAGGTAAGTTTTAATTTTTTCCTTAGTGAGAAGAAGCACAATTTCCTTCTTATTCAATTTAGATTTTGAAGAGAAAAGCAAAATTAAAACTTACCTTGTCGACAGTGACGGTGTCTTCCATGTCCGCCATGTCCGGCATGTTGATAACGACGAGCACGTGCATATTCGTAAGTCGGGATTTTTGTAAGTCGGGACTTTTGTAACTCGGGATTTTCACACTAGTAACTCGGGATTTTTCAAAAAAAAGTTGTCAGCGTTTATGAGTGTCCCTTAACGGGCTCTGTAGAGGTGAGAAAAATAGGAACAATACATGATCGCGTGTATTGTTCGTAAACATTGCCGCGTATTGAGGTACACCCTAGCAAACAGCAAACAAGCGACGACTTATTAGTGATGCCGTGATTTTAATAATTATAAAAATCTTCGATAAGATTAAATAATCATGTTTTTAATAAAGATTTTCTTCAGAAAGCCACGATTTGTTTCGAAAATCTGACCGATTGTTGGTTTCACTTCATTGACGAGCATTTTAGTCCACACAACAAAATCGTTTGCGTCTGAACTTTTCAGTCTTTCGTGGTGTTTTTCCTTACCCATTAATCGCCTTGATACTTACAAAAACCTTCGATAAGATTAGATAATCATGTTTTTAATAAAGATTTTCTTCAGAAAGCCAAGATTTGTTTCGAAAATCTGACTTGTTGGTTTCACTTCATTGACGAGCAAGTCTTTACACTTTTATTGCCGTCACTCCGTCAACAACAAAGTCGTTCGCGTCTGAAGTCAATTCTCAGCGCTTTGACTTTCATCGAGACAACTGGAATGCTATCCTAAAAGTTGCTTTGATGGACTTAAAATTACATAAATTGTATTTCATAAAGCTATTGATGTGTATATTTATATGACAAGATATCGTGTGTGGGAAATTGATTTGATGGTGTGGGCTGACTTGTGGGCTAAACATCCGGTAACCCTGCACACTATAACGAAAATATTAAAGAAAATACATTCGCAAATTCCTTTATTTTAATAAAGAACACTGCTGTTGTTTCTGATATAAAAATTCCTTTCTCATTCAGCACGAAGTTTTGAAATTCAAAATAAATAAGGACAATATTTGATAACGTAATGCAAATAAACACAATAGAAAATCAGATATTGCTTTACTTTATACTGAAGCATTTATGTAATATACCGCGTACACTAGAAGTTTCAATATTCCTGTAATATTAAATTTTTGCTCGTAGGCATTTTTTAGGCATTTTTACGTGATTTTTTAATACTTTAAAATTAGATAAAAAATTACTGTATGGTTCAGTTAAGAAATAAATTAAAAATATATAATATAATACTGTATGGTTCAGCTAACTGAAGTGGGCTTCTTAGAAATTTATTTTTAATTTGCAATATGACGCGCATTCCTGAAATTAATCAATGAGATGTTTATTGAGCCTTATAAATACCTCTCCACACGCATTTACAGACAAACGTCAGTCCCACGTCCTTGGAGCAGCAGAAAGAAGAAAGAAAGGAACTACGAAGATGACTACAAACAAACCAGGCAAGAAAAAGATGTTATTGAGATGGACGCATGGCGTCGGGAAAATGCTTTTTATCATACTGGTATTCGTACAGGCCATTGCACTTGCTAGATATCCAAGCATCTATTGGAAAAGCGAATGGGGTAACATAATGCTGATTGTGATGCTACCAAGTGTGATAGTATGGTACCAACACAAAAAGAAGACAGATGAGCAACAGATAGATCAGCTATGGAAGGTATGGCTGGCCTATATTATTCCTCTTACGGTAATGATTAGTGTAATATTTGGAGGCTTGAGGTCAAAACTTGACAAGACTCACTTTTTTGGACCCAACATTCTGAGGATGACTATGTGTATCACTCCTGGAATTGCTTTACTTCTCTTTATAACTACTTCAAAAGCAAGAAAACACTACAGTGAACTTGTAGTAGTGCTGTGTGGGAATGTCGCCGTAGACTTGTTTGATTACGTGGAAGTTCTAACGGCTCTTCTCCCCCAAAGTGGGTCAGTTTATCTTTCTGATGCCATTGCTTGCCCCACAATAGCATTAGTTCTTGTCAGTCTTTTACTCTCTGTCATGGAAATAAGCGAGAACAAGCTTCGAGAAGGTAGGATCGAAAAAAATGAAAAACTGTATCTCTGGCGATTGATTCTAAAAATACCAGTCAACCTCACGCTTCTTATCATTCGACTGGTTGTGTGGTTAAAACTCAAACACGATGCTTCTATCTTCATTGCGAAGAATATGATCATTATTTTGATCATGATTTACAATATTGTGCTGTACTTCTTGGACAAAAAAGAAAACACAAAAAAGGAAGAGTCGCCGAGCAACACTGGAAATGGGCAGTGCCACCAAACAGAAAGCCTTGGGAACGGAACTGCCAAATCCAAGAGCCAAGACTATTACAATCAAGGACAAAATGTAGAAGCATGTGGCATTTAATATTTCTTGGAACTCAAAATTGGTTATCAGTTGCGGTTTTAGCTAGTCTCCCACACAGCCGAGACAAGGCAGAAAAGCGACAAGCCCGCTAATTTCACGATTTTTTTATTTAATTGTGTTTAATACTCTACATTTTTAAGCGTTTCATTTGCGTGACTGCTGCTCGAAACTTGTGACGAAACTTAATCGAATCATTAGAGTAAATCTACTTATTTGTATTCACGAAAGGGATCAGTTTTTCTGCTGATCAAAACATCACCTCTCCCAAAGTACAAGGCTGTATATCTCAAATACGTCGCATTTGATATTTTGCTATTTGGCCCCAAAGAACGTGTTTACAAAATATTGAGCTTAAATACGTAAAATGGCGAAAGGCCAAAAACCGTTTTTCTGCCCTGTCCACAGCCGAAGCTTTGCGTGACGACACTGAAAGCAGCTGTGGGGGAGACTAGGTTTTAGCTGGCTGTCCTTGTAAAATTCATGCATGTGTAGCAAACGAACTAGAGAAAATAACTTACACACCAAGATTATAGACCATTTTTTGTAGCTAAAGTAAAGGTGCTCTTTCTAGCACTGTTATAGGTTTCTGTTGTTAATTTGTGGCTGATATTTTGGAGAAGGGTCTATTAGGAATTCAGAATACCTAGAGTGCTTTTAGTCTCACTGTTGAATAGGTGACGTCAACTAAATTAGATAAGTTATCAATTACT
Organism: Actinia tenebrosa; assembly: GCF_029948245.1. Classification (NCBI taxonomy): domain Eukaryota; kingdom Metazoa; phylum Cnidaria; class Anthozoa; order Actiniaria; family Actiniidae; genus Actinia; species Actinia tenebrosa. The sequence continues at coordinate 14,207,784 of NW_028292580.1, read as the reverse complement.
GTTTTAGCTGACGTCACCCAATTTTGAAACTACGAGTAAACAGCTACTGAGATCAGGGGGAGAAACGATGGTACAAATGAATGCCTATTCACTCATTCTCTGGTAAAACAACCCCCCGGATCAGCATGACCGTTATTTGCAGCGCTTTTACTATTTTAGGTGACGTCAACTAAATAGTTATCTAAGTTAGATAAGTTTACCTAACTATTCAACAGTTTGAATGAATGCACTCTATTAATATATACCTAATTAATTTACTTCTCAGTTGTAATGTTATGTTGTTAAAAAAAATATCATGATACACTTTAGCAATGCAATTTATTAGTTGTCAAAATTCTATTGTGGTTTGATAATGAAATTAGTTTTATTCATTTCACTTTTTGACAAAAACTGAACGTGAGCAAAACTAAAGAACAGTCATCCATAAAGGCTACGTCAATAAAGTGTTCATTGGCTTAGAACCGAGAAATACAAACCAATTATGTAAATTGATTCAAACCTAAGTCACAACTAGTGTTCAACTATCCTCCACAGTGCAGTCAAAGACGGTAGGAATTCTGGGGAAGACTTCACCATGTGGAATACCCTACCAGACGGTCGAGGGAAGTTTCCCTTGGTAGAAACAAATGGATTCTGGTGGCTAACTAGCGCTAGCGGTTATTAATTTCTCGCTCAACTTTGAACGAGTTGGATATTCGGTGCTAATTTGCTGCTTGGGAACTAGGCAAAGCATAATAGTAATTTTTCTTTTGTTACCCCGGAGCCTCGACTCAGATTGTAGCGTAGGGTAGTAGCATGGGTGGCGTTCGCGGCTAACGCGTCGTCTTTCACCGCTATGAGTCCAACGCCTCGGGTCGCTGGTTCGAGCCCTGCGGTCGGCCGTTGTGTTGTATATGCTACGAGGGGTTTCTCCGGGTTCTCCGGTTTCCTCCCTCCATAAAAATCAACATGTGAGTTGAGTGTTGTATGTTGTAAATATATAACGTAGTTGTAAGGACAATATTTCATAACGTAATGCAAATAAGCACAATAGAAAATCAGATATTGCTTTATTTTATACTGAAGCATTTATGTAATATACCGCGTACACTGACTAGAAGCTTCAATATTCCTGCAATGTTAAATTTTTGCTTGTAGGCATTTTTTAGGCATTTTTACGTGATTTTTAAATACTTTAAAATTAGATAAAAAATTACTGCTAAGCTAAAAAAAATAAAATAAATTTAATATAAATACTGTATGGTTTAGTTAACTGAAGGGCCGTTTCTTATTAGAAATCTATTTTTAGTTTGGGTCGACGTCTTCCTGAAATTGACCAATGAGATGTCAGTATTGAGCCTTAATGATACCTCTTTGCACGCACATTTGCAGACAAACGTCTGTCCGCCGTCCTTGCATCAACAGCAAGGAAAAAAGACTGCAGCTATATCAAGATGACTACAAACGAACCAAGCAAGAAAGAGAAGGTATTGAGATGGACGCATGGCATCGGGAAATTACTTTTTATCATACTGATATTAGTACAGGCCATTGCACTTGCTAGATATCCAAGCATCTATTGGAAAAACGAATGGGGTAACATAATGCTGATTGTGATGCTACCGAGTTTGATAGTATGGTGGTACCAACAAAAGAAGAAGACAGATGAGCAACAGATAGATCAGCTGTGGAAGGTATGGCTGGCCTATATTATTCCTCTTATGGTAATGATAAGTGTAATATTTGGAGGCTTGAGGTCAAAACTTGACAAGACCTTTTTTTTTGGACCAGACATTCTGAGGATGACTATGTGTATCACTCCTGGAATTGCTTTACTTCTCTTTATAACTACTGCAAAAGCAAGAAAACACTACAGTGAGTTTATAGCAGAACTGTGTGGGAATGTCGCCGTAGACTTGTTTGATTACGTGGAAGTTCTAACGGCTCTTCTCCCCCAAAGTGGGTCAGTTTATCTTCGTGATTCCGTCGCTGGCACCACAATAGCATTAGTTCTTGCCAGTCTTTTACTCTCTGTCATGGAAATAAGCGAGAACAAGCTTCAAGGAGGTAAAATCGAAAAAAGTGAAAAACTGTATCTCTGGCGATTGATTCTGAAAATACCAGTCAACCTCACGCTTCTTATCATTCGACGGGTTGTGTGGTTAAAACACAAACACGATGCTTCTATCTTCGTTGCGAAGAATATGATCATTATTTTGATCATGATTTACAATATTGTGCTGTACGTTTTGGACAAAAACGAAGACAGAAAAAGAAAGATCCAAGAGAAACACTAGAATACAGTTTCACAGAACGGGAAGCCTTGGTAACTGAAAAGTGAAGGAAAAATGAAGGCAGTGTTCCCTAGTCTGGGGAAGGTCAAGAGGTCGCTGATAGAAGCACAGGGAGCCCAATTTAGATTAAAGTGAATGGTGAAAATAAAATCGGAAAAATTAAATAATTAATTATTTTGTTAAATTCGAGATCAAGATAATGTCCTCCGTAATGCGGAAGAGTAAAAAAATAAATATAAAGTACACTAGAACATTTTTTTCGCTCGAGCCTTTGTTTTTCTATATAATATCCCTATATGATTAATTTTCCTTTTAGTAGGCCCTACATATTTTCAATCGTGTCTAGAAATCAAAGGACGTGTGGAAATGCAACGTTTTCTGTTGTTTACAATAGAGGCCTAAGTGGTCACGTCTTATAATCCAAAAAAAGTTCGCATCTGTTTCTTCTAAAAGCCTGTGTATTGTTATATTTTACATCTAAGTCTCTCGATTGCAAGCGCATCTAGTTCTTTGTAACGTCCATTTACTTTTTTGAAGCTCCAACAAGCTAAAGTACCAATGGACTAATAAGATGCGCTTCTCTCCAGAGTATATCTGACACCGCTATTCCGTTCTTAGCCTGAATCATGTCATTTACTAATTGCATTCTATTTTATAAACATGAATTCAATATCATAGTAGAGTATAAAAATTTATTATATAGATATCGATGAAATACCAGGTTTTCTCTAGTGTCGAAAACTTGATATCTTTCACCAGTGGAAGATACTATATCTTTCACACGTGAAGATATCGTTGTTGACATAGTAACGTATTTTAATAAAGAATTTTTGAGCTTTTGTTTTATTTAAGTTTCATCGATATCTATATAATAAACAGAACATTACATGGCCGCTTGGAGATACGAATTTTATTTTCTCAATTTAGATATAGCTGCGGTCACTAGTGAGATATCAATTGAAACTCGAAGATAAAATTCGTATCTATATTCGCCCATGTATTGTCCTCTATATATCGTGTAAGTTTTGAAAATACTGCCGCTAGAGCTACTGAACTCAACCATTTTGGGTCAGATATGAAAATACTCGCTGCTAATACTGCTCTAGTCAAATGACCCTTAATCGTGAGACAAATGAATAAGTATCATCTATTACTACTTTCCGGAGGCGGAAGGGGGAAAAACAAAATTTGCAAACACAACTGCAGTAAGTACGCTTCTAACTAAGCCTGAACTGCGATCTCTGCAAGCAGACCCAGAGACCATGCGGGGCACCCCGCAAATCGATGAGCTCTCGTTCGAGATACCTCTGACTGACTGCGCAAGCTTGACTCGATTTTTACTTAGACTGAATTACATTCAGCCACATATAAATGAGGTTAAAATTAGGATCAAAATAACAACAAAAAATGTTTAGCTCACATTATAGCATTATAAATAATAAATGTTTTAGGAGATCCCAATATACCCTCATCTATAGTGGCGGCCACAAAGTAAGGTGAGTTAAAAGCTATACCAGCACTGCGGCCAATATAACCTCTACAATAAAATGAATTTTTGTAGTGTTACTAAAGTAAAAGTGCTCTTTCTAACACTGGCATGTGTTAGCTTGTATAGGTTTTTAATGCCGTTTAATCATTTGAATTTGTGGCCGCCGTTTTGGAGAAGGGTCTATTTTCTATTTGGTTCCAAGAAATTCATGTGATACTTCATGGAATTCAGACCTAATACATTTACCTTGTATTTACTTCATCAGATGTGTTTTTATGGCGTTAAACGAAATTAATGAACTTTAATTTAATTTGAAAAAATTTTTTATTTGTTGTCAAAAACCTATTTTCGTAAGATCATGAATTTTGTTGGAAAACACTTTTTGACATAAAAACTTAACGTGAGCATAAGTAAAGAACACTTATCCAAGGCTACTTCAGTAACGTGTTAGAATGGAGCCATTTAACCCGTGAAATAAAAAATACTAGTCAACGTGTAATAGTCAAATAGACACAAAAGAAAACAATGGAATTAGGGTCTACTAAAATGTATTAGTCTAATATCTATTTCACGGGTTTAATGACTTCACTCTATTAGCTTTGAAACAAGAAATACTATCTAATTATCTAATTAATCTAATTAATCTAATTAATTGCATTCAAACCTAAATGACAACTGCTCAGTGCAGTCTAGCAATAGGGGCTATTTATTTTTCGCTCAACTTCTTGAGCCAAGAGTAAAACTATTTGGATACTCAATGCTAATTTGCTGCTGGGGAACTGGGCAAAGAATAATTCTGTGCTTCAGAATGCAGTCTTTTTGTCCGCGTTTTCTTGCTAATTTTTCTCTATAATGTTATATGGCACAAGATAAGGTCATTCTGAAGATTCATGTTGATGTTCGCTGTCATGGCAGACAAACAGATCACTTTGATATTTTTGGTATTTTAATAGTAAGTCTCGCTTAGTCTATAACGTTATCCTTTTCAAGAGTTCTGAGGTGAAACGAGTCAAATCCAGCCAATGGGAAGTCTTGCGATTGTGTGCGATTGTCTGATGCATATTCATTTTCACTAAAATGCTTCGAAGGTGAAGGAAATTTAGTAGAGCTATGACTTACAAGTTGTCGATCATGAAATGTTTAACATCACCATCTTCGTGGCTGTTCACCTTTCTTCTGATCATACAGGGGGGTTTGTTCGCTCAGTACCCGCGTGAATACTTTAATAGCACGTGGTGGGCTCTATCTCAGTATATCCCTGTCCTGAATCTAACTGTGTACATCTGTATATATACACCTATATACATGTTCCGTGTATACGTATGTATATGTATTTATCCATCTTAATATATACCTGTCACTGATATGTACATATGTATATATGTATATACATATACATCCTATATTATACACATATACACTTTTAATGCATAGACACTTTTGTATATGTACTCATAGACACTTGTACATATACACTCTAGTCAACAGTGAGTCCCGGGCTGACCTTCCATATAGTGGATGCAAAAATGAAGATGACAGTGTTGAGTTCCAGGAATTTTTGGCTGGTTTTGAGAACAACAGACGACGGGACTTTTTGGAACTGAGCCCCCGAAATGCACAAGCACTACCCAGGAGAAATTATTATTTTTAGGCTTTTATATCGCAATTAGACGGGGAAAATCTCTCTGACGGATTAGCATTACATCAACATCCATAGGCAAAGGCTCCAGCAGGAGACGAGTCTTTTGGAATTGGTCGTCCTCCGAAATGCGAAAACACTACCGAGGATACATCGAGGAGAAAGCACTACCGAGGAGAAATCCTTATACGTTAGTTTAGTTAATACATTTTGTCCCAGTTAGACGGGGGAAAATATCTTACTTCACTCAGTAGTCATTCCCCTTCCGTGCATTCCCGGTTAAGAAAAACGTACAGCACACTCAGTAAAAAAAAAAAATCGCATTAAAAAAAACCCTGTATGAATTTTGTATTACTCAATAGCATCATAAAGATTCGGATTAGACATAAGTTGTTTCATTATTTCATTGGGTTTTTTTTTCGTCTGGTAGGTACTCGTTAGGGGAATACCCCATTAGTGACGCTGTACGTCTAAACATTTCTGTTATCTTTATTCATTAGGGAAATATCCCTGGCATGGTTCACGCTGTAATAAGCAGTTAGATTGAAATAGAAATTTTGATAACCCAATGTTTCCTTTATGGTTCTTTTTTATTTCATTTTTAAGTTTTATGCAATGTATAGCGAGAAAAATATTTCTTAGTCTTTCGGGGGGGAAATCCTGTGCGCCAGAAAAATTAACACTGTAAATGTCTTTTTGTGTGTTCGCTATTTTTCCATCTAGTTTTAGAGTATTATTTGTCACTCATGTGTTAGCGGGCAAATCAGTGCAGGCTCAAAAGAGCTTAGCTTCTTATTACAGCGCTTCTCAATCACAAAAATCGATGCAATTCCATGTGGCGACTAAATAGAGTTTTGGTAGACGTTAATCTAAGTTTTTCCAAGACATTGTCAGAAAACACATACCTTTCAAGTGCATATGGAATGTCATGGAAACGACGTGATTGACGTCCAATCAGAAGACAGTATTTGCTGATCTATTGGTGTAAGTTTCTATAGTGTAATGACCCTCAAGTTTCTTGGAAATCTATTTTAGGAATTACGTAGTACTCGCCATTGTGTAGTTAACCAATAGTATTTCAATATGATAGGTATATATATAAGTAAACTTTATTCAAGCTTCATTTACTGTGTCAAGACACAAGCTCACAATGTGCTGCAAACATTTAAACAAGCAAGATGTGCAAAAATGGACAGCACGTATTGGACGATTCTCGTACTCCATAGCTGTATTTGTACAAGCCGTCTTGTTTTCCCAATACCCAAGCATCTATCGTAAAGAAAAACGTTTTAACGCCCTCTTTTTGTTAGCATTACCAACTGTCATTGCTGCCTTGGTTGTGATATTGAGGAAAAGTGAACGAGAAGTCAAATGGCTATGGTTAGTGTGGTTCCTGTACGTCTCTTGTCTGCTCACCCCGATGGTTGGCTTTATATTTGGGGATCTAAGAGATAAGCTTGACACTAATGAGTTTTTTGGGCCAAATATCCTGAGGATAATAATCTGTGGCTCCCCTGTTATTGCTGTACTTTTGTTTGTATCAGCAAAAGATGCAAGAAGAAATGGCGACCTGGTCGTTCAACTGTGTGGAGGTATAGCACTGGATTTGTTTGATGATATTGAAGTCTTGGAGGTGTTACTACCACAGAAGGAATCATCCCTCACCCACCTACCAAAAGGTTTACAAATCAGTATCATCGTCTGCGTTTGTGCAAGCCTTCTTCTTTCGCCACTGGAAATTGCAGAAAATAAACTCATCGATTATGGCCAATACAAACCTCGAAAGACGCTCTACCTTTGCCGAATTATTCTTCAGATGCTTTGCGTGAACTTGACGTTGCTTATTATTCGAATGGTGGTATGGCTGGAGTATAAACACGACGCTTCGATATTCATTACAAAAAACTTAATCACAATAGTGATTGGGATCATAACCATTGCAAGATTGCGTTGCGGCTTCGATGAACCATAGACAATTACAGTTTAATGATTAAAAGACAAGCTGCAAAAACAAGAAACGTTTACCTTTTTTTGCCTTACATTTATCGTAATATTGGCCTAAGTAAGAAACCTAAAATCTTTCATTTACTGAACAGTGGCTTTGATAAGACAGCGCATAGCGATGAGACCGCCCTAAACATTGTGTTAATGTGCTAGGTAAGCAGTGTTGAACATTGATTTCTGAGAAACACACCGTAGATACTTCAGAATAAGAAATGTATGTCATTGTTTTCCCACATATTTATAATCATGTAAACATAGATTTATACATTTCACAAAGTGATTTATCTTATTTCTTTGAAACATAATCTTAAAGAATATTACTTTATTTTTTAAATAATAAAAATGATTACTTGTGAGAAAATTGTTATAGGTTGTTTGCTTGACAAAATCGAGGAGTTTCCCCGGCTTTCTTTATGCAGATTTCTTGAGCATTGTGAAACTGACGTGCTTTGAGTATATGAAAAACCATGCAAGCTGAAGAGTAGGTCAGACGGAAATGTCTCTTGGAGCCATCAAAGTAAGAACTGCTCGATAGTGGGAAACCTTCAAATCTTTGTCATTTGCATTCCAGAAAACTCGTAATAAAACAGAATATCAAAAACCTAGCAAATGGACATTCTTATGTTGCTAGCTCTTATATTGCCTTTTTTAATCTGAAAAACTGAGATCTTATATTCATGGTTCTTCTGGAGCAGGTATATGGGAATCAACTTTATTTTTTTTCAAATATAAATTTGGCCGAGGAAATGATAAATTGGTGTTTGGGTCCTTGAAATGAGGTCACACCGTGAACGATTTCACTGCACTGGAAAAGCATCGTCATCGTCGCGTCTTTTTTTTATAATCATCATCATCATTAGCAGTAATATCTTGAAAAGTAAAAACGTTGTAAGTACAGATTTTTAAAATAAAGGGAAAAAACCCAGTAAATTTATGTTCTTGTAAAAAAAAAGCAGCAGCAACAGCAACAGCAGCAACAACAAAAACAACAGCAATGATGTAACAACATCATCACAAGATAAAGCTTAATCAATACCCATACCCACCCCATACCACCACCATAACCTCGTTCATAATTACAATATATGCCATTGCTTCACGAAGCGTCCGAGAAAGCACATTTGAATCTAGTTACTGAATGTTACTCATCGGCGCTGTGTACTTCTAAGGGGCACGTTGTAATCTTTACTACACCATACCACAGCAGGACCAAAGTTTAATTCATAATTTACGCTGTATATGGATCATCGCTGATAGTGTCCTATAGACCCCTTACGGCATGTCGGAATGCAGCTCAAATTGGAGGGCACAACAATAGGTTTACAATTCTCGTGAGATTGAAATTCGTGCCCCTTTGACGTCACATGCAAAGGGTCTATCTATATACACTCAGTACATTTGCATTCAATTGAATGTTACTCATCTTCATCAGGGCATCCACATAACCTAAAGACGCTGCACACTTCAAAGGAACACGTTGTGATCTTCAGTGCATTCTTGACTAAAAATATGGAAGCCTCCTGTGCAAATTTCAACCAAAGCACTAAACGAACCGCAAGGAAAGCGCAGTTGGAAATGACGATTTGCAGGACAAACCTTGCTGTAAAAGGAGCCTTTAAAGTATGAGTCTTTCCAGAATCTTCCACGAAAATCTCCATCAACTCTAGTGGAGAGGCGATCAAACTTACGCATGCAAAGACTCCAACAGCCACTTTAAATTGATCTGGTATACCTTGCATTGTCTGTCTTTTGTACATAAGCATTTCCAAAATCTCTATGGAGTCGAACATTTCAAGGCTTATGTTGGCTGATAACTTCTTTAAAAGTTCACGATGTTTCTCTCTCGGGGGTCCTGTGTTGAGCATGAGGAGAACCAAAATAGGTGAAATGCTGATTGTTAGTTTTAAAGAACTGGATCCTAATAGTGTTTCCTTAGCATCAATGAATTCAACGACATCATTCAACATTATGCCAAGATAGGGTACTAAAGCGATCCATATGTGAGAGCCCAATACAAGCCAAAGATGATGAATCGAGCCTTTTTGCACCACAAATACAATCCATGCAAGGAGACCAGGAATGTAAAGAAATGCCATGAATGAGTATTCTGGGTGAGAATACTTGATAAAGAAGACGTTGAACAAGAAGCATTGGAGTAGCAAAAGTAAGACGAAGAGTACTCGCCCAACATGGACCATGATGCTAAGGCCAGTCATTCTTCCATCAAAATATCCTCTCTAACCTGTTAATTTCTGGTACCCTCAGTATCAGTTCGAGTCGTTTTCTTTCTTCTTTATGATCCATTTATCTTTAGGCTACTCTCAAATTTTTGACAGAAGCTGGTTTTATAATTCATTTTTCATGCCAAAGCGGGCCGAGTTCAGCTTTACATTTATCAAGACTTTGGCGTCCTCGACGTGAAATTCCTTCATTGACTTAAGTGAATTCTGTGGCCCTCACTATTTCTTGGAGGTTTTCTTTTCTGTGCCGGTTTACTTCTCTTTTCACCCTTCCTGGACGCTTTGATTTTGTTAATTTTTGACGCTATTCTTTTATCCGCCAACGGACTTGTCAAGTCATGATTTTTGGGGAACCCAGCAAGTTAATTTTTTTTCCAGAATTTCTCTTTTTTCCCGAAAATTGTCCCCTTGCATGTGTCTACCAGTTCGCAACTCTGGAAGGAGGACTTAGATTTATGAGCAATCGATTGTCGAAATTTTCCCTAAAAAGTGATTATTTATTCAACATGAATTTGATTATATAGCCTCTTACCAGTTTTTTCAGCCATGAAAAGGTTGGTTCTACGTCAATGCACCACCATGAAAGATTTCTAATCATTAGAAAAAACTGGTAAGAGGCTATATAATCAAATTCAGAGTCTGAGACTTTTGCCATCAGTCACGTGATAAGCTATGTTTCTTAACTGAAAGGTTGTTATTTTATATTTTGATTTCTTCCGTCCGTTCGTCCGTTCGTCCGTCCTTCTTTCCCAAATTTCGTTTTATTAAGGATAAGCTTATGCTTGTCATGCACCACTTCATCCATTGTGATAATTTATATGTTTTATAATTGTATCATTTATTCCCTGGTGATGGACTAAGCCTTAAAACTCGAAACTGTCTGGGGTAGTGAATTGCCGGCTTTCACTTGACGTCATTTCCTGTCTCCTGCGGAATGTTCATAAGCTGAATCATAAGTTTTCAATAGAATTCTTTCTGGCTGACAGCACATAGTGGCCAGTGTTGGCAGAAGGGTAGGTTCTGGAACGAGGTTGACTTAATCCTTAAAAAACCAGCTGCTGCATGGGTTACTGAAAAAAATAGCTTTTGAAAGCTAGAACATGATGCACACTTAAATAATATTCAACCAAAGAGAGTGAACTAAAACCTATTTGTCAGCTAATTTTGTGCTTCGAAGCTCTTCGATCAGCTAATTCTGCTGTCATGGTCAAAAGCCTCAGCTTCTGCTCATTATAACTACGAACATTCAATAACGATGCAGAAAATAGCAAAATTCTTCGTTTACATTGGAAGATTTATGCTTGTAGCATCACTGGTCGCACAGGCAGTTATCTTCTCCATGTACCCAAGCATCTACTACAAGAAAGAATCGTTTGTTTCTTTGATTGTCCTCGTGTTGCCAACTCTGATTGCGTATGGTGTCATTTCCTATAATTCTGATGATAAACCGACTTTAAACAGGCTATGGATCGTATGGGGTTTCTATGTGTCTACTTTTCTAATCCCAATGGTTGGCCTCATATTTGGCGGCTTAAGAGAGAATCTAGACAAGAACCAGTTTTTTGGGCCAAACATTTTGAAGATAACGATGTGTGGATCCGCTTTGATTGCTCTTCTACTGGTCTCAACGAGTTTAACGACCAAGTCGGATGATCAAAACAAAGAAAAATACAAGGATCTCATGATACGTCTATGCTGGGATATAGCCATGGATTTATTTGATGACATCGAAATGCTGGAAATGATTTTGCCTCAAAAGGAATCGCTATCCATCCCACTTGCATTGGATGCTATCATCATTATGTGTGTATTTTTGAGCTTTATTTTTTCGATCTTCGAAACATACGAACAAGCACTAACCGTAGAAGACCCATCTAAAAGCTATATTCATGTATGTCGACTTGGTATTCAGATGTTATTGGTAAACGTAGTACTGCTTGTTATTCGTTTGCTTTTGTGGCTCAGATACAAACACGATGCATCTATTTTCATTGCAAAAAACGCCATGAAAATTTGGATTTCCATCTTGGAAATTCTGAAACACTTTGGCTTTTATGATGACGAGGCAATTAAAGGAAGAAAACGCGAAGGAAATCAAAATAACGCGCAAATGCCCAATGATCAACCAAGAAGGGACAACCTCGGCATGGGAGTACCTTACCAAGATGATATAAACATTTAGGCACTGCCTAAAAGCGGAGCTCCCGATACGCAATTCACAGGGAGCCCAATTTAAATGAATCTGTAAGGTAAAATGAAATCGGGCCGGAAAAAATCTTCCTTTTTTTTATTAGAGATGAATGTTTCAATGTTTTTTGATTATCAGAAATAATAATAGTATTCTTTGATTGCGCGTTACGTAGTTGTTGTATTTTAACCCACAGAACAAGATTGCCGCATTTATTCTGCTTTTTATTTCCACATGTTATGCTAATTACATAGATGCACGCATAATAAGCGAAGGTAATATCTTACAGTCATTGCGGCCTCTCGGGGCAGCGTTGACGCCAGAGGCCTTTTCTGAGTTCGATAAAGAGGATCCATTGTGGTATAGCTCCGCTACAGACGACACCGGACATGATGAACAAAAGATGTTTCTACCCAAGCTACACCACAATGCATCTTGTTCGCTATCTCAGAAAAGGTCTATTTAAAAAAAGATTTCTCATTAGCATCCATTGTTAACGGCACCAAAATGGCCACTATGTTTTTGTCTTTTGACTGTCTTGGGAATGCTTGCAGCCCATCAATTGCTTCCTCTTAAATATTGCTATTTATAAAATTAGTGTTATTTTCATGATAATGAAAAAAATGCTTGTAAAAACAATGCTGGTAATTTCATGATTCTTTGTAACAATTATGATTCATTTGTACATGTTAATCAATCAATCAATATTTTATTCAGTACTTATTAATATAACACAATATTTAAATATTTACATTTATGAGAAATATGACATACATAAAAGTACGAGCTACCTATGATAACTTAAAAGTTAGACTAGATAGATAGCTACTTAGTACATAAATTTAAATTGTAAAAGCAGTTAGGTAGATGATACATTTTTCTATTTACATGGTATGTGTAGATACAAAAAGGATAATTCATTTATAAACGTGCAATTTAATTCATTTATAAACGTGTAACAAAACATAACTTGTTTCATATTTGGTTAAGCTAATGTTTCTTCAACCAAAAACAATTCCTTTCCGAGCTTTCGGACATTAGCGCCCATCTTCAGGGTCATTATAAATCATGTTTCATCTTTGTATCGAGATTCGCTATTTCAACAATTTATAAAATACTGTATCCATAAAATGAAGACTGCGCACTGTTTTAGATGACCGCGTTCTTGTACTTTTACTGTTGACTAAACTTATCATCCGTGAATGGAACTTTTTAGAGAAAAGTCCAAATAACCGCTGTGTTCCTTGTTTACAGACTCATTTATTAAGGGTTAGCCTCATTTCAGTATCAGAATAATATTCACAAATAGCAACGGTAAAGTAAAGAATAGACAACTTTAACAATAAAAAGCCTTTGAAAGTCCAATGACCTTCAATAGAACACGCGAATATTCTACACAAAGTCGAGTATAACCCTGAGCAACAGGGAACTCGATACTAGAGTATTTCCACTACATGGTCTATTATGCATGAAGCTATATAATTGATGACATCTTTATTGGTAACTGAACTTAAAAATCTGGATGTACTTTGGAAAAAGGGGGTCTGTGTGTCGGATAGATAAATAATATTTTTTGCATTTTTAACTGTGAAAGTGTTATAGGAGATGCCGCCTTGACCTAGCTATTTTTTTCCCCTACTAAACTACTATCTATTGTTTTTTTTTTCCCCTTCAAATTATCAAAGAAATGTTATTATCATATAATTATCCATAAAATACCTATATTTCTCCTTTTCGAAAAACTGATATTTTCACATGTGAAAATAACGTTATTTTCACATGTGAAAATATCGTTACCATGTGTATTTAAGCTATTAGTTAGTTAGTTTTAATAATAAAAACCTTATTAAGTTGATTTTATGGATAATTATATAATAAACAGAATATTACATGGGTGCTTGGAGATACGAAATTTATCTTCTCGTGTTTTCAACACTCGAAGATATATTTCGTATCTCCGCACGCCCATGTAATATTCTTTTTTTATGTATGTTGTTCACTCTCATCTGTTTCCTGACCGGTTCTTCAAGTCAGTGGTCATTCATTCATTTATTATTTTTTAAGATAGTAAGTAAACACGTTAAGACGTTCAAAACTTGCATGCTATAAAAATCTGCAATACTACAGGCTTGGTTTGATTTATGTTACGTAGTATCATAAGATAAGTTAAAATAGAAAGGAAAATGCATGAAAAAGAAAAATATAGAAATAGTGTTTTCCATTCCCTCCCGTGCGATACGAAAATCGTCAAACTATAATTCTCGTGAAAGCGTAAGAAATCCTAATATGAACAAAAATCCTAAGTTTAATGTGATATCTTCACGAGTAAATTACTATCTACTACATTGTGATTATTGGCTTACGATTTGAAGTTACCGTTAAGGCGTTGAATATATATTCATTTGTTGAAGCACAATATATTAATCATTATAGTATTTTCGAATTTAAAAAGACAAAAACCTCATACGTTTGTGTGTGTATGTGTGTGTGTGTGTGTGTGTGTGTGTGTGTGTGTGTTTGTGTGTGTGTGTGTGTGTGTGTGTGTGTGTGTGTGTGTGTGTGTGGCGTCGTCTTTATGATACTGTTTTCTCTAGAACATCATTTTACTCCTTGCACAATTTAAACTGTATTCTTTTTCTAATTTCCTCTATTACTCCAAAAACATGACTAGCTGAAACGTCAGTAGAGCTAAACACTTTTTCACATTCTTTAAGTTTCGCTTTTTATTCACGTGTTTTAACTATTCTAACAGGTTTGGTAACCTGTGCCCTCAAGACAGGTGCATGTTCATGTAAGCCTATTGAGTGGCTGGCGGGTTGGCTGGTTATAGGCTTGTGTGTCTTTCAATTAAAGAACAAAAGATATAGGAAACGAACCATCACCCTCAAACTTCTTTCGCGGCTCTCCAATCGTGTTTGTAAAGCTAGATATCGTCCTACGATTGATTCTGTAATGCTGCATTATCTTCTTAAAGTTATTACAGCGATAACCACGCAATAAAGAGCAAAAAGAGGAAACTTAGACAATCGAAAAAAAGGTTGATGTCAACAGCGGGAATGCGGAAATGAAACGATTGTTCTTCCTAGTGAATTGCTACTTATTCTTGGCGTTATTATTTCTCAAAAATTGTCAATCAAAACTTGAAAGTAAGTATGAGATATATGATATTTTATTAAATATATCCCTTTTTTGGTAATTATATTTTTTAAAGAAAATTTTAGGTTGTAGTGTTGTTTTTTTTCCTGAAAAAAATCTATACGTTTTTTTCTAGCTTCAAGTAATCACAAGCCCAGTGAAAGGAATTTGAAAGAGTTAGCTAAGGAACTTGAAAATAACTTCTTGAATCTATCAAATCCAATAAAAACGAAGCGTAAAGGTATGTTATGGTCTGAACGACGCTATGATACTGACAGTACCTATAACTGACGGCCATTGAAATTAATGATTATACGCGTTGGTATTGCGCTTTTGGATTGTTTATCGCCGACTGTCTCGTGCGCTGCACAAATTAGACCCAGCTAAGAGGAAATAAGTGTTGTAGAATATTAGGGACACCCCATCAGCCGAAATAATCAGACCAATTAAGCCAACAACTGTTTAGTAATCTAGTTCTAACGAAACCTTAGACTGAAATCCTTTGCTTTCCCGGTCAGTGGGGTGATCTTATTGGTAAGGTCACTTGTGTCACGTACAAGAATCGAAACGGGATCTGCAACTTGTCACGCAGTATTTACGGTTTATCGTCCTTTTTAAAAGCTTCCTTCCTTTTGGTCGATTGGGTCAGTCTTTTTAGTTACCCATAGGCCTCGCTTCTAAGTCTTAAAATGATACAAATATTTGAATACAGTTATCTATTAATCCAATGTTTGACTGTCCAGGACAATTTCAGTTAATGCCACCAAAGCTAGACATCATATTTGCCTTGGACGCAAGTCGTGGATCCTCAAAGGATATTTTTGAGTATCAAAAGAATCTTACCAAGGTGTTGATCGATAGCTTCAGCATATCACCTAGCAACGCAAGGGTTGCCATAGTTTCCTGTTCAAGCAACTATGTGCACTTTAATTTTTTTCTCGATGCTCATGTCAACAAGGAATGCTTAGTTGGTTTCATTCCTACTTTGAGGTTAGTTAGTTTGAATTTTGTATTTTACCACCCATAGGGTAATCTGAAGATTATTATCTGTTTCTTAGGAAGAAACAATACCGTACTTTATTGCTTAGCTGCTCATTTCAAAAATCCCTTTCTGTTTTTGATTTATATTTCATTAATCATATCATAATCATAATCATATTTTGCTCCCCCAGGTATCTGAAACAAGAAAGAGCGCTAGGAAAATGTCTACAGTCAATTTACTGGCAAGCATTTGTAAAAAGACATGCTATTCGGAAAGAAGCCAACAAAGTGCTGTTTATCATATCAGCCGGGAAATCATCTGATATGACTTCATCGGCTTCGTATGTGAAGAAACTCGAGCGAAGAGGTGTGAAAATATACGGACTAAGGTACCATTGTATTACTGCCGATTTGTTCAATGCTTGTACCTTGCGTAATAACTTGGGTCCAACTTCCGCACAAATTAACGTCCAAAAAAAGCTTTTTCAAAATGCGCGTATGTCAAATGTATCGCGTGCTCAGATTAGAGAATGAGGCATTTTCGAGCAAGATTTTAAGCGCGCGTAAGGAAAACACATAAAAATGTTTGACATTATATATGATAAGAAGGAATATTTTTTGTAATTACTTTTAGTTAAGAGTTTTAGAAACCTCCTATAACTATCCAAAGGTTTCTTATGAACGCTGTCCGAAAATGTCTCGTCTTCATGCCTGCGCCTGCGATACTATGAAAGCGCTCGCGCATAGTCGGAAATCGGTCTATTGCAACCACTGAAATTTTTTTATTTTACTTTATTTTATGAATCTTTGTTTTATCGCGCCTCATTATTCCCAAAACTATATTTTGCTGTGCACTGAGCGAGATTATACTATTAACCTACTTATTAATTCTATTTCAGTATTGGTGCTGATAAAAATGGATACAAGCAGGTCCAAGGTATCGTGAGCCGTCCAATCAGAGAGCACTTATTTCATGTTCCAAACCTGGTTGATATTCCTACGATAATCAAATTATTGAGTGGAAAAGGTAAGAAAAATGTTTAAGAAATACATGCGTTTTTCATATTCTGATCTAAACGCGCGAGATAATGCTTACTTGTATGAGAATATATATATGAACTATATATTTGTACTGAGGTTGTAATGTATAAAATTGAGGTGATCCTTGCAGTATATCAAGCAACTTATGCAGCTGTATATTGAAAGATGCTTATTGCTGAGAAAACATGAGAGAAGCCTACGAAACCACGAAGCGAATTGTTTTAAATAACAAGTGAACAAATTAATGAAAAATCAAAGCCTAAAAACCCTAAACCATCGGAAATGTGTCAATTTTCCTAAGGGAATTCAAATCCAGATCGCGCGCGCTGGAAAAAGTCTCATTAGCTAAAAAATATAATTTCGACCAATGAGGGCCCGCGTTACGACTCATTCACGCTTGAAGTGGGGAAATGCACTGGGTATTCAGTTTGTCTTTTTATATTTATTTATTTTTCATTTTATTCAACGACATAAGAAAAAATAGCATGTACAATGATTGATGAGGCCCAAGCAAGAGGCTTATGGGCATTACAGAATATGAAAACTTAATATATGGATATAATTCTGTTTGGTTTTATTATTCTTTAGGTTATTATTCGTCAAGTTGCAAAAATGATGGAAAACCGCTGTACGATGAATGTGGGCGCTTATGCCAATGCCAAAATGGTCACGTGACAAACTGCACTCGAATCCGTAAATTCTACTCCACGATGTCAGTTCAAGAGCGTTTTTTGTTCATATTTGCTTTCAGGATCATAACAACTCGGCCACAGTTTAAAAGACAATTTAAAGAATACGCAAACTCTTATAGAAATTACTTTTCCCGGTATATCCACACAAGAAGGTATTTCTTACCATGGCATAGAGCTTTTCTCTTGAAAGTCGAGAATCTGCTTCGCTCTGTCGATTGCCGCATTACTCTTCCGTATTGGGACTGGACTCTAATATCCAAGTTTCCTCGGCCAAGTACAGCAAATATCGTGTGGGAATCTTTACGTGGCTTCGGAGGAAATGGGGTCGGCAAAGACATGTGTGTTGAAAACGGTCCATTTGGTAAAGAGAAGTGGAATTTTGAGGGAAAAGACGTATCTAAGGAATGTCTGAAGAGGAATTTTGCCAAAAATACCAAACTTCCTGATGCATTGATTATTCGTTTAGCTCTTAATACTTCAACGGAAGATTTTAAAGAGTTTGAGTTTATTCTCCGTTTAGGGTTCCACCACAGTGTGACATGCGCAATAGGAGGTACCATGTGTTCTAAAGATAATATCTGGAGCCCTGAGTACCTGATTATTGCATCATTTATTGATTCACTTTGGGGCAAGTGGCAGGACAAAGAGCGGGGACGTTGGCCTACTGGATTTCAAGATATTTCAGATATCTTACCGGGGTTTTCCATGTATACCGGAGAGGTTCTTCAGCTGAAGAAACAGCCGGGTTGTGTACGAGTAATGTACGATGAACCAAATAGTGAAGCTTTGCAAAAGATCGAGGATCTATGGGGAGGTAAGATTTCACGAAGGGGGAGGGGGAGGGGGAAGGACTCAAATTACCAGCTAAGCATTGAACGCGGCAAGCAAAGCATGAGTGGACAAAATGACGGGCCTTAAAATTTTTGGAGCTTGAAAGAATGAAGCAAAGATGGTGGTAGAATTGAATTGTTTTCATTCTTTCTGTGCATATCAATGCTTGTCGTAGGCACTTATATCATATTTTAGTCAAAACAAAACAGAAAAATAGGCAAAATTTGGGTTACAGTAGCCTGGAAATGAGGGCCGGCTTCAAAACAGCTAAACGCGCTGTGTTTTGCTGAAAACAAATTCACCGTTTAGCTGGTAAGGAAGAGAATTACAAAATAACTTGCTTTTCTTAGATCAAGTGAAAAATAGCTAAAAATTGCTTGATGACTGATAGTGGAGCTCCGCTATCAATCAGCTCTTTGATTTCATCTAAATTTACTGCCGCATTCCTGTGCACCACGAATTTGCCATAAGTCTTCTTTCGAGCTACGCAATGTGAACTTAGCATTAGCCATCTTAAAAACGAGCAAGGGCTCCTGTACTCAAGGTTCTAGTTACTCAAACCCAATTTAATTGAAAAATTATCCCCATCACAAGAAATATCCAAATTAGTCCAATCCGCGTTTGTCTCCAATCTATAGTCTATGAATCAATGCATTATATTCACATTGAAGATCAAATGTATATGCCCTGAAAACCCACTCACAGCGGTCTCTTCATAATAGGGACCTTAAGCTGCAGGACGGCGACGACGACGACGACGGCAAACATGCAATAGCACTAATTGTGCTATTCAATAGATACTCGTTGGAATGTACGAAATACTGTGCATCATTGCCGTCTTATGCCGAAAGTAAGACGTGAAATGTCCTATTTTTACGTACTAAAGAGAACGGCTACGCTAAAAGCATATCTTTGCTGATTTTCGTTTTAAGTAAAGCGATTCCAAAAGACGTCATTTCAATCTAAAGCGGGGATGCTTATTGAGTAAAACACTTGACAGACATGAAATATTAATAAAATAGAAGGTTGAAGCGCCTCAATTTCGCCGACATTGTTGCCCGTGTTGCCGTCCTGCAGCTTAAGGTCCCCCTAATCATGTAGCCCCATCAACTCTGTTCTTCACTGCACACTGGCAGTAACTCACTTGGTGGTTTAGCATATTTTATTCTTATTTACAGATATACGAAACAAGACTAACTCACAATCGAGACATATTCAACGTGGTCCATTGATTTACTCTAAAAGGGCTGAAGAGCTGTATGGAGGTCTTACTGAGGAAGAACGATCCCATCTTTCAAACCTTCCCTCTTAATCAGGGGGCGAAGGAGAGAGAGGGAGTTTAACCGCTCCGTCAAATTCTACTAAAAATCGTAAAGTTTCCTTTTTTCCGATCCCTATTTTTTGGGCTGGAGGAATTTTTGCGCTAAATCTTGTTTGCTCCTCCAATACTATTACTTTTCTTAAGTCTGAAACAGCTTTCGCGTAAACAAAGTTTTTACACTGTGAAAGCCTTCTTCATAAGAGGAAGAGGGAAAGGAAATTGTTTGGTAAATTTTTGCTTTACAGCACTATTGAATTGCTTACCGACAGAACAATCTACTAGTAGCCACATAGAATTTCGTTGTGCATGCATTCGACGCCCCCAGGTTCCGGAGTCAGTCACCCTAGCTTCATAGACAGTGAAGGCGGAACTTGAAATCAACCCAAGTACACACGCTATAACGTTTTACTTTTATTCTGTGACACTTGCTCAGCTTGAAACGCAGCTTTCAAATTTTGAGTGAAACAATATTTTGTGCATGTGGATTTATAACCATGACTAAAATCGGTTCCTACTTCTATGGCTTGTACCCAGCCTTTTTGAAAGTTTGAGTGTTAAGCAGCATGCGCAGTTACTACTTTGACACAGTTTTAGTGTTACGCATGCGCAGTTTCTACCATGACAGTTTCAGCGTTACACATGCGCAGTTTCTACTATGACACAGTTTTAGTGTTACGCATGCGCAGTTTCTACTATGACACAGTTTTAGTGTTACGCATGCGCAGTTTCTCCTATGACACAGTTTTAGTGTTACGCATGTACAGTTACTGCTACGACCTAGTTTGATTGTTACGCATGCGCAGTTATAACTATGACAGTTTGAGTAACGGCAATCAAATATAATTCACATGAGAATAGCGTGACGTATGATATTTTTGATATATTTTAAGACAGCATATTTATTTTAATATAATACAACAACCAATCTAAACTAGAATTTACATGAAAGTATGTGGACCGCGTGGCACTAATGAAATAGTAGAAGATAATATAGGTAAGTTGTAGTGCTTGGGAACGAGGTTATTCCAGGCGAAAGCCCTTGGAATTAAATTCGGAAAAATTAATTTCCGACCTCGCTGGGATTCGAACCCACGACCTTCGGAATTGTACTACCGATGCTCTACCAGCTGAGCTAGAGGTCAGACTGAGAGCAGGCCGGGGTGAAATAGATGTTAGGATCCTAACATCTATTTCACCCCGGCCTGCTCTCAGTCTGACCTCTAGCTCAGCTGGTAGAGCATCGGTAGTACAATTCCGAAGGTCGTGGGTTCGAATCCCAGCGAGGTCGGAAATTAATTTTTCCGAATTTAATTCCAAGGGCTTTCGCCTGGAATAACCTCGTTCCCAAGCACTACAACTTACCTATATTATCTTCTAGAATTTACATGGTTGTTTCCAGAAAGTTCAAATTATGAAAGTGCGTTAATATAATGAACCAAAAGAGTTTAATGAACCAAAAGAGTATAGTCGATGGATTGTATTAATAGCTTGCTTCGTTGGGTTGTGTTTCTTTAGAATATACATGTGTTTAGTCTTAGCGTGCCATCCTTCAATTACTCTGGGTTTTTTTTCTGAAAGAAAAAAGAAGTGAAGTAAACAGTTATCATTTAATCTGTTTTGAACGGAATCCTACAGTTTGCCTTCGTAACAAAATACGATTTTGGGGGACATCCTGCATGAATAAAATTAATTCCTACATATGTTGACCGATTGCAAAACACGACGTTTTTCTAGGACACGTGCCTATGGAATGTCATGGAAACGCCGTGAAACACTGTAACCAATATAAGCCATTCCGTGGTTGAGGAAAAAACTAGGTCGATTTTCCAGGATAGCGTCTGTTTTGTCCCCTAAAATGTCTCATAATGCACTACATTCAACAACTACACTACATTCATTCAACCTCGAATGACTAATAAGATGCGGGTGCATGTTTCTTAACTATTAGAATAAACACCAAAAATCTGTTAAGACATAACAAGATAAGGGGTTATTACTCACTACTGGTCCTGGTCTGGTACTCAATGGTATCTCATCCTGAAAGTTAAGAATACATTGGTAAAATTGATTTATTTTAGTAACTTCTCAAAATTCAGTTTTGTTGCTTAGGGGAGTAAAATCGCGCAATTTGTTGCGCAACATTGTTGTGTTGCAAGTCGAAGACTTGAATCTCCTTGTGCAACAATTTTTTCTTTGGCGAAAAGAGTAAAGAGAGTTGTTACTTTGCATGACAATGCTCTTTAAACTCAGCGCCATAATTATATGTAGGTTATCTTCAGCACAAGTCTCTCTTCCAGTGGAAGAGGGATCCATATGGTGCTTGTTAGGTGACATTTTTGGCAATAGATCTTTAAAACCCTAAAGACGTTTCATACCTAAACTACCACAATCCTTTTCAAGATCTCTTTTTATATTCAAATGTTAAAAATCCTTTGAGAATACCAAGACAATAGCGAAGATTAGCATAACGAAAAAAGCTACCGAAAAGGATCCTGGAAGTGTAGGTATAAACGACATCGATGCTTGAGGTCTATTTGTTCTGAAAATGCCGCGGTCTTCCCCATGTATTTAAGGGAAAACTCGAGGTTTGGACCCAAATATTTCACTGATTGCTCTCATCTCTAAGGTTCCAATATACTTACACCCAACAACAAATATAACGTACTAGTTTCACATAAAAATGCTTACCTTTTCAATATGATACAAGCGACAACAATCATAACAATGAGGGCGACGGCTAGAATAGCAATGCCAACAGCCACGAGGATTACAATTTGGTCATAATCATCTATGGCTGAATAAAAAAGACAACAACAATAACAATGTAAATATAGCATTGAAATATATAATGTGACCTGCGGATTTTGTAAGCTCTTAATACCTCAGAAATACTCCAAAACGATGGTCACGAGGCAATAGCGTAGCGCAACCGTGACATCATAAAAACGAAGACAATTAGGCGAATTCGGACAAACAAACTTACAAGTTTACTTTCAGCAGATAATTTTCACAGGCGATCGCAGTTGATCTTAGTTTACATGCATGGGTTATTATTGTAACTTTAAGTAAAAATAATAAAATCGGTTCGTATAATCCTCGTAACGGTTAAACAGAATACAATGTTTGTCCGAATCTTTAAGCTATTTTTAGAATCAGTGCGCTGCGTTTTTCATAGGAAACATTAACATTTTTCTCCCGTGCTTAAAAATTCATTGTCCTTCGATTTCATAGCGTGCGTGTTGTTCTCTGAAATGAGCGACTCAGGAAATTGCTGCGAGGGATGCCTATACATCTTGAGACTCTTGACGCACGCACCCGTGACACATACGTATATTATACATCATGGTATTTTCTAGGCTCAAAGATTCCAATTAAACAGTTCCGTATATCGAATACCCAATACCTTGATAATATTCTATATATTATGTGGATTTTTCACACCAACCTCTTGCTAACCGTTAAATATCATAATAAAAATATTCCTAGTTCTATCTTAATACCATAAATAAATATTAAACGTGTCGTTGCTAGAACTTGAAAATATTGCTCGAATTCGTTGAGTGGGTTTTGTATTCCGACTACTAACAAATAAAAAATTACCAAAACGTCAATAAATATACTACTTCTATAACATATGATTTCAATTTTTCTTAATACCTAAATACGTCAATAAATATACTACTTCTATAATATATGATTTCAATTATTCTTAATACCTATAGTTTTTTCATCTTTTCACGGTGTATAATTTACCCTTTTATCATTACTGTTTCATTAGAAACACCGACGCAGCTCACACTAGTTTTTAGCTAGTTATATCTTCTTAACACCTAGTGTAATGTACTTTTTCTTTATGTATGTATATTTATATATATATTGTAAGGGATTAACTATAGCGAGAAGTAAGTCAAGTCGAAAGTAGCCAAAAATCTCTTAATTATTCCCGCACTTATGAGTGATCTTTAATTGAAAGTACACTTAAAGGAAGTAAACTTATATCTGTTTTAACTTTAACTTTTAGCATGTTAAAAACACAAAATACAAGAGCAATCAAGGTGAAATTATTCAACTATATCAATCTGCTTCTATAGCGTTATTAGAAAACTTTCGTAAAAGTTAACTTTGTAAGTACCTGCAACTGGTAGAATCAGGGCCAATAGGAACATTAAGGTCGTGTAGACTTGGACAAGAGCAGAATTCATGTTTGGTTCGTGTTTAGAGATCGAATAAAGGACTACTTAAGCAAACGTATGTGTTCTTGATCAATGCGAATAATATATGCTGATCAGCTAGCATTCCAATGGTAGTTTAATAATGCGTGTGTTCATGCGTTAAGAAGTCACAGAAGTCACTGTCACAATAGTACTGTATTGTTGCAGTACAATGTGGGACGGTCTTAGAGGACAAAAAGGCTCTCGAGACTGAGAAAAGGGTATGGAGTAAAAGGGTCTCAAGGAAACATGGTCTGGAGAAAAAAAGATATAGAGAAGGAAAGCTTTCTTGTTTGTTGGCCTTTTTGGTTTAAGTAAACAGTATGCATTTTGTTCTAGCTGGCACAAAAAACACCATATGAGACATGGTGAACAAAAGTTGTTGCCCCCAAGTTAAACCAGAATGCATCATATTCATATATCTCAGAAAAACTATTTAGGTTCCTATAAGAAAACATAGGCACAATCTTTTACCCTGGCGTTCCCAGACACAGGGGCTGTCTTATTCATGCATGAAGTTTCCCATCTATATAAAAGTTTTTTCTTTATTGGGTAGTGTTCTTTGCCAAAAACACTGGAACTACACTGCTGTACTGCAGATTCTAATGAAATAATCGAAGGAATTGTTTGCTTTTTAAAATTTTTGGTTTCGTTAATTTGTAAAAAACACACACAATAAACAAACAAAAACAGCAATAAAAATATAAAAAACACACAAAAACATAGCAGACGATTTTAAGCTCAATCTCTAATGAACCGAATTATCCTTGATCAACACTTCTCGAATTTGACTATCAAACCAATTTGAAATTAAGTACCGTTTTTGGCAAATACAGTGCATCGAAATCACATCTGTGTTAATATTAAATGTATACAAAGAAAATATTGACCTAAACCTCGGTTACGAATTGGATAATTTTCCATTCAATGTCAAAACAAAAACAAAAACAAAAAAAAAAACAAAACAAAACAAAATTCAGAAAAGCTTGTTAAAACAGGTATAAGAAAAGTTACATTTCAAGGATCTACCCTGGTAGCCTAGTAACCATTACATATGACCATGCCGGCAGGTTTGTTAGACGGAAAACCCCTACACTTTATAATTAAGAAGACTCCATTCAATTACACTGAGCTGTTGATTAAACAATCGGTTGGCATAAAGCCACAACTGAAAAGGAGACCTACGCTTACAAACAGCATTCGGTCTAAATTGGGTTCTTCTAGTCGAATTTTTCATCCACTGTTTTTGAGATCTGAACTCACGGTTTAAGTGAATGAAAAACGCTGTCAAAGCTGCATCATATTTTTCAATGTTTTTCAAAACCAACAAAGAGATTTTCATTTTATTTCACGCCTTATAAGTATTTTTATTTATATATTCGCAGATGAATGAAATTTGCATCATATTTTTCAATGTTTTTCAAAACCAACAAAGAAATTTTTTATTTTATGACTTCACGTCTTATAAGTATTTTATTTTCTGGAGTTTAATTCGCTTCTTACTATCAGAGGAATGAAGTTTTAATTAAAACACATTTACGTTATTTTCAAAACAAAATTGGAAATCTCTACGTATGTCATACAGACTACACTTTTAGACCCCCTTAAATATTTCTTGTAAATTTAATGAATTACATGACCTTACATGGCCGCGCGATACGATTTTTATCGAAGCCTCATTCAAATTTGTGCTATTGCAATTGCTCAATTCTGGGCCCAGTTGTACAAAGGGTGAATAGCGCTATCCGATGGATAAATCCTTATCCAGTTAATAAGTCAAGGCTTTTATCCAATAGATTTATTTACTGGATAAGATTTATCCGTCGGATAGCGCTATTCACCCTTTGTACAACTGGGCCCAGAATTGAGCAATTGCAATAGCACAAATTTGAACGAGGCTTCATTTAGATAAATAAATTGAATAGTTTGGTTGAAGGATGGAAGGAAGGAAGGAAAAAAACAACAAAGAAACGAAGGAATGAGTAATAGAAAAAAAGAACGAAGAATTGAAATTAAAAAATAAAAAAAAGGAGGAATGAGCGAAAACAAGAAACGATTAAACCAATGGAAGAACAGTGCTGAAAAACAACTACCAGTAAAGCAATAATCAGAAAAAGTTAATTAATGATTTTTATTGCTATTCAAAAATAGACATCCCGTGGATATTAGAGAATTTAAATTCCTACGTGAAACAAAAATATATATATTTAATTGTATTTATTTTATTTATTTAGACAAGTTTGCCCCAAGGGCAGAATTTCAACGAGGGGCTAAATAAAAAGAGATTTTTAGATATTAAAAAGGAAATGGAAAAATGAGATTGAAAAATTAACTTGTAAACTTTCTGGCTAAAATATTATCACTAACATATATAAGCAGAATATATTTCAATATCAATATCAATATATATATATATATTGCTCAAGTAACAACATACCTCAATACAGGTCTGTAAAAGGTAACAGATGATTCGGTGTTTGGCAACCGAATTTTACATATGAATACAGTACGTAATTAGGAATCATTTTCATAGCTCTTTCTGGCTAAAATATTATCACTAACATATATAAGCAGAATATATTTAAATATCAATATCAATGTATATATATATATATTGCTCAAGTAACAACATACCTCAATACAGGTCTGTAAAAGGTAACAGATGATTCGGTGTTTGGCAACCGAATTTTACATATGAATACAGTACGTAATTAGGAATCTTTTTTATAGCTCTTATGTTAACCAACGAAGGAAATGCAAATATAAACTTGTAGCGATCTAGCAGTGAACAAGAGAGAGAGAGAACTTCTGCAAAAAACCTACAATAGACGTTAAAGCCGATAAGGTAAACAAGTCATTGAAGGTACTGTGAGGCTTGACAAGCGGAGTATTATAAGACAACAATAGTTTGAATCATATAAACTTTTCATTTTAAAATCAGTGAAAACAAGAACTTTTAAGTCAACAGCGGGAAGAAACCTATTTTCCAACACATGTTTCGACGCTTGAACGCGGACTCCGCTTCTTCTTGCATATAAAATGCTGTAGATAACTTTTTTTCCCGAGACCATTTTTTCCAAACCTAACACACGAAATTTCAAATGCATCTGTGAATTAGCCGTGCCTTAGCCCTGACTTTGATCAGCCAAAAGGTTGTTTCAGGGTTCTATCTGTGAGATAGCCATGCCCTGGCTTTGATCAGCGCAGAGGTTGTTTCAGGGTTCCATCTCTGAGGTAGCCGTGCCCTGACTTTGATCAGCCCAGAGGTTGTTTTAGGGTTCAATCTGTGAGATAGCCATGCCTTGACTTTGGTCAGCCCAGAGGTTGTTTCATCGTTCAGTCTGTGAGTTAGCCTTGCCCTACACGGCTTTCATCAGCCTAGAAATTGTTTCGTCGTTCGATCTGGAAGTTAAGCCGTGCCCTGACTTTAACCCAAAGCTGATCTAAGAGGTTATTCGACTATTGTATCAATAATTTTTTTTCAACAAAAGAAAGGAAGCCGGAATTCGAAAGAAAGGAAGGAAGGTTTATCGGCTTCAAATCTTTACTAGATTATATGATGTTATTCTCATTGTATTATTTATTAATACTGTTCTAAATCAAGCTAAGGATGCTAAACAAACAACCCTTCAAACAACCCTAAATCCCCAGTATCTTTAGTATACTTAGGTTTACTGATTATTCGTGGTAGGGATTATAACTACGTTGTCGGCGTTGTCGGCGTTGTCGGCTATGCCAATGTCAACTTCCAAAACCTGGTTTAGAACTGAGTCAAAAAACTTTTCTTGAGAATTCACGATGAAGCAAACACAATGCATATGACGTATTATTTTCTTTATCCAGTAAAAATTCATGAATTTTTAATAAACTTTATCAGGGTGTTAAAGTCTTACAACAAAATCCTCTTGCTAGGAGGAATCTCACTCGTCTTTCCCACCTTTGCCAAATGAGAAAAAATCAGCTGTTTCATATGTCTAGTCATGTTTCTTGATTCCTTTGGGAAGGCTTTGAAATAATTATCTTGCTGCCAATCTAATTGATTTATAAGCGTAGAAAAGGGCATGAAGTCTTGTTCAATATCGGTTGTAATCATTCATTTCGATTGTATAAATGCTATAGAAAATATATAGTGCTCGTGGGGGATATTGTTTATAGGAAGCAACAGGGAGCTTTTTTTCATACTAAAGCTTTGGTTGATATAACTGAAATGGCAAAAGTAAATTACTGGCTGAAAGTGTACGTATATATTGATTATGTTATACTAAATACTGAGTAGAAATCTCTTTCGTCCAGCTGAGCCATGGACTACACAAACGCTTTCGTTAGGGGTGTCTAATACTAACAAGGAAGTAAAACAACGAAATAAACGGAATACAAAATTGAAATAGGTCCTGTTATCTCTCCATGCGGACCTCCATGCGCAACCACAAAATTGCTCTCGAAGGTGTTGTATATACAAACAAGAAAATAACGAAAAATATAGGAAAATAAAGAAGAAATGAATACGGGCTATCAACCACATCAAATCTGCATCAGAAAACATCTGTTAACATTTAGTCAGCTACGATTTCAAGCTCACGCCCCCACATGTGAGCCCATACAAATTATGTCTCAAAAACACGGTTTTTGAATCTATTCTCAAAATAATGACTGTCTAGGCAAAAAACAGAAGTGGATTCAGTTAATTCAACTATTCACGGACTGTATTATATGGTTTAGATTGAATTCTACTGAAAAAAACCACCGTACTTTTTGAGTTGAATGTACGCTATTGGATGTATTTTACAAGAAAACTATGCATGACATAACCGGGGTCAAGCTAGAAAATCGTCTCTATTTGATATAAAACAGAACCTGTCAAAAAAAAAAAAAAAAAAAAAAAAAAAAAACAGACGTGGATTTGAAAACCCCGGACTTTCATAGGAATTATAATTCATAGGAATTTGTTAAAGGAACAGAAGATTTACATACAGGGTCATTTAGGATGTAGTGTCACGCAGTTTACTTGTGCTATATAACTTTACTTTTAAGAACAACCTTTTCCTTTGGAAAGAGAGGAAAAAGACTGAAAAGAGCAAATATACCAAATGTATGGGCAATTTCTTCCAATGCATCGATTTTAATGAATCCTATAGCAACTTCTGGGCTGATATAATAAGACTAACTGTCCTAACTCACAGTTTGAATTATTTGAATCTAGAGAATTAATTAATAGGTTTAATTTTGCCGAGATCGAACAGGAGAAAACATCCGAGATTCGAATTCGTGAGAAAAACTAAACGAGATACTGAATGTATTGCAAATTTGAAACGACTCGCCAATTCACGTTGTTAAGCACCGACACAAGATGTTGTGGGCAACGTTTTGCGACACATCCGATCCGACAACACCTGTCACCTGGTGAAATATATTTCAAAAATAGAGCAGAATTTAGCTGAATTTGTCAACGGCGAGTAGACTAACCTCGAGGAATTATTCCTTGTGCACTTTGTGAATTAACCGTCCAATGAAGTGGCGAGAAACATTGCTGGCCCTCAAGACAAGAGTTAAGTGTTTGAGTGCCCCATTAGTATATCTGTTGTAATTAATTAAGTACAAAAAATGTTTTTTCTCGTTAAAGTGATGAAAAATGGTTCTATTTTAGATGAAATTTGGAAATTATCTTGGTGAGATCTTCGGAGTAACTACACTGTTACTCATTCTGCACACCGAGGCGTCAATGAATTTCTCGAACTACTCCTCGTGCAGTGATTGGTGCACTTGTCGTCATGACAATAATGGAAAGATTATTGTGAAGTGTAGGCTGAAAGAAACTAACTTCTCGCGTCTTCAGCTGCCTCCTCTTATTGATGAACTGTAAGTGACACTGACAATACTTGACTAGAAAAAAATAATAAGGAAATTTTAAGATCTTCAATCTGACCTATTTAAGTTTTTGAATATCAGTTCTAGAGTTGCTGTAACTTGCATCTTATTATTATTATTACTATTATTATTATTATTATTATTATTATTATTATTATCATCATCATTATTATGTTTTCATCTTTATGGGCCTATCTATCTTTGCTATAACGGTTTCCCCGCGTGTCAGACCACGTGTCATTCTCTTGAGTACTGTTTCTTTGTCAAACGGTTGTTTTTTGCTGTAAAACTTGATGCAGTCTTTGTTTGTCCCTTGTCCAGTCTCCTGATGAATTTTCAGGCCAGGGGCTTTTAAGGCTACGTCGTTTAGTATACATTTATGCATGAATGCTATGTTCTCGTATAAGCTATGTACAGGAACCTTATTTGGGCTGCCCGTAAGCTGAAACGAGCTGAACTGATTAACTGAACTGAATTCTTTGTATGGACGTAATAAAGTACTTTTTTTTTGCAACAGGGACCTATCGAACAACGGATTGACCAAAGTGCCTGTAGAATTTCTCAAACGCTACACCAACTTGTCAAAACTGTGAGAACCCTTCAAACATTTGTCTCGCCTTTATTTATTGAATAAGCGTTTGGTTGGGAATCCATGAATCCATCCATTCTTGAATCCTTGACTCTCAACTGGACGTACCTTAGTAAATGTAAAGTGGAAAGCCCCCCATAGTGGGTCCAGTTTTGTAAAATGAATAGTTTTCTCATACGGTTCTTTTTTCCTCTTTAGCATCATGGATCACAATAGCATTAAGGTTTTACCATCACGGAGTTTTCAGTTCCTTTCCTCGTTGGAAATCCTGTAAGTAAAGTTATTTTTAGCTGTTTATTGCGTTTGCGTGCTGAAAAAAAACATGTGGGTCCGAAAATGATTGTGAATTGCTTGGCTTCAATGGACGTTATTTCCTGTCTCATGAGGATTGTTCATCAGCTAAATCGCAAGTTTTGAGTTCTTTCTTGCTGATAACACACGAAGCCGTTCAGTGACTGACCACCATTTGATCATAAGGAGATAAAATTTTCCATTTTTTTCGATAAAAATTATAATCTTTGACAAAGGCGCATTGCTAGGGCTCTCTGTGGGAAAAAACCATGAGCAAGCATCGTGGAGCGCGCGCTTTATGGGCGTGCAGAAAAACAAACCATGGCAAATATGATTTTAAAAATAGCGGTGCTTATGATGGTTACAAGCATGAATACATAAGATTTCTTCTATGATTCATTTTCTCTTAATTGGATTTTTGGCTACAGCAATTTTAAACTCTTGATTGAAGAGTGCAAGTATAGGGTCCACTACTGATTGCAGTAGTACCCTACATTAGATTCCTCTTATGCTTAATGAGTATCTCTCAAATATTTACAGGTCCATCAAGTACAACTCCATATACAGCATTGAAAATAGCTCCTTTGTTGGCTTGCACAACCTCAAATCGCTGTAAGTGAATGAAATTCATAATAAGCCTAATATGTTAATTTCAATTTAATCCGGCCGATATATATATGTATATATAGCCGTGCTCGCCGTGTTTTGACTTGACCCGTTTAGAGTTTGTTTTAGAGTTAGATAAAAAAATGAATAAGTTTTGAAGGTTTTCTTTACATATTTATAAAGGACTATGAATATTCTACTAGTGAGATATGGAAGTGGAAGATCGACTGATAACATAGCACTTTTTCTTTTCAAATATTAACGATAAAATTCTCAGGAGAGATAACTATGGTAGATAAGCATTCAATACTTTCAATTGTCATCGATACCCTGAAAAAACTTCTGGGCTGATCAAAGTCAGGGCATGGCTAACTCACAGATCGAGTGGAATTTAGCGTGGTGATAACGATTGGTTATTATACA
This sequence comes from Actinia tenebrosa, assembly GCF_029948245.1. NCBI lineage: Eukaryota > Metazoa > Cnidaria > Anthozoa > Actiniaria > Actiniidae > Actinia > Actinia tenebrosa. Next base: position 14,175,965 of record NW_028292580.1, on the reverse strand, counting down.
GCACAGAATTGCACAACAATATGGCTCCCCTGTTTTTCCTTGTTTTAGGCATTTCATTTGCTTTGGTATGAAATAAAAGGGGGTTTTCAAACTTTTTTTAGGGACCTTGCCATGAATGACCTCCATTTTTGGAAGGCGCACAACCTATCACGTGACCTACCCGTTTTACAGACAGTTCGCATCACAGGTGCAATCTTCTGGGTACCGGATGCTTCTCTCCTAAAGCTCCCGAGTCTGGTAGAGATCATTGGAGTCACATGGTGTAAGTTCTGCATCAACTGTACCTTAGTCAAGCCAGTGAACATCTTGAACGAGAGCGCACGTCGAGAAGCAGCTGAAACTTGCAGGGAGCGCTTCTATGAATATAAGTACATGCAAATTGGCAAGCCTGATCCGAAGCGGTTTCTTTCTCACGGCTTCATTCCCGAATGCATGTGCGTCAAGGAAACAGAATGCGAGTTTCGACAGCTTGTAATGCCATATTTTCAGACGCAGGACAGCTTACCGCAGTATCTATTTTACCTAGAATACGTCATCAGCCCCTTCACTATCTTATTTAATGTAATTGTTTTAGTCGTTATAGTCTCAAGGAAGACCCTCAGGGGAATCCCATCCTTTTTCCTCATCGCCAACATGGCTTTTGTTGATATTATAGTTGGGATCTACTCGATTACGGTAGCTGAGGTTAATATTAAGGAAATTGAGAAGATCCTAGAGGAATTAATGTGGACTGGGCAAAAACTCAGGCCATCTACGGGACCGATATTCATTGCAGGGCAGTTGATATCAGTTCTTATCTCCTCTATACTTACTGTAGAGCGTTACATTGTAGTGGTTTATTGCGTAACATCCAACCTCAAGCTTAGCATGAAAACTACGCTCATATCTTTAGCTGTGGCTTGGGGAATAGCAATCACGTTTGCTATTCTGCCCATATTTGGTGTTGCGGGATTGCGTTACAACATCAAACGCGCATGCGCTCCTCTAAGTTATGACGTCAAGTACCAATCACAGTCGTCGACGGTTCTAATTTCCATGCTGATTCTCATTGTGTTGATCTACTTCCTAAACATCCCGCTTTACTTCAGGATTTTTCGCTTTGTCAAAAAGAACGCCGGCAACGCAGTGTCTGGGGTTAAAAAAGAACTTTCACTCGCTCGCAAAATAGCTACTCTGATTCTCACGAATTTCGTGTTTTTTGCTATTCCTATTCTTCTTATTCTAATCATTTCTATATTTTCCGAGTATGACAACAATCCCTTTGATTTCAGCGGTGATGCTTTTGAGTCGACCATATTCAAAATCATCATTGGTCAGTGGCTCCCTGTCACGTGTTTGAATATCAACGCATTACTCGACCCATTTCTCTACGCATTCAGACATTCTATTTTTAAACGAGAAGCAAAAGCCTTGGTATTTCGCTATACAGGGAAGGTATTACCTCTAGATGATTCATGCACTGCTAATCCCGGAGCTTCAAAATCTACTGCTAATTGAAACAAACACACACCTACACATCCTTCATGGTTTTCATACTTACGAGTATTGGGGATCATGAGCGGCATACGCTAATACGGCCCTGTCTGTAACCGCTGTGTAGCTAGTTTAATGCCCGGGATATATAGCACCTGGTATGATTCTTGTCTGAGCCATGAATGTAGTGGTAATGCATGCATACATGGAGTGAGCCTCACGGAAGAGCCCCGTACGGAGAGTGATGGTTGTAAATAATAAGTTTTAAATTCTAATTAATGTATTTTTCTTCCTATTAATCTATTATCAAACTTTTTTGCTTATCATTTATTAAGTTATTACATCTAATTTATGATTAACTTATTATTCTTTCCATTAACGTATTATGAAACTATACATGACTATCCAGTTTGAAATCACTTGTGATTTGTCCAATTTGATTGGCTCTGCGGCAGCAGTAGTGCCATTAAACGAATTGCACCATTTTGACACCATCTATACAAAATATACACACGTACCTTATTAGCCCTTCCGAGGTTGAGAAAAAAACTTGTTAGAGTTTGCATTGCAGTTCATTGAGTGGCTGAGTTAGGGGACATTTCCAAGATGGCGTCTATTTTATTTCCTAAAACCGCCTCACAATGCACTGCAATGCCAACTCGACCCAGTTTTTTCCTAAACCTCGGAATGACTAATTGAGTCCCTAAAATTTTGTACTTGGGAACCTCTGTAGAGCTGTTACTGTCAAAACGGCCTCAAGCTTACCCTCCTAGATTCCAATAATGGTTTCATTATTCGAATATTTAAATCTATTATTCAGTTCCGAGAATATGAAGACTCCGGGTTCAAAATAATAAAACTCGAATTCTGATTGGATTGTCCCATATAAGGAACACCATAATCCAACCAGAATTCGAGTTTTGAATCGATAATTATTTTGAACCCTGAGTCTTCGGTATTCTCAAAAATAATAAATAGATTTAAATATTCGAATAATGAAACCATTAATGAAATCAAGCTTGAGAAATTCTGTAAATTGTGACATATTTCGGTGTCCTGGTATTAATTGCTCACACACAGACACACAGACACACACACACACACAAAGTAACGCGAAAAAAAATTCCCTCAATATGATTAACTCCTACCTTAAATAATCAGAACAATGGAAAATTTGGAATTAGGCACCCTATTACATAGCACCCTATTATATGGCACCCTATTATATATGACACCCTATTACATAGCACCCTATCATATGGCATCCTATTATATGGCACCCTATTATATGACACCCTATTATATGGCACCCTATTATATATTATAATGAAGGTGGTATGAACACAATAAACTTCAACTTGCACATATGGCATTTGTTTTAATGCGTGTATTGTTTCAGGAAGCCAATTGTTGCCGACTTTTGCTTTCAAAGCCCTTTTGTGGCACGGGTTTAGTGCTTGTACTTGATATCCCAGAAGCAAAAACATAAGCCGCTATGTTGGTTGCATATTGGAATCTTTTTATCCCTATTATCTTTACTCTAACACTTGTTTAGTAGAGGAATGTGTTAAGGAATGTGCATTGTTTTTTAGTAATGCTGCGCGATTTGAACCAATCATAATATGCTGAATTACAATTTAGCAAATAACTGGCGTGCCTCTTATCGAGGAAAAGATAGTTGAGATGGCGGATGAAAAGATGTTTATAACTTCGGTGCCAAGTTCCTCGTTAATGGGTCCAAATCAGGGAAATGGCTGAGGAAGATGATGAAGAGGAAGATAGCGGAAACCGTAAGCAATTACCATGCCACCAGAATTACTATTTTCAGAATTGTAATATTACCTTTACAAAGTAATAACAATGAACTATTTTTTTCATTCTGTACATTCACGAATAGTGGTAATCCATGTTAAAATTCGTTTAGAATATGAATAGTACAGAATGATTCATAAGAAAACCTTCATTTTCAAGAACCACGCAAATGCTCTTGGTTAACAGATTTGTGATATTGATGGGTTGCAAGCATTCCCAAGAGAGTTAAAAGACAAAAACATGGCGGCCGTTGTGATACCGTTAACAATGGACGCTAATGAGAAATCTTTTGTTAAATGGTACCAACATGGCTGCGATGACGTAATGTGCAAACGAAGAATAGATAACTAGAGACTAAAACTAGTCTAGAACCGTTTTTCATTAGAATTGCTGCTAATTTTGAAAATAGCAAAGCACCTTGGGGTATTTCAAGATATATTGTTGTTGGCATTATTCTTTAACGTTAAAACTTCCCTTTAATAAGCCAGTTAACAGTTTAAGGCCCCGTCCACACGTATCCGGAAATTTTTGCATCAGCAATTTTTTTTTTTGCGGATACGGGTTGCATCCACACCGGAAATGTTCAAAAACGGTCTCCAAAGTGGAAATTTTTGAATACGCTCCGAATAACATACGTGTGGACGGTCGTATCCGCAAATTTTCGAATACGCTGACGTAAACACGATTTTGCGCATGCCCAATAAGAAAAACTATCTGTCAAAGGGACTAGGCACTAGCGTGCATCAAGGCGGATCGAGCGGATCAAGAATTTTCCGGATACGTGTGGACAGTGAAAACGATTCGAAAACGATTCAAATACGCTGCGTGTGGACGCCAACATTTTCGTATCCGCAAAAAAAAATTTGCGGATACAAAAGTTTCCGGATACGTGTGGACGGGGCCTTAGTAAGCCAGTTAACAGTTTAATAAGAATTGTTTTCAGTGGTATGCGATTGTATCCCTAATTTCTCACCTTCTTTTATTTGATTAAAAACAAAAGAAGGTGAGAAGTTCGGGATAAAATCGCATGCTCACTGAAAACGATTCTTAATCTATGAACTGGCTAATTGAATTTCAACATTTTTAGGATAGTGAGGTAGGGGTTTGATAAAATCTATTGCGGAATTTGTTGATTAGTGACTGTGTCATGAATTATCTATGAGGTTGATGACTAGTGTCATTAACATAGCTAGGGGGAGGGGAATTGGAATAGATAAGTTGCTTTCTATTTTCAGTGCTTAACATAACAACAGATATCCCATAACCCTTTGCATCGTATAAATTACAACCAATCTTGTCTTTGCACTCATTCATTCCAACGACATCAAGATTGCCAATCCAGCCCAAGGCATGATGTAGTTTGCTATGCCAGCAGTGCGCATGGGTATACCGCTGCCCACTCTATCTTATTTATTTATCTTTTTATTTATTTAACTTAAATCTCTATTTTACGAGGGTAACATAACCTCTCAATTATCGAACGAAACGAACAAGTAAAAACTACAAAACTTGAAACCACAAAACTTGAATTATACGATGTAACAGTGTATGCAAACGAAAAAATAACTGGGCGGAAAATGGACATAATAGAAATTAGTGATAATTATCCAGTGAAACATTTAGATTTTATGAAATTAGAACAGCGAGCGTAGAGCAGGTCAGCATTACATGGTAAATCGCATGGTAACTCCTTGCTCTAAACAATTTCGGGCCTCAAGCATGATGAGTATTGATGACGAATCATTTCTTTAGATACTCATTCTTAGAGGCTTCGTGGACTGCAGCCTCCCCCCCCCCCTTTTTTTTGGCTACTCCATATCTCATATATATTCATGTTGAATTCGGCTTCAGTTCCTGGGTTGTCCAGGTCTCAAAGTATTTTTTTTCGCCGATTGTAGCTTTCGAATTCAAAGTTCAAAATGTTGTTCAATCATTTTCTTATTATAGTACTTTTTTTTCAAATTCTCCCTTTTTAAACCAGAATTGAGTTATTAATTGCCGATCAAAAACGCATTAAAGGTCGTTAAGCGCACTTATGCCAATATCACAATGGAAAGTGTATATAAAGCTCAAACTGGAGTGTTAATTACCCAATCAAATTTCACTCTTCACATCAGAACGGACGTAGTTTGATTTTTATTGAATAGATCACAATATTATCCTCTTATATGAAAGTAGCTCATCGTCCGAATTTGCTCAAAAGTTTGTTCCTGTGTCCACTAAGTGCAAATGTACGAGAATGAAGCTGATCAGGATTTTCATTGTGAATGTGTTTCTCCTTCAGACTGTCAGCACCGAATTTGATCTCAATGAAGGTTGGTTTGTCTTCATTTCTATACGAAACTATTTCCGTCTTGTTCAGATATTATGAGTCGTCTCATATACTGTTATCTATTAGATAATCTCAATTTGCCATTAGTGATCTCAAAATTAATCCACATCGTTTTGGAAATGATAGGACCATATATGCTAAACATGCAGATATATTAATCACATTTTTGATTTAAAAATGAATTCTAGATGAAAATTCATGCTTAGGAAATTTTAAAGTATTTAGATCGATGTTCGTTTAGCTTGATCTCTTGAGAAATTTTCTGGAGGAACAAAATTATCGAGAAACTTTTGATAGTTTTTCCTACAATTTTGGTTTATAGACAACGTGCATTGTTAATTTAATGAAAAGGAAAAGGGGCCTAGAAGCAAACGGACACAAGATCAGTCCATATGCATGAGGAAGTAACTCAAACAATTTCCTGTGAATGCAACACTGCTCATGACAAGTGCAATAAATCAAAATCTCTCATTTCAATGACCGACCCGTTATATTGGAGTTATCTAAGTTGGAGTGGAAGATATAGAAATATAGATAAGTTATAGTGCTTGGGATGGCTACGGTATGTTTAGCGATGTGGAGCTTTAGAATGGCATATAGGTACGCCATTATAGGAAAACTAGTGTCATTGTGTTCTCAAGCCAGGCAAGGGAGGTCGGGGGGTTAGTTAAGCGATTATATGGCATATTTAATATACAGTCGATCCCAAAAACGTTATCCAAGTGAAAAGAGGTTTATAGGACAATAAATGTCACGTGTGGCATTAAATATTCAGTTTTACGCGCGTGGATTTTTAAAATTAGCATACTGATGCAAAAGTAAATTACAGTATTGAAAACTGAATTTGAAAGATGCCGCGGGCTTTCTCGGATGATTTAAGGAGGATAATGCATTTGTTTTATGCAAAAAACATACCAGGAGAACATACCGCTAATCTGTTTGTAAGTCCAGAAACGGTCAAACGGACGTGTGCGACATTCTACACTAGTGGAGACATTAATCCTTGGCCCGTCGGTCGGCCTCTTCAAACAGGAACACTTTTTCCGCATGAAGAGTATATCGTCATGGAGTGTCTTCTAGAACATTCTGAAATGCAATTGAATGAAATAGCGTCGAAAATATTCAATACAACTGGCTCTGCTTTTAGTGCCCAAACATTATGCAGAACGGTCCACAGGCTTGGATTCACGCGCAAGAAGGTATGGTACGTGCAGATTGGTTTGCTCATTACTTATTACTCAGTCTTGCAGAACGTTCTCTAAGTCTGGTAAGGCTTTCACTAGCTCAGAACGTAGCTCTGAAACGGTCCTTAACACTGGAAAATTGGGTAAACTTCTTACAACGTAGCTAGACTTCTTCTTGGAGTCCAAAACCCGAACTTCTAAAATCGAAATAACTTATTTTGAATTACCCGCTGTCGACATTTTCTGCCACGCATGTGATGCAGCACGTTCAGATCCCTAGTACCACACGCGCGTAAAACTGAATATTTAATGAGACACGTGACATATATTGTCCTATAAACCTCCTTTCATTTGGACAACGTTTTTGGGATCGACTGTATTTAAAAAGACTAGTGCTGGTAGACACACTCTTGGCAAAGTGTATATTTGAGTTGAACCGCTTTCGTATTCTCTGATAGCTTTATTTTGTATTCACCTATTTCAATAAACGTGGTCATCACCAAAGGCGGTAGGCGATAGGTCATTTGGACATCGAAATGGTTTGGTTGAATACAAAGAACAATGAATCAGTCTTAACTCTAAGGTCCATGTTCTTGATGAGAATAAGAAGCAGAAACACAAGTCATTCCAGCTATTGCTAGATCTTGGAATAACCTATCTCCTCATTACCTTTTACCTTTAGCCTATCTCCTATTGCCTATCGCCATTGGCAAAGACAAAGTTTATTGAAATAGGTGTATTCAATGCAAACCCCTGACATTTGGCGAGCGAACTTTGTTTCAGTCCTTTCCTCGTTATTATTTTAGTAGTTCTATGTAACTGACGGCCATTCTCCCACGTGGTCTTTAATTTTGGAGCCAAGATTTTATATTTTGCAATTCATTCCAGTTGGTTGTGGTTACTTGTTGGACAATTACTTGTTGGACAACTCCAGTATTTCATTTAGTGCTACATCCGGGGACCCTGGCCGTCCTTTACTTTCTGGAGAACCATGGAAGCCGACCACCATTAACTTTAGGAACTCCTTGACGGTTGACTTAGGTAAGTAAAGTCAGTAAGTGTGAATTACCTTTAATACTATAATTCTGGGAAGGTGCCCATGTCTTTCTGCTTGAATAGTCCAACTCTAAGAACACTTTAACACAGTTCTATAACGTAGTGCTGAATAAACGAGCAGGATTCGATGTACTGTTTAATAAACGAGCAAGAGTGTTTTATCGGGTATAAAACACGAGGCGCAGCCGAATGGTTTTAGACCCGATAAAACACGATCTGCGAGTTTATTAAACGGCTTAAAAAACTCCAGATGTATGTTCTCATACTGTACCGAATTCTTTACGAAATGAACCAAGTTTGATAGAGAAAATCCAAGTTAAAGTTTATGCAAATGAAGACGAATCTATATCAGATATAAAACCTCCTTCATGGTCATGATTTCTATTGTGTTTCCTTCATGAATTATTAATGAGCTTTTTAAATTTATATAATTTACTAATGAAGATCTTTATCTGGTATAAAGTTCATTATGCGTGACATCAAGAGACATTAATTCCATATTCTCTTGGAACCATGTATAGCTACTTAGAAAAAGAATAAATAAATAAAAACTACTCCGACTGGAGGTTGAAAAGATTTAAGAAAAACGATTTTTAACCTTTGTTTTATTAGGAATTTTAACAATGCGATAAAAAGGTAATTAAATTTCAATGAGGATCATGCCAAACGTAATTCTGATAAAATGTTCGTTTTTTTTTAATAGGAGCAAACTACAGTGTCAGTCAGGTGGTGTGGTCAGGAGACCCTGCAGCATCAGAACAAACATATCTCATGACAATTCAGTACAGTTACGATGGAATAACATACGACTGTAGAAGGAAACCACTTGCCCCTGCATCCTGCAATGTAAGCATCTTTATCTTACTTGTGTCATGTAATTTGCTAACTAGGCCTTATAGATCAAGGAAATAATGAGGGTTCAGTTTTAATATGAAAGTACTAATGCACTTACAGCCCTATCATGTTTATTTTCACAGCCATACTATGGGAATTACCCCCCACCTGCACCACCTCAGGCAATAAACGTGGTTAATCTTGGAAGCGTCGTAACGGCACGTTACTTCAGATTTGTTCCAACTGAACCAGATCCAGGAATAAAGCCTGGTTCAAACAATTTAAGAATTGACGTGAATGGATGTGTTAAAGGTAATCCATTAATTCATGTAAATATTTAAACCCCCAAATCATGCTTTTTCCTGGTAATATTTATTTACTTTCTTTTTCAAAAACTAAATCATTATATAAATTTTCTATGAAATAGAAACTATTTGCAATTGGAGCACCTTTTTTTTATTTCAAACCTCGACGTTTGTGAACACCGGATTTTTCTACCTCAACATGCGTATTTGATGTCAGTTCTTCCTAATCATGCGCAGTAAAACAGGAATTCCACCAGAAGAATTTAGATATAAACACAAAAATCATTAAGTACAAAATTCTGTGTACAAATCGAAGAAAATACCAACTTTTAGAAAAGTATTTATTCTAGATGATTCATATGAGGTTGAAACATATGTTTTTAAGTAAATAAGGTTATATAAATCCTTGTTACAGGATAGCTGCCCGAGTACGATTTTAAATCTTACACAAGGTTCTAGATTATTTTATCGTTGATCTGCTAACAATTCAAATATTTTCAGGTATTCCCGATATCGATCTTGTGTTTCTGTTCAGTTCAACTTCTACCATCGTAGCAGACGCAAATGCAGCTTTTACGTTCATGAAAAACACAGCTAAAGAATTTGTGACGCAATATGGTAATACGTATATCAGGTACGGCCTGATCGTCTTTGGTAGTACTGTCAACGATGTCTTTAACTTCCAGACTACTGCCAGTATGAATAAAGCTACTTTGAAGACGTCAATCGATGCCTCCAACAACATCGCTGGTTCATCTGATCTGAAAGCTGCGCTTGGAAATGCAAAAGCAATGTTACAAGGACCAGGTTCACGACCAAACGCAAGGAAGATTGTTGTTGTAATGATGGACACGGGTTCAGCACAGTCTCAGAATGAATTGGAACTTGCTGCAAAAAACCTCAGAGATATCGAAGCACTTGTGATCGGTATTGGCATTGGAAGACAGATTCCAGTACAACAGCTTGAGTGGATAACTCTAAATAGGTATTACGTCATGCTGTTTCCATGGACAGGAAGCTTTCGTCATCTTTGCTTTGGTATTGCTGTAAGATGCTTTAAAGGTATGGATTAAGGAGGAGCACTGAAATCGTACTTGATATTTACAATATGTACTCTTCATATATTAGACAACCCCACTGAAAACAAATTCTTTACTTCCATAACAGTCATCTCACCTAAATGCCGGCACTTTCCTGTTCAAGAACTTTTGTTTGTCACGACCCACTAGCTACAAAGTTGACAATCTCATAAAAAGTGTTCAAAAATGTTATTATGATAATCCAATACCTTTCTGTTTTCATTTTCCAGAATTCGACATCACATTTGCTATCGGTGCTGGTTCCACTAATTCTGCAGCACTTTTTAAACTGATGAAAGATACCATGGGAGCAATCGTTCTAAAATACGGGATGAGAACCATCCACTACAGCATTGTTACATATGGACTTGGTTCAGCCTCAGCGTCCGTGGTACGTTCGTTCACCTCAACTGGATCGCTTTCGTCTTCAGATCTCAAAAATGCAATAGATAGTCTCACTTATCCAGGGGGTTCTGGGACCATTGCAACAGACGCTGCACTGAACAGGTGTCAAAGTAGCTTCAATGATCCAAGCGTTCAAAGAAGTGCTGAAAAAGACGTTGTTCTGATGACTGACAAGAGTGCATCGATCAGTGCTGCGACTTTAAGATCCTTGTCGTACACACTAGGGGCCTCAGGATTAAGAATCATTCCCGTCGGTATTGGAAATAACATCGACAGAAATCAGTTACTAGCCATGAGCAGCAATAGTGAAGATGTTATCCATGTAACTGAGGTAGAGACAGCAAATGCCCTGGAATTGAAAGTCATGCACAACGTATATCGACGTAAGCAACTATATATAATTATACTGTATATATTGAGTCCCTGTGTTTCCTACAATTATTTTTTGTATTACAGTTGCTGTCTGGTTTCCAGTTATTGCTCGTTGAAGTTATTTTCTTTTTATGGCTATTGTTGTGGAACTGACGACAGAAAACGCCTTTTACAACTCAACAACTTTACTTGAGACGTTGACTTCATTACAAACATGTCAGCACGAAATTCGATTCCTTAAGGGGTTACAATTTATTCCCCACCCGGGGAGGGTACTAATATCCTAGTCTCTTGGGGCTTCGTACCACTCGTCCTCCTTTCGTAACGTATTGGGCTGTAACATCTTCCCCACCTTGTCCACTCTGGGGGACAATATCAGATTCACTCTCACTTGAATTACGAGATTGTTCACAAGCCGTTTCCCCACCATTCGGAGAAAAGTCCCTTTCCTTGTACTCCTGTTGAAGACTTGATTCAACTTCTAGCTTGTGTAAACGCTGTACTGGTCTGTGTATAATGTTCTTCTCTGTTCGCACTGTCGCAGTTCTAACGAGACCATCTCGTCCGGGATGTACTTTTTCCACTCTTCCTAATGGCCACTTTAGACGACTAACGTTATCTTCAGAGACTAGCACTATGTCTCCCACTTGCACGGGGGGCTCTGTAGTCTTCCACTTGACTCTTGTCGTTAAATTATGCAGATACTCCTTCTCCCAACGCTTCCAGTAATGATTAAGCAATCTCTGTAAGTACAAATATCTTGTGACTGTTCCTTTTGTTGAACTCTCGAGGTCGTCTTTCGTAGGGCTTGGCAAACTTTCAAGTGCTCTTCCAATGGTTAGATGAGCGGGAGTGATTGGCGATAGATCTCTATGGTCATCACTTACTGCTGTCAATGGCCTGGAATTGATAACTGCCTCTACTTTTATAAGCAGGGTGTTAAGTTCACTGAAGCTAAGAAGTGCTTTACCCAAAACCTTGCGAAGTGGCTCCTTAACAGCTCTGCACATCCTTTCCCACCAACCACCTCTCCATGGCGAACGTTCAGTGATATATTTCCATGTTATTCCTTTGGACGACAATTCTGACTGAATACGGTCTTGGTCGAGCTTGCTCCACGTAGCGTTACTCTTCCTTGCAGGATTACCATAGAACTTTTGGATCTCCTTGCTTGCAGCCTTAAATGTCTTTGCATTATCCGACCATATCGTACTGCATAAACCTCGTCGGCTTGTCATACGGCTCAGCGCTTGTAAAAAATCGTCTGTTGTGAGACTGTTCGTCAATTCCAAATGGACCATACGCGAAGACGCACATGTAAACACGCACACGTAGGCTTTCTTGGTGCTTGTACCTTCCTTCACATACAATGGGCCTGCGAAGTCAATGCCGACATTTGTGAACGAGGGCGAGCATTGAACTCTCTCTTTGGGTAGTGGCCCCATCTTCTGTCCACAAGGTCCCACTCTAAGTTTCTGACAAGCAACACACTTTCTAATGATACCTTTCACCTCTCTTCTCCCTTGAGTGATCCAAACTTTGTTTCGTAAAGTCGACAGAACAGTCTCGGGCCCAGCATGCAACAGCTGGACGTGTAAATCTCTTACTAGTCTTTGTACAACGATATGTCCATGAGGTAAGATAATCTGATGCTTGTTCTCTTCAGGAAGGTCCGCAAACTGCAGTCGTCCTCCTACTCGTAAGACTTGATTCTTTTCGTCGTAGTATGGGTCAAGTCGAAGGAGACGGCTGCTACTTGTCAGCTGTTTGCCTTCTTTCAGTGTCTTGTAGTCTTCTGAATACACTTCCCTTTGAACAGTTCTATAGCAATACATCTCTGCTTGTTTCAACTCCTCGCTAGACAGTTCAGTCACAGTAGAAACAGTTTTTGCTTTGAACAATCTTACAGCCTTAAGAACGTAGGCTGTAACACGAATCAACTTCAACCACGTACTATAAAGGTTTGGATCCACTATCAGTACAGGTTTTGTTAGGACAGATGTACACGAATGTGTCGCTCTTCTCTCTTTCTTGCAGTCATCGGGTTCCTCTTTGGAAAAACTCTGAGCTGGATGCTCCTCTACAGGCGAGGTTAACCACTTGGGCCCGTTCCACCACAGTTCACTAGATTCAAGGTCACCGCACGATAAACCACGTGTCAACAAGTCTGCCGGGTTCTCCTTACTGGGACAGTACTTCCAGTTCTCGGGGTCCCATGTTGACTGTATCTCTAAGACACGATTGGCAACGAAAGGCTTCCAGCTAGAACTCGGTCCTCTTATCCAATGTAGTGTTACCATGCTATCAGTCCAACATACAACACGGTTGGTCTTCATATCAAGTGATTCTACAACAAACTTCAACAGTCTAGCGTTAACTACTGCAGCTAAGAGTTCGAGTCTTGGTAGTGAAACTGTTTTAATAGGTGCGACTCTTGTCCTTGACATAACAAGATGTGCTGTTGCCTGCTCAGACTCATCCTTTACTACCATGTACACAGCAGCTCCATATGCCTTTGGGGAAGCATCCCCAAATCCATGCAATTCAACAGTTGATCTCGAGTTAAGGCCTTCGCCGAAACATCGAGGTATGGCGACGTTCGTAACTTGCTGTAGCTCGGTTTTCCATGAGGACCACTGGCTTTCAGTGTCTGAGTCTAGAGATTCATCCCATTCTAATCCTTTTCTCCACAGTTCCTGGAAGAGGATCTTAACTCTCACTGTGAACGGTGATATCAATCCAAGAGGATCGAAAATCCTTGAAGCATGGCTAAGCAAAGTTCTTTTCGTAGTGGGGGTGCGAGATGTGGCCACTTCCTTTGGGGGAATGAATCTGAAGCAATCTGACTTTAAGTCCCATGACACGCCAAGTGCTTTGAGGGACTCTTCTGATGCGAGGTCTACCATTGGCAACGGTGCTCTGTGTTCAGGCTGAATGTTGTCCATCACTTGTTGAGAATTGCTTGCCCACTTTGTGAGATTAAAACCACCACTCTTCATGATTTCAGTTAGTTCTTGAGTCAATGTTAGTGCAGCATCATCTGTTTCTGCACCTGTCAAGCAATCATCTACGTACATGTTTTCTAAAAGTTCCTTGGCAGCTCTTGGAACAGTTTCGAGATAGCCCGTAACGTGCGCATGAATTGTTGCGATAGCAAGGAACGGACTACAGTTCACGCCGAACGTAAGTCTATTCATTCTATAGACACGTGGTAATTCATCGGAGTTAAGCTCTCTCCACAAGTAACGATGCACGTCTTGATCTGGTTTTGCAAGTTTGATCTGCAGGAACATCTTTTCTACATCTGCGAGCAGACCAATCTTGTGAGTACGAAAGCGGGTAAGAACTGATGCTAGATTTGGTTGTAAGGCAGGACCAGGAAGTATGCAGTCGTTCAGAGATACGCCTTGTTCGTCCTTCGCCGAGGCGTCGAACACGATTCTACATTTGGTTGTTGTTTTATCATTACGAAATACAGCGTGATGCGGTAAGTATCTAACGTTCGTGGACTGTTTCTCTTCGACGGGAACTTCCTCTGCGAATCCTTTCTCCGTATATTGGTCGATCGCATCAATGTAAGCCTTTGCCTTTACTGGGTCACGTTTCAGTCTTCTTTCAACTCCTTCCAATCGCTGCAGAGCTTGTTTGTAGTTGTCAGTCAGATTTGCATGGCTCGGTTTCCATGATAGCCGCACTTCGTAGTTGGATCCATCAAACTTTAATTCGCGATTAAAGTCTTCAACTGCACATTCTTCTTCCTTGGAACGAACGGCACTCTCCTCCTTAGAAATTCCAATTGCTTCCAGCTCCCAGAATCTTTTCAAAGTCTGAGTAATTTCAGTGTTCTCTAAGACTGCTATCATAGAAGTAGTATTTTTGCTTGTCCCCTCTATTGGGCCTGTAAGCACCCAACCGAAAACTGACTCCACAGCTGTTGGCGAGTTTAGTGAATTTCCTCTTTCACAATTTCCAGTTACAAAGCTATAGTAGAAGTCGGCACCAATCAGCACATCTATCTCCACAGAATCACGTGGATAAGAATCTGCAAAGTTCAAGTTTTTCAGATGAACGTTCTCATGAAGATTCAAGTTTACAGGACCCAGTGGATTGCAGATCTTTGGGATCGTAAGAGCCTCCATCGTAACAGCTTCCGACGAATTTCCGTTGACCGCAGAGAGAGAAAACTTTACTCGTTGTAGTCTCTTTGCTTCACTTGTCTCACCACCCAACGTTGTGACACTTACTGACTCTGTTGGACCTTTAAGGCCGACTGCTTCTGCAATGGTCTTACGAACGTAAGATCGCTGACTTCCAGAATCTAGGAGTACACGTGCTACTAAACTTTGATCATTTGCATACAACTTGGCAATCGCTGTAGGTAACAAAGTTTCTGTTGGCTTCTTGAAGTCAGTTGTAGCAAATCCATTTAATGTAGCACCTGTAGGTGTCTGTGTTGAAGTACGTTGCTCGTGAAGTAAGTTATGATGACGTCGACCACAATCAGCTACAGAACATTTAGGCTGACGACACACCTTGGAGAAATGTTTAGCATGAGAAGGCTTCAAACAGTTATAGCACAGCTTGTTTGACTTGACTAGCTTCCATCTTTCCTCGACCGATTTTTTCTTAAACTCTGGACAGTCCCCTGACTCATGATTAGATTTGCAGAATACACAGCAAGGTGTTACACTGGTTGCGTCACTAAACAGGGTAGATGCTGTGGTTAATCTGTCTTGTTTGATGTTTGCAGCAGGTTTTCGTTCAACTTTAATTTTACCTTGACCGTAGGTACCTGAAGTAGAAGTTGATTGCTGGTTTCTTTCACCAGCTTCCTTTGAGACAAGTTGTCGGTTTAGGAACTTGAAGAATAATTCGAGATCAATCTCTTCATCTTTAATGTCTGCGAGCTCTAACTCCCATTTTTCTAGAAGCTGATGCGGAAGTTTACACTCAAACATTGGTAACAAGATACAAGCATGTGCCATTGGTTGTTCACCTAGAGCCTCTAGGGCCCTAGTCCTGTTCTTTAATGTGTCATGCAGGTCACGTAAGGCGCGTGCAGACATACTCGTCGTTGATTCCAAGTTGATAACTGACTTTATAAGCGATGAAATTACAATTCGTTTTCTACCATACCTGTGCTTTAATGCTTCTACTGCGGGCACATAATTCGCTCCAGTGACTTCGAATCCATCAACGGTTTGCAATGCATTAGCTTTCAGTACTGAGCGTAGATAAGTGAATTTCTGTATGTCCGGTAAGTCGTCGTTGTTATGTACAGCGGCTTCAAACTGATCCCAGAAGTTCTGGAATTTCAACAAATCACCACCGTACGTAGGTAATTCTAATTTGGGTAATTTTAGGTTTTGGCGGGTTTCTTTAGACGATACACTTTCAGCTGATTTACAAATTGCTGTTTCGATATACTCTTGAGCGATATCGATAGCTCTGTCTATTGCATTCAAAATTTCGTTGCAATTACGAAGTTCAACATCATCTTCAGCAGTGAGGGATACGAACTGCTCTCTTAAATCGAGACATGAAATACGACACTCATTCAATCTTTGCAATCTCATTTGCATTTTGATCTTATTTGTTGAACTTTTACTTAATTCGGTGACAGCAAGGGTTAGAGATTCGACATCTCCTTGCAATATCTTCAATTTACGTTTAAGTTGCTCGATTTCTTCTAAATGTGGCTCAACTTTCGTTAGAGCGGCGTTTTGTTTATTTTCTTTATGTGTCGGCAAAGAGTCTGCATCATTAATGTCGAGTGTTTTGTGTTGATACGATTTCAGAGAAAATTCATGTGTTTCTAACCTTTGGATTAAAGTTTTCTTCTTTCCACTCGTCGACAAACCCTTTGATTGCAAAATGGCACGGAGTTTTTCAACAGACATGCGACTAAAATAATCTTCTTCTTGATCGGCCATCATGGCGGCGAACACGTGTGACGACTGATGAATGTTGACCTTGGAATTTCGAACTTTAGTCAACCCACAGCTTTCAATCGCTTTACGAATTACTTCCTTTTAGTTTTACGATGCAAAATCCGGCTCGAAGGACCAAATGTTGTGGAACTGACGACAGAAAACGCCTTTTACAACTCAACAACTTTACTTGAGACGTTGACTTCATTACAAACATGTCAGCACGAAATTCGATTCCTTAAGGGGTTACAATTTATTCCCCACCCGGGGAGGGTACTAATATCCTAGTCTCTTGGGGCTTCGTACCACTCGTCCTCCTTTCGTAACGTATTGGGCTGTAACAGCTATAACCACGAGAAATCCAAGACTTCAGTTCCTAATAGTGACGACTGATAAACTTTTTTACTCTAGTTTCAACACTTGGGTCCACATTTTTTTAATAAGAAATTAAATCCAACAGATAAAATAAAAATTTTTTGATAAAAAAGCATCCAATATGATAACCAACATCTGGTTTTCTTTACAGTTTACATGCTGAACTACGACATGACGTTCATCATGTACGCCTTTTCTTCTCAATCGAGTAGTTACTACTCTTACATGCAGAATGTCATACGAACAATACTACAAAGATATGGTTATGGGCGATGTCGATACACGTTTATTGTCTACGGAGGATCTTCTGTAACGTATTACAGGTTCGACAGTAAGGCATTCCCAAACTTGGAAATGTTGCTGAGAGCCTTTGCCAGAATTCCTAGAGCAATTGGAGGATCTGCGACTAATTTATCGCACGCATTTGAACATGCCAAGGTTAATTTTCAAAGCGATTCCCGATCAGATGCTTGGAAGGTTCTGGTGTTAATGATGGACAGGAAAACTGGAATGAATGAGGCAACACTGCGCAGTATGACCACATCTTTAGAAGAGATGGGAGTGTTTATCATACCAGTAGGAATGGGTCGTGAAATAGACATAGTAGAGTACTACTACTTCACTGCCTACAAAGACTTTGTCACATTTTCATCGGATTACACGTCTATTTCATACTTGAACATTGGGGAAAATATCATGAACCGTGTCGTCCGATGTAAGTTATTTGATTTTTTGTGTTATATTTAAGAAAATTAATGAGAGCTCCCTGTTTCTTTTTCTAGTTTATGCTGAATGCTTTTTTCATTGAAAAAAAAGCCTGTTTCTAAAGTGGGATTTTAATTCCCAATTCTAATCCCGGGTTTAGGCTGTGCTTCTACTTAGCTGACATTGTAGTATTTCGGTTCTTGGGGGATTGGTGAATTTTGCAATGTATTGACTTGTTAGTTTTGCTTGTATGACAACAAAACAAGATTAACCACAGGATCAATAATAACGATAGCCATTTTGACGCCTATGATGTTTATATGGTTCTTTTTTTCCTCCAAAGTTGAATACGTAGACATGATGTTCGTGATCAACGCAGGCTCCGTCAACTCAAATGTCACTTATCAATTGATGAAAAATTGCATGCTGAAGATGATCAGGAAATTTGGAGTTTACAGATTTCGATATTCTGTTATCATATATGGTTCTTCATTCACAAAAAATGTGGAGTTTAGCACTACTTTTCCATACAGAGATGCTTTGATTAACATTGTCAATGGCTTGGTTCGTCAGAGCGGGTCTTCAGCTATCATTACTGCTATGGGAGCAGCAAACACAATATTCAGCGGTCTAGATTTTCGCTCTTTCAGAGGCTTAGCAGTAATTATGGAGAAATCCTCAGGCCAAAGTGCCGTTGATTTACAAAATGCTGCCAAACCTCTTCATGAAAATGGTGTACTTATATTAGCAGCTGGTGTTGCTGGTGAAGTTACTTACCAAGAGCTACGAGCACTAACCATCTACAAGAGCTATGTCGTTCAAGTGTCTACTAGCTACTTTCCATTTATGTTATCTAATAATTTTGCTTCAAGAGTCGTTAACGGTAAGCTATACATAAGCAGACAGTAAAAATGCTCATAAACAGGTGTCACTTGGTCCAGCTTTAAAACTGCTGTTTCTTTTTTAGATGGCGTTGAAAAGGCCGACATCGCCTTTGCCGTTTCTTTGTCTGAAGCTGCTGATGCTACTACTCTTTTGATGAGAAACACTTTGCGTCAGATGGTCTTGCGCTACGGCATTTATCGTTTTCGCTATAGTATCATTAGATATGGTAGTGCTCAGTCAGTTACGTTTGACTTTGGAAGCATTTTACCAAACAAAGAGGCTATCCTTAACGCGATTAATGGTCTCTTACGATTTGACCTGGCAAAGGAAACAGATGATAAAGACGTGTTTGAACAGGCAAGGGTTATTTTTACATCAAGACCAACCAGAGAGGAAGCCAGAAAGGTCTTCGTAATCATGAATGACAAAGCTTCAGCTAACTCCCCATCAGAGTTGGATACAGCCAGAAGGAGCCTTCAAGATATTGGTGTTACTATCATTAATGTTGGGATGGGGAGTAGACCAAATTTGGATCAATTGAGGCAATACACCATCTTCAGAAAGAATGTGATCTTTCTACCCTCGCTACCTGTGAACAGCTTCGATGTGGCAAGAAGGATAGTCGAGAAAGTCACCAGAGGTAAAACAAATGAAAAGAATTTAATTTTGTTGACTTTTTTCTTCAACGTAATTTATAAGCATGCCGGATTAAATTCGAACAAAATGTGACGTGCACTATGCGAGAAATTCAGTTTCCATGGCGCATATCATATATTTCAGCCTTTTATTAATTATCTGTGTGTTTTTTTAAATATAATGTTGCTTTTGCTGTTTTACAGTGCCAGAAATCGACATGACCATCATGGCCACCTATGTTGATACAACTTCTCCAAAAGTTAAAGATGTCATGAAAAATGCAATCAAATACATATCAGACACCTATGGTCCAGTCAAATTCCGATTCAGTCTGGTCAACGTAGGACCAACACCAGCTAGGGTGTTTGATTTTGGTGTTGCACTGCCAGACAAAGAATCAGTTCGAAAAGAAGTTGACAAAATCTCTCCTGTTTCTGGAAATCCCAGCCTTAAACCAGCTCTTGTGGAAGTGGAAAAATTGTTCAATGAGTCTTCTCGTCGGCCAAATGCCCGGAAGATCAATTTAATTTTGACCGATCGAACATTCAATGATTCGATAAGCGATATCACAAATGCCATGAAACCATTGGATAAGCTAGGGGTCATGAATATAGCCGTTGGATTTGGACCGAAACCAAGTAAATGGGAGCTCACAACAATAACGCGTTCTGAAAGAGCAGTTGTACTGCTAGACGATGACAAAACAACATCAGCACAAGCAGGAGATGAAGTGATGAAAATTATTCTGGATGGTAATCGAAATATTAGATTTAACTAAATTGCTCATAGGAATAAGAAATGAAGTCTTTATTTAAGTCTTTATTCTTTATTTTTAGTTTCAATCCCTTCATCCATCCAAGTACTGACAACCAAACAACAAACAATCATGCAAACGAACTAACTTAAGGGATGGAATGATAGAAAAATAACAGCTATTAACGAAGAGTCAAACTTGTAAACCTTTTCATCTAAATACAGTTTTCAATGAGTAATATTAGACGGTAGAAAAATGAACAAATTAGCAATGCAACTAAAAAGATGAAGCAATAAAACATTAAATAGATTGAACTTTTTTACCTATTTTATTTTATTCTTGCAATTGATAGATGATGCCGAGGACACAGTTTTGACATTTAGTGTATCTGCAACTACTCCTCAAAATGAAGAATTCATCAAAGATGTCCTGAAGGCTGCCATTTGCCGATTTGGTCCTGATGACGTGGTCAAAATCAATATCATTCCCTTTGGTCCTACTGCTTCTTCACCAATCACACTTGATACGTCTAAGTTTCCGAATGAAGAGGCTATTCTTGCTGCTATAGATAACATTACCATCCCATCAGGAGATCCTTCAATAGCTAATCTTCTTGATGAAGTCAAAAATCTGTATAACAAATCAGCTCCAGACATACCAGAAGATTCCAATAAAGAGATCATTATTGTCACTGACAAAAAAGCTTCTGATACTCCAGCAGCATTGGAAACGGCGGTAGAATCCCTAAAACAAGCAGGAATCAAAATCAACACGGCTCCCTTAACACCTGAAGCTGCTCAAGATAGTAAAATATTAAGTGGGGAAGAAGAACCCACGGTTAGTGTGACGCCAAGTAATAGCCCTGTTGCAGCTGCTGAAGAAGTTATGTCAGAAGTTGGTAAGATGTCACAAATATAGCTGATTATTGATGCGCTCTTTAGCTTTAGACCTTTTCAAAATAGCTTCAATGATAAAGCACAAATTCTCAATAGTTTTTGCCATGCAGTAGATCAGTTATCTGGGGAGGTATCATTGTCTAGGCCATTGGCAGATATACCGGACAAATAAGATATTTTTTCATCAAAATGAAGTTAAATCTCCAAGTTCTTGTTAGATTTTTTACATTATGTGTTCTCTTGCTTACAGTCATTTCAAACGAAGAAGTACAAGACTTAAATAATGAAGGTATGTTGTCTGTTTGTCTATTCCTTTCTAACTTTACGTATACTGATAAATGTTAGATTCTTTTTAGAATTCCGCGGTAAAAAACATAAAATATTCATGTTATAAATGATGATATTGCCATTACTCGTTATTTGGGCAAAAGAAGAATCGTGAATATTTTGGCTGACTCATCCATCTTGTTTGCTATCTTCAGTCGGTTGTGGCCCACTGCTTGACAACTACTTGTTGGACATTACAAGTGCAGCATTCAGCGCATCATCCGGGACGCCTGGAACCCCCTTAATATCTAGCCAACCTTGGATTCCAAGTAGAGCGGATCTCTCACAAAATCTCACTGTGGATGCAGGTAACTTATTTTGAGTTTAAATTCATGGCTATACCATATGACTCCCTTTTGGAGCTATAATTTCATGTTTGTGATTTCACCTTATAAACAGGTCGTTTAGTACGTGTCTCCAGATTTAGTTTTGGTGGTGACCCAACGAAAGCCAAATCACCTAGTCAGATGGAGATTTATTTCAGTAACGATGGTGTTACATTCACCTGCATATTGAAGATAAACATGTGCAAGGTAAGCAAGGAGATGATAATAATTTAGAACACTGAACCAAATACGACGATTACGATAGTTGAAGCCCTCTGGGAACATCTTCAACCTGAGATTCTCGTTTGGTATCCTAAGCATTATTAAAAAGGTGTTATCTACCATCCTCCAAGTGCTGATGATGAAACTATGATTGAATATTTAAAAACCTCACTCACAACTCAGTGAAGGACTGTTATTGATTTTGAATCTGTTAGCAGGCGCATTTGAAAATGTTTCCTTCATTTGCGCGGTATTTAACAATTATTCGCCGAAGGCGAAGTGAACATCGGGGAATAATAACCGAAACGAAGTTGAGGTTATTATTCCCGATATTCACCGAGCCTGAGGTGAATAATAGTTTTAATATATAAATACACAGGTGATTCTTTTAAAAAAAGAAAAAAATAAGATAAAAGACACATTTAAAATTAGGTAACAGCAACAAAGCGGCTGGCCGCTATTTTGGATTATCGTTGGATGTGTTACCGTTTGTCGACCAATCAGCGCGCTGGATTTTCAATAATCACCTGTGTATTTATACTAAAATTAAATATTATTAGGAATTATCTACTGAGGGTTAGCGTGGTACACTCAGGAAATGCGTCATTTTAGAGGATATGCGCGGATGGAATTTAAAATCCACCTACAGAACGCTACTATCTATCTCATGCATATTTGTTTTCATTTTTTCTTATGCAGAGGTATGCATCTACAGTACCACCCTCAGTTCCAGGTTCTCATGTCAGCACTGTTGACCTTGGGAAAATAGTAGAAGCTCGTTATTTCAGGTTCAACCCAATTGAACCAGATCCATCGGTACAAGGAGCTGAAACAGCATCTCTTCGTGTGGAGCTTCATGGATGTATCAAAGGTAACGCTGAATGTATACTGTATATTTGATATGAATTCGAAAGAAAGAAAATTTTGCTTTTTTGGTAAAGACACTAAATAACGATTAACCTCTTCAATTTAATTATTAGTCACTCCAATTATGGACATCATGTTTGCAATGAGCGCCACGTCCCCTGATGCAGTGCAAGTATTCACAACAATGAAAAACACTGCCAAAAACATTGTCAATCTCTACGGAATAACTGATATCAAGTATTCTACAGTGGTGTTTGGTTCTTCTGCCAACTTTGTAAACGTGTTCGACTTTAGCACGACATTTGCAAATAAAGCTGCCGTAATTACAGCTATCGATAGTGCACCTCGTCAAACGGGTACTCCATCAATAACAGATGCATTTACGAAAATAAAGGCCATTTTTGACATTAAAAGTCGCCCAGGTGCCATTCGAGTACTAGTGGTCATGATGGATATGAGTCCATCCCAGGTGGAAAACGCTGTCAAATCTGCAGCAGCAGAAATGCGATTAGGAAATGTACTCATAGTGACACTGGGGGTTGGAAAAAAAATTCCTGCTCAAAACCTGGAATGGATGACTTTGAATAAGTATTACGTAATGATGGCGCCATCCAATGAAAACCCTCGACATTTGGGCGTTGGCATCATGTCTAGAGCTCTGAAAGGTATGTATAATATTATTTGTCAGCTATCTACATAGATTATCCCCAGACTTTTTAGATTATTATTGGAAACACTCATTAAATGCTCTAACAAAAACATAATATATAAAACAAAACTCAAATTTCTCCTCAGAATATGTTTATGATGTCTTTTAAATTGCTTTAAATTCCAGAAATCGACCTGACGTTTGCAGTAGGCGCAAATTCTGCTAACAAAGCAAGCACTTTTCCCTTGATGAAAAATACCATGAAAGACATCATCAACAAGTATGGAATCAAGACTGTCCATTACAGCGTCGTAAACTACGGGTCATCAAGTGGAGTCATCGAGAAATCCTATACAAACTTCCTTACGTATTCCACAACATCATCATTCAGTAATTACATCGATACTATTAGTCCTAGACCAGACACTGGCGCTCCTTCCTTGAACAATGCACTCAGTAAGAGTAAAGACTCTTTTAATGATCCAAAGGTTCGACCAACTGCTGATAAGACCATTGTTATTATGATTGATGATGATTCGACTGAGAATATGGCTTCTTTACGAACACTTGCTGATTCAATAGAAATGACAGGAGCAAGAATCATCCCTGTTGGAATTGGAAAAGAAGTCACGAGGAAGCAATTGATGACGATTACTACCAGTGAATATGACGTAATCCACGTTAAAAACAGCATCACAAATCCTGCCCTGCAAGAAACAATCATGAATAATGTTTATAGAAGTAAGAAACCTATCTAATCATTTCTATATTTGTTAGGCATTTCATTTTTAGTATATTAATTTATACAATACTTTTAATGCATCGATTGCTCCACTTTCAGACCAGAGTGCACTAAATTGAAACCAAAAGTTCATTTTTAGTGCAGCAATGTCAAAACAATGAGAAAGAATCATCTAAAAATGAATATTATTTTTTCTCGTGATTTTTAAAACTACTCTCCTTTCCCCCGCAGTTTACATGCCAGAAGTTGACCTGACATACATCCTCAATGTAGCATCTACCAGTGCTAATGCTGTCTTCACTTACATGCAGAATGTAATGCTATCTATAACTGCTCGATACAGCGTAGGTAAAATTCGCTACAGTGTCATCGTTGTCAATGGAAGTACACCATCAACTGTCTACAAATTTGGAATCGTTTTCCCAAACAAAGAAATCGTCGCTATAGCACTAAAGAAAATAAAAATGGACAACCTTGGGGGTTCGTCACTTGACAAAGCTCTTCAATTGGCCAAGACAAATTACGATTCGCCCAACGTGCGTTCTTTTGCTCTGAAGTTTATAGTACTCATCACAGATAAGCGATCAGGTATTATTGAAGCTGTTTTACGTGGTTCATTCTCATCTCTTCAGAACGCAGGAGTACGTGTGATACCTGTAGGAATAGGCAGCGAGGTGGACGTATTAGAAATGAACTATATTACAGCATATAAGGATCAAGTTGTTCTTATGTCGCCTGACAAATCCTATGTGTACAATGGGGAAGAATTGATGGACAGGATTGTACGAAGTAAGTGAATTTTGAATCTATTAATTAAATCTTTCTTCTTAAGCACATATGAAATATGTCCACTAACCAATATCAACAATAATTAATGATTTTCAGTTCCCGAAGTTGATGTCGTTTTTGTACTAAATGCTGACTCCGCCAGCTCTGACACCACCTTTGGCTTGATGCAAAATGCTACAAAAATGATTGGAGAAAAGTTTGGAGTTTCCAGATTCCAATACGCTGTGGTTGTTTATGGAAATACACTCAAAAAAGCATTTGACTTTACCGAGAACATTCCTTACCGAGCTGCTCTGATCGAAAAGATCAATAGCATTTCTAAAATCTCTGGAGTATCTAGACTTTCTGACGCCTTGACAGAAGCAGCGAATGTTCTTAATGGAGGCAAAGCTCGTCCAAATGCAAGGAAAGCAATTGTCGTCATTCAAGACAAGAGTACTGGCTCAAGCGTGAGCGATTTACAAAATATGGCAAAACCTCTTTTCTCCGATGGAATAATAGTGATTGCTTCAGGTATTGGATCAGGGGTGCCAAAGGAAGAGCTACGCGCCCTAACAACCAGAAATGAAGACGCTATCAGTGTTGGTAATAATGAGCCGGAGGGTGCATTAGGAGACAAAATTGTGGCAAGAATACTTGAAGGTGAGGCTTAGACTGACATGGAATCCTTTATGATAGGGTGTTGGTAGACCAAGGGAAACACATATCATATAGATCATATATAAGAAAATAAGTGATGCAGTGAATCAATTTAATAATTTGCCAAAAACCAAAGATTATATCCAATATATATTCTTTCCATTTTAGATGGTTACCCTGAACTTGATCTGCTGTTTGTCATCAGTCTTTCTGCAGTCAATACAAACACTCAAAGTCTCATGAAAGACATCTCCACATCCGTTATCAAAAGATTTGGAATCGATCGCATTCGCTATGGTGTCATCCTTTTCGGCGACACAGCCGTAGCCAAGTTTGATTTTGGCAGCATTCTTCCTGATCAGACATCGATCGTTAATGCAGTCAAGGCACTTCAAAAAGTTGACGAGAGCACAAATCCTAACTTAAAGTTAGCCATGGACAAAGCTAAAGAATTGTTTGAAAATGGTCCGGTTCGAGGAAATGTGAGAAGAGTACTGGTTATTCTCATGGACAAGGATACAACATCTAGTAAAGCAGAGCTAGAGACAGTCAAAAGGGGTTTGCAAGACCAACGCGTTACTATCATTCCTGCCGCTGTTGGTCCAAACGTGGATCCAGAAAAACTGTACAATGCAACGGTGTTTAGAGATCACGTAACGCAAATACCTGTTGGTTCTGCTCCTGCAGAAGCTGCTGAAGAGATCATCCGAAAAGTACCACGTAAGAAAATTTAATTGGTTAAAGCCATTATAAGTTTTTATGGGAATCAGAAACGAACGAGGGAAAAGATTTTATTGCTGGTTCAATTCATTGATATGGAGAGCAAAATCTTGCATTGCAGGGGTACTAACATTTCCAATAGCTAAACATTGCTTGATTTGTGATCTTGAAACCTAGTTGAAGATTTGAAATTTGCTTTTACAAATGCATTCCACATTTCTTATCATATCATTTGGGAAGCACTTATGGCGTAGCGGTGAGAGCGCTCGCCTCTCACCAAGTTCTCAGGTTTTCCTCCCTCCGTAAAAAATCAACTTCTTAATTCCAATTGGAATCCAGTGGAAGAAGAGCCACTCTGTGGATTCCACTCTTACTCCCATTATTTTTATCAACCATTTCTTCGTTCCGAGTCCTTTACTTAATTCATTAGCTTACTACATATTCATTGTTTTAGTATTAAATTAGTCTTTGTTTATTTCTATTTTGCAGTTCCTACCATCGATTTAGTATTCACAGCTACAGCAGATTCTACCACATCAAATGAGATATTCAATATTATGCAACAAACAGTACAGGCTATCGGCGACAAGTACGGCACACGAAAAGTTCGCTTTAGTCTGGTCACTTTTGGAACTCCACCCGTAGTAGTCTTTGATTTCAATACCACCATCCCAGACAAAGAATCGCTGGCTAAAGAACTTGCAAAGGTGACGAAGCTCAATTCCAACCCTGATTTACCAGCTGCTATTAAAAAAGCACAGGAAATCTTCGATTATTCTCCCCTTCGAACTGAATCAAAGAAGGTTTTAACAGTCATAACTCATCGAAAATTCAATCTTGGTAAAAGTGACATTAGAAATGCCGTTAAACCTCTTGATGATAAAGGTGTTCGTATCGTTACTGTTGGTTTGGGCAACGATCCCGAGCAAAGTGAGCTGACAAATCTCACTCGCACTGAGAGAGCTGTCATACGACCAGTCAGTAATGATGGAGGCAAACAAGTGGCTGATGAAATACTCAAGGTCATTTTGAATGGTGAGTATTGACAATGTACTGGTTTAAAATTGAATATCGAATTCAAATTCATATTGTATGGTATGGGACGCTCAGAAGGAATGCGTAGTGAGGCATAAGCACGCGTTTTGGGCACGCGTTATCGGCAATATACGGAGATAGGCATTGCATCACGAAAGTCTTCTCTAATATCCCGTCATAGACTCGGCAACATAGAAACAGAATACAAAATGGAAAACTGAATAGGCGGGGTTGTCCCGCCGCCTCTCTTTCCACACCTCCCGCATCTTCAACTATACTATAAAGGAATCAATTCAATTTATAAAAGATATGCACGACTTTTCAATTTCTAAATCTTGCTTATATTCTGAATATCTTTCATTTCTCAACAGATGGAATCCCTGAAAAGTACGTGACATTTGCAGTCAGCGCAGCTAGTCCTCAAGCTGCGCAAACACTCCAGACAATGAAGGAAAATATTAAAGCAATAGTGAGAAGATACGATCCCAAAAAGTTCAAGTATAGCGCAGTAGTGTTTGGGGCAACTGCAAGTACAGCTTTCAAGTTCAACCCAGACAACGTCAATCAGGATGCTTTAGCAGGACAGCTGGATAGCATATCCCCAGGGGCTGGTGATCCTTCATTGATCAATGCTCTCACTCACTCTGAACAACTATTCAAAGATGCTGTCTTTACTGGAAAAACCGATAAAGTCATTGTTCTTATATGGGATAAAAACTCAACGGAAAATGCTGCAGATATTAAAGCCACAGCAAAAAATATAACCAGTAGTGGCATTCGTATCATCTCTGTACCAATGATTCCAGATCCACAAAGCGCAGCTTATGCGGCGAATCCAGCAGAAGAAAAGGTTATACCAAATTCCCTTCAAGCGGATCCTGCGCTTGTTTGTGAGGAGATCGTGGACGTCATACTTTCAGGTAAGGGGAGTGAAAATATCACTTTAAAATATCATCAAAACGACGTAAATGTGTATCGTAAGTTAACGAAAGTGTAGGAGCAAATAGAAAACGAATAAAATAAAAAGAAAGATAAGAAATTACAAGGAAGAAAGAAATAAAGACAAAATTATACAAAGTCGGTTGTGTATATGAATAAAAAGTATGCATTTCCAAAAACTCATACTTTTACACACTATATTATTTCAGTCCCTTGTGAAACGAACCCATGTAACAACGGTGGAACGTGCTTTCAAAACACTTGCATCTGTAAACAAGGATTCTCTGGTACCTACTGTGAAAAAGTTGACTCATATGATGGTAAGAAAATAGTCAGTTAATAGCCGATATTACAATTAACACGTTACAGAACTACCCAGGATATTTCAAAGTTTTACATTTTTGTCGGTTTTTTGATTCATGAAATGTGTAAATATGGCTCTTTCGTAAACTAAGGCTTAGAATTGGAGAAAAAAAACGACTAAAAACAAGTTGTTTATTAAATATATTTGATTTATAAAGGACTTGTCATTTTATTTTGTTATCTTAAGACAGAATAATGATTTTATTAGAATTGAATCAAGTTTATTTCCTCCCCCCCCCCCCCCCCCCCCCCCCCCCCCCCCCATCATATTGTCAGAGTAAACTACAGTTAATGCTAGCACACAAATCGATAATGCCTTGCACAGAAATTCCTACGCCAAAAATTGATCAAACCTTGGCATACACATCCAGGCCTTAAAATGATTAACACTACAAAATGGCACAGACATTTCTATGCCATTTTGTAGTAAACGAATTAAAAATTATTGGAAAGAGGTTTAGATCCTCCGATTGTGTTAATTATATGCAGAAATCTATAATTCTACATATAAGAAAACAAATAAGGTGAGTATATTTTAAAACTGTTACAGCTTGATAAGATCAAATGGAATATCATTCAGTAGATTCATAAAAGTCCAAAACGTGAAACCTAATGATTTTGGGTCAAATACGCACACACATACGTATATGTTTATATCAAGAGAATATTAAGTAAGAGAGCACATCTCCCATACATGGGTCTGTAACCATGAAAGTTTCTTGAAAATCTATTTTTAGCTGCGCGCGCAAGCCTGAGCTATTTTTAACATGCGATCCTTTATCTGAGTAAGACCGGCTCCAATCTACCTTCATTTTAGATGTCCATTAGATAACTTGTCATTTTGAAAACACTAGAGTTCAGGTCAGAAGTACGCGTTCTTGGGATGCAGCAATATTAACTGTATTTCAGTTTAGGTGGAGAATTGTGGAATAACTTACAGTCTCATCTATAACTGCAATCAACTCCAAAATGATTGAGTCTCAATCGAGCGACCATTGTTTTGATTTAAAAACAAGCTTGCATGATGTTGTCTCAGCTGATTATTTTTTACATATGCTGTTTATGGATTCTTTCAAAAACCTTTCAGAATTTCTCAAGGAATTCTTCTAAACATATTTTCTCGTCAAATTGAATAAAGTTTGGTTTGTCAACTGCGTGAAGCTTGCTTTGTCACTGCCGATCTCTTGTGTACCTATGACATCACTACAACTCTGACCAATCAAGATTCGCATGCTAAAATAGCTCAGACTAGCGCGCGGAGCTAAAAATAGATTTTCAAGAAACTTTCATGGGTCACAGGGATATGCTCTCTTACTTCATATTCTCTTGGTTTATATATAGATAGTACTACAGCAGCTTAAGCTATTATAAACTTGAGCCAAATTTAGTTTTGTTGAATTTAATAAAAACGGCAATAAAGTAGCCTCCAACGCTTCACCACATTGTCTTTTAACTTCTTTAAATATTCTTTAATACGCATATAGCATATAGTAGCTTTAACCAAGGAAGTTGTACAACCGATGAGACAAGAGGTACAAACCAGAGGACTACGGGAGTCCATTTCCCGTAAAGGCAGTAAAAAAAGTGTTCGTAGCGCATAGTATGCGCAATAGCAATATGTTTGTCTCCTGTTACAGCAAGAATGTGTAAACTGGTGGAAATAGAAATGAAACGAAAGAAAATCGATGAAAGTATACATACGGGCCCATAGAGAAGAAATGTGCATACATAGATAACAGGAATCCCTACCAATCCAGTAAATAAGTCCGCAAAGGCAAGGCTGGCAAGAAGATAGTTGGAAACAGTTCTTAACGATGGCTTAAAGAAAATTATAAAAATCTCCTCGGCATTGAGAACACAAATAAGAACTCCTATTATAAGCGTAAATGCATCGTATATGGAGTATGTCCAGTGATATTCAAAGAAATCTTCTTCTGTTTCGTTTCCGTGCATTTCCCCCGAGATTTTTCTTGTCGTTCCAGTTAGTCATTCAAGACATAAGTGCGAAAAAAGATAAACTAAGCAGAAGGCCTCTTCAGTAGGGGCGCTGTTACTACTACTAGCTACGCATGCACGAATCAGCCCACCTGCAACTACTTATTCCTGGAATTGTATTCTACCTTATTTCAAAAATAACTGAGTCGTTAATTTTTTCCCACCACTTGTTATTCATGAATCATACCATGATTTGTATAGATAATCGTATGGGTCAGAGTAAAATTAAGGATTAATTTCACAGCTGTTTCCTCAAAGTTTTGAAATGTTCGATTCGCGAAGAGTAGAACCCGGAGATCTTATAGATGTATCTTACCATGCTATTTTACTTAATAACTGAGCCGATAAAAGGCGGTTATCGAGTCCTCATTACTTCCGAAACAAAGGGGCAATCTTTCTCCCGTCGTTTGCGCATGCCCTTAAAATTGAGCCGCTATTCTAATTTTCTTAATATGCATTACTTAAATTAAGATTGCTGCAGGTTCATGATGGCTTGATAATGGTGATGGCTTGATGATTTTAAAATATTAATTACGCGAAGAAAATTTTATAGTTTTTTAGATATTGTTTATTTTTATTTTTACCAAATAAATATGTATATTGTTGACTTTAATAGTTGGTTGTGGTCCATTGTTGGATAACTACTTGCTTGAAATCACTTCGTCCTCATTCAAAGCCACGTCAGGAAATCCTGGAATTCCTCTTCTAGCAAATACTGCCTGGGATCCTATAATATCAAACCAACCACAACATTTGACTGTGGATCTTGGTGAGTGTTTTCATCAAATTGTTTGCTTAAAACTGCCTTTTAACTCTTAATTTTTATCGCCAACTTCCCCCCTTGTTTCGTGCGTTTTGTTCTTAGAGGACGTCGCATCTTCTTCCCACGCAACACTCATGCTTTCCACACTCAAGTTATCATGCATGAGGCTTTGCACGGACCATCACTGAATTCTTTCTCGTGTAAATCAGATGAGACCAGATTAAATTGTTCTTGTCTCTTGTCATAGGTGCCATCACGTGATGGTGCAAAGCCTCTATTATGCATCTATCTTGAAACCCATTTATTAATTCTTTTATTCGAAAGTTTTTCCTTTCTTTGACGTTAATGTTCATTTACAGGGGAGAATGTCCAGGTCACAAGGGTCGGTTTTGGTGGGAACAAAGCTCGATCTAATTCACCAAGCCAACTCACTCTAGAGTTTAGTATTGAAAACAGCAATTACACATGCAAGAAAACTGGCCTCGCCTGCAGGGTAAGAAACATTACTTCAAATAATCAGTCTTCATATACAAATAAATCGGTCATCACTTTGAAGAAAAGAAAGAGATAACGCACGCTGAGTTCTTGGCTCTTATAAAGCACGTGCCTCCAACCAATCAAAATGCGAGATAAAAACATATCTTTGAAAAGTACCATTTGACACACATATGAATTGAATGAATTTTAAAGATAGATTGAAACGGGATAAGGTCTAATGAGGTCTAATAAGGTCTAATAAGGTCTAATAAGGTTCAATGGTTGATTATGGCTATGGTTGATTTGATTTCTTTATGGCTGATGATGTAGTTTGTAGATTGTTTGACCACCAGAAGCATGATATTTATTATTTCTTGCAACTTTGGTTTTTAGAGATACTATAGTACTAAAAAACCACCAGTGCCTGGAACTCATGTCTCGTATGTTGAGGTTAATAAGGGTGACCCAGTCAATACTCGCTATATCAGATACATGCCAGTAAAGCCTGATGCTTCCTTGAAACCAGGGGGATCTTCTCTTAGAGTTGAAGCATATGGATGCATAGACGGTAAGTTAACGGACATGTGTTCTTGCATGACTGTTACTGACTGACTGACTGACTGTGCATGTCTGACTGACTGACTGACTGTGCATGACTGACTGACTGACTGACTGACCGTATATACCAAACATATCAATACTAAATAGCCATTTCTATTACAGCGTACCCTGACATGGATATCCTGTTTGCCATGAGTGCCACATCTCCTACAAACGCTTCACAGAATCTCGATCTAATGAGAAAGACGGCGAAAGACATAGTCACTCTGTATGGTGTACATCGGATAAGATATGCAACCATGACTTTTGGAGCAACTGCAACCACTGTTTTTGATTTTACTAATTCTTCAGTTTCCAAAGAATATGTGTCCTCTAGAATCGATGGGGCAACTTCAGGAAGCGGAACCGTTAACATGGAAAATGCTTTGAACGAAGCAAAGACAATGTTTGACAATGCAAATCCTCTACGTCCAAATGCTAGGAAAGTATTGATCGTCATGACAGATAAGGATACCAGTACGACCAAGGCAAACGTTGAGAGCAAAGTAAAGGAACTCACAGACAAAGAGATTAAGATTATTGGTGCAGGAGTCGGTATGGAAATAGACAGAAATCAACTGGACTGGATAACGCTTAACAAGTTTTACGTCATGTACGTTGCCAGTGAGGAACAACCTCGGCATTTTGGACAGGGTATCATGACCAGAGCCATTAAAGGTAGATAAACTAGGATGCCCTATATACACTATAGATAAATCTGTACCAAGTAGCTAGATAGGTTATGTGTCTTTTGACACACTCGAGGCAAAGAGGATTACTCCAACTGCCTCAAAGAAAGCAGATCGTCTTTCTAATGTAAATACGTCCCTCAGTGCTTAAAGTTTGCTTTTTTTGCTTTTTTTGCTTTTTTGATTTTTGATTATTTTTTTAGAGTTTGACATTACATTCGTTATCAGCTCAACTTCTTCTGGAACGGCACGTATCTATCCGCTCATGAGAGAAACGCTGAAAGATATAGCCACCACGTATGGGATAAAGACCATTTATTACAGCATTATTATATTCGGTTCCAAAGCAGCAAGTCCACCGGCAATAGTAGTCAGGACCTTCACCCAGGTTACATCCCAGTTTCTTGACAAGAACGCCTTTGGCAAATTTTTTGACAATCTTGATAAGATATCAGATGGAAGAACTCCAAACGCTCTCGACGAGGCTTTGAAACTGGCTGAAGATGGCTTCAATGACCCGAAAGTACGAAAAAATGCCGACCATGTTGTTGTGATTATCACTGATAAAGATACTGCGAAAGATCTGAACTTGAAACCTCGTGTAAATACAATGGAAAATAAAGGCATAAGAATAATCCCAGTTGGTATTGAAAATGAAGTGACAACAAAAGAACTCCAAGGGCTGACGTCTAATGATTATGACGTAATCCATGTTTACAAAGGAATTACTAAAAATGATCTTCAACAAAGAATCATGCACAAGGTTTATCGACGTAAGTTTACTAAACTTGATCTCAACTCTTTTTAGTGGTATTTCGTTTGGCTACCTACTTTTATCTCATATGTATCATAAATTTCCGACAAAAGTGACATCCAGCATTATATACCCAATTCCAATGCAATTAATAACAAAGATTTTAAGATTTTGAAAACACAATTTAAAATAACACAATTCCCCCTACTACGTTACTATAACATACTACTAGCAACTGAATCCTCTTGTAATAGGCCCTTTGCAGTTAACGGTCACGTGTCTGTAGTGGAATGCAAAATTTTTGTTTTTATATTAAA
Organism: Actinia tenebrosa; assembly: GCF_029948245.1. Taxonomy (NCBI): domain Eukaryota; kingdom Metazoa; phylum Cnidaria; class Anthozoa; order Actiniaria; family Actiniidae; genus Actinia; species Actinia tenebrosa. Next base: position 14,141,719 of record NW_028292580.1, on the reverse strand, counting down.
TTGGTGACTCTATCTAGCTAATTGTAAAGAACTGAATGAAAACATGTGTATCCAGTGTGTTACGAAATGTAGTTTTATTACGATCTCTCGAAATAGGTTGTAGAAAGTTTGTTTGCATTCCAGTAAATTTCACCCATGGGAATCAAGATGTTCATTCATTTGCTCTCAGTGAATTAATCAGCACGTAATTGCTTAGCTGCAAAGGGCCTATTCTTTACTCTCATTTAAATGCTTTGATTCGATTGGTAGTCATAAGATAATGGTGTTATTTAAAGAAACAAAAGAAAAGTGTGTACTGGATGATTCTGGTATAAGTGGTATCAAGACGTAAAAAGGGGAACATAGACGAAACTATGAAAAAAATACGAATACATACATTTTTTTTGGAAACATGGCTGATATCACGTGACCGTGTTTCATCAATACTGACAATGATTAATATGGCGAAATTAAATGTTGTTTTTCTGTTGCCATTGCTTTCACAGTTGACATGCCGGATATCGACCTAACTTTCATCATCAATGCCGTCGCAGCTGAATCTGATGCAACGTACACTTTCATACAGAATGTCATTCGATCAATAATCCAGAGGTACAGCTATGGCAGAATTTACTACAGCTTTATCTTCTATGGAAGCGTGCCTACGACTAAGTATGACTTTGGCAATCAGTTCCCGAATAAAGAAGTCCTTTTAAGAGTATTTTCAAAACTTCCCAAAAATGACCCAGGAACCTCACTTGACAAGGCTTTGGAAGAAGCTAAGCGAATCTACCAAACAAACCATGTAAGATCAAATTCCTGGAAAATTGTAGTGATTCTGTTCGATCAAAGATCTGGCCTTACTGAAAACGTCTTGAAAAACGTATCTTCACCTCTCCGTGAAATTGGGGTTCGTATTATTCCTGTTGGAATCGGCAGTGATGTAAGCTACCGAGAAATGGAGACGATCACTGCTTTTGAAGACTATCCTCTGACTGTGACTAGAAGCAGAAATCCTGTAGAAACTGGAGAGGAGATCATGAGGAAATTCCTTGGACGTAAGTCTAATATTAATAATATTTAATGACTACACTCAGTGAGTATTATTGATGTTGTATTTATATCAACATTCTTTTATTTTTTTACAGTTCCATTTGTCGACGTTGTGTTTGTCATTAATGCTAACTCTGTTAATAAGGACACGACATTCCAGACAATGAAAAACGCAATCAAACAGATTTCTGACAAATTTGGAGTTGATCGGTTCCACTATAGCGTTGTTGTGTACGGTGACGCCAACATCAAGAAGGAATTTGACTTTGACAGTAAAAATCCTTTTGAAAAAGAACTCCTTACCAACGTTGATAAAGTTGCTATCATTCCTGGTTCATCAAAGTTGATAGACGGTCTTAACGAAGCCAAAAAGATACTGGACACTAACTCAAACGTCCGTCCAATTTCTCGAAAAGCAATCGTTGTGATCTCAGACAAATCGTCTGGTCAAACTGTACCTGCTCTTGAATCAGCAGCAAGGCCACTTCACGACCAAGGAATAATCGTTGTTGTCTCGTCCATTGGTGATGCTCCACCAAGAGAAGAACTACAAGCATTGACAACCAGAAAAGATAACGTAATTCAGGTTACTAATAGCGATACTAGTGGTTACCTTGGTGACAGAATTGTTGTAAGAATCCTTAAAGGTAAGGCATAATTATTAAGCAAATAAAACCTTGCATAAACAAAATCATTTTGATTAATTAATTGATTGATTTCTGCTCAGGCAAATCAGTTGATGTTAAAATGCTAAAATATCATCCCAGTTTTAATTATTTCGAAAAACGACTTTTTTCCAGATAGTATTCCAGAAATTGATATCATGTTTGCCATCAGTGCATCGGCGGAGAAACGAAACGTCACAAAACTAATGAAAGACATTATCAAATCTATCATCTATCGTTATGGGGACGACCGAGTCCGAACAAGTATTGTCGTGTTTGGTCCAACACCAAAAACAATATTCCACTTTGGTTATGATTTCCCTAACGAAAAAGAAATTCTTGATACGATTGAAAATCTTACTACTGATGAAACAACACAGACCCCAAATCTGCAGAAGGCTTTGGATGGTGTTCGACAATTATTCCAAGAGGTACCAGTTCGTCCAAACTCTCGAAAAGTATTAGTCACCATTATTGATAGACCTTCTGACTCCACCGAGGAGGTGCTAAAAAATTCTACAAGAGAGCTACAGAATATTGGAATTACGCAAATCCCTATTGTTATCGGTAACGACGTGCCTAACAATCAGATTGAATCAATCACCATCTTCAAAGACAATGTAATCAAGACTCCTGCTAATACACCATCCTGGGAAATAGGAGAGGAAATCATCTCTAAAATTATTGGTCGTAAGTATATGGAAGGATTATTCATAGTTTATCTTGTAAATATTTTGACTTCCAAAACCAACAAAAATGCATACGTATATGGTACACCATCCATTACCAAAGCAAATATTGAATTAACGTTGAGAGACTTTTTCCGTCGCATTCTGACTTGAAGTGTTTAGTTTCCGAGTATTTCATATTTTTTTCGTGCTAAAGTCCGTTTCAAACTTTTATTTCCTAGTGCCCGAGATTTTCTTGACATTCGCCATCACAACTGAAGCGGCCGTGGATAGCAAAACGTACCAGCTGATGACCGACACTGTCAAACTAATGGGAGATAAATATGGAATAAAGAAAATCCACTACAGCATTGTAACGTTTGGAGACCCACCAAAGACCTTATTTGATTTTGAGCAAACTTTACCTGATAAAGAAACTTTGGCTAAGGAAGTCGACAAGCTCCCAAAGTCCGATGCTCCTTTATATTTCGATGCAACGATGAAAGAGGTGGAGAGAGTCTTTGATAAAACACCAATAAAACCAGAATCAAAGAAAGCTTTGGTGATTATGGTACACAAGACAATTGGTGCTAACGAAACAGTTATTAAAGATGCTTTGAAACCTCTCAACAAAAAAGAAATTATTCCGCTCGTCGTTGGCATTGGAAATGCTCCAAGTTCTGAAGAGATGGAAGAAATTGCAAGAACAGATAGAAAGGTGATCAGGCCTGCAAATGATGATGGACCAAGACAAGTGGTGGATGAAATCATGAAAAGAATTATTGGCGGTAGGTGTGATCTTCAATCATTATATCATATAATTATATTTTGAAAAATAATCCGTTACAATTTTTTTTCTAGATGGCGTCCCTAAAACTGATATCGCCTTTTTAATCAGCGTTTCTTCGGTAAACAGCACCGAAATCGTGAATCGTATCAAAGACATCATCAAGAATATCATCATTCGATATGGCAACACGAAAATCCATTACGGGTTTGTTACCTTTGGAAATACCGCCTCTAAAAGAATAGACTTATCTTCAGATGTTTCAACCAAGCAAGAGCTTGAAGCAACCATTGATTCTGTTAACGCGACTAAAGGCAGTCTGAACATCACTAAAGTGACTAACGCCGCAAGTGAAATGCTAAACGGGTCAAAGGCAAGAAAAGACGCAAATAAGGTTGCCGTTATCATGTATGACCACACACCAGATCAAGAACCTGAAATACTAAGCGAGGCAACAAAACGCCTGGAAAAAGAAAAGATTCTCGTTATCCCTATTCCATTTAGCCCAAATAATTCTAAGGCGAACGACATATCTACGAATAATGAGCATGTAGTTCCACCCTCCATTGGCAATAATCCTGTAGACGACGCCGAAAGAATAATGGATGTAATATTGAAAGGTAACTAGAGTTTGAGAAGCTATATTACAGTGCAACTGCATTAACCAAGGCCTCCCAAACAAATTTTAAATCAAATTCACAGACACTTTTTTGACGCCGAATAAATTAAGTGAATTCTGGATTTTAAACTTTTTTTTGTTCACTACTGATCATACATAATTTAAAATTGGAGCAGAATCTATCGTTTAAATACTCAATCGTGATTGGCTAATTTGTATAAGAATTTGTCTGAGTGGTCTTCGTTGGTGTAGTTGCACTGTAGCTATGATTATATCAATTCATTATCATATGAATCGGTAATTAGAATTTTTCCTCTTGTATTTCAGCTTCATGCAGTGTTAACCCATGTCTTAACGGTGGAACATGTGTGAGCAATGTTGGGTATACTTGCAACTGTTTGCCGGGATATTTTGGCAGAAACTGTCAAATAGGTAAATTATACAACTAGGCATACCTATTAGGGAATCTGATATTTTTCTGAACTCCTTTCAGCTAGTGACAAATAACAACTTTTACTTACCTACTTACTTGCCTAGGCTAATAATGAATTTCATCTTATAAGCATGTCATTCTTTGCGTTCCCAGACTTCACACTCATATTTTGTGTCAAAGTCATTCACCCTTACTTCAAAAGACGCTTAATGAATGACTTTGACACAAAATATCGTACTGAGTAGACTTTGTTTACTAATGAGGACTTACTTACCTCGCTTCCATTCAATTGTCCTTAGTCCCAGCCGAGGTTGGCGGCCATTCTTGAAAGTCGTGTATAACCTTACGCAACTAAAAGTAGTTGGTTATCTTAATTCCAACTCATTATGGTGGCATTTCCAAATAATGAAATTGAAATCTAGGCTAACTGCACACATATGAGGAATATTGATTTCCAATTATAAATAAATAATGACTAACAACTAAGACATGCTAATGAATGCTACTCTTGCCACTTGTGTAGGCTGTGTCCAAAAAGAACTGGGCGTCATGGTACCAGGAAATGACGGCAAGGAACATCCACGTCTCTCTGATAGCCAAATAACTGCATCTTCGCAGCGTGACCCAAGCTATGCTCCTCACAGAGGCAGGCTCAACATGAGAGAGATCCCGCCACTATATCGTAGCGGATGGTGCGCCAATCCAAGCGATTTTGCGCCACATCTTCAGATTGACTTTGGTGAGTATAGATAATTATAAAAAAACTGCTATAAATCTTGCGTTCTGATTGGTTGGGAGCGCGTGCTTTATGAGAGCACACAGCACGGGAGCGCACTTTCAGTTGCATCATGACTAACAAAAATAAAGTCTATTGTAATTCATATTTTATAAAAGAAATAAAAAACTTGCTTGCTGTGCTGTGTTCAGTTATAAAGCTCTTGGGGATTAACAGAACACTGGAGAAGTGTTGAGAAGCACTCCGCTACGCGTCGTGATTTTCCTGACACCTCTCTCGTGTTCTGCAAACCTCCGCGCGCTTTATAACTGCACACAGCACGCGCGCGCTTTTTCTATTTCTTCAATATATATATTGCTGATATAAATTGCAACTAGCGTCATTCCAATAGACTATTGATATTTCATTTTTTGCAAGTATTGTCTATGAACGTATATCTGTATTTCCTCTTATAGAACTAAATACTACTTTTACAACATTGAAGACAAAAGGAATTACGGATAATACTGTGGGCGACTCGTACATAAAATCTTTCTATGTGAGCTATTCTAACGATACGAATGGAAACTGGACAGAGGACCAGAAGGATGGCAAGAAGCACATTGTAAGTTACTTTATGAACTACAGCAAAAATTCTTTTAAAAATCTAAATCAATTATCTGTTGACAATATAAAAAAATCTTCCTCGTAAATGAACGATGCTAAGTTTTCATAAATAATTTGCGCCAAAATCTCTAGGTTTCTCTTTCTGGCAATCCATTTAATGCTTTTGTAATACTTTTCTTGCAGTTTACCAGCGGCCGCTCTCCAACTGCCAACAACTTTACATCTTTTGTTAAAGCACGATACCTTAGAATTCATCCAATTTCTTCGTATGGTTCTCCATGTATGCAGGCAGCTGTCTATGGATGTGATTCAAGTAAGTAGTATTAACGACCTCGATATCTATTAAGGTCAACTTAGTTGACAGTATTCCCCGAAAGGAATTATGGGTCAACTATTTGGTTAACATTTTTGGAGCAGAGGCCGACGAGTACAATAGCCCAAATAATCCTAAGGGCAACAATATATGTACGAATAATGACCATGTAGTTCCACCCTCCGTTGGGGATAATCCTGTAGACGACGCCGAAAGAATAATGGATGTAATATTGAAAGGTAACTAGAGTTTGAGGAACTATATTAATCATGTTTGCCGGAATACTATGGCAGAAATTGTCACAAAGGTAAGAGTTACGAAAATAATCATATGTGTTTTTCACATTTGCATGATAGCATCTAGTATAGATAGAAGTCAACCCTTTTAAGAATTGCAGGCTCTAACAATTAGCAATTGATGAAGTCACTGTATTTGGTGGCGATAATACTTCCTATCCGAATATCAGGAAAAATCTTTAACCAGATCTTTAAGGGTTATTAAAATTCGGACGATTTACGTGCTAGTCCCCCTTTAAAAGGTAGAATTAAATGAAGAATTCCCTAGTGATTGACTAAATGATATTTTTTAGAAATAAAGTATCCCTATATTGGAGTGGCTTTTCCTAAGTGGGACAACTACTGCATCAAAGCACGTACGACAGTACGACATGTCTCAATGTTGAAGTGTGAAACTTTTGTTTTGTATGGATTGTTGAATCGCAGTTGTTATGGTTACGGTATCAAACAATAATGCAACAAATTTACTTTGTATTTGCTACGTACTCGTTATAAATTGCGCATGCAAGCGCTCATGGTTGTTTCTGGTCGATACAGGAGTAAAACTTATATTTGTATTCAAAATTGCAGTTTATTGCGAAGTGAACCCATGCAAGAATGGTGGAACTTGCTTTCAAAACGCTTGTTTCTGTAAAAGTGCATTCTTTGGGAGCTACTGCGAGAATGCTGTTGGTAAGAAAAGACTACCTCTACTTCCCTTTTTCTAATCTAAGATAATGTAAGTGTTTATCTAATAAAAATGGATGGCACAATATTCTCTGAGCAACTGGTAAGCTCCATAAAAATGAGGTATTTTTGGTCATGTGATGTGCAATAAATGGTTTGTAAATTAAAGCTGATCTTAAGGAAATTAATATGGCAATCATGAGTGAATAATTGATCTTTTTTTCATTATTTGGTTGTTCTTTCTATTTGTTTACGATAATGGTCGCCACATTTTCCTTGGGATCTCTATTTCAAATGAATTATTGCGACAAGCACGATCAGCTGAATGTATACATTATCTTTCTTTGGAACGTTATAACTTCAAAGAAAGAAATGACATTATAGATTTGAACCACTCAAAAAGAAGGCATCTAATTGAGTTGGGATTTTTAGACATTTATGCCCATTCGTATCGGTAAGTAAAGCATATATATATTTACGTATTTATGCATGTTTTAAATTCTGCATCTCATTGTATATCTTGCATCTCATTAGATATTTGTATAACTATATACTACAACCTTCCTGCAATCATGTGTATATATATGCGGTTTGCATAAACTTTGACTCTTTTGTGTATACATATACAAGTATATCAAAAGTATACCAAAATTTATGGGATATCATCCCTGATATTTTTTTGAGTTGTCCATCTCAAGGGATTTCTGAAAAAAATATTAGGGAAGATATCCATAATTTTTGACGAAATAATGACTTCATTCATCTACGATCACGATGGAGTGTTACAATATAATGTATTTAATCCATTTTTTAAATTTGTTTTACATTTTTGTGAGCTATTTTATGCTAATCATATCATTTCCAGTAGCATTTGAATCTACCTCCCTCCCTCCCTCCATTCCTCCCTCCTTCCCTCCATTGAACCTACCTCCCTCCCTACATCCCTACCTATCTACCTCCCTACCTATCTACCTATCTACCTACCTACCTACCTACCTATCTACCTGCCTACCTACCCACCTACCCACCTACCCACCTACCCACCTACCCACCTACCCACCTACCCACCTACCCACCTACCACCTACCCACCTACCCACCTACCCACCTACCCACCTACCCACCTACCCCACCTACCCACCTACCCACCTACCCACCTACCCACCTACCCACCTACCTCACGCTACCCACCGACCCACCGAACCACCGACCCACCACCACCGACCACGACCACCACCCACCACCCACGACCCACCTACCACACCCACACCCACCGACCCACCGACCCACCTACCCACCACCCACCGACCACCGACCACCGACCCACCGACCCACCGACCCACCACCCACCACCACCACCCACCACACCACGACCACCGACACCACCCACCGACCACCGACCACGACACCGACCCACCGACAACCGACCCACGACCCACCTACCACCGACCCACCACCACACACTACCCACAGACCCACCACCGACCCACCTACCCACCTACCCACCACCCACCTACCCACCTACCCACCTACCCACCTACCCACCTACCCACCTACCCACCTACCCACCTACCCACCTACCACCACCCACCACCACCCCCTACCCACACTACCCACCTACCCACCTACCCACCTACCCACCTACCCACCTACCCACCTACCCACCTACCCACCTACCCACCTACCCACCTACCCACCTACCCACCTACCCACCTACCCACCTACCCACCTACCCACCTACCCACCTACCCACCTACCCACCTACCTACCTACTTATCATTCTACCTACCTCCCTACCTACCTACCTCCCTATCTTCCTACGTACCTATTTGTTGGAATATGACTCTCCGGAGGAGAAAGAAGATCAAAAATCCTTTGCCTCCAGTGGAATATAGCAAAAATGGTTCGCGAACAGAGATCGCTACTGCAGATGCAAAATCTTACTGGGTATTCAAGCTGATCTTAGCTTGTCCAAAAAAGTTACAAAAGTGTACTCGGCCGGACAACCGGACAATATGGGTGTACATTTCGGATAAACCGTTTAACAGCCACCACTGCAGTATGACTCAAGCTGACTCATCGTTACAGGTACTATTCTAATAAGAAATTAAATATTAAATATCATATATACTAAAATATGTCTGCATATATCTTCATGTAATTGTTGTTCTGTTAATATTGGCATTTGCAGTCCTAGTTGCTCATATTTTGCCTTAAATTTGCCCATAAGCATTTATAAAATACCTTCTCAATTGATTTTTTAGACAGTGAATAGCTGATTGTGAAAATATTTCGTCATTTGAGGGACATGTCTTTAATTAAATTATGAAGGTTTATATTTCCAAAATATTAATAGCTATTATTGACAAGGTATTTAGTTAATTTGTGGGAACCTTAACCCTAATAACCCCCGGCAACCTTATAATTCCGGCTTATCATCACACATCAATTTCTATGTTATTATATTTTTGATCGACTTTATGAGAGTTTTTGAAAGCACTGAAAGGACAAAATATGACAAATCGATGTGTTTCTTTGTCGTTTTGTCAAAAATATCCGCGTATTATTGTAAAATAATACACTAGCCGTCATTCGTGCAATCTAAGAGTATGCAAAGAACTATTATTTAAATAATGAATCTTATATTTTTTTCTGATCACTTATGGTGGCGCATTTTTTGCTCCAAAAACTCGCGGGTAGGCATCCATTAAATGCTCATTATCTCGAAAACAAGCTCGGAACATACCCAATTTTTCATTTCATATTTGGAGTCAGCATTAAATTTCAGGTGAAAAAAGTTTCGGTTTTCAATTTTCTGTTAATTTTTTGTCCAAAGTAGCCAGCCACCTTATAGGTTTTTAAGCGCACTTAGTTAATATCATCATTAGCACGATGGGAAAGTGAATGACGCATAAACTGGAATGTTAATTTTAATTGAATATTTATAACCAATCAGATTCCACCCTTTACATCAGAATGACGTAGTTTTATTTGTATTGAAGAGATCACAATATCATATTTTTATTAAACTAGATCATCGTTAGAATTTGTTCAAAAGGTGGTATTTTGTATCCACTAAGTGCAAATGTACGAGAATGAAGCTGATCAGGATTTTCATTGTGAATGTGTTTCTCCTTCATACTGTCAGCACCGAATTTGATCTCAATGAAGGTTTGTTATACTTAATCTTTTAATTTCTATACGAAACATGCGAAACTATTTCAATTTTGTTCTAATATTTCGGGTATTCTCACATACGGTTAACCTATAAGATTATCTAAATTTTGTCATCAGTGACCTGGAAATTAATTCGCATCACGATAGAAATGATAGGATATATACTAAAACTGTAGAAATACTAACGAAATCTTTAATTTAAATGAAATTTTGATGAAATTTCATGCTTAAGATTAGGAGAGAATTCTTTTCGTATTCAAGCGGTGAGCGCCAAAAAGTATTTTCTTGAAGAAAGGCTGTTGTACAAGGCTAAAATCTTGTTATTCAGAAAGTTTAACTCGTTTGGAAGTGGAGATGACCGATGAAAGTGGAATCAAAGTGTTAACAAAAAGCAAAAATTTGAATCGAAAATGAGGTTTAGGCCTTCATTTGCTTATTTCCCATATATTTTCTACAAAAAAGCCTGACAAAGTTACATTCTTTGTACAACTGAAAATACCGCTTCAAATAAGCATTTTATCTTAGTACATCAGTTTCTAACTGTTAAAAAAAGGTCTTGAGTGTTAACCCAAAAAGAAAATTGGGATCAAAACTCATACGAAAGTCTAGTTTTTGGCGCTTTTTGCCATTATTGCTCGCTATTGAAAAACATTTCTGCTTAATGTGTTCTTAGATCGATCGTGTTCGTTTAGTCTCTTCACAATTTTTATTTCTGGGGGAAAAAATATCAACAAACTTTGATAGTTTTTGCTATAATCATGGTTTGGATAAAGTACGTGGTTAATTTAATAAAAATTGAAAGGGAGCTTGAAGTATAAGAACACAAAATCAGTCCATATGCATGAGGAAGTAACTCAAACAATTTCCTGTGAATGCAACACTGCTCATGACAAGTGCAATAAATCAAAATCTCTCATTTCAATGACCGAACCGTTATATTGGAGTTGTCTAAGTTGGAGTGAAAGATATAGAAATATAGATAAGTTATAGTGCTTGGGATGGCTACGGTATGTTTAGCGATGTGGGGCTTTAGAATGGCATATAGGTACGCCATTATAGGATAACTAGTGTCATTGTGTTCTCAAGCCAGGCAAGGGAGGTCGGGGGGTTAGACAAGCAATTATATGGCATATTTAATATATTTAAAAAGACTAGTGCTGGTAGACACACTCTTGGCAAAGTGTATGTTTGAGTTGAACAGCTTTCGTGTTCTCTGATAGCTTTATTTTGTATTCACCTATTTCAATAAACGTGGTCATCACCAAAGGCGGTAGGCGATAGGTCATTTGGACATCGAAATGGTTTGGTTGAATACAAAGACAATGGATCAGTCTCAACTCTAAGGTCCATGTTCTTGATGAGAATAAGAAGCAGAAACACAAGTCATTCCAGCTATTGTTAGATCTTGGAATAACCTATCTTCTATTACCTTTCACCTTTAGCCTATCGCCATTGGCAAAGACAAAGTTTATTGAAATAGGTGTATTCAATGCAAACCCCTGACATTTGGCGAGTAGCGAACTTTGTTTCAGTCCTTTCCTCGTTATTATTTTAGTTGTTCTATGTAACTGACGGCCGTTCTCCCACGTGGTCTTTAATTTTGGAGCCAAGATTTTATATTTTGCAATTCATTCCAGTTGGTTGTGGTTCCTTGTTGGACAATTACTTGTTGGACAACTCCAGTATTTCATTCAGTGCTACATCCGGGGACCCAGGACGTCCTTTACTTTCTGGAGAACCATGGAAGCCGACCACCATTAGCTTTAGGAACTCCTTGACGGTTGACTTAGGTAAGTAAAGTCAGTAAGTTTGAATTACATTTAATACTATAATCCTAGGAGGGTGCCCATGTCTTTCTGCTTGAGTAGTCCAACTCTAAGAACACTTTAACACAGTTCTATAACATAGTGCTGAATAAACGAGCAGGATTCGATCTTTATATAATTTACTAATGAAGATAACTTTCTCTGGTATAAAGTTCATTATGCGTGACATCAAGAGACATTAATTCCATATTCTCTTGGAACCATGTATAGCTACTCCGAAAAAGAATAAATAAATAAAAGCTACTCCGACTGGAGGTCGAAAAGATTTAAGAAAAACGATTTTTAACCTTTGTTTTATTAGGATTTTTAACAATGCGATAAAAAGGTAATTAAATTTCAATGAGGATCATGCCAAACGTAATTCTGATAAATTGTTCGTATTTTTTTATAGGAGCAAACTACAGTGTTAGTCAGGTGGTGTGGTCAGGAGACCCTGCAACAGTAGAACAAACAAATCAGATGGCAATTCAGTACAGTTACGATGGAATAACATACGACTGTAGAAGGAAACGACTAGCACCTGCATCCTGCAATGTAAGCATCTTCGTCTTACTTGTGTCATGTAATTTGCTAACTAGGCCTTATGGATCAAGAAAATAATGAGGGTTCAGTTTGAATATGAAAGTACTAATGCACTTACAACCCTATCAATTTTCACAGCCATACTATGGGAATTACCCCCCACCTGCACCAAGTCAGGCAATAAACGTGGTTAATCTTGGAAGCGTCGTAACGGCACGTTACTTCAGATTTGTTCCAATTGAACCAGATCCAGGAGTAAAGCCTGGTTCACACAATTTAAGAATTGACGTGAATGGATGTGTTAAAGGTAATCCATTAATTCACTTAAATATTTAAACCCCCAAATCATGCTTTTTCCTGGTTTTATTTGTTTACTTTCTTTTTCTCAAACTAAATCATTATATAAATTTTCGATGAAATAGAAACTATTTGCAATTGGAGCACCTCTTTTACTTCAAACCTCGACGTTTGTGAAGGAATTTTTCTACCTTAACATTCGTACTTGATGTCAGTTCTTTCTAATCATGCGCAGTAAAACAGGAATTCTACCAAAAGAGTTTTAGATATAAACACAAAAACTCATCATGTACAAAATTATGTACAAATTGAAAAAAAGACCAGCTTTTAGACATGTATTTATTATAGATGATTTATATGAGGTTGGGGTGTTTTTTTTCGGCTTAAGTTTGAAACATATGTTTTTAAGTAAAAAAGGTTATAAAAATCCTTGTTACAGGATAGCTGCCCGAGTACGTTTTTAAATCTTACACAAGGCTCTAGATCATTTTATCATTGATCTGCTAACAATTCAAATATTTTCAGGTATTCCCGATATCGATCTTGTGTTTCTGTTCAGTTCAACTTCTACCATTTTAGCAGACGCAACTGCAGCTTTTACCTTCATGAAAAACACAGCTAAAGAATTTGTGACGCAATATGGTAAGACGTATATCAGGTACGGCCTGATCGTCTTTGGTATTACCGTCAACGATGTCTTTAACTTCCAGACTACTGCCAGTATGGATAAAGCTACTTTGAAGACGTCAATCGATGGTTCCAACAACATCGCTGGTTCATCTGATCTGAAAGCCGCGCTTGGAAATGCAAAAGCAATGTTACAAGGACCAGGTTCACGACCAAACGCAAGGAAGATTGTTGTTGTAATGATGGACACGGGTTCAGCACAGTCTCAGAATGAATTGGAACTTGCTGCAAAAAACCTCAGAGATATCGAAGCACTTGTGATCGGTATTGGCATTGGAAGACAGATTCCAGTACAACAGCTTGAATGGATAACTCTAAATAGGTATTACGTCATGCTGTTTCCATGGACAGGAAGCTATCGTCATCTTTGCTTTGGTATTGCTGCAAGATGCTTTAAAGGTATGGATTAAGGAGAAGCACTGAAAGCGTACTTGATATTTAAAATATGTACTCTTCATTTATTGCCCGACCCCCAAACCGAAAAGGAATTCTTTACTTCCATAATAGTCTTCTCACCTGCACGCGGGCACCTTCCAGTTTAAGAACGTTTCTTTGTCACGACCCACTAGCTACAAAGTTGACAATCTCATAAAACGTATTTGATTATTGCCTGTTCAAAAATGTCATTATGATAATCCAATACCTTTCTGTTTCCATTTTCCAGAATCCGACATTACATTTGCTATCGGTGCTGGTTCCACTAATTCTGCAGCACTTTTTAAACTGATGAAAGACACCATGGGAGCAATCGTTCTCAAATACGGGATGAGAACCATCCACTACAGCATTGTTACATATGGACTTGGTTCAGCCTCACCGTCAGTGGTACGTTCGTTCACCTCGACTGGATCGCTTTCGTCTTCAGATCTGAAGAATGCAATAGATAGTCTCACTTACCCAGGAGGTTCTGGGACCATTGCAACAGACGCTGCACTGAACAGGTGTCAAAGTAGCTTCAATGATCCAAGCGTTCGAAGAAGTGCTGAAAGAGACGTTGTTCTGATGACTGACAAGAGTTCATCGATCAGTACTGCGACTTTAAGATCCTTGTCGTACGCACTAGGGGCCTCAGGATTAAGAATCATTCCCGTCGGTATTGGGAATAACATCGACAGAAATCAGTTACTACTCATGAGCAGCAATAGTGAAGATGTTATCCATGTAACTGAGGTAGAGACAGCAAATGCCCTGGAATTGAAAGTCATGCACAACGTATATCGACGTAAGCAACTATATATAATTATCATGTACATAACAAGTCCCTGTGTTTGATACAATTATTTTTTGTATGAGTTGCCCTCTGATTTTCTTTTTATGGCTGTAACCATAAGAAATCCAAGACTTCATTTAAATAAACTTTTTTAATCTAGGTTTAACACTTGGTTCCACATTTTTTTAATACGAAAATAAATCCAACAGATAAAATAATAATTTTTTGATTATAAAGAGCATCCAATATAATAACCAACATCTGGTTTTCTTTACAGTTTACATGCTGAACTACGACATGACGTTCATCATGTACGCCTTTTCTTCTCAATCGAGTAGTTACTACTCTTACATGCAGAATGTCATACGAACAATACTACAAAGATATGGTTATGGGCGATGTCGATACACGTTTATTGTCTATGGAGGATCTTCTGTGATGTATTACAGGTTCGACAGTAAGGCATTCCCAAACTTGGAAATGTTGCTGAGAGCCTTTGCCAGGATTCCTAGAGCAATTGGAGGATCTGCAACTAATTTATCGCGCGCATTTGAGCATGCCAAGGCTAATTTCCAAAGCGATTCCCGGTCAGATGCTTGGAAGGTTCTGGTGTTAATGATGGACAGGAAAACTGGAATGAATGAGGCAGCACTGCGCAGTATGACAACATCTTTAGAAGAGATGGGAGTGTTTATCATACCAGTAGGAATGGGTCGTGAAATAGACATAGTAGAGTACTACTACTTCACTGCCTACAGAGACTTTGTCACATTTTCATCGGATTACACGTCCATTTCATACTTGAACATTGGGGAAAATATCATGAACCGTGTCGTCCGATGTAAGTTATTTGATTTTTGTGTGTGTGTGTTTTATGTTTTAAATAGTGAATGAATGAGCTGTGTTCTTTGCCTAGTCTATGGTGAATGATTTTTTCATTAAAATAGCGTACCGGGCGGGATTTGCCCGATTCTAACGGTTTATATCGTGACTATTAGGTTTTTGCCTTTTGTCTTAATATGAAGTTGAAATGATAGTATATTATTTCTTTTTTTTAATTTGTCATGATTTCGTAAATTTTGCGATGCATTGACTATTTAGTTTTGCCTGTATAACATCAAAGCCATAAAAAAAATTGACTGCTAAACTATAACAATAGCCATTGTGGCGCATATATAATATTTGTGGTTCTTTTTTTCTCCAAAGTTGAATACGTACACATGTTGTTCGTGATCAACGCAGGCTCCGTCAACTCAAATGTCACTTATCAATTGATGAAAAATTGTATGCTGAAGATGATCAGGAAATATGGAGTTTACAGATTTCGATATTCTGTTATCATATATGGTTCTTCATTCACGAAACATGTGGAGTTTAACACCAATTTTCCATACAGAGATGCTTTGATTAACATTGTCAATGGCTTGGTTAGTCAGAGCGGGTCTTCAAATAATTTTTTTTCAGGGAAAAGTATCCCTGTATTGGAGCGGCTTTCCCTAAGTGGGACCCCTACTGTTCTCCCAACACCTACACAATACAAGATGCGGCTAAATGTTCAAGTGGTAACCTTTTATTTCGTTTGAATTGGCTTTTTGCAATAGACACGTGATTGTTACTGGATGGCAAAAAATGGACTTCCTTTATTTAAAGAATTGTTGCTGAATTACTAATGTTGTCTACAAAAACTTTTAGAAAATACTTTTTTCCCCTTAGAAGATACTTTTGGTTTCATGATACAAAGCAGTTTGAAATTTGTTTGCCATCCAAGCTGAATTCGTCACAAAGTGATATATCAGCAAGTGACTGTTTTGTTGCAAAAGGCCTATTGTTGAATCGCACAGCGCTTACGGTTACGGTTACGGTAAGAAATGGTAATGTTTTGTTAATGCAAAACTAATCAGTTTCCGGATTATATTCTCCCTGATATGCGAACAGCTGTCAATATAGTTTTGCATGTTTCAAGTTCAGCAAATGCGTTGCCATTTTAGCAGCAGTAAGGGGGACTCGCGGTCACCATTTGGGATTGCCCGGGAATTACCCGTGTTTATGCACTAGCGTCCCCCGCGGGAATTACCCGTGTCCCGTTATATGTTGCGCGAATGTTAGGAATATTTGTCTTATATATGCATGAATGTAAAAAGTTCGCCAATGACTTCTGTATAATTTGCCTAAGATCCAAAGTTAACATACCCAAGCCTCGGGGTTTCTGGTGTTGTGGTAAGAAAATGCAAATAGAAGACGACACGTCAGCACAGTGTTACGAGTGTGGTAAAAATATTCGTAATGCCGTACCAAATGCTACCAGAGAGCAATATTACGCCAATGGAGGTCGTAAGAAAACACCTTATAAGAGAATAAAATACTTTAGGGACTGGATGAGTCATATCCAAGGTCTTCGACCGGTATATTTAAACAACGAAGTAAGGAAGAAAATCATAGACCACTTAGAAGAGCCAACCCCGCAAAGTCTACGGAAAACGCTGAAAAAATTAAAACTAGGGAAATATTACAAAGCTATTCCCTATCTTTTGTCTGAAATTACCGGTAGGCGTATTCCCGAGGTTTCTGATATGAGCAGAGCCGAGTGGATGTTTTGTCGGCTGGATAAGGATATTCCTTATTACCCCGACGTAATTTACGAAATATTTTACAAAATTGACTCCAACCACCCCCTATTAGAATGGATTCCGAGAAGATGAAATGTGCAGTCGAAATCCCCCTACGTTCTTTTCAAAGCAGATGTCTACTGAGCGAGTTTTCTTTGTAGCTCCTCTTTTGCCTCCTGGTAGATTTTTTTGCGAGATTCCTCGGAAAGATCTTTTACGATGGTTTTTTTATTACCCGACTTTAACTCTCCGTATTTCTTTTCCTCCGCGAGGATCAAAGAAAACTCCACGTCGTCAATTTTACGGTCCCGCAGAGCCTGAGACACCAAGTCGGCGATGGTGTTGGCCTTTGCTCTTGCTAGGGCCACATGTGTATCGTGCTTGGATATCTTACCAGACAGTTGCTTCACAATACCTGTCGTAACAGCGGAAACAATGCCACAGGCTGCCCCAACGCTAGCCAAAGGAACACCGACGACTATTCCAGGTCCGGTAAGTGAAGTAGCAACGCCGGTGCCTGTTAACGCCACGGACATGGAGCCTGAAGTTATCGCTATTTTATGTAGCATGCTTCGGGCTCTAGCATACTTTTTCCTAACCTCCTCATAGTGTTTTGTTTGCCCTTCCAAGTAAGCCAGGATTAAGTTTGCCTTGTTTAAACGAAAGTTTTCGGCGTTCTCGATGGGTGCCGTAGTGTGATAATTGGGAACATCTGGGTACAACTTAGGTGCTGAAGGTATAACATCCATTATATATACTAATGTACGACGCTTTTGGGAATGATATCGAGGAGCAGCCACATCACGACAACAGGGACTACTGGAACTGGAGGGCCTTTAGGAAGATGTTTCCGCATGCAGACCCCAGTAAGTTTGAGCGTAGACCCGATGGGATTTACTTTAACGGCTCCAGAATGTACAGCAATGAGGATTTGAAACCTACGCTGGTCGATCAGATAGACTCTCAGCTGAAGCATCCTAAGCCTAAACCCGTGCAAGGTTGGTCAAAGGAATTATTGCTTGGTACCAGTACTTATCCGATACCCGCAGTTACGTTTAATGAACATCCAAGCTTGGACCTAACGCTGAACATGCGGATCTCTAACAAGCATTCCTTTCCGTTAAAGGTGCGAGATATCTTCAAAAACGTGCCCATTATTCATACCACCGCCAAGGAATCTCATGAATGGTTAAGTGGTCCTAACATGCGTTATTGGCCGCAGCAACTGAACTTTGCGGTTTGGTGTGCCACTAGCGGCTGCGGTGTGAGTGCGAAATTGATGAAGAATTCAATATTTATGTTTCATTTTCACTTTACGGTGAGGCGAATACTACATGAAATGGGTGTTATTGCGCTGCCGGGAGATGCCACGTTTTATCCAAGAGATAATAAATACAACGTTCCTGCTTACGACCGGCTTTGTAAGGAGTTTGGTGTCGTAGGGAAGGATTTCAGGTGTACCGCGGGTGCTAACAATGGTTTGGGGCACATTTGGGCTTATTGGGGGATTGGCGGACACGAGCTAAGTGATAAGGAAGTCCACGCGTTGAATTTACAATGGACCATGGCTTCCCACCCAGAAACCCATTATCATTTGAAGAATGAGTGGTGGTGGTTGGAGGGTCCAGTTAAGGATACCAAGCAAGTCCGCGATGGACCTTTGTTCAAAGACGAGGGTGGTAAGTATGCCGGGGCTAATCCACTGATTATCAAAATGGTTAACGACGAGCAAGCAAAGCAATATTTTAATTTCATACCCCCAGAAGGTAAAGGACTAACTAAGGCCGGCCTTGCCCGTTTGAACCGCAGCATAGAAGCTTACGTGTATTCTATCCTTGGAGCTCAGGTAAACACCCGATCTAGCATAGTGGGGAATACCGGCGCCGCAGAAGAGACGCGAGCCGAAGCCTTGATCTTATTTGAAAGTTCGATCTTGGAGGGCGACATTAGCAAGGGCGTACAGCGTTACCAACTAGCTATACAAAATTCTAAGGCGAGGTTGGACTATGCAGTAGCCCCGGGTTGTTGGTTAATGCCCAGTAATTTATCTATAAATACTGGTTCTGTAGTAGGATACAACAACAAACTTCAACGAGCAACCAAAGACATGAAGTTTGGGGTGAATGACGTGAACTCTGACACCATTAGGAGGCACTTAGTCGAACAGCCTAAAAAAGTGCACCATATGCGACCACCTAAGAAAGTGCAGCCAACAAAAGAAGTATACCGAGCGCCTAAAAAGAAGAGGAATATGACCATAACTTATTAAAAGCCGGCCTAGCAGTCGCGGGTGTTGGTCTGAGCTATTATATATGGCGATGAACAACCCCTACGTAGCTGGAGTAGATTGTGTCTATACGACTTACACAGGCGAGAAAAAATACGCCCAGGCATCTTGGGTTGATGTCACGGGCATGTCCGTGAATTTGAACTACTCAGGGAAGAAGTTGATCCTTTGTAGTATTTGCATTGGCACGAGCAGCCATGCCAACGTGGGCTTTAGGTTCCTGGATGAGAATGGCATACTGCAGCCTATGCGTGTGAAGACGAACAACAGGGAGCCTACGCATTTCTCTGTAGAGCCACCAGCGAATAGCCCCGAGAATCTTACGACTTGGACTTTTCATATGGTTGCTAACTGCCATGGAAAGGTAAAGCTACAAATACGCGTAGATGACTCAGGGAGCGTTTGCGTGAATAGCATAGAAAATCAAAGAGATACAGTCTATAACCACGCAACCATCAGCACTTTGACGGTGCTTAGTCTCTAGAAGCAAACTATGTTTACTGAAATATATGAATCCACATCAGAGGGAAACCCGTCATGTTTATTACTTAACGGATGGAGCTTTTGAACATCGCGGCTGGCGTGATATCGGAATGTGGGTCGAGGTTGGAGGCCTTGCATTGATTATTTGTAGTATTGACTTTTCCATGGCGTATCAATCTAGTATGGGGCTTAGATTAATAGATGAGAATAACGAGCCTTTAGCACCCTTTAGGGTATTGACTAATAATCGAGAGCCTACTCATTTCTCGGCGCAGCCATACGTATATAGTGCTGAGGCGTTCTATGTGTTAACGTTTCAGATGGTGGTTAATTGTAAGTGTGTTAAGCTACAACTTTTCCCAAATAGTAAGCTTAACACCCGCGTAGTTTACGTAAATCGACTAGTTAACAACCCTAATGAGATTTGGAATCATAAGCCCATTAGCACCATGAGTGTGCTGCCGCTAGTTCCGCATTATAAAGGCGGTGCGAATACTATCTTTACTTATCCCCAGTTGAGGATGCCTCGGGCGTCCGACGACGACGATAAGCCTGACATAATACATAAGGATAAGATCATCCCCGAATCTTCTTCAGGAATACCACGCCGATAGCGACGACTAATATCCAAATGTTATTCCCCACGAACTTCAACAGTTCGCCGCCGGTCTTTAGTACCAAACCTAAGGTGCTGCCAAGCAAGCCTGGAATGCTTGCTGCCATTTTTTTACCCAGCGCCGTTAACCCTGCCGCAAGTCCCGTAGTTACCTTAGCCAGCCCTGCACCCATTTCCTTACCCACCTTGGCTAGGTCGCCGCCTATTTTTTTACCCAGCGCCTTTGCCTTCGCACCTACGGCGCTAATTGCATCCATAATAGCAACCACCGCACCAGCAATACCGCCCGCAAATGCCAACGGCACACCAATCTTTAATAACACCTTCAATACTTTCTTTACTTTTTGCTTAGTAGTGGCGGCCCCCCGCTCCCGCTCTGCGGTAGCAAGCCTCGTCCTTGCCTCCTCGAGCCTTTCCAAGGTTTCCTCCAATTCCCTCTGCGCAGCTGCCCGCTCTTCTTCTGGGCGCGCTTGCTCGGCTATTATTTCCCGCTGCGCGTTGGCGTGGTGCTCTAAGTCTTCGACGGCGCCACTTAATTGTCGAATTTGCTCGTCTTTGTGGGCGACTTCATCCAACAACTGCATTCTGTGTTGCTCGACTCTAAGCAAGGTGTTGGAGGACTCCATAAGTTCCTCGTCCCTTTCGTCCAAGCCTCTTATGGCGTCCTGAAGGGCCTGAAACGTTCCCCTTCGGTCTGCCTTAGCTTCATCGAGCCTTTCCATGAGGGCTGCGTATCTTCCATTCATTACGTCTCTTTCCTCTTTTACAGCTTGTAATTCCCTTGCTAATTCTTGTGGGTCTCCCCCGCGTTCATATGTTAAATCCTTGATCCTATCCACGAGCCTTGTTATTTCAGCGTCCTTTTCCCTTCTAAGGGAGGCTACTTCCGCTATTTTCCCCTGCTCCAGGTTGGATATTTCCTCATTTTGACGTTCTATTTCCGTAGTTAGGTTTCTGATTTCTTCCCTTGCATTTTGAAGTTGCATGACTTTTTGATCTTCAGTCTTTCCGCCTGCTTCGGGCGGCAGTCGCGCAAGGGCGCCAAAGAACCTTTGCCTGCCGACGTTTATCTGCTGCTCAGACATTTGCTCCTGTATTGCTAAGTTAGGACTTCCGATAGCTTTCCTCAACGTTTTAGGAATCTTGGGGTCGGGAAAGAAATTTCCCCGCTCGTCTCTAATTAAGTAAATCTTAGAGCCGCTTTTTGGGAGCCTACCAAGAATTATTTCCTTACCATATTCCTCATCTTCATCAAACACCATTATTGCTTTTTTAGGATCCCAATCGGGCAATAACTCCCTTAGCCTATCGAAGTCGTCCGGCTGGTCTTTGCCTATGGATTCGTCCATTTGTTCTTGGACTCTTTGAAGCCATTGGGCGTCGGGGGCTTCAGGGACTAGGTCGTCCATTTGTAGATATTCCGGAATAGGCTTGTATGGATTCTTGGACTTATACTTTTCCCTTAAGGAGCGCATAGCATCGCGAAATCTACTGCCATACCTGTTAAGTAACTTACTAAAGAGGCCTCGTTTATCCACGTTGTCATCAGGAAGCAAAGACTCATACTCATCGTCGTTAATGTCTACTTGACCTTCTTCGGTAAGGGGGTCAAAATCCGTTCCTTCTACTTCCATTATATATGATAAGCTCAAAGTTAAATCCCAACGTATTACCTAAGCAGGTTGGCGGACTAAAGGCAGAACGCACCTTTCACCGGGTTACATTCACACCTTCTAGCGCAAAGCCAGGAGAAACCTTGTACGTAGGCGTGCCCCGCCTAACGGATAACCTAGTATTGGTTCCTGGTACCTTGGCTTTAAGGTTTGACCTAGCAATACAACCAAGCACCAAGGACAAGCGCTATGCCGTCAATAACGTGGGTAGGAACCTCGTTTCTAAGATGAGAATCAAGTTCGCAGGGGAATCCCTCTTGGATTTGAATAGGTACGATTTGTACACCACGTATAAGGATCTGTGGCTAACAGCCTTTGACCGTGCACAAAAGATAGAGCAGGGAATTGGAAGCGTTATTCTTCGTAAGCTTCGCAGCGATACTAACCCCGCGCCTACGGACTCCAGTGGAGCAACCGCAGTAGCAGACGCAACAAGGGTAAAGACCGCCTATGGTAGCAAGTACGTTATCCCTTTGGATTTCGAAGTAATTACGAACCATGGTGCGTACTACCCCAGGCAGTTATCCGAGTTACAGTTTGAAGTAACCTTGGCGGACACTACGAACGTCATAGGAGGAATGGACAGCGCAATTAGCGGGGCTGTTGATCCTTATTCTATCACCAACTTAGAGCTGCAGTATGAGACCGTGTACAGCGAAGAGCTGGCCCGTAGCGCTGGCATGGAGTACAGCTCTGGCAAGGCATTCCTTTACGACCACGTAGTGATGTATAAGACATTTAGCTTCTTGGATAAGACGGATGAGGTTATCAACCAAAGCATTAACCTCCCCCGAAGAAGTCTCACGGGGTTGATGTTGGTGTTTGCTAAGCCCTATGAGGCCGGTAAGCGCGACTCCGAAGCCTTTCACAACCCCAACATTACTAACGTCGGCGTGAATATTAACGGGGTTCCAAACAAGGTCTACTCGCAGGGAATAAAGCCTGCAGACGTGTACAGAGAAGTAAAGCGTAAGTTTGGCGACCAGGTAAGTCCCGAGGAATTCTTTAATGATAAGTACGCGCTGTGGATTGACATGCGCACCATTAACGACGAAGACCTACATGGCCAGGGCTTGCGGTTGGTAAATACGCAGGATGGCATAACATTGGAGATCAAGCGCACAAAGAATGCCGCTGCGGGCGACAGTGACAAAATAAACTGCTACATTTTCGTGGTCTCAGACGCGCAACTGAGCGTGGAAATGAATCAGCTAAAGAGCGTTGCCTATTAATGACTTCGTTGCCTCAGCCATTCTAAAGAAAAATATCCCTTACGTATAATATGCTTATAGCTGAGCCGGGGTTGTATGAATAGATATTTAGCTCTAAGCTGCCTAAAGCCGTGGAATTCCACGTTTGGGTCTTTGAGGACGTCTTACCAACGCTAAGAAAGGTGGGGCGGTTCGAATGCCCAAACAAGTTGGTATTCAAAATAGAAAACGAATTTGACCTGCATAGAAAGGTCGTAGATTACATACGCCGGTTTTACCCTCAGATGCTCATAGCACCCGGACTTGGTGAACTACAGGATTCGGATAGCAAACGCATAAAGTGTTGGCAGAAGGGTTACCAACGTGGTCAGCCGGACCTTTTGATACTAAATGCGCACCTGCGTTATCGTGGGCTTTGTATCGAATTAAAGACCCCAAAAGGAAACGGCATGTTATCTGCAGATCAACGCAGGGTAATCTCGCAGTACGAAGCTAACGGATATCTAACAATGGTTAGTAGCGACTACGACGTCATTTGCCGTGCGATAAGCACCTACGCGGACGGCATTCGCATACCCTGTAAGTGGTGTCGTAAGCGCTTCAAGTCTTTGGAAACGCGGTCGACACATTTAAAGATATTTCATAGATATAATGACGGTAATTAAACAAATTCACTGGCGCGATTTAACGCACGGCATCGCATACGAAATAAAAAATTACATCGTCTTCGAAGACATCAACCGCCTACGGTTAGTCCTCAAAGACCACGACGGCGTGGAGTACTCGCTGTGGGCGCCCGACTGCGTACGCTATGTAATTCAAGGCGAGGAATTCACCCACCTGCGATCACATGGTAAGCATGACGGCCGTTGGAAGTTCGACATCGAACGTAGGGTTAGTCAGTCTCCGCTCTGCAGCTGAATAAAGCGTCGGCAACCATCCTGCACGCTTTAGGATCGGCGCGGCACCAGTGGTCGGTAAAGTCGCGGCCTAAGTAGACGCGGCGGCAGTAGAGGCAGTCGTACCTTTCCTCTGCGAAGAGGACTGCTTTTTTTTAACGATTTTCTGCGGTTGGTCCGCGCGCTCTTGGATAACTTCCCGGATGACTTCACGGACTACAGGGATTATACCGTCGTTGGATGCTTCGCATGTGATACAGTCCATATATTGAAAGGGTGATTAGGAATCCTCCCAGAAATGCCACAAAGTAGGCTACCATATGCCTTTAAAAGGGGTCCTTATTTTTATTTATTATTATTAGATTATGCAAGCGCCCTTAAAAGGGGTCCTTATTTTTATTTATTATTATTCATCATTCTTAATAATAATAAATAAAAATAAGAATGGGATTTGAGACTCTTTGCACAAACCCTACTTTACTATTTTAAGCCGCCTACTAATCATTACGGGCTTTCCTTGCCGCCTCATTGCCGGCATGCCAAGCTTCGAAGCGATCTAAGTACTCCTTAAAGCCGCCTTGACCATCGTAGAGGCACTGCCAAATATGTTGGTCACTTCTTTGACAGCCGCAGCGCTCACAAAGCGCCTCCCAATGTTCCCTGTTTTCCCACCTTACGCCTTCGACGCAGTCAAACTCCGCAAGGCGCTGGTCAATTTCCTTCTTCCGGCGCGTTAACTTCCTTTGGGTTTCCTTTGGGCAACATCGTGCAGCAACGTCACCGTGCTCCTCGCAAGCCACGCTCAGCAGGTCATACCCGCGGCACCGATGTCGATGCCATTCGTCGTTCTTGTCCTCCTCGCAGCGCTCACATACGTTCTTTAGGCAAACGCGGTTTTCTACGTGATAATCCAACATCTGCGCGCTGCTAAAGAGGCGATTACACTCCTTACAACGCCTCTCGCGTGCCTTCTTAGCGCACACCTTCTTTTCAACGTGGTATTTTAACATTTGCTTGCTGCTGAACTCCTTGTTACACCGCTCACACTCCATATATAATAAGGATTTAATAGCCCTTATATGGGATACCGCATGAAATCCTTTATGGACTCTTTTGCCCAGCCCGCCATCGTCAAGAGCGCACCAAACCTTTCCGCGCGCTTCAGGCCGCACATTTCATCGTACAACTCCTGCACGCGCTCTTTTAACCGGTCGATTTCCTCCCTCTGCATTTCTATGGTGTCTCTTTTATCTTTTGCGTCGGCGACAATTCTTTGCACTGCTTCCACTGGCTCCATGTATATCAGGAAACAAGTTCCCTTCGAAAGAAGGGATATAATGAACCCAGATCACATGCCTTGTAACGCTCTGATAGTAGGACCCACCGGCTGCGGAAAGACCCAATTCGTCGTGGAGCAGCTATTAGGACCCTTTAGATACCGCTTTGACTACATAGTGCTGCTCTGCCCCACCTACGTGAACAACCGCACCTGGACGGGCATAGGAGTGAAAGATGACGACTTCTTTGTAGATATCTTAGATCCTAATGAGTTATCCAGCCATCTTAAGTTCTGGCACAAACAATTCCCTAAAGATACACAGACACTCCTCATATTGGATGACATTGCCTGCGGGGACGACGTAAAAAGGCGCACCTCCGAATTAGTGAAGCTCGCCTTTAGCGGCAGACACGACAATATTAGCGTTTGGTTGCTCTCGCAGCAGCTTACCAGCGTCTCCAAGCCTTTTAGGGAAAACATAGGTTCACTTGTCGTATTTTATACTCCGAGCAAGTCAGACCTGGAAACCATTTTAAGCGACTACGGCGGTGAGATATCCAAGGAACAGTTGCACGAATACATGCGGCATTTAAAAACGCACCAACATTCCAAGATGATCTTCTCTTTGAGGTTTCCGTATTCCATTAACATATATGGAGATTGAGCAGCTCTTAGATGAAGTCCCCACACAGTTAGATGAAAGTAACCTTAAGGAACAACTTAACATCCTGGTGTCATCTGGGAAGTGCAAAGAAATGATAGGCAAGGAACTTACCCATGAGCAGGTTAATAAGTTGTCGGAAGAGGAGGTTAAGAAGTTCCATAAGAGGTACGAGGCCGCCCTTGCAAGTAAGACCACGGACGCCGTAGCAGACTCCGCTATCCGACTTGCGACTAAATTGCTTGGACTTGCGCTGCCCATAGACGACGTGGAGCAACTGCGGAAGGACATAAGCGAGGACTATGTCATCGCCCAAGAACTTAAGATAACCTGCCGGTGGTTGTCTTTGAAGTGCGGTAAGTTAATGGCAGTTGCCTCTGCGGCTTTGCACGTAGCTCAGCACGTTGACTTGAAGGAGGTACTGGTGTCTTGGAAGGACTTCAAGAAGGACAGAGAAGTCGAAAAGGTCTTCCAGGCAGCACTTGCTGAGGTACCTGATCAGGTCGCCTCAAGTACTTAGTCAAGTCATTCGCGGGAATTGCCCAGGTCGCCTCAAGTACTTAGTCAAGTCGTCCTTAAGTACTTACTTAAGTCATTCTCAAGTACTTATCAAGTCCTTCAAGTCTTTAGATATAAATGGAAGCAGAGCAACCCCAAGAGGAGCAAAAGATTACCAAGGCTAAATCTCCAGGCAGAGTCGCTGCCGGAAAGAAGCTCGCGGAGATGAATAGGAAGAACAAAGCCAAAAAAGAAGAAAAGGTGGAGGAAAGAGAAGAGGAATCCTTTATTAATCCTGGGTACGTCATCGGCGCGTTAGGAGTCATCATAGCTGCAGGCAGCCTTTACTTACAATGGCGGGCTACGAAGCCAAAAGTAGAACCCGTGCGCGTGCCGCCAACATATCACGCACCCGTGCAGGAGCCCCCTAAGAGTAAGATCCCTGAAATGGAGTAATAACCTTCTCGCTCTGTAATATAATGTCAACCGCGTTATTGAAAACTGTTGAAGAAGCAGCTATCATTACTTCCATCGTTGCGGGTATTGGTTGGGTAGGTAAGAAAGTGCTCAAAGAAGACTTTACTGAAGACCCAAGCAAGAGCTTCGCTAACTTTGCTAAGATGACCGCTGCCGTAGGCGGGGCTATCATGGTAAAGGATTACCTACGGAAGGAAAAGTACCTGCCCAATATATAAATGGCTAGTTTAATCGCAGGTGGAGTCATTGCAGCTTTAGCATTCACTGGAGCTAATTATGGTGGTCAATATTTGGATAGATTAGTCAGAGGCGACAAAAGCGGAGAATTAGCCGCCGAAAGAAAGAGACACGACTTAGCGCTGGAGAAATATCAGCGGGACGTGGCAGCTTGGAATGAAAAAAGACAAGCTTACAGGGATTGGTTGGACAAGAACTACCAAGATAAAATGCAGGCAGACAAGAACTTCGAAAATACAGACTACGCCTTTAAGCTCTATGCGCAAGCACACCCCGCGGCATCGACGGGGTTAAGAAAGCCTCAGTTTAAGAATTACTATCAGCCTTCTAAGAAACAAAAAGACAATGAATTGGTCTTTGTAGGAGTCGCAGGGCTGGCCGGAGGCGTGGCTTTGGCGTATCTGCTCTGAGCTGCGCTCAGATCACTAGAGGGGAACTGTGTTGCCTGGGATATATGATCGTCTTTTTGGAAAGCGACAAGAATAACTTTACCACTTATTTAAATCCCCCCATCAAAGCCCATAAGGTTCGGCTCATAAGTTGCTCTTTGTACAATTCTTGGTATAATTTAGTCAATGGCATGGTGACCGTACTTAAGGCGCCTGGCAATTATCAAGGCGTATTGCTGCCCGATGGGCATTACACACCAATCACCCTTGCTAAGGAGCTCGCCAAGCGCGGTTATACTCTCACCACGGGATTGCCGCACGAAATGACCCTCAAACATAATATGCCAAACTATTCAGTAACTTTTGGAAAGTCTGACCCATTGGGATCTTTATTATGTGCCTCGGGCAAAACAATTACCGACACAGCCATACCTGTGAAATGGAAAGTCGCATCCTCTTACGAAGTCTGTTGCGACTTAGTCCATAGTTACAACAATGGAGAAAAGTCTTCTCTTATGTCCAAGTTTCTGCCCAAAGGTAATCCATTTGACCCAGCAGAATACACTCCCATTTCTTTGAGCTATGACTTGTCTCATTTGGTAGAAAGCATAAACATCACCATTAAAGTGGACGGAGAGACGGTGGATTTCAACGGACGCAAGATCAATCTTGTTTTGGAATTCATATAATGGGCCGCGTAGAGGACAAACTCAAGAGGATTTACTATGGACCCGAAGGCTATTGGAGAGGAGCGTCGGCCATCAAGAAACTCGCGACCGCGGCCAGGGTATCAGAAGAAACGGTTAAGAACTGGCTAAGAAAACAAACCCTCTGGCAGGTTTATCTTCCCGTGCCTAAGTACATTCCCAGGCCCAGCTTCACCGTAAATGCCCCCAATGAAGTTCATCAGGCGGATTTGCTTTTCTTACCGCACGACAAGGTGAGAAGAAAGACCTATAGATACGCTTTGACCGTAGTCGATATCGCAAGCAGATACAAGGACGCCGAACCCATAACCAGTAAGGATTCTGGGGAAGTCGCAGAAGCCCTAGGTAGGATTTATAAGCGCGTCTTGAAATGGCCCAAGCTGCTGCAAGTGGATGCGGGTACAGAGTTCATGGGCGTGGTTACTAAGACCCTGAAGGACCACGACACTAAGATTAGGAGAGCCGAAGCTGAGTACCACAGGGGTCAGAGCATCGTCGAAAGATTCAATAAGACCTTGGCCGAGCGTCTCTTTGGGTACCAGTATTGGAAAGAGCTGGAAGATCCCTCCAAACGCAACAGGGAATGGACTCAGCGGCTCCCCCAGGTCGTCGCGGCTTTGAACAACGAGGCGGCCAGGGCTACGGGAATGAAACCCAAGGATGCCATAAGAAAGAAACACGTGGAACACAAGTCCTACGTCAGAAGTTCGAGGGCGGTCGGACTGAAGGAAAAAAAGCTCCCCCGCGACATAGTGGTCAGATACCTCTATCAGTCGGGGGAACTCGAAGGTGGCAGTAAGAGAGCCACGGATCCCAACTGGTCTTTGGAAACGTATGAGATTTCGAAGTCCGTCACCAAGGAAGGGCAACCCGTGTTGTATTACCTAGATGGCCCAAGTCGCGGATTCGTCAAGGAAGAACTGCTCATAGTTCCCAAAGACTCAGAGTAGTGCTGCTCCACGCGCCCGATTACACTCTAGGCATGTCAGTCTTACGTTACCTCTGCAATGGCCGCGCTTATTATTTATACGATCCACGGAGAACTGCTGATCGTCATTTGGGTCAAACCTCCATAGTAGAGGTACGTTACATTTGGCACAGCGTGCCCCTTTCTTATAGACGTCGTCCACGCATAGGTCGAACGTCATATCTTTTTCTTCGTCGTGCCGCTTGTAGCGAAGGAGTTTCTTAGCAATGTTTTCTTTGGCTACGTCCTCTGGCGTCTTATCGTAGCGCAGTTGCGGCCCCCAGGCTCTTTTTAACTGTTTGGCATATTCTACGCGGCTTACGGCGGTGTAGATGAGGTTGCTCCAACACAGCCGCTGGTCTATGATCCATAAGGTTTCTTTTATGGTAAGCCCTTGCGCGCTGTGGACTGTCATGCAATAGCCCAAGCGCCAGTCTGGATGGGAGGTTATTTTTTCCACCTTTTCTATGGGTACCCAGGCTTTATCGTGCGTTACTGCGTTCTGCAGTTGGATGTCGGTACCAGGTACCCAGACGTCTCTTTTTTGCATGCGGGTGTCGTGGGGTTTGTAGCAAACAGGTACGGGATGCGTAGGGAAGCGCTCTCGGTGTATATTTAGCAAATCCTTTTGTATGCGAGATTGTGCTGCGCGCTTACTACTTAGCACCAGATCCTTAGGGTGCCAGGCGTATAGAAAGTCCTCGTACTTTTTCGCTCGTACGCGTTTGCGCAGTGTCTTGCATTGCTCGGCGTCACTGAGCCCCCTTAATTCCGCTTTCAGGTTTCTTACTTGATCCTTACTGCGGTAATCTGTGTTGATTTCCTCCGCATGGTCTACGAAATCTTTCAGCCATTCGTGGGGCATCTCTCCGGCTATTGGAGGAGGCTGGCAAGGATCTCCGGCGAATATTACTTGACACTTTCCACGGAGGAATTCTACGAATTCTTTGAGGATTTCTAAAGGCACGGTGCAAATCTCATCCCAAAGTATCACCGGAGGTATGTCATGGATGGCTTCAGGTACCCACTTTTGGCCATTCCAACGAAAGAAGCTGTGGTAGGTCTGCGCGTCGTGGCCCATTTCGCAGAGTTCTCGTTCCAGCCGATGCGTTGGCGTTAGCACCTTTATCTTAGGAAAGAGTTCCAACACACGCGTCGTCTTACCGCTGCCTCCCGTACCGTAGAGGTAAGAGAATCGTTGGTAGGAAATGGGGTCGGCAACTGAAGGTAGAGGCTCTTTGGTAGGCGTCACGGTGCCCTGGGTGTGCTCGCCGTGATATTTTACGCGTTCCCTCCAAGCTTTAATCTCTTCATCTTTGACGCGCCATTGGCCACTTTCCGCGAGTTCGTCTTCTGTATAGAATTCTTTCATCTTTTCTAAGACTTGCGGTTTCACGTATAGGGAATCCGTAGCTACTCGCGGGATGTCTTCTTTGTCAAACCGCAGGAGCATCGCCAGAAGATTGATGTGCGCGTAGGCTAACATGCTGGCACGCAGATGGTAATACTGCGGTCGATGGTCCTGGTAGTAACACAGCGCATTCCATTCGTGTTCTTTTTGCTCGGCTTCTATGAAATAGTCCCACTTTTCCACGGATACCATCGTTCCTTTGTCATGCGCGCGCTTGATGAGGAAGCTTAACTCGCCGGCGTCCGTAATCAGGCGCCGCTGCATATGTTTCTCTCCTTCCTTAGCGCCCTGCGTGAACTTTCCTATGACCACGCGCGCTGTGGGGTTATACTCCGGTAACCATTGCGTGAAGGCGCTGTGACAAAGTATGGCTTCATGCGCTGTGTATTTTAAAAGTTTGCGCTCTTCAAAGAACTTCAATAGGGGTATGGGTATCCATTCTTTCTCCTGCAGGTGCTTTCCGTACCACGCATAGATTATTGGATGTAAGTCTTTCGTAAATTTCCAGGTGGTCAACCGTACAAACCCCGTTGCTGGGGCGTCGTAATAACCTGGCAGTGACACCCTAAAGAATTGGGAGTCTGGATGTCCGTAACGGTCGTAATATTCCTTACAATCTCCTAGGCCTTTGAAGCTTGCGGGGTAACAATGTTTCATATCCAGCGACACGTATTCGTCTTCGTCGTATTCCATGTTCCACAGGCCACCATGACCGTGCTCTACGCAAGCTTTAGCTATGTCTTTGAACTCCTCCGGTGTGGATTTCCACCCGTTTCTTTTCTTTGCGGCTAAGAAGTCCAAACTGCGACTGCTAAGCACTTCGTCAGAGAAGTCTTCTCCTAAAGTCTCGCAGGCGCTTTGAATGCGCAGCTGCTCCACTTCAGGACGATACAAAGTACCATCTTGGGTCATAAATTGACTTCCCTCCGCATCCATTAACCAAATAGAATTCTCGTGCATTAGTTCTGCAAGCGGCAACTCCTTGTAAACGCGCGTCTCCTTCTTCTTTGGGAACCTTAACTCCCTCCACGCATGTGCGTTATGCTGGTAAATTACGATAGGCGCACCCCGGCCCCCATACTTGTGCGTCCCGGAGTAGATGAAGCCGTCGGTGATGTCTTTCACGTGTATGCGCCTTTCTAAAGCAACCTCTAACTTCTTGATGTTCTCAATGGTGGCTCCTGCCCTACGAGTAGCGTGCTCCCATTTCCTGATGGCTTCTCTTCTCTTCAACGTAAGCTTACCTCCCCTAGAGGAATCCTCGAAGAACTCTCTAACTAACTTACCCACGCAGTTACCAGGATGGCGCATTGGTTTGAGCTTCTTAACGTCCGGGTTCTTAATCTCATACGCGCCGTATATAACTACGGTAACCGGGTAAGCAACCTCGTAGAACAACATGTCGATGCCCACCTGCGCCCCAGGACGCGTGTCCTTGTTTAAAACGAACAGGTCCTTCCTGCCAGACGCCCGTATTGGATTCCTGCCCTTTTCTATTATCCACTCGCCGTCTAAATACTTTATAAACGTCAACTCCAGGCGGTAATTACCTTCGGGCATCAAGCCAATTATCCTTTCTGCTCTTTCCTCGTCCATCGTCTCGTCTGTATCTCCCTCCATAAATGTCGTGAAGGCAAAGTCGGCGTCTAAGCGGTCCAGCACCTGAGTTCGCAGTCGGCGCACAGTCTTGTTACTAATGCTTTTGATGGTGTCCATCTATATCTAAGGAATATTTTATCCTCCGTTTGCGACCTTGCCCATCGTTTCGGCTACCTTTAATCCCCAACACAGCAGCAGTAAGGGGCTCAGCGCGCAACATATAACGGGACACGGGTAATTCCCGCGGGGGACGCTAGTGCATAAACACGGGTAATTCCCGGGCGATTCCGAATGGTGACCGCGAGTCCCCCTTACTGCTGCTATTTTCAAGCTGAATGTTGAGCATACTCGGATAATGATCCGAGTCAGATGTAATTCTGAAGAACTTTCTCAACAGCCCTAGCTTATGTTGTGCTGCCTTGTTTCTTTTCAGATGGAGTTCAAAAAATCGACTTTGTCTTTGCAGTTTCACTGTCTGGTAATATTGACCAAACGACGACCTTGACGACGAACATCATTCGTCAAATTGTCATGCGATATGGCATCTACCGATTCCACTACAGTGTCATCGTCTATGGAAGTGATATTGACACTGCTTTTGACTTTGGAAGCATCTTACCAAACAAACAATCTATCCTGGATGCAATTATGAACATAAAAAGATATGACCTAGCGACGCAAGCTAATGACAAACTTGCGTTTGATCAGGCACGGGACATTTTCACAACAAAACCAACGAGAAAAGAAGCAAGGAAGGTACTAGTAGTCATCACGGATAAACAATCAAGTAATAGTCCATCGGAACTGGAAAAAGCAAGGATGGGTCTCGATCAAATCAATGCTTCTATAGTTGCAGTCGGTATAGGTTCACAGGTTACTTTGCATGGACTGTTTGATTATACGGTCATTAAAGAAAACGTCATTCACGTTCCATCTGGTGGTGTTAGCTATTTGTTGGCAGAAGAAATAATTCACAAAATCTCAAGAGGTAAGGATTCACATATTTATGATGTTGCTAACTTGATGCAATTTTTCCTACTTTCTAGACTTAATATTTTTCAATGTTAGCTAGACATGTCAACATTATTTATCTTATCTACTAATATTTATAATATCATTATTATTTAGAATCTTATCAAGAGAGCATAATATAAGAGGGTTAGGCTATTTTTAGTTTGTCACTAAACCTATGTTTTATTTCTGATTGATTCGACAAGGAGCACCAAAATTCACTAAAATTCCTTCCAGTGTCCTGCATGTTGTGGAAGGTGGTAATGCCAAACTTGTCTGGGAATATGAACATCCGAAGAAGAAAGAGGATCAAAATTCTTTGTCCCTTCAGTGGGATTTTTATAGCAAAAATGGTTCACGAACAGAGATTGCTACTGCACATGCAAATTCCAACTGGGAATTCAAGTTGAGCTCGACTTGTCCAAAAAGGTTACAAAACCCTACTCGAGTGAGTAAAGCCAACCCTGCAACGTTCTTTATTTTCATTGTGACAAGAGCTGACGATGGGCAATATGGTTGCACGATTCGGATGAAGAATTTAACGACTACTACTTTAGTGAGACTCGTGGTTACAGGTAATTTCAAACAACAAATTATATCAAACAATATTTTCCAATAATTGATGTAAATAGGTATATACGTACAAATTTATTTGTGTATCTTTTCATTTTTGTAAGGTTTCCGAGCTCTGACATGTCTGATAGGGTATTTGCCCGCCAATATTTATTAATTGTATCAATTTCTTACGACTGTTTTTCTCTCTAAATGTATACATAGCTCACCCTCAGTTCACTATTCGCCCACCACTAGTGATGTACATCAATGAAGGTCAGGATCTTTACATACAATGTGAAGCACAGGGACCTCCAGTACCCATGGTTACGTGGTATCAGAACTTAGGTGCCGCGAGGGTGTTAAAAAGTCAAGGTCTAGGAAAAGCTTCTTTGAGTATACCCAAGATCAAAAGGGACCAGAATGGGACATTTGAATGTCAAGTAAACAACAACCCAAACGAGATGCCTGTCACAGCAAAAACGACATGTTATTGTCAATTGTAAGTTGTTAAGCTATTGCATATTGTCTGTCGAGATAAATCACTCCCTCATTCAATTACTAAGCAATTCCTCCACCTATCCATCTACCGATTCCTCAGTTCGTTTGTTCCCTCTTTCAATTATTCATTTGTACGTTCCTCCTCCCTTTCGTTTCTTTTTTACTTTCAACACTTAGTTTCCATATTTAACTGTTTACAACAAAAACATCTTTCTAAGCACTCGGATCATTAGATAGGCTCAGTTGGTTGAGCATCGGACTTTCGTGCAGGAGTTCGGGGTTCCAGTCCCGGCCGGACCAACGCTCAGGGTCTTAAAATAAATGATGAGAAAGTGCTGCCTTTGTAATTGCATCTGCAAATTGTTAGACTTTCGAATGCCGGGCTCTCCACACTTTATATTGGAGGGCCACGTACAAGAACCACTAAGGAAGTAAAAACACCTGACAGTGACCACCCTCAGTGCCTACACCTTATGCTAACCATCTCATGTTTGTAAATTGCATAAAAAATAATCTGACGTTCACAACTCAATGTAAAGTGCCTTTGATGCTATCTACATAGAAACGGCGCTATATAAATCATAAGATAATTGCAGGAGATTATCACAAGCCACTTAGAAATAGCAGAGAGAGCTAATCGAACTAAGTGCTATAGGCCAAACGTAACGGCCCGATAAAAAAAAAAAAAAAACTGCAAACACAAACACACACCGGCACAAAAAAAAAATCCTAATAGTCTTTTAAACATATGCAAAAAATAAAATAAAAAATAAATAAAATAAATAAATAAATAAATAAATAAATAAATAAATAAATAAATAAATAAATAAATAAATAAATAAATAAATAAATAAATAAATAAATAAATAAATAAATAAATAAATAAATAAATAAATAAATAAATAAATAAATAAATAAATAAATAAATAAATAAATAAATAAATAAATAAATAAATAAATAAATAAATAAATAAATAAATAAATAAATAAAAAGAAGAAGGGCATAAATTAAAGAGCATCATTAGCTATAAGTTTGATAGCTGTTTATAGCAGAATCTTTTAAGAGCCCCTTGAAACCATTACGACTCTTCAGTTTAAAGTCATCTCGAACTGAGTTCCAAAATTTAACGCCTACAAAACGAATAAATGTAAATATTCCTGCTTTATTCCTGTATTTTTAGGGGATCAACGATCAATTGCAAGAGAATGCAGTAAGTACTCCAAATAGAATACTTAACGGGAATGGCAAGTGATATGAAGTTGGAAATCAGTGATTAGAGCTATTGTCCATATGAAACGTATATAAATACTGAAGCTTGTACTTGCACATTTCCCACTTACTAACGAATCTGATAATGGCATTCCAGGCAAATCTACGGTAACTGGTCTCGCTGTAATTGTTGTGCTGTTAGTATTGGCAGTCGCAGTCCTAGTTGCTTATATTTGCCTTAAACGACAGAAGGAAGGTGAGTATTTTAATATGAAAAATACGATAGATGTACACATCTGCTTGATTGATTATATATTTCCAGTTTATATCAAATGACTAGACCTTAGTGGGTCTGTGTGATCACACGACAGACAATAATATTTACGCATGCTCTTTTCTTAATTTAGTTAAAATTTTACAAAGAAAACAAGACACGAGGTACAGTGATTCTCTTCTCGGCAATATACACATTTGCTTGTTTTTGGTATACATGTTTGTTTCTTTAACATTTATTTGTAGAAATGACAGTTCAAATGGAAATATTATCGTTGATTCGATGTCGTCTTCACAAGAGGGATCCGCCACCAGGATTCCAAACCCAAGACCAACATCAGCTGTCCAGGAAGGTACCTACGAGGAAACTGATACATATGACTACGTTGCAGGTGCCACAATGTCACAATGTCGTGAGAATGCCAATCCAGTCCATACCAATAACCCAAGAACTGTACCTGTAGCACGCACCTCACCGGAACAAAGTGATCGACATCCTGAATACTCCAATAGCTTAGAGTTATTTCCGGTAACGCCACGGCAAGTAGAAAGAACTGACCTTCAATCTCGGGATCTTGATATCTACCAAGATCTTCT
The DNA here is from genome assembly GCF_029948245.1 of Actinia tenebrosa. Classification (NCBI taxonomy): domain Eukaryota; kingdom Metazoa; phylum Cnidaria; class Anthozoa; order Actiniaria; family Actiniidae; genus Actinia; species Actinia tenebrosa. Next base: position 14,105,036 of record NW_028292580.1, on the reverse strand, counting down.
TAAAAATAATTCTTTTCCGCTTTATCAATCGCTTAACTCGGGAGAACCGTCAGATGGAGCAGCACCTGGAGATGTGTCAATAACAGTATAGCTGGTAAATGATTCTCAAAAATATCATTATCAGCCTTCCGGTGAACGGATAACATTGCCCGGCGTCCAGCATAAATCTGTGTATACATTATATTTGGTTTCAATTTATTTTTATTTTTATTTTTCATTCTATTTTTTTATTGTTACAACACTTACCATTCACCTGAGACGACGTCCGATCTGGATGACAACATTATTTTAAACTGCACACTAAAACACTATCAATCTGGCCGATCAATATCATATCTTTTCATAATGATTTTATAATTGGTTTTAATGTGCTGATAAAACTATCTAGCTATCTAGCTAATAGCATAACTTCAAGTCTGTTACTGTTACTTTAATATTTTAGTTCTTTCTTCGAACATAATACTGTATTGTTTCTGGATATACATTCAATCCACCAAACTTGACAGGGGTCCATATAATATGACGTCAAAGAATCAACAAACACAAATCAATGACAAATTATTAGCCAATCCAAACGCTATTTCCGTTGCTTTTATCAAAGCTCGTAATTTGGTATTCAAATTACTAAACCATTTCGATTGGAGCTCATATAATCATCTTGATTGATATATACTCTGTCAATGAATAACAAAAGCCAAAACTGTCAACAGCTCAATTCGTTCACGCTTTCCAGCAGTTGTAAATCTATAATCTCCTGTATTGAACAAGTCACATAAATATGGGCAAGAACACAGCAATCTGGCGTCGTCATGTTGCAAGAATTCTGGGTGTCCTTTTGCTTGTGTTCCAAGGAGCAATTATTGATTATTATTTGATCCAAGGAGAGAGTTCTCGATGGTTTGCATGGCTTTTAACCGATGGAGTGGTTCTGGCGACGTGGATTGCAGCTATGCTAATATCGTATCGTCGTCTAAGCAGCCGAAAACAAAGATACAGTTTAGATCAAGGGGTTGGATTTTTCAACGATGAACTTGCTTTTGCCTACATTGCTTGGCTTGTGTATGCATTACATCTTGTTCCTCAGGTCGCCACGCTTTTTAGAACAAAGGCAAGTAAGCTTGACGAAAAAACAATGGTCTTTGGTCCGAATATGCTAAAGATGTGCCTTTGTATAACTCCAGCGTTGTTTCTTTTCCTTCTCTTCGCTCACCACGACTCCAAACCCCGCACATCCAGAAAATTCTACTTGGAAAAACTTTCCGGCGCCGTTACTCTCGATTTATTCGACAGCGTTGAAATGCTCGAGTACTTGTTCGAAAAGGATGCAGTCCCTGATTCAGTGAACATAGCCATTTTGATATTCTCGTGCATAAATTTCTTCCTGCCAGTTTTCGCTCTCTACGAGTTGAAGCACAATAAATTTCACGCCAACGGTCAAGTGTCTCCTTTGTCTTTCAAGATCTTTTACATCTGTTCCTTTTTATTTTTTGTTAATGTACCATTTCTGGTCATTCGTCTAATATTATGGCATTCGTACCACCTGGACATTTCAGTTTTACTAGCAAAGAATGCTTTGGCAATCGTCCTGGGGGTGATTGAGATAGCAGAGTTTTGTGGAGATGAAAGACCCAAGAAGTGTTTATCATGCTCCAATACCTTTGCCAAAAGTTCTTTCAAGAGTCACCTTGAAGTATGTGCAAATGAAGCGACAGGAGAACTAGAGTTGATGAGGGTTAATGAACAATCGCCTTCAAATGATGGCCCAACCATTACCGTGAAAACAGGGGATCCAAATCTTGCATAAATAACATCAAAATAAGGGATACAGTTATTTCTTAAGAACACTCTGTCTCTTAGTATTTTGATGTATATTTTTTATATCATATTTCATTTGATATATAGAGGTACAAGTGACGCACAATAATGCAAAGCCGTATCAGATGCTTAACCTACTGATAAGTTGTTTATCATTTAATTCTGCAAAGAAATGCTCAAACTCCCTCTAAACTCTATCCTACCCAGCGCGAGCAGATGAGGACTGCTGATACGGCATCATATCAGGCATGTTCTTCATGATAAATATTTTATTCTTATTATTCTTATTTTCAGTTTACATTTATTAATTTTCATTCGCATTGAGAGCCAAGCTGTCTCACTATGCTTACAAAATAGTGAAGTCTGCTAGTGTTTACACGTCATGTAAATTTTATTCAAAGCGAGCGAAACAAAAGAGAGCACTAAAAAATTGAATTCGACTAGCCATGTCATGTCATGCCGTGCCGTGCCGTGCCGTGCCATGCCGTGCCGTGCAGTACCGTGCAGTATCCGGTCACTACACCCTCATTACACTCTACACATCTATTTCTTATACCATAGCTTTTTTTTATGTTCAACAATTGATTAATTTAGCAACAATCATGCAATGTTCATTGATAGTTGAATTGAACTGATTGGACGGTGCTATTTCTGAAATCAAAACGACCTCCAGGTGTGCAATTTTTGAATTAAAAAATTGCTTTAATTAAAAAATCATCTCGAATTCAATTCGGAATTGATAGGTACGAGTGATGTTTTGAAAGTTTTTAAAATTGGGTGTGAGTCTTTAGGCGATTCTAATTTGAGAACTTTCAAACATCACGAGTGTCTATCAATTGTACGAGAAGATTGTACGATTTTTTGTTTATGATACACTCAACAAAATTGAGCAATTTACAAGGACTCTACATAGTACATTTACTTGTACTCCTTTTGTCCAATCAGAATAGAGTAATTGTGTTTAGTGTTTTTACAAAATTGCACGACAGGACGAAAGTTTAATTACCACTTAATTACATCCGTTTTGAAATCTTCTGCAATAATATAAACCAGATTTAAAATTCAATTTTAATGTAAAATTTAGTCAAAAAACCGTTCTATCACCTAGAAGTTCCTTAATTTTTTTTTTCTCACTCTCTTTTTTGGGAGGAGGGGCTTCTTTTTTTCTATGATCTGATTGGTCAAATGCTTTGCTTTCTGTAATTTCATTGGCTCTTCAAAGAGTGCAATTTAAAATTCAAAAAGGTGCAATTCGTGAGTAAAAAATCGCAGTGCTGAGAGTCAATCAGATTGCAGAAATCGCCAGTGATTTCAAAACGGATATAGTTAAATGATGAAACGTGCAATATCTCTCGCATGCTTTAGTTGGTTTAATTAATGGATGTCGTCTTTTCTTTTTAGTTTTACCTATTATTTCATTGTATTATTTTTAACATCTTTTTAAGCCTTTTGTTTAATAATAATTTCAAATATCATATTTCCCGACCTCATATGTTATTAAGAGCGACTGTCCAGAAATATCGAGCACGGGGCGGCCACAGTCAAAAAATAAAAGTCCTTCATTTTTGGTCTGTAGACACTATTAGATGAGTTTATGAACGTACTGGGGTCGGTTTTTCGATCTACGTAAAAAATCCGGATTTTTTTGAAAAAAACGATTTCACCCCGTGTCGGTCTAAAAATTGCTCAAGAAACGGCTGCGAATTACGCTTTCAAAAACATTCTCGCTCCAAGTGAAAACCCAAGTTACAATCAAATTTGCAACTGAATTCAAGAAAAGGGGTGTTGAACAATTGTTCCAGGTGATTTTAGACGTTTTAAACTAAACTTTAGATAGAAAAAATTGCATTCTTCCAGCACAGTTATTCACAGTCTCGATTTTACCTCACATTTATAAAAGCGATTTTTTGCATGTGGCCATTCTCCAATTTTTACAAAACTCAAGCTGTACAATGTTCAAATGATAGAATAACACGAACTACAAAAATTAGTTTGGGTTTTTTCACAGGCCTTATGAAAACGTTATGCGAAGTTGGAAAAATTTGCCATGTAAATATGCAAATTAGCAGTTTGTTTACATCTCCACACCACAGATCACGGCCGCGAAAAAAGTCATCTAAAATAGTTTTAACAGCTTATTCTACCTCCTCATTTGCATATTCGAGATCCCGTGAGATAGCGCATGCGTAGTGAAGTTCATCTTGCGTTTGCGTTCAGTGAAGAAAAGTCCACGTTTTTGTTTCGGAAAAGATTTTAAGAAGAACCACGATTTTCTTAGAGAAATAGGTGTCTACCGACTTCCATCGTCCCGAGGGAACTCTCAGTTCGTGGTTTGGCAAGAACTTCTGAAGAATGGAGCAAGGCCATGAGGCCAATAAGCGTCAAGGCGAAAGTCTTGCAAAAAGATCAGAAACCACCAGTGGTTTAACCACCATGAAAGAATCCCGAAAGGGAAAGAATACTGTCGAAAAAACTTCCCGAAAGGGAAAAGGGCTCGAAAAAAGTCATAAGACGGGAGAAAATCCCACGAGTCCCAAAGACAAACAGCCAGAAGATGGCCACTCGAAAAGTTTGGCGCCAAAATCAAGCAAAGACCAAACCGAAAATACCTTGCTGGCCGAAGATGTAGATGACATCAAACAACAACTAGCAAACATTACTGGATCTTTAGCTAGCCTTACACCAGTAATTACTGAGATAAAAACAGCCTACGATAATTATAACCAGGCTGTTGATGAGTTGTCAGAAAGTGACAGTGAATCGCCCGCCAACGAAAACAATGGCGGGGAGGAGGAAGGTGAACCTCCAAGGAAAAAACCCAAGAAAGAACTGAATGTGGTTCTCGCCGACATGGCGAAAGTGGTAAATAAACCACTACACAATGGAGAAGATCTCGACTCGGATTTGGCCGAATTATTGACAGAACTTCTAAGCAAAGGCACCAGCAAAGACTCGCGCGAAGAGCTGGTGGAGAAATTACCCACGCCAGGAAACTGTCAGCGACTAGAGGTCGTTCGAGTAAACCCTGAGATCTTCAATAGTGTGAGAAAGGAAGTAAAAACAGAGGATGTTATGCTACAAAAAGCACAGAAACCTCTTCTTAAAGGAATAACGGCAGTAGCTAAAGTGCTAAGTGACTTTATGAAAGCTGAAAAAGATAAGAACATTCCAGCCGAAATGGCGGACATGACAACAAACACAATGCAGACTCTTTCAGACAGTCTGTCACTGTTAAGCGATGCTTCGCATGAAATTGACTTGCGAAGAAGAGCTTTGTTCAAATCAGATATGAAATCTGAATATCGTTTGCTGTGTAGCGATCAAAACCCTGTTAAAGATCTGCTATTTGGAACTGAGCTAGGCAAATCAGTAAAGGATTTGACGGAGGCCAGCAAGGTCACATCTAAAATTACCTCGAAACACAATAACTACAGGAGACAGAACTCAAATGGCAGCCAATATGCGAGGTCAGATCAGAGAAGGTTTCCTTTTTTAAGCCGGGGCAGAGGCTCTACTGGAAGGCAAAGAAGCGGATACACAGGGTACCGAAATCAGAAAAACCAATCCCAGTATCAGCCTCGCAAGTGAATTCAAGTTTACATATCTCTATTCCTCTTGTTAAGGTAAGCAACCTTGAGGAAAATGATCATATTGCATTTAAAACAGAGAAATCTGTTCTGCAAAGTGAGAATACACTGACCAAAAACCAAGTTTTGCCAGCTGGCCGTCTTAAATTTCATGAAAATGAATGGAAAAAGCTAACTTCTGACAAAACAATCCTAAATATTGTAACAGGGTACGAAGTTGATTTCATTTCACCACCAGTACAAACAACTCCTTTGAGACAACCAAAACTTCAATCAGTTGAAGAGAAAGCTCTTCATACACTAGTAGATGAGCTATTAGACAAACAAGTCATAGAAAAATGTGAACACGAAAGAGAAGAGTTTATTTCACCAGTGTTTTTACGAACAAAAAAGAATGGAAAATTCAGATTGATATTAAATCTCAAAAAACTGAATAAAAATATTTTACCAGTTCATTTTAAAATGGACACAATACAGTCCTGTATAAATGTAATGGAACGGAATTGTTTCATGGCATCTCTGGACTTAACTGATGCTTATTATTCAGTTTCTATCCACCAAAAATCCCAGAAATACCTAAAATTTCAGGTGGGAAACCAATTATACAAATATATCACACTACCAAATGGTCTTAGCTCTGCACCGAGAATATTTACAAAACTCATGAAGCCAGTGTATTCCACTTTGCGGAGCAGAGGACATATCTCAAGTGGTTACCTAGACGATAGTTTTTTATTGGGAACGTCATATGATCAGTGCATGAATAATATAAATGAAACTTATGATCTGTTTAGAGACCTGGGGTTTCAGGTCTCGGAGGAAAAATCGGTAACCCGACCAACCCAAATTTTAGAGCATTTGGGGTTCATATTAAACTCTATTGACATGACAGTCAGTCTCACACGGGAAAAAATTAAAAATATTAGAGTCCTTGGTAAAACCATTTTGGATAATAAAACATGTACAATAAGAGAAGCAGCTAAACTTATTGGAACTTTAGTTTCTTGTTCTGTTGGAGTGGAATTTGGACCACTTTTCTACAAACAACTTGAAATTGAAAAAATTGAGGAACTCAAAAATAGCAGAGGTGATTTTGAGGCCTTAATACAATTCTCTAACTCAGCTAGAGAAGACATTAAATGGTGGTTAGGAAACCATTACAAATTTACTAAGAAAATTTCCCACAACAACCCAGACTTCACCCTTACCACTGATGCCTCCCTGGAAGGGTGGGGTGCACACCGCCAAGGAAAGGACTGTGCAGGAGGTAGATGGCTTGCACATGAACAAACCAAACATATAAATTGTCTTGAACTTGAAGCTGCTAAATTAGGACTACAGTCTCTGTGTAGCAATGAGAAAAATGTACACATACACTTACAACTAGATAATGTCACAGCAGTAACATTTATTAATAATATGGGTGGAACTCACTCTTTGGCTTGCAACAAAGTAGCTCGTGAAATCTGGTTGTGGTGTATTTCAAAAAATATATGGCTCAGTGCGACACACATTCCCGGAATACAAAATGAAATAGCTGATCGGTTGAGCAGAAAATTTACAGATAGAACAGAATGGCAACTTCATCCCACTGTTTTCAAACAGCTAATAGAACTCTGGGGGAGGCCAGAAATAGACTTATTTGCCTCCCGAAACAATTATCAATTCAAGCCTTTTGTATCATGGCGTGCTGATCCTGAAGCCATGGCAATAGATGCATTTTGTTTAAGTTGGAAAAATAAGTATGTTTATTTATTTCCACCATTCAGCATGTTGACCAAAGTTCTTCAAAAGCTCCAGGAAGACCGAGCTCAAGCCTTGCTGATAGCACCATTGTGGCGGACCCAAGTCTGGTTTCCAAAGATGTTACACATGTTAATCCAGCGACCAGTGTTGCTTCCAAGAGACAAATTTGTGCTACAATTACCACACAACAGAAAACTGATTCACCCATTGTGGCCAAAATTGAAACTGATGGCATGCCTTTTATCAGGGGACGACTCCAACAACAGAACATTTCAGAAAGAGCTTGTGAAATTATCCTCTCGTCATGGCGAACAGGAACAACAAAACAGTACAGAGTTTATTTGGATAAATGGAGGAGATACACAGCAGAAAGAAATCAAGATCCCATTTATCCAACTGTAGCTAATATAATTGAGTTCTTAACACACCTATATGACTCTGGAAGCAGTTACTCGGCAATTAACACTGCCAAATCAGCATTGTCGGCAACTGTTGAGCTTGCCGATAGTACTTCGAGTGTTGGAGAACATCCTCTAATTAGAAGATTTGTCAAAGGAACTTTTCAGACCAGACCACCTCGTCCAAGATATCACTCAACTTGGGATGTCTGCAAGGTGCTAGATTTATTAAAAACATGGAGTCCTGCCTCAAAGTTGGATTTAAAGTTACTCACTCTCAAGCTAGTTATGTTATGTATGTTAGTTACTGGTCAAAGATGCCAATCAGTGCACATGATGGACCTTCAACATGTTTCAAAAGGGAAGTCTTCCTACAAGTTTTTTCTAGATGGACTTATAAAACAATCCAAACCTGGAAAGCAACCACCAATACTGGTGCTTCCTGCTTTCCCTGCAGACAGGAGACTTTGTGTAGTGACTTACCTAAAAGCTTACATAGCTAAAACAGAAACTATCCGAAGGCCACAGAACACAAGGCTCTTTCTCAGTTATAACAAGCCTTTTCAGCCTGTTACCAGAAACACTATTTCTAGATGGGTCAAAACAGTAATGGCACAATCAGGCATAGATGTTAAAACATTCCTACCACATAGCACCAGGTCAGCATCAACCTCGGCTGCTTATCGCAGTGGAGTGCCATTAGAAACAATTATGGAAGCTGCAGGATGGTCATCACAATGTACATTTGCTATTTTTTACAAGAAAGACATTAAACCAGACAATTGTTATGGAAGCTCAGTTTTAAGCTGTGCTTTATAAAGATGACAAAAATGTTCAATTAATTTCATATTAAAATGTTTCCATTTGAGGTTATTGTGTGTTTCCCTACTGAAGGGTACATTGACACGGGCCCACGTAGCTTTGAAGTCTCACGGGATCTCGAATATGCAAATGAGGAGGTAGAATTAAAAAATTAAACGAGGCTTACCTGTAAGGTGAAGTTTGATTGGGATTCTACCTCCTCATTCTTGCATAGAGAGATCACGTGCCCACCCCATTGTCTGGTGTATACCCACCCATTTCTTGGGATAACATGGGCCCGCTTTAAAGGATGAACTTCACTACGCATGCGCTATCTCACGTGATCTCTCTATGCAAGAATGAGGAGGTAGAATCCCAATCAAACTTCACCTTACAGGTAAGCCTCGTTTAATTTTTTAATTAATCCACACATTAGCCTATCTAAGGACTATCTAAGCATGATTGGCCTCTGTTATTATTTTAAACGATTATTTGTTGAAGTTAAGCCTACACTTTCGGTGTTGAAGACACTCAGCTTGCTTGCCTCGGTGGCATTCCATCGGTGCGTAGTAAACTTAGTAATCATAAATGACTGTTAACATGCTCTATAAACGTTACTATTCCTCACTAGTGGTATCCAGCTTATCACATAGTATTTTCACATACTGAGTATGCTTGAAAGTTTGCATTACTTTGTAAATAAGCAGGGATCAAACCTGTCAAAGCGGATTATGTGAGCTGATGGCGTGACAAACGACAGTTTGCGCGGAGCCGGACGTGACGTCGTTTGGTACAGTACGTTTTTTATTGCCTGAACATCTTGTGATTTTGCATAAACTAAAGAGAATCACTCGTTATCAAGACTCTCTATGAGCTTTCAATGATATTGTTCTTTACGACAAAAAGACCCCGATTTGAATAAGGCTGCGTTCATATTGTATGGCAGAAGGGGCGGGGGCAGATGAAATCTTTAAATGACAAAACAATTCTTAAGACCACCCAAAAGTCCCCCATTTCTCTGAAAAAAGGTTTTCAACCTACCACCCCCCCCCTTTTTATTGGTAAAACATTTTCCGATCCCCCCTAAATTTTATCTGCCCCCCCCCCCCCCCTTCACCACCACTCTCTGCCATACATTATGAACGCATCCTAATGTTCAGACATCAAAGAACTAGTTTATATAACCAGTTAACTGGAATCATCGAACCACATCCCACATCGATTTGCAATCAAGTAGCTTGCGTCCCTCGTGTTGTTCGACTTAACAAAGTCAATTCTTCCATTCGTAAGATAACTTCACTCCCCCAGGACTATTTCTATATGTGTTAGCGACTGGTCATAAAGTATGGGGGGTTGGGGGGGGGGGGGGGGTCGGGGGGGTTGGGGGGCAAAATCAGGGGATGGGTCACATAATTTTGAACTCCTTAAAAGGGGTGGGCTGTTGATAAAATTTGACAACTAAAATGGGTGGGCCTGCAATTTTGCTTCTAAACTTGTTTTGGGTCATCAGGATTTTCAGCATCATTTTATGTGGGCCACGATAAAGAACACTGATTCTATTCTGATTTTGCCCACCCCTACCCCCCCTATATTTTATGACCAGTCCCTAATCAATGATGTAGTAGCGTCAAGCTTGCACAATTTCATGACTGAGCACTGCGCAAGTAGTCATGGCGTCGTATAGACCGTATATATTAGTCAATGTAATGCTAGCAATCCACCAACCTTCCTGAACCAACAGTAAGAAAAACACCAGTCTCTTTTAACACAGTTTTCGATCCACTTTTGCTCAAACCCCACTCTGCTTTTGGATTCCTTTTGACATCGGCTTTGTGCTGAGAAAGAGTTACGGGTACAGAACATTTCACTGATGTCCGTTTCCAGCTGACGCCCAAACGCACGGTGATTCCGACAGATTGCAAGGTTGTCTATGTTTCTAGAGGGCTCAAAAATACATAGTCTTGCGAGAATTAATTCGACCTCGGTTTCAACTTCAACTATACTAAAACATCGTTTGTCCTCAGCGATATCCCGTTTACATCTTGTCAAAGGAACGTTAGTGACAGATCTACTTCTTTCTTTTGGGTCAAACCCACAATGACCACCAATGATAGCTTGAAAGGAACATGATTCACGAGCCTCCATAACTGATGCTCACCATAATTAACAAATTTCTATACTGACTATAAACACTTTGTTAAAAGCTGCTTTTATTTTTGTCTACCTGGAAATGTACAACAAATTTTTGGAATTTGATTGAAACTATCAAATTCCTGGACATTTCGGCCACACACGCGTCATGTTCAGATCACAGTTCTATCAAATCGCACTATCGACATAAAATGTTATATATATATATATATATATATATAACATTTTATGTATATATATATATATATATATATATATATATATATATATATACATATATATATATATATACATATATATATATATATATACATATATATATATATATATAAATATATATATATATATATATATATATATATATATATATATATATATATATATATATATATATATATATATATATATATATATATATATATATATATACTTTAAAATGTATTTTCTTTTTTCTCATAGTCTTATATCAGATTTACGCTTCCACGAAACCAGGCGAGTTTATCATACATTCGATCTATTGTACAGCCATGAAGCTAGTGGGGTAGGGGAGGGGGAATTGTATATCGGGCTACAACTGCACTCATTATACATGTAACCAATTTTAAACATGACTTCGATCAAGCAAGAAAACATATGACAGCTAAAAAAAACAAATCTTGATAATGAGTGATTCTCTTTAGTCTATGCAAAATCACAAGATGTTCAGGCAATAAAAAACGTACTGTACCAAACGACGTCACGTCCGGCTCCGCGCAAACTGTCGTTTGTCACGCCATCAGCTCACATAATCCGCTTTGACAGGTTTGATCCCTGCTTATTTACAAAGTAATGCAAACTTTCAAGCATACTCAGTATGTGAAAATACTATGTGATAAGCTGGATAACACTAGTGAGGAATAGTAACGTTTATAGAGCATGTTAACAGTCATTTATGATTACTAAGTTTACTACGCACCGATGGAATGCCACCGAGGCAAGCAAGCCGAGTGTCTTCAACACCGAAAGTGTAGGCTTAACTTCAACAAATAATCGTTTAAAATAATAACAGAGGCCAATCATGCTTAGATAGTCCTTAGATAGGCTAATGTGTGGATTAATAAGCTGTTAAAACTATTTTAGATGACTTTTTTCGCGGCCGTGATCTGTGGTGTGGAGATGTAAACAAACTGCTAATTTGCATATTTACATGGCAAATTTTTCCAACTTCGCATAACGTTTTCATAAGGCCTGTGAAAAAACCCAAACTAATTTTTGTAGTTCGTGTTATTCTATCATTTGAACATTGTACAGCTTGAGTTTTGTAAAAATTGGAGAATGGCCACATGCAAAAAATCGCTTTTATAAATGTGAGGTAAAATCGAGACTGTGAATAACTGTGCTGGAAGAATGCAATTTTTTCTATCTAAAGTTTAGTTTAAAACGTCTAAAATCACCTGGAACAATTGTTCAACACCCCTTTTCTTGAATTCAGTTGCAAATTTGATTGTAACTTGGGTTTTCACTTGGAGCGAGAATGTTTTTGAAAGCGTAATTCGCAGCCGTTTCTTGAGCAATTTTTAGACCGACACGGGGTGAAATCGTTTTTTTCAAAAAAATCCGGATTTTTTACGTAGATCGAAAAACCGACCCCAGTACGTTCATAAACACATCAAACAGTGTCTACAGACCAAAAATGAAGGACTTTTATTTTTTTGATTGTGGCCACAAATTTTCGATTTTGCTCGATATTTCTGGACAGTCGCTCTTAATAATGTTTTTGTTTATAAAGAAACAAGATGCCATAAGCACAAATATTGGAAAGACCTTGGCTAAAAACGTTTCTCGGCCACGACAACTATTTTTTTTTTAATGATAGAAATGATTCAAGGCAAATTGACCTAATTCACTATGACGTCACTGCTTGTTTTTTGTCGGGGATAGGATCGCCAAATCCAATAGAAAATTCAACTATATTTGCTCCTAGCGAAACAGTTTAATCTAAAATGGCCTGGTTTTCAGATATAATATGTGTTAATATATACTAAGAAATATTCTGAGCGTTTGCTGGCTATTCTACTTCTCTTCGTGGAATGATACGGGATTTAGAATAATTTTTGGTTAGTTTGCGTTAATTTGACCCCGTCCGACGACCATGATCCTTTGCGTTTAAGCAATAGATTGTTGAATATTGTTTTGATGTGACGTCATAGTGAAGTAGGGCAATTGTGGTGTTAGAAAAAATTGGTTTTGAAAGTCTTAGCAATGCAACGTGGAAATACACGTGATTTGATCAGAGAGGGAAAGAAGGAATATAGGTGAGAAATGAAAATCGTGACGTTTTAAGTTTGTATCCTTTTCACATTGGGAAATCTCCAGCTCAATATACTAAAGTACGTTATTGGAGGTGGAAGGGCGTGGCTCCTGGGATCATTTTGGTCCTTTATTTCAGAGCCAGGCTTTCTAGACTTCTATCACAAACGCTAAGGAAAATAACATCTCACGCCTTCCTCCTCAGTTCCTCTAAATGGATAACGCTTTCTTTATCAATATCGTATATATAAACCCCTTTAAGCTAAAAACAGATAAGTAGTATAATTGAATATGATGGCAAATAGACCATTTTGAATACAATGGGTCTAATGTTTTGTCCCCCCAGGGTCTGTTACGAATATATCCAATAGTGAAAGGTTAGAGTGAGATGTTATTTTATGCTAAAAGTTTAAAAAGCCTTTAAAATAGATTCAAAGAGCCTTGGGTTCCAATTCATTTGAGAAATTTGAGATCTCATTTCCAAAAAGAGACGAAAAGAAAAAAGGAAAAAAAAAAAAAAAAAAAAAAATCATGTAAATTAAACGTCACAAGTCCGAGACAAAAACATGCCTCATAATCTTTAACTTCAATTTTAACTTTATTGGTGATACTTTTGCTTCATAAAACTCGTTTATCTAGTAAAACGGATTGTCAATTTTCATTACATTCCTTGTCTGTGTATTTGTATTTGGCTCGTGTGTTGTTTTACTTGCTGCTTGGTGATACTTGATCATTATTATATGCCTTTAAGCTAAAAACAGATAAGTAGTATAATTGAATATGATGGCCAATTTAGGACATTAACTAAAATGGAAACGGTAAGTCCTTGCTTGGTACATGATTCAATTAAGGGATATAAAACGCGGATGATTCAATTAAGGGATATAAAACGCGGGCGCATTTCTCTGTGCCGTGATATGAACGCGCTAGGAGCTGTAGAGCAAGAGAGAAGCAAACTTAGTAACACGAGACGTAGCATCGCAAAACAGAGACATAAACATGCGTTTTATATTGCTTTTATAAAATATTTTTGAATGATTTTACGCGAGCAAGTCTTTCCGAGATAGCTTTCTGATATATACACAGTAGCCAACCAATGAGTGCACGCGTTATATCTCATATATTTCATAAATCATATATATTTTTCTTAAATAATGTACTCCGTTTTAGGGCGTTTTCAATAATGACTACCAACACATGCAGTGGCGTTTGCTGTCATAATTCTAATTAAGTTGTTCAATGCATTACTCTCGATCAACAAAATTAAAGCCTATCTAAATTTTAGTTATCGTTCGATTCAAACATTCCTGATACGATCTCGTACCCACAGCCTGCGTTTATTCTGGCCTGCGGCGAAGAACGAGGGCTCTAGCCTATCCACTTTTTGAGACCAGGATTTCTTGGACTTCCGGTATACTTCCATGCGTTTAAAGACTTAACAAAATTTAAAAAATATGTTTCCGATAGTTCTAATTTTTATTTTGATCGGAAGTAAACACAGAATTTTGTCTGAAAGCATGTTTTTCATTTATTATTTTTCACTTCCGGAAAATTGCGCACGCGCCAAAAAATTGATTATGAAGAAACGCAGGCTCTGGGTACGAGATGGCTGTGGAAATGATGGTTTGAGAATGCGTAATTACAGCTGACGTTGACATGTGCTCTGATGTTAGTTTCTCGAGTGATTTTGAAATGTTTCAACAATTTCTTTATTACCAACCTGGTCAACAGAATCCGCAAAACTTTGTGCAGTACCTTTCGGCAAATTTGTTCATTCGCTTTTTTCCATACAATACACAATGTTCTTTCCGTATGACCTAATAACAACAAAAACAAGTTATAATTGGATTGCAGGTGAATAATAGATTAACAGGATACTCCTTGGCTGAAGAACTCTTATGGGTGACCTAAGCCATGTGACCAGGTAGAACAAACAAACTGAACTAAATAAGCAAACAGAAAGGCAGGTAAGACAAGAACAGGCAGACAGATAGAGAGAGACCCAGAAAAGCAGGCATTGGTTAACAACAAACAAGCAGACAGACAGACAGGCAGACAGGCAGACAGGCAGACAGGTAAGACAAGAACAGGCAAGGCAGGCAAGCAGGTAGGAAAAGAAGTAGTAAGATAGAAACAGGCAGACAGGCAGACAGGCAGACAGGCAGACAGACAGACAGGCAGACAGGCAGACAGGCAGACAGGCAGACAGGCAGACAGGCAGACAGGCAGACAGGCAGACAGGCAGACAGGCAGACAGGCAGACAGGCAGACAGGCAGACAGGCAGACAGGCAGACAGGCAGACAGGCAGACAGGCAGACAGGCAGACAGGCAGACAGGCAGACAGGCAGACAGGCAGACAGGCAGACAGGCAGACAGGCAGACAGACAGACAGATAGAGAGACCCAGACAAGCAGAACAAATCCCCATAGCAAAGCCTTAAACCCTGATCAATCTCACCTCTCCGCAGATGTAGTCACTAAAACGGTTGATACAACCTGTTCAAACAAAGATGAAAGCGAAAGGTTATGGAAAAGGAGAGGACTGGTACATAGAAAAATACTGAAATGAGGTCTACTATCTTAATGTACTGAATTTGGACATGAAAGATAGTAAGTTGTATGTAAATTGTACCATTAGCTGGCAGATGATACACCCTTTTTTTGGTTTTACACTCATCTTAATAGCAGATATCAGAGTTACACTCTATTGGCTTCAAAAGGCACTTTTTTTAAGTCGAGGCATCTGGGTCAACGATACAGTAAATGCAGATACAGAAACTGACGCAAATACCATGACTTTAAATAATTCGGTTTGAAGGCAACGCGAGGCTGCAAGGTTAGAATTATACTACCTTGCAGTCTCGATTGGATGCTTTGTGTTTGTATAGGAAATCGCACGATCTCGAGTACAATTTGGAAATTAATAGACACGAGTAATGTTTTGAAAGTTCTTGTAATTGCACGAGCCTTTAGGCGAGTACAATTAAAGATCTTTCAAAACATTACAAGTATCTATTAATTCCAAATTGTACGAGAAGATCGTGCGATTTTTTGTTTATAGTTCACTCAACAAAATTTCAGTAAAAAATGCGAAGCGACGCCGTTCATCTTTGTCTATTTGGCGGCCGATTTCCAGTCCATCGTGCAACTGAAATGTATAAAAAAAGATTAGTTCTTACGGCTTTAAAATTTTATTTATGTTTTTTAAGTACAAAATGATATAAAATAATTGTTTTGACATTGTTTTGGCCTTGTTGCCATAGCGACTTAACTCGGTACTCCTACGGAGTACAATTAACGCTATAATTGTACTCCTCTCGACCAATCAGAGTCGAGTAATTTTGTTGAGTGTACTATAAGACCAATGAACTGATATATGGAAAGTGGCATGCGAGTGGCTATTTTTGGTGTATTTTATTTGAGGCAGCTCAAGTAGTTCTTTTTACTGAATACTGATCTCTCGATCCCTTTCCTCAATTATTTTTACGATCGATCAGTCCATTGAAAAATTCAGTTTAGTCAACTTGTATCTGAGCATGTTACCTGATGGAAGACGTGTTGGTTTTTGTTCTACCCCCGAACATGAAAATAAAATACGATAAGTAAGAGTTAATTACCGAGAACGGAGGCAATAAGCCATATACATCCCGAGGGCCGTAGGCCCGAGGAATGTATAGGCTTATTGCCTCCGTTCTCGGTGATATTAATTATTATATTTATCAATTGAGAAAGTTTTCTATCAAATGTTGCTCATTATAAATGCAAAGTCTATATATAGTTATTAACCGGGTTAATAACTAACTATATATTGACCTCGCATTTATAATGAGGGTTATAACAAAAATAAAGCCTTGTGAATAACAAAGAAAAACGTGTCAATTGAGAAATGATCATTACATATTAGTTTTGGAACTTTAAACAATCCCTATTGGAAATAAATTGTAGAGAGGCTTTGCATCATCACGTTTTGGCGGCCACGAACAATTGACTCTGGTCTAGTCTGATCATGAGAAAGAATTCAGTTTCCAAGAGGAGAAAAGAGTCTATAGTGCTGACTCAGTCTCAATCTTTCTCAAAGAAGGGAAATAACAAAAGACACGGCAGGCATGTTAAATCCAACTAAGATGGCGGCTATAACGTCATGTGCAAACGAAGAATTGTTGTGCCTGCTGTCATTGCTTTCATCACGTGGTGGTGCAACGCCTCTATACTGACACCACTGAAATTTCATTAAGATTATACTGATTTCATTTTGTTTTTTAATTTAGTTGATTCGAAGTGAGGGCTGCAACCCGCCACGCGTTTTTGGCATCATTTTGGTCTCGTCGGCTAAAATCAAGTTATATTGTCAAATGAATCATTATGGAAAAGGATTTTGGTTCTTTGCCGAGTCACTGAGCAGATATTTTCATAGTTAATAGAAGGGAATTTGCTTACCGCGGAAGCCTTCAGGCCGCTTTTCGTCTTCAAGATAGAACCCAGAAACCTGGCTGAGAAGCATAACACTGGCAATTACGAGAACAATGAAGTATGACGATGATGCCATGTTTACTGACAGAGATTCTCTTTTCCTGGAATCAGCCCTTTTTTCCACTGAAATATTAATGTTTGTTGATTGCGTTTTGGGGTTGAATAAAGGAGTGAACTTAACGCGCTTTTATATGTTTTACTGACCACTCAAAAAAAGGGTAGTACCTCTAAATTGAACAACAATGCTTATTGTGAAAGCAGATGGTTGGTGGGCGTTGTACCGCATTCATAGGTGTCACCGCAAAAGCCGGTCGTGGAAATGCATATATGAGGTTTGATACACTAGGATAGAGAAAAAATATAAACACTTATTATGGTCTTGAAACCTCGAATGACCTATGACATCAGTTATCATCAAAGCCTAAAGAAATATCGATCTATTAGCCGTTCCGAGGTTGAGGGAAAACTCTGGGTCGATTTGGATTTGCAATGCCATTTAGGGATGTTTTGGGGAAAAAATAGATGACACCTTGGAAATATGTCTTCTAACACAGTCGCTCCCAAGTCTGAACCATTTGAAATATTTGGGTTAGCCAGTATTATTGCGGTTTGAAAGCGACACGAATAGCCTACTTTTTTTATTTATAAGATTCGCCATTACGTAAAAAAACAAAATTAAACAAAAAAACAAAAAAATCAAAAGAAAAAATTATTCATAGGAAAATCAAGAGACAAGGACTATCAACAAAGACAAGCTCCAATAAGAAGAAGTCTCGAATAATTGCAACAGTATTAAAGCCATATCTGATCCTGATCGATAGTCAAACATTTTAATGCTAAAAAAACCCCTGCCTTCTATCCACGCTCCCCACCACGTACAGTGACGTCTGCTAATTTGAACACGTTTTGCAACACTGTCGCGAACGAATCCCACGGATCTCGAACCGCAAGGCCGTACTGCGATCAAATCGCAGCAAAAAATGGTGCAAATTTTGATCTCTTTGATAAATAAAGAATATTTTTATTTCTGTACAATTCAATTCGTCAAGAAACCATAAGTCTATGTTTTTAGCACTCTGTTTTGTTGAAGGTTGGAATAATATTTTGTTCTCATAAACAGGAGCTTATTAAAGTACCAGGCGCATTCTGGAAAATTCTTTGACCCCTAAATAAACGTAAACTGAGAATTCTTTGGTTTCTTTGTTTCTATTTCTATAAGCCTCAAATATGTTTCGACTTCATTCAAAGGTTGGAATAATATTTTGTTCTCATAAACAGAAGCTTATTAAAGTACCAGGCGCATTCTGGAAAATTCTTTGACCCCTAAATAAACGTAAACTGAGAATTCTTTGGTTTCTTTGTTTCTATTTTTATAAGCCTCAAATATGTTTCGACTTCATTTAACGTAATTATGTATTTTTATTGATATATAAGATGAACTAGAAAGCGAAAATATTTCTCTATTTTTTCATCGCAAGATCCTCATTCTTATTTTCTTGAATTATTTTCTAATTATGGACGACAAAAACAGTTAGATTTTTTGGCTGGCAAACGTTTACCACGCACAAAGGAAAGCAGAGTTAAATTCAATTTGCTGCAGTGTATCTAATTGTATTCTATCCATGACTTAATAACGATATCAATTATTGATACATAATGCTATATTCCAATAATTATTGGTTCACAGTCACTTATAAATACTTCTCCCTTCAAAAAAGCCACCCATTTTATAGAACACTCTTAACATGGCACACTTTTTTGCTGTAAAGCAGTTGTTGATATGAAGTGATCATTTAATCAACTTTATAGAAGTTCTTATGTTTGATGAGGCTTGACTATTACGAAATTAATTGTGTAGAAACGGTATCAGATAATATAACGAGACAGTATTTGCTGTGCCTCTAATTTCTTATTGCAGTAAAATTTGGGTAAAAAATAGGGTTGGAAGGCGAACTTCGGAGCAAAGAGTTATTTCTTTGACTTTGATTTAAGTCAATATATAAAAAACATTTTATCTTTTAGCGCAATATGCATCAATGTCTTCCGCGTTATGAAGTAAAGTTGATTCGTTTTTGAATGATGCATAGTATGATGTTTTGCGAATGCTAACATTACTAAGCGGGTGTAGATGCGGGTACCCGATTCATTGCCAGTTACTAATTTTTAGGTAAGTTGTCAGTTAACTGTTCAACCCCTTCCACATTCTCGCAGTAAGAAACAACGAATGAGCGAAAGAAGCAAGGGCTTGACAGCCATCACATTTCCACATACAAATCCCACTTACATAACTTTTCATTTTATATTCATATAATGCCATTTCTTCTGTGTCACACGTTTTCGTATGAAAAAATGTCTTCGTATATTAATAGCGAGGTGCTCTTTTCATTTATCTCGGTAGTTCATTTTGAGACAATTTTTCGATCGATTTAAGGAAAGTAGCTAGGGTCACGTGACCTGTTACTGCAATTCGTTTATTGTTGATAATGCAGAAAAGAAAGAAAAAAATGCTTAAGAAAATTGCATGTCCTAAATATTACACGGAATTGCACGTTTTGTACTAGTAGTCCGTTTCTGCGTGTTTAAGGTTCATGTACTTCTAGAGAGGTCGTTAAATCGTTTTCAATAATCAATAATTGTTTGCTCCAATTTAAGTTGCGAGGGTTTAATCTTTCGCTGTGTTTGTATTGTGGTTTGATGTATTTTGGAAGACGACCACAAAATAATGACAAAATTACGTTGTAACTGCCAAACCGTATGTGAATAAACCGCATGTACAGGGATACTTGAGATCTTCGAATGTTTTCGTCTCCTTCTCACGATTCTCTTAATGATCTATGTGTAAAGCTCCGCCAGTGACTCATTAAATAAGCTATATTCTTTTAATCTGGTGTATAAACACGTGTCATCTTCTTATTTCCTATCATAGCCATGTTTTCAGACATTTCCAGCTCCCCAAAAGATTTAAGTGAAAAGTCAGACACAGTTTGGATTCTTTCTTTACTTTTTAATGTTTCATTTTATGGTTGATTTTTGTACTAAATTAATTGACAAATAGTTGTAAAGTTGACCATTAAAAAAATCTTTAGAATTAGTGAAAAGAAATCTCAAAAATCTCCAAGTGGTAAATAAAAATAAGAATACTTGTCTTTGGTGAGAAGGTTTGCAAAAGTAGTAAAGACAAGTGAAACCTTTGACATCAAAGATATCAAAAGGCACAACTTTACTAACTAGGCTTGAAATCATATTTCTCGAAATCGAATAACGCGATTTCTTTCCATTTTTCAGAAGGACTATTGGAATAGTAACACAACACTATGACCCCAAAAAAATCTTTTCCCAAGTCCAGTAAGAAAAGGTTTCGGTCACATGAACTAATTGCTTTGCATCGTTTACATTTTTGTTGCCCAAAAGTTCCGACGGCAATTATTTCGAAACGCTTCCATACAAATCTTCGAAACTTCGTTAAGTTGAAGACAAACATATGAACTTTAAGTTCTGTTAAACAATTTTTAAAACAAACGTCTGATTTCGCCAAAAATGGAATGTATAAAAAAATGACATGACGTCACTGTATTGCTATGGTAACTCCGATCATAATAAATTGTATATCATTTAAAACTTGAATCTATCTCTAGACATGTCATAATACTTTATTTGAAATTAATTTATTGGCAGCGACGCATTTCCCCTTCAAACTTTGAAGGTACGCCACAAACAAAACCCAGTCGAGCCACCTTAAGGTTCATGTACTTCTAGAGAGGTCGTTAAATCGTTTTCAATAATCAATAATTGTTTGCTCCAATTTAAGTTGCGGGGGTTTAATCTTTCGCTGTGGTTGTATTGTGGTTTTGATGTATTTTGGAAGACAACCACAAAATAATGACAAAAAGTACGTTGTAACTGCCAAACCGTATGTGAATAAACCACACTTACAGGATACTTGAGATCTTCGAATGTTTTCGTCTCCTTCTCACGATTCGCTTAATGATCTATGTATAAAGCTCCGCCAGTGACTCATTAAATAAGCTATATTTTTTCAATCTGGTGTATAAACGCGTGTCATCTTCTTATTTCCCATCATAGCCATGTTTTCAGACATTTCCAGCTCCCCAAAAATTTTAAGTATTTAAAAGTCAGACACAGTTTGGATTCTTTTTAATGTTTTATTTTATGGTTAATTTTTGTATTAAATTAATTGACAAATAATCAGTTATTTCTTGTTAATCAGCTTTTGAGTGCTGTCACTTTGAGTACCGGGTATGATGCGCGCTATTTCGGCTGATCGGTTTTTTCATTCCCTGCAATACTCCCTTTGCTAGATCGCGTAAGACCGCTGGAAAAAGATATTGGGGCGCGCTTCGATAACTTGGAATCGAGGCTATCCCTGTATACGAACTCATCTCTCTGTGACAGATATAAGAGGTTTTTAGTATTAGTTGCTGTTAAGAAAGCTTTTTGATCGTTTCAACGACTTATGGAGGTAAATAATACTAACAAGAAAAGGCAAAGAAGCCGAGGAAAGCAATGTGCAGCAGCAGCTTGCAATAGCTTTGAATACTTGAACGATGGAAGCCGTTCAAACATTCGGTTTTTCCAGTTCCCAGCGAAGGTATCTTTGCGAACTCGCTGGTGCAACTTGATCAAGAGGCAGCATGGGAGAGATGGATTTTATGTTAAGCCATCTACAGTGGTCTGCGATAAACATTTTCAGCAAGAAGACATTTACAAACCTCCAGGAGGAACGCGACATAGGTTACGGCCAGGTACGTGAGCTAAGTGATTATCGATCAAGCTGGATTTACTTTGTTTGATTGTTTCATTCAAAATGCTTACTGCATGCATGGAGCCTATGTAATGGCTTATAACATGTTCTTTCAGTCAAATGATAAGTAAAAAGTCAGATACATTAAATTCTACTTTCCTTGTGCCCATTATAGACTAGCTCGAACCTAGTAGCTTACTCAAAACTCGTTTCACTGTTTAAAATTACCTATTTATCACTATCGTTTCACTGTTGTTGCAGGTGCAGAGCCATCGATTTTCGAGTGGTCACCTCAACCCAAGAAAAAGACAAGAAGAGTTTTGACAAGAAGAGTGTTAAAAAGTAAAGAAAATGTGTCACCAAAGCCTCAAGAACAAAGCGTTTACATTGACATTGAAGAGAAAAAGGACCTTGAAGAGAGCCCCAGTGAACCTGCAGTAAATGTATGCGAGACTGACGAAACTGATATGCCTCAGGTAGTTACATACAAACTATTATGAATGTTTTTTTTCTTTTGCCCAAAAAATATACCCTTGGTATTATGGGTTTACCTTGCGAGTATAAAACTAATAAGTCTCATTTTATGTTGCACTGATAGCAGCACAGAATGCCATCCAAGTGCTCAAATATAAATGTTTGTAAAACTTATAAATGTGTTGTGCTGTTTTAAATAACTACCCATAATGTTATTGTTGTTCATTGCTATATTTATTATTATATATTTATGAGAGTAAACTTGACAAAAAACTTTCTTGTTGTATTGCAGGTACAAGAAAAATCCACACAGACTGACTGGTCATTTGATTTTCCATCATCTTCAAAGAATAATGACCATGATTATGCCTTCACCTTTACTCAAACACCTAAGTACCCTTGCGAATACCAACAGACTATGCAGGAAAGGCTAGAAGTCAAGTCAGAGATGTTGAACAGTCTTAGGGTTAAAGTGGGAAATTTACAGAAAGAACTTGATGACTACAAAGAAAGGGAATTCAGCCTTCAGAAATTTAAAGATGATGACTCTGCCATTCAGTTTTACACTGGATTCCCCAACTATGATACACTTGTGCACTTTTTTAATTACATTGAACCAAAACTTGAAAAAATGCAGTATTGGGGCAGTGGTGATGTAAAAGATTCCCAGACATATCAAGAACAAGGCAAAAAGAAACCAGGTCCCAAAAGGAACATAACATTTATAAATGAGTTTTTTATGGTATTAGTTAGACTTAAAGTTGGTCTTTTTGTCAGGGATTTAGCTGATAGGTTTAACATCTCTATGGGTCATTTTTCCAAGATTTTTTGTACCTGGATAAATTTTTTATATTTTGAATTAGACCAGTTATTTCCATTTCCTTCTCAAAGTGCAGTGAGAAGAAATATGCCAGAGCAGTTTGCTCTGTATCCAACAACAAGGGTAATAATTGATTGTACAGAGATATTTGTGGAGGTTCCCTCTTCTATGACAGCGCAATCATTAACATGGTCGAATTACAAACACCACAACACTTTTAAAGCTTTAATTGGTATTTCTCCAAATGGTCAAGTAACCTTTGTTTCTAAACTGTGGGGTGGAAGGGTTTCAGATAAGTTTATAACTCAGCAATCAGGCTTAATCCAATTTCTTAATACTGGGGATAATGTCATGGCTGACAGGGGGTTTGATATTGGAGACATCTTACCTCAGGGAGTACATTTAAACATTCCTCCTTACAAAGGTAGTAGAAATCAGCTTACTGCTGAAGAAGTTCAAGAGACAGTGCATATTGCATCTGTACGCATTCATGTGG
Source organism: Actinia tenebrosa (assembly GCF_029948245.1). Classification (NCBI taxonomy): domain Eukaryota; kingdom Metazoa; phylum Cnidaria; class Anthozoa; order Actiniaria; family Actiniidae; genus Actinia; species Actinia tenebrosa. Next base: position 14,081,227 of record NW_028292580.1, on the reverse strand, counting down.
AGCGAGCAATAGGGAGAATAAAGGGATATCATATTCTTGATGGGACCCTGCCTTTAAGTCTATCTCATGTAGCTAATCAGATATTTACTGTTTGCTCCTATCTAACTAATTTTTTGCCACCTTTACTCCCACCAAAATGTATCTGATTAATAATGAGATTATTATTAAGATAATTACAAAAGTATTTTTCTACTATAAAAGTCTTCGAATGACTATTTAGCTATCAAGTAACCAAGAACTTTTTGTACATTTCATACAAATCATGTATGTAAGATTTAGTAATAAAAATACAGTGACTTGTTTTGTCCAAAAACGTTTTTCTTAAAAACAAACCATATGTTGATAAAAATTTGTGCAAAATTGTTAATAGCCTGCAGTCAGTATACCCACAAAATACATGTACATGTAACTACTGACTGCACTTTAACTATATTTTACAAGGCTAAACACTTCTTTTGGCCTTTTGTGTCTTCTTGAAACTTTTCCAACCACCATGCTTATAAAGTGGGATGCCATGCTGAACTCTTCTTGTAAACACTTCGGGGAGAAATGCCCTTCGATAGAAGTATTCGATCCTTGGTAGAACAAAACTAAACCACCACTGTCTATCAAAGTATACTCTTTCAATGTTCAAGTTTGCTGGACCAAACCAAACTACAAAATCAATCCATTGTAGCTCACAGACAAACATTTGTCCCTGGACTTGATAGTAGTATTGATGACCATGTTTTAGTTTAGGAACTTGACCGTCTCGTATTGATAAACAGAAGTTTTTGTCCTGGCATGCTTCTTCAACAGACATTCCTTTCTTCGAAAAAGGACATTTCACTTCTAATCCACCCTGCTTCTGCCCATTAGCATTCTGGTCGAAAACCATTCTGTCAAGGCTTGCCCCATATCCTGGCCTGACTTTTGAAATAATTGTTCCTACTTCCCAGACTTTCAAATTTGCATTCCCCTCTCTAGCTTTCACTGCAATGTAGTCTTCAACTGCAACAGATTCATGCAACTGTCCATATTCAAGTGCTGGAACAGGCTTTCTGACATCAGGGATATACATCATCCTCTTTAGCAGCTTATCAGGTTCTGACGTCCTGACTGCTGCAGATTTGAAATTTGAAGCAGTCAGTTTAATCCTCTTTAATTCCCGCCAAGATGCATTTGCACTCTGTCCTCTTGTCATCCTCTCAATTGTTTCTATTTCATTGTCATCAGCTTTCTCAGTATAAATGTCAATCATTGACTTAAAATTCATAGTTGAAATGTCATAAAAATCATTGAATGGCAACTCAATATCTTGTTCTATTTCAATATCTGGTGCACTTTCAGGAACTGACTCACAAACATTGTCAATAATCAAATTCTCATCATCAACTTGCAGAGGCTTGATATCATGAAACAAGAAAAATGAAGAGCTTTGCATAGATTGAGCAAGATTGGAACACAGTGTTTCAAGTCTTCCTGTGTTTATTTGTCTGTCATCTGGAGCCCTTGGATCATACAGGCTGTTTTTTGCTTTTTTTCTTGCTTCTTTTCCAAAGCTATACTTTGTAATTACGATGTCATCCACTGGCTTAGGCTGTATCCGAACATTTCGAGGTACATTCCAACTACATAGCCTTGATGTGCATGACACTGGCTCACAGCTTTCCTTCAAACCTCTATGGGAGAAGTCTTCCATGGCAAATAAGACCCCACCAACATGATTACAATGGCCACGACCATGTACACCCCTCCCTGCTGGGCACATACAAGCAGCTTTTAAAACATCTCCAAGATGAGTGAAAGAGATAATGGCCTTGTATTTCTCTTGCTTCATGGAAGCCAACACTTCTGCTTCGACATACGTAACTCTCGTAGAACAACCGACTCGAATGTCTTTGATATGTCCCTCTTTAAAAAACTGATACGCTTTGAGTTTTTTGTAAGCTGATGTCTGAATAGATGTGTGGTTATACTTGGATGTCTTGGTTACAAGGTAATCGTAAAGCTGCACAAGGTTAAACGTGGGTAGGTTTCGTAAGTCCTTGCTCCACTGGCAGTGTGAACATTCACGCGATAGCTTTTCGTAGGTTGTTTCTTCGTTGCTTTTAGTGTTTGATACGATATTTACTAATGCTTGCTCTCTGGCTTGCGGTTTTACATAATGATCCTTGGTCTCAGCATCTCCTTGTAATCTTAAATCTTTCCTTTGGAAAGTTGTGTGACATCGAATCACAAGGTCAGACTTGTTTCCACTCGACGTCTGATTTTCACGACGTAAAATCTCGCGTAATTCCTTGACAGTAAACTTTTTTAGCTCATCAAGCGATGGAATGGTTTCCATTGAATTAGTTCACTTAAAAATTTCAAATAAAATCACCGTATTACTGACTTTTGCTACTACTTGGAATAAAAAACACACTCGTTGATAAGGGATTGTTGTTGTTGTCACGCCAGCAATACAGGGATAGCCTCGTTTTCGCGTTAGAAGCGAACACGCGGCTTAGAGTCCAGCGGTCGCTAACCGAGAACTCGAAACTGGAGTATTTCTCACAAAATGGTTTCTTCCGAGTATTCCGGTTTTCTTCCTCCATTAAAATCAACTAGAGAGTCATTAATACTAAAAACAGTGTATGGGAGATCTAGTGAGTATAGGGGGGGGGCATGCTCCCCTTTTTTCATGATCAAAGTCCAGCCACCACTGATAAAACGCAGTGGTATTGCATGTGGAGTCTTACTCCCTGTTCGAGCTCTTCTTGCTACTTGCAAGACATAAATGTTAAAACTACGATGTACGGACACCTTTGCATCTCGTTTACTTTACCTATCCGCATAAAATAAGATCTTATTTTTTTGTCACTTCAAGTTTGTGTGCAAATGTACATATTTGTAAATTACAGCTAGTTTTTCCCACGTGAAAAGGAGTGGCCATGGGTTAATTATGCTTGGTGATCGGCGACAGAAGCGACTTACCAGATTTGCTAGTCATAGCACGCAAGGGCTAAATTCTATACGGTCTCAACAAAATTATGCATCGATCGCACGGCAACATTGAAGCTGACGCCGTAATCAAAATTGATCTGGGTTAACCGGTCTGGCATCGTCCCCCAAGTGTCTGCTAAAGTGGGATTGGTCTGGCTCGTGCACCATGGCTTGACCTCTTGCGTTACATGATGATAACTGAACAGTTATCAACACCCTGGCTGCTTACATTTCACCATTTGAAAGACTAGACTAGAGCGAGAGTACAATCATCACGACATTCCTTAATTCAACAGCCATTATACTGACCTGGTGATGATATCCACACAAGTACTAACACTATTTCTTGGTAAGTAAGCAAGTCATCTAAGGAAATATGGAAACAAGTTAGAACATTATTATATGAGTCGCCAGATTAGGTACATCACTTGTAGACTTGTGTTCAATAGCGGACGATTCACGACCCATATAACGTGTCGAAGGTTTTATCAACATTCTTTCAATCTATGAAATTTTATGATTGATTTAAGAACAGGCTTTCTTTGCTTATTTGTTTAGTGCTAAAATGCTTGCACAATATTTCTTCGGTCTTTTTAATTGCAAATTACGACAGTACTAGTTGTAGTAAAAATGCTGTAAATTCTTAACCTTTGCATGTTGATACTCTAGTTGAATGGCACCATCAAGTTAAAATTTTGATTAAGTATATTTTATAATACTCATAAAAGGGATATTTTTTACGAAAAATAGGCAAAACATCTAGCAGAGAGCAGCAAAAGTTCAATAATACATAAGAGTATGAAAAATGGTCGAATCAATTCGGTACTGCGTCGTGTTAAATACGTCAAATCTTTGTTGCACGTCATTAAACATAACATGATCGTGGATGTCAAGACATTTGACTCTCTCTCTCTCTCTCTCTCTCTCTCGCTCTCTCTCTATACATATATGTATATATCATAATCAAGATCTTTTTTTAATAACGTTATTCAATCCTTAAGATTAAGTAACATTTCCGTTTTATAGTGATTATTGATCGATCAACAAAATAATGAGGCACTACATTTTTTTTGGTATAATAAATACCTAGTGCATGGTAGAGTGCAAACCATATATTCGTGAAGAGTACAATTACAACTAAACAGAACTAAACACATTTATTTATTTTGTTTTCAATTGTTTCATTTGTGCTATTTTGTACCGTCTGATGAGTACTATTTCACAGATATGTGGTTTGCACTCTAACCATTCAACAATAAAACTCAAAGCAACCCGTTGATTGAGACCCAAAACAATGTTCTTAGGGCTTATCCAAGTCAGGGTGCTGCTTAATAATAGATGAATTAAAAAAGTAGTTCACACTGAACAGACTGAAGCTAATATACCTTACTTCAAAGGTTTACCAGTTCTCTGATCCGTTTTGATATTTATAGTACATGAAAGGTATTAAAGAAAAGCTTACATAAGTACATGGTCACCGAGAATAACTATATTAGCAGGCGGCCACTTGCGCACAATTGGCGAGAAACCCCGCTATATAGGCTTAATCATTTGTCCCATTTGTACCCATTTGGATCTGAGTTTAACTAACATCAATTTCTGGATTGAAGTCTGGATTGACGTTTTTTTTTTTGATATCAACAGTAATAATAGTACCCTGTGCATCCCAGCATGCGCCAGGGTTTGGGTGCAATGACACCTTCTTAATGGTTGAGCTTCATAAATGCGAGAAGACAATGCTGCAAGCTCTTATTGACGATCCCTCTGCGAATTGTAGGTAAGTGTGACTTCGACCGAATTTTACCACTGTTTTTCCATTTCAGACTATATGTCATTCCCTAGAGTATCATTTCTTTGTTTAATGGTTACACATCAGAAGATATAGATACAACTCAAACAAAGAATCTTATTTCTAGAGAATGACACATGGTCTTGGTGGATTGGGTTCATTAGGAAAATCTGGCATAGCTATTAAGTAATTATTAGTCTGTACATTTATGCTTCCTGTTAAATTAGTGCTGTTTTCTGAGGTAGGGTAACCTACTGAGGTCTAACTAATGTTTCGGTGTTGTTCACCAAGGAACGAAATTTTTAAAACAGCCACCGCTTGAACTATCCTGCCGATCTGCCCTACTTACCTTCCGTATGGAAGGCAGGGATAATGGAATTTATAAAATCGAATTACGTTTTCTTTCCTGTCCACGTAGAGAGGAGGTCAAAAAGCTTCAGCAATGTTCCCGGAAGTTGATTGTCGACAGATGTTACAGTTCGCTGTATGCCTTGTACCCCAAACTCCGTGAAGCCGTCGAGAAAATGATGGACGTGACTTTGAAGCAGGTCAATAAAGCATCGTTCTATTGCTCCGACCACAAGATGAAGATCAACTGGGAAATGATTCCAAACGCAGTGAAGAAAGTTCTGCCATGCGACAAGAGGTTTTTCGAGGAATCTCTGCAATGTGCTGAGAAGTTTCGTGCTGCTTTCAATAAAAACAAAAAGGATCCGGATTTATGCAGGTATATTTTTTTATTGACTATTGTAGATTGAAATTGTTTCTTGCATATAAAAGGTAAATTATTGTTACTGCTAAAAAATATAGACCCTATTCGTCGGAGTGCAAGGTGTTTCTATTACAGACACGTGCCATTCCAAAGAGTACATTTCATTGTTTAACGGTTGTGCATGAGAAAACACGTGTATATGGATACAACTAAAACAAATAATTTTATTATTTGGTGAATGGTCTGTAATTAAAAAAACATTGCTCCACCACGAATAGGGACAATGCAGGAAGCTGTATATAAATGTTTAAAGAAAGCGTCGCAGTGTCTTTTTTCAACAGATTGTACACAGAAACAAAACGATGCAGCCATCGAATTTCGTATATCTACTGTACAAGCTCGAGCATACTCTCAGTCAATAAACTGAATCCTTTCTGTGAAGGGGGAAGGGATATTGAGGAACCGTCCAACGATATGACTATCAAAAGTAAGTATCTGCTTGTATTGTTGTATGGAAATCGGGGCCTATAATAGACCACTTGCAGCACTTTGGAATGCAGCTCAATCTAGGGCACAAAACAATAGGTTCTAATTCTCAGGAGATTTGAATTCTTTTGTTTTGTCCCCAGATTGAGCTGCTTTGACATCACATGCAAGGGGTCTATTGTCATGTGGCCCCTAAATAGAGTTTGGCCAATCCAATAGAGCAGGTGCATGTTACGTCATTGCCGCCATCTTAATTGACGATAACAAAGAATTCCTCATTAGCTTCTCTTGTTAAATCAACTAAGATGGTGTCTATTTCATTGTTATTCTTATCTCAAGGGATTTTGAGTCACATGGTACACACACTCTATATTTTAAGGATGTTCTTGTTTGTCTTCAAAATAAATCTTGTCTACTTAATCCCATGATTGTACTCGATATTTTGATTCATCGCATTCTAGATAACATGGATCATCATATGATCGCTTGATAATAAATTCAGAAAACTAAGATTGATAATAAATATTTCTATTTGTATTAGAAAAACCGCTAAAATGTATGGTACATGTGTGCTCCAATTCGTCGTCATCCCTCTTTCCCACTCCCCCATGCGCTCCACCACAAGAAATCACATGTGCTACTCCAAAAGGACTGCCATTTGAATACGACGCCTGCATGACTTCAAGGTACTGGTATCAGCATTTTGTACTCGAAAATATAAAATAGCGTAATTTCTGCTCGTCAAACAATCATGCTCAAAAACGACTACGTCAAGTCGCTGTCGGTTTGGTACGCGCGGAACGTCCAGATGTCCGCGCTTAATAATTTCAACAGATATATTAAAGATGTTCTTAACGAAAATCAGGTGGCAATGTTTTTACGCATCGCATTACGCAGCTTGTCCCAGACTCGTCTTTAGTATTTCCAACATGCTGCCTTCCGGGTAGACATCAATAGTTGTTTGGGGGAAATATTTAAAAAAATTTATGTATCGCAAAAAAAATCATTCTCCAAATTACCTCTTTTTTTTTTTCATCACCGAGCGGAATTCTATTGTTGTCTTATAATCTATTTGTAAGAAAAACAGGAATGCCCTTTATCTAATCTGCAAACAAGCTTTATTAACCTTTGGTTGGTTTTCAGGATAACTTTAGAGCCTGTTGAGGGAGTAACAGTGACACAAGTAAATCGAAACTGTTCTAGCTCCTTTCTTTGTAAGTATGACGTGTTTTGCAGCACAGCTAACAGCACTGGAGCCATACAAAGTTGCAACGTTAACTGCTGCAAAGGAGAATTGTGTAACAAGGACAATTCATACCAAACAAAAATACAACCTACGGAATCAGAAGGCAAGTTACTTTGATTAAGTAACGATGCCGTTTAGAACAATAGCGAGAACAATAGGCCCGCGGCATGGGCAGCCGTTTACGATTTGGATTACGGAAGTGTTAATTAAATTACATTTTTCAATCTTATTGGCTTAAATTCGAAAAGCGCCAAATTCAAACTTATTTTCGTTCTTGTTCTTATACAAGTCCGGTATAGTTGCCGTAAATTGGCGAGCAGACTTGTTGAACAACGATTGATAACATAGGCGAGCTTGGAACAAATTGTATGTGGGGAACGATTTCCGAGTGTTCCCCAGATATAATTGGTCTAAAAAAAATTCGGACAATAGTTCCGATGTATCTTTGGTAAATGGAATGACAATTCGCTACTATTTCGGCGTTTTTCCGTAAAAAATACAATGACTATTTTTTTCGGCCAACCAGAGAGCTTGGATATAATTATTTAAGCCAATTATAGAAATCTTCACTGCGCATGCCTTGCCGTTGGGTGCTATCGTTCTAAACGGCATCGTTACTTAAAGATGATTTTCTGCCAAAGTCCGATAACATGATTATTAATTCACAATGCCCATTTTTAGTTTCTAGCCGTTCTTAGCCTTTAAGTGTCCACCATCCACCATCCACCCATCCACCCATCCACCCATCCACCCATCCACCCATCCACCCATCCACCCATCCACCCATCCACCCATCCACCCATCCACCCATCCACCCATCCACCCATCCACCCATCCACCCATCCACCCATCCACCCATCCACCCATCCACCCATCCACCCATCCACCCATCCACCCATCCACCAATCCAAGATAAGATAATTGACATTCTCCATTATTTTCAAGTTTCAAGTTTCAAGTGTATATCATCCGCATGCACCAAATCATCTAGCCCTCTTTTTCCCCCTCAATGCGGCCCGGAGCAAGAGATCACATGCAATAGCCCTCGAACTTCTGTTCCTTTGTACGACAGATGTATCACTTCAAGGTATGACTTATTGTAAGGGGTGGTCATTGATGGTTTTCTATATATGCGTTTACATATACGTGTATATACAATTGCATGAATGGATTCTCTCCATGGACAGCCACAAAGACATTTGTTTTCAAGCTTGCAAGCTGTTTCAAGGTTATTCCTTTAAAAAGCGATCATGGAGCGCTATGTTTTCCTATTTCAGACAACGTGTAATTCCCTAGAGCAGTTGTTGATACAACTCAAACAAAGAATCTTATTTTCTAGAGAAAAACATGTGGTCTGAAATGGGAAGGCATTACAGTATCAAAGCTAAAGAGTTCTACATGTGCTGTATGAAACGCAGTAAGGTAGAGGAAATGGAAAACCAGCGCATGTAAGATAAAATCCCAAGACATGGTTGTGTTCGCACCTCAAGTGTTTTATACGCATACGAAATTTTTTTCTGGCTATGACATCTTTTCTAATATTTATATTTTATTACTACAGGGTGTCAATGGGCTCAATTGCTGGTATTACAGTTGAACAAGAAATCCGTAACTGCTCCTACTCTTTACTATGCGAGTCTGAGTTGTTTTGTAAGGCTGTTAATAAGTCAGGCCTTGTAACGAGATGTGATATCCAGTGTTGTGAGGGAAATCTATGCAACAGGAAACGACCAATAAAAACTACACCAATACCTCAGACAGCTACACCAAAAGGTAAAATGTAACTATTATATTCTTAAAACTTTAAAAAAAAAAAAAAAAACCAATTATGATTATTATAATGCGCCTAACAAAATTACTCGATTCTGATTGAACAAGAGGAGTACAATTACTATCCCAAATTGCACTCTGTAGAGTCCCAATTAATTTGCTCGATTTTATTGAGTGTATTATAAAAGAAAAATCGCACAATCTTCTCATACAATTTGGAATTTATAGATACTTGTGATACAAAGATACATGCATGTTTTGAAAGTTCTGAAATTGAACTTGCCTTAAGGCTCGTCCATCAATTTTGAAAACTTTCAAAACATCGAATATCACTCTTACCTATTCCGAATTGTACTCGAGATCGTGCGATTTCCTATACTAATTTGTTAATATTTTTTGTTTTTAGTTTTCAGTCCACTGACCAAAACTGCAATCCCAACAAAACCCCCTAAAAGTTTGTATATATTACAATGGACCTTTCTCACACAGTTTCTATGTTGTCTAATAGTATTTAATAATAATATTTATCTATATGGCAAAAATCAAAAATGCCGTTTTGAAATGCGCCTTTCAAAACGGCAAAATCTGACAAAATCTGTCTAAAATAAATAGGATAAAAAAGAGGGTTTTTATTCGCATTAGGATAAACATGACTGCGCGTGTGAGTAAGGCTCATGTCCCTTTATAATGGCAGATATATTATTTATTTGTAGCTTTATTTTGTTGCTAAGAATAGAGCGTTTTCTCAAGGTTGCGTGCGCATCCAACTTGACGGGCCACTAAAATGAAAAACGCAAATTCAGTAAAATTGAGAAGACAGTTTTATATTTAAAGAGGAGAATAATCGATTTCATAAATTCTCGATCTTATCGGGAAAAAATCATAGCAATGCATGATAATACTCGTGTTATGGTATCGTGGACCATCAAGTTCCTTAAATTTGGATGCGCACGCAGCCTTGAGAAAACGGCCTATTCAAAATTGAATATTAATATTGTCCAAATGTCGACATGTGGGCAACATCAGGAGGCCATTACCCGGAGCGTGCGACTAGTACCCCTATTTTCTCGGACTACTAACGTTGTTTTTAGATTTGTATTCGGGTGCCAAATAACAAAACATTCCTCAATAGCTTCTGTTGTTCAATACACCAACATGTTGGCTATAGCTTTGTTCATTGCTTCACGAGGGGTTGGATTGAAGGCCGTTCTAAATATAGATGGTCTTTGAAAATGGAAACTCCCAAGAAAGATATGAGTTGTATGGCAACTTTTAGATTACCGTCAATTGAAGCGCTTCTGATTTTGTTAATTTTCATTTACAAGGAAAACCACTCAAATGTATGGTCTATAGTTGTTCCAATTCGTCATCATCGTTATTTGCCGCTCCCTCGTGTGCTCCACCACGAGAACTCACGTGTGCTACTCCAGAAGGACTTCCATTTGAATATGACGCCTGCATAACCACAAGGTACTGCAATTAGTTATTTCTACTTAAAAAATAGACATCATTATTAGCATTCACTATGGTTACCAAATATATTCGGAATTTAGTTCAGTGAATATTAATGATGGGTTAACAGTTTCATTTTTAAAAATAAGATAATCAGAAATAAGAGCTTTATATTGAATGACTTTTAGGAGTCTTAGCATTGTGATGTGCAATTCTTACGAAAGGCTATATTAATGACTTTATAATACACTCAAAAAAGTTTCTCGATTCCGATAGGACAAGAGTATAATTAAATCCCAAATTGTACTCTGTGGAGTCCCAATTAAGTTGCTCTTTTTTGTTGAGTGTATTATTTTAAAAAACGCACGATCTTCTCGTACTTCTTCTTCTTCGTCAAGATACAACATTTGAGACTTAAAAACTGAGCTTAGCCTGATTGGACTTATTTTGTAAATTGCTTAGTTTTTATCCTTAAAGAAAATTTTAAAAAAATATCTACCGCAAAACATAGAATATTTATAGGAAACTTTGCCTTCACTTTCTTACCAGCCCGAGATGGTCACAGCACGGCACAAAAGTTCACAAATTCTACACTAATTATTTTTGTATCCATAATTGAATTTTACAGGGTCGTAACTAAGCCGATTGCTGGTCTCATAGTAGAACAAGAAATGCGAAATTGCTCTTCATCCTTTCAGTGTCAGCAACCAAAGCTGTTCTGTGACATGGTCAATACAACGGGCCTTCTGAAGAAATGTGACGTTCACTGCTGTAAGGAGGATCTATGCAATAAGAAGGAAACCAAAGCCACCCTTGCACCACAATCAGTCACGCAGAGAGGTATGGCGCAACAAAAATAATACATAACATCAACTATGTTGTTCGTATGGTTATGCATATGCGTTACGTTTTTTCTCTACTTCGTTGCTTCTGAGTATCTGATTTCGTTTTAGTTTCCAGTCCACCAACAAAACTTCCAAAAGAATATCGACCAAAATTTCAAAAAGGTTTGTGCCTTAAAAAGTACTCAAATATTTGATCATAACCTTTTTGGGGAGTGGAGAGGTGCGCTTGAGCAGCAGTGTACGTTTATGCCTTTCTTATCTCTCTTAACTTAACTTAACTTGATGTGTCAGAGTTTCTATGTCGTGTATAGGAGTTTGGACAAAAGTGACCCCATCTTGGATATCAGGCCATCTACTCCATGGAGTTCGGGTGAAATATCGTAGAGTCAATAACGCTCTTGTCATAGAAGGTCATGTGACTTCTTATGGTTGTCATCGGAGGCCTGGGTCGGGTTTGACTACTTTCATCAGAGGAAACTGGACCCGGATCTTATATACACAAGAATTCATGGGAAGTGCTTCTTGCTGGAGAATCTTTGGAAGTTCAGGGTAACATATTTGATAATTTAATTCGTTTAGTAGAGATAGCAATTTAAATAAAAGAAATCATGGATTTTTAACTTTGATGTGTTCAGGAGGAAAGGTGGTTATAAGCAAGTGGAAAGATCAGGCTTGGAGGAATTTGACACGACAAAAGGCGATATCATATTCAATGAATTAAAAATGGGCGGAAAAGATCGTAAGTTTACGTCACGCATTATGATGATGATGATGTCTACCCTAGTTATGATCCTTGTTGTTAATCACGCCTTAATGGTGTTATTCATACCGAAGCTTGAACATGCAGAATGCAACATGTTCGTTGCAACTAGTTTTGAAAAATGAGACATGTAATGCTCAAGTTGGTAAATTTTTTGTTCATTGAAGAAGCACAGTGCAATGCCTAGAAGTGTGATGGATAAGATCGTAAGGGTGATATAAGAAAAGCACGCGGACAACTCGGTGTTGTTTCCACGTGTCTTTGATCTTTGCAGATTCAGGTGTAACATATGCAAACATGGATTACTGCATGGCGGTTAAGATTAAAATGCGCACTATCGTTTTCTATCTGATGGTAATTGGATTTAAATGAAATGACTAAACTACCGACACTAAATGTAATTACTTTACCTTAACCTTTCACTTTGGATAAGGATACGTTCATCCACAGTGGACAAATCTGTAAAAAACATTTTTGATCTACAGGTGATGCGTTCAATGGAATAACATACATGTGTGGTCAACCAGCAAAAAATTTCTGGCATGCGCAGAATGGACAGGCACTTAGAAGAGCCACTGTGATGTTAAGGCGTAAAACTGACGGAAGCAAAGCTGGTATTCATACTGCTACGTCGTGTGGCCAACCATCATTCATCGTCAAAGATATATTTGTTTACCACTAGCAATCGCTTGGAAGAATTGATGAATGGAGAATGCGCGGATAGCAGCTCAAATCAATTCAATCCGTATTAAAACCCGAAATTACTAGCCCACATGTGACGTCATCTCCGCCATTTTGCATACTTGTCAGCCATGTTAACTGTTTGAATTTTAACCAGCAGCTTTTTGCTTGTTTCTTTTATAACTGTATCTGATTGGCTAGCTGACTTTTGCATGTCTCTTGCTGGCTGGTGGCGGTTGTCTGGTGGCTTTGTCCAACGAATGGTGACTGACTGGTTTTTATTTTCCTTGTTTATTTTTTCATTGTCGGTTTGCTCGTTCCTTATCAAATTTCCTGTGCCATTGCTGAACCTGCGGTGGCGATTACCGACTACAAGGTTTTTTACGCTATATAATTATATATATATTGATTTCCCCGAGCCAACCATTTTTGCGGCTCTTAAATCATACCATTCTGCCATCTGATCAACACCGCTTTTTGTTAATCGTATTTAACCGGTGTATCATCATCATCATCATCATCATCCTCATCCTCATCATCATCTTCATCATCATCATCTTCATCATCATCCTCATTACCATCTTCATCATCGTCATTTATCGGTGATTGAGTGAAAACAGAGATTCAGTTCAGTCAATCCAACAGATTCGCTGATTGGTTCATACACTAACACAGAGTAAGTTGAAATTAAACAAATATTACTTAAAGTCGCGATCGTCTTGTCTTAGCATTCTGCATTCTAACAAAAAATAAAAGAAACTTTACATAAATATAAAACACAAATACTATACTGATTTTCGCTTACTTCGCCCATCGTCGATCGGAAAGAAAAAGAGGAACGAACGAATGAGTAAATGACAGACCAGCTACGACCAGCTGTAATATTAATCTTCTACCTTACTGAGAAGTGATGTGTACTCTTCAGTAAATGTTTTCTAAATTTCAAAATTCGCGAGAACAGTTGTGTAAATAATAGATCGCAAAACTCCCAGGTTCTAAGATCTTCACGAAGCCTTTCAAGTGCCAATAAGAAACACGGAACTTTATTGGCTGGAGCATCCAAGTTGAAGCACTCACTATTACTTGACTTTGGTACTCTGACATCTTAGAGATGGGGTTCCTGAAAGTAATACTGTAATGAAAGTTATCTACATACATGAAATATCTGCATGAAAGCTAAAGAATAAAAACATGTACTAGCATTTGGTAAATATTTGGCTGGCCATACTAACATTCATGTAATAATCCGAGTACCTGCATTGACATACTGTCTGGGAAAAGTAATCAAAGGATCGTACATTTCTCGTCCTTAAATTGCTTTTCTTTGGCCTTGATTCAGCTGGACGCTTATTGACGTCATTTTTTTCTGGCAAGGAAAATCCTGGCTTGAGCGTTGTTGGTTTTAGTTTCTAAAAAGTGGACGCTCTAGCTTTTGTCACGGTGCTTCTGTAGCTTGGCTTTCCTCTACGCCAATCTTGAAGATATCATGGTAGGTACATACTTTATTTAGATATTCGTTTAATTTTGGAAATGAAACTTCTTTTCTTCGAAACTACACAAAAGGTTCATAACTTAAATCTTTTTTTCTAAATAGTTGTTTATTTGTTTCACTTTAAATCGAACCCAATTGTTTCCACCACAAAAATAGGGCCTGTAAAACCTTGTACAATGACGGGGTGAGTTGAACTTTTTTCTCTTCTTAGCAGAGAGGAAGGCACGGTAATAGATCGCTAGTTTGAATCGGTTTTATCGAGAACTAATGATTCAATTGTTCGTCTAAAATTTAGAACAATTCTAGAAAGCAATTATCGATCGCTAGTTTGAATCGGTTTTATCGAGAAATTTATATTGTTCGTCGAAAATTTAGAACAGTTCTAGAAAGCTACGCACTCAATTCATCCTCGGCAAAGCCTATAAGATTAATACAGAACGTTTTAAGAATTGTTTTTTTAATAGGCTAGTTTTTAAGTATAATGTAGTGGGGGAGTAATTTTATGATTTTTCGAATATTATAATTAATTTTGATAATCTTGTATATATATATTTTTTTCCTACCATCTATATTTTAAATATTTTTAATATTTGCTATGTATTTTAACGAATGAAATAAAGACATATTAAATTAACTTAACGATGAAATGTTCAGAACGTTTCTTAGATATCTTGGCTCTAAACTCGAAGATCGAAAATACTCATACTCATTATAAAAGTTGAACTTTCCTACCTAATTTACCGAGACGTACATACCTAATTTAATTCACCGAGACGTACATACCTAATTTAATTCACCGAGACGTATATACCTATTTAATTTACTGAGATACCTATTTTTTTCGAAACTGAAAATTAACTCTTCATGGTTAGAGCCTGCAGCTCAATAACCATAAAAATTAAAAGTTTGCTGCTCGAAAGACTTAGCCTGCGTGCAGCCTAACTGACTGTTAAGAGAGAAAAGTCTGGCTGCACGCAGGCTAGAAAAACTGGCCAAAATTCCCGCACGACAGAGATTTTGTGATATTTGTATAAATTACTCGTATGAGTCTTCATTACATCGTTTTGACCTCATGTTGAAGATAAAATATATAGTAATTCTTACTTTTTAGAACTGTGATATTAGTTTTTTCTGATTAACAATGGTTTATTTATTCAGGGTCTTTTTGAACACTTGCCCTGTATTTTGCCTCACTTGCACAAACATCATTCCGTTTTTCCTAAATAGTTGTTTTCCATAGTTGGATTTCTGAACACTGAATTTACCGTATCATTCGCCTAATGATCATAAGCACTGAAACGACTCATTTGTAAATGTTAAACCTTTTTATTAAAGTAACTATATTATATGACATTTTCAGGGCACAATTCGATGCCTTTTCAACTTTTAATTTTTTTCACATTATGCAAGTTTTTTTAAGGGAAATAACTAAAGGGAATAAGGCTGCGCAAATGAGTCTGGCTTCAACAATCAACGATTTTTATTTGATGGGAAATGTAGCTTTATAAACTACTGCACAACCAGCGATCTTGCTTAGGTTCATGTTGAACCACAATAAAGTGTGGGATCCATAAAACAAGGATCCATAAAATAAGGCTATGTGATTTCATAATTACCAAGCGCATTTTCAAATGAAACGACCCTTAGCTTATTTTAAGTTCCAAAATAATAACGTCTTCAGGTATTATCTAGATACAGACACTTGAATTATATTCACACGTTTGGCAGAACTAAATACAAAACACGTATTCAATTCAAAATAACTGAATTGGTTCATTTTTATGTAATGTAGAAAATCACGCAAAGGAAGAGAGAAGAAGAAAGCAAATATCTGCTAATGATATGTTTGTCTTGTCTTTCCCCACTTAGTATGCAATTCAGCTAGCCCTCGTGGTAACTTTGGCAACGACGGCTGCAAGCCAATGTTTACAAATACATTCCGTCAAGGGGAACAAACTTATTGACCACGTCTTCAAGAGGAACGCCGGAATCGATCTAATGAGATGTTTTCAGAATTGTAAGGCAGATAGACAGTGCCAAAGTATAAATTTTAAAGTAAATGAGTCAGTTTGTGAGTTCAATAACAGGACGAGGGAAGCCAGACCTTTGTATTTTGTTGCAGTGGATGAATGGCTGTATTTCAATAATCCATACAGAAGTAAGTAGTAAAAATAATAATAATATTAATAACTTTCACCTTTTATGAAACCTTGAATCAACCGCTGGGCTGATCAAAGGCAGGGCATTGTTAACACACAGATCGCAATTTATATCGTATTAGGTCTTGCGAAGGGAGGAAAACTGGAAACTCTAAAGAAAAAAGGGAAACTACAAAGTAGTAGTTCTCAGCTGCCTGTATTTCATTCATATATTTTTGACTGATCTTTAAACCTCCCTGCATTAGTTAATTTGATTCTTTTTAATAAAATTCAGCATTAGTAGGATCCAACAAACTTCTCCCGGGAATATCTTGCAAGGACATCCTGGACAGCGCTGGAGGAATAGCTTTGGCAAATAAGGACTACTGGATCGATCCTGCCAACTCTTTGACACCAATTTCCGTTTACTGTGATATGAAAACCGACGGAGGTAAGACCTTTTCCTGTTTTCACACTTCTTATCTCATCTCTATTATTTTATTTTACTTCATTTCATTTTGAAGGATCAACGTATAGTAAATAAATTATTTTCTGTACTAATATTTTGATTACTCAGCTCTTTTATAACTCTGGATCTTGCGTTGCAGTGCGGAAGTGTTGTGCTGTGACCTCAATCAGAACGGCGTGACATTGTGCTATGAGATCTGCACTTTCCCTACTATATAGTTTTCTAATAGAGCGGTATCATTAGAAATCAGTTTAAGCATCTCGTTTACGGCAAAGGTTGAACGTCAGTTAACAAGTGAAAATGGGTTGTTAAGTGAAAGAATACTTGTCTTTGGTGAGAAAGTTTGGAAAAGGAAAAGTGAAATACAGGAAAACGATGAAAGCGCCGTCATGTCTGATGTTTGCGAGAAGGAAAAATGTGATGGTTAATCTGTCCATTTTTTACCAAACGTTTAAAAAAACATTAGTTAACAAGTAAATAAGAATTAGTGACAAAGAAATGGAAAACTCTGCTCCAAGCCGTATATAAATAAGTTACAAAATGTATTTGTCTTAGCTCTGGTGAAGGTCTGCAAAATGCTAATAAAGTGAACGCAAGGAAACGATGGAAACGGGGTATATACAGTTTGTGCAACCATGTGACTCAAAATCCCTTGAGATATGAATAACAATGAAACAACTGCGCGACATTTTGGTAATCTAACAGGAGAAGCTAATGAGAAATGTTTTGTTATCTTCAACCAATATTGCGCATGCTCTATTCGTCTAATTATTTCTATTGTTTTGTATAGGAGGATGGACTCTTATCGCTAGCACTGTGCTATCTACAGACAACGAGACAATTGGAGAAATGATCAGAGAACATGACTACCGCCAAATATCCAATTATTCCATAAACAACTTACGCATTGACGTCCCTGCATTGGGAGAACTACGTAAGCTCATTGGATTCACTCAGATGCGATATTTTTGTCATAAAAAGGCTGTAGGAAGAACCTTCCATATAATTACTAATAAGAACACTAAAGGAAGAAACGTCGTAGATTATTTCACGATAGATAATCTACAGCAAATGGACTCTTGTGAGTCATATTTCCGAGCACCGGGGGATGACTCCTTTTTGGCTTCCAATTGTCTAAAATGGGGTGACGATGGTCAAAAAACCGAAATTGGAAAATGGGGCTACTACATGCACAATGGCACACATCGAGCGTACAATGAGCCAGCTTTTTGGAATGGAACAAGTAAAAAATACTTTATCAACTTCATTCCGGAGCATCTATGTTGTGACGAGGATAAATATAATGTGAAACCCATGAGTAAAGGGGATATTTGGAAGCTTTTTGTGCGATAGAAGACCCACTTACTCTTGATGACCAAGCCACGATACTGGATCCCAAGACCCTTAATGAAATAAAGGTCGATAGCATTCAAAAAGCTGCCAGGAACTATAATTGGTGGATAATCAATATATAAATGAGCCTTCCTGAACTGTACAAAGTGCACTAAAGGGTCACGTGATAAATACAATATGATTGATAACGTGATTATCAATTGTTGTGAAAATAATGATTACAAGCTAACGTTATTTTCATCATATTACTGTATAATGTTCATCATATATGACGTATATATTATATATATTATCCTATGAACAAGAAAAATATATGCTAGTATATACTCGAAAATATAGCGCCGATGGCTCTTTCGGTTTTAAGGTAATTTATGAAAGCCACAAATGAATGTTGAATGTGTGCAGGCGTATAGGAACAAGATATTGACGTTCAGGGCCTCCTCAGCTCTTCGTTTGAGTTAAGGCTCAAGAGGAATAAGTGCAATGACAAATAAGTCCGATTTTGTTGGAAATTTTTTTCGAATCCACTACTCGAAACGTAACCAGCAAGGGCGAAAGTTTTGACTAGGAGCCTATTACATCAAGCAAAAAACTAACGTAAAACATGAAGAAATTTTTTTTAAAAGTAAAAGCTATAGCTGCCAAGGAATGCTTTAAATTTGTTATTCACCAATGCAAATCTAAAAATAGCCAGTCCGAGAAAATGATAACTCGAAATCAGGGATAATAGTTGTACGTTCCGGGTATTGGCTTCTGTCGTGGGAGGGTGACGAAAACAGCAACGACACAAAGGAAACTGCTAAAAAATTTATTTGAAGAGCTTAGAAAGGCAATAAGAGCCACCAAATACCGTATATATTGTAGGATAAACACCGGAATATAAAATGTTTGTAAACCAGAGGAATCTGAAAAATTGAGTCTTTTTATAAAAACACCGACCAATTTCTTATTTTCTGTTTTTCTTTAAAACTTGAATTTTTTGCAATAAGTTTTCAATTAGTATAACTCTCTTTTACGATTACATATGATTTGCACTGACTTCCTGCAAAAAGTTCTTTGGAAGTGAACTTAAAAAATATTTAGCTTACTCCCGCCAAAGACTTAGGTTTAATTTACACGGCGTAATTTAGGTTTTTTTGTAATTTAGGTAATTTAGGTTAATTTAGTCCTAATCAGTATGTGCCTGTCACTTTCATAGGTTTGTACTAGACCATATGGATAGCACTTTCATTTTGTTCTATGTTGTCTTTATTCTCTTTAAATGGTAATGAAACTGCATAAAGACCCATGAGCTTGCATTCCTGGCATACGGAATCCTTATTATCACCGCCATCGGACATAATTTTGCCGCAAAGACAGGTTTTCTGAGATTTTCTGGTTTTGTAGTTTTCTATGATTTTTTCTACATCCTTGTGGCCATTTTGAGAAGCTCTCATAAGCGGCGTGCATCCTTGCTTGTCAGTTATATCTAGCCTGGCATTGAAACGTAGAAGTAGTTTAACACAGTCGGTGTGACCGTGAAATGCTGTCTTGTGCAGTGGTGTATATCCAAACTGGTCAGCGGCGTTCACATTGGCACCATGCGTAGCCAGCAACCGAATTACAGCCGCGTGACCTTTCTGACTTGCGAAATGTAACGCGGTTAGGCCTTTATCCATGACAGCATTTGGATTAGCTTTTCTTTCGAGGAGCATTTCTAAAGTGTCAGAAAATCCTCCATAACTAACCAGCATTAATGCTGTTGTCTTTTCACGCGTTGTTTTTGTTTCATCTGCACCAGAAGCAAGAAGAAGTTGGGCAATTTTGGTATGGCCATTTTGGCAAGCTCTTAAGAACGCCGAGAATCCCCACTTATCAGTATCGTCCATGCTACTCCCACTTTCGATTAACAGCTTTGTACATTCGTAGTGTCCGTACTGTGCGGCGCGAATTAACGGAGTGCATTTCCATTGGTCCACGCTTTTGATGTCGCCACCGTTTCTAAGCAGCAGTTCGATTATCTTTGAGTGACCATTTTCAGAAGCTCTGTGAAGAGGTGTGTATCCCCATCGATCTTTGAGATTGACATCATTGAAATATTTTATCAAGCATTCAGCTGACTTTATCTTACCATCTTCTGCTGATTTATGCAACGCTGTGGATTTCCAGAAATCCGTTATCTCTGCATCTGCTCCCTTTTTTAGCAACAGCTCCACTGTTTTCTCGTGGCCATTCTGTGCTGCTAAAAGAAGTGCCGCTGGCCCTTTGGTTTTATTTGGCTCCTTTTTAAATCCATTCGTTGTGTTCCCAGACTGATTTCCCACGCTTGAATCTTTCACATATGATGACAGAGCTGAGGCTTTGTAGTTGAGGGTGTACGTTTGGCTGTTGACATTGCTTCCATACTCAATAAGCATCTCCACAACATCTTGGTGACCATTTTCAGCTGCTCGATGAAGTGGGCTGAAACCCTGGTTGTCAAGGCAATTAACATCAGATCCAGCTTTTATTAGTATCTTTACGGTGTCGTAATATCCACCTTCTGATGCTCTGTGCAATGCGGTATACCCCAGTGAATCCTGTGCATTCACATCTACATTTGCAGAGAGAAGAATTTGAATTGTTTCAGTTTTGCCGTTACATGCTGCACGATGAAGGGAAGTGAATCCCCATTTGTCTCTTGCTTCAACTTCACTCCCCATGTCGAGGAGCATTGCAACCGTCGAGCTGTGCCCGTTTTCTGCTGCACGATGTAATGGTGTATATTGCCAGTTGTCCTTCGAGTTGATGATTGCATTGGATTTGATAAATAGCTCAGCGAGTGATTCATGGCCATTTTTGGCAGCCCTGTGTAATGCTGACAGTCCCCAACTATCACAGGCATTCACGTCTGCCCCTTTCTCCAGGAGAAGTTTTGCAATTTCAGAATGACCTCTTTCTGCTGCAAAATGAAGTGATGTCGTCCCCGATGAATGACTTGCATTAATATCAGCACCTCTATCCACAAGAAACTTTACAACCTTATAGTGACCGTAATTTGCTGCAACGATCAGTGGTGTCGTCCCTTTGTCGTTGGAGGCGTCGACATTTGCTCCACGATCAAGCAAAACTTTGCAAACCTTTTTGTGTCCATTTTGAGCTGCCTTATGTAATGGTGTGTAACCCTGTAAGTCACATGTGTGCAAGTAGCTCCCTTTTTCTATCAGGTACCTTGCAACTTCATGATGTCCTCGTTGAGATGCGAAATGCAATGCAGTTTTGCCAGTTTGGTGTCGCGCTTGCAACACACTTCCGTTACTACATAAAAACTGTACTGTCTCTAAATGACCATGAAAGACAGCCAGCATTAGAGGAGTCACTCTGTCATTGGCCAAGGAGTTCAAGTTCGCTTTGTACTTTAATAGAACATGGCACACATTTATATGATTATTTTGTGCTGCAAGATGAAAAGGTGTGAAGTGTAACTTATCCACAGCATCTTTATTGGCTCCACACGCAAGCAACTTTTCAGCCACTTCACTTCGTTCACTGTGGGTAGCATAATGTAATGCGGTATACCCTTGTTGATCCTTCATTTCCAACGCTGCACCTTTCTGGATCAATAGTGAAGCTGTTTTTGTGTGACCAAATAACGATGCCAAGTGCAAATTTGAACAGCCCTCTTCCAGAACCACGTTTACATCACCTCCGTTTTCCAATAGCATTTTGAGTATACTTTTGAATCCATTTGCTGCTGCAAAATGCAATGCTGTTCTCCCTTTTGTGGCTTCAGCAGATATGTTGGCCCCATTTTCAATTAGCAAAGCAACTATGTCTTTGGCGTTAATCAGTACTGAAAGCATAAGAGGTGTCACTTTATCTTCTCTTGCCAAATTAGGATCAGCTTTTTCTTCAATGAATACTTTTGCTACTTCATTGTTTCCAGTAGCGCATGCCAACAATAATGGTGTCCGCTGACCTAAAGCTTGAACATTGATATCAATACCACTTTCACGTACAAGAAGACGTGCTGTATCTGCATTGCCAGAAAATGCTGCGACGTGTAAAGGCGTGAAGGAAGCCAAAGTCTTTTTGAATATTTGATCTCTGCAATTTCTTATCTTGTCTTGTTTTATTTGCTCACATGCCATCAAAATGGCCTCAAGATTTCCTTGTTCTGTTAATGGATGTTCATCGCCTTCGATAAAGTTCAGTTCGATATTATAGTTCTCGCCTTTCAGGTATTCAAAACTTGCTTTTAGTGGCGACTGAACAAGGTCTTTATCTTGTTTGTTGGAAGATACAGAATTGAGACTAGCTGAAGTCCCAAGGTTTGAAGTGTCATGATCTTGTGGTTTCTGAAAATTTAAGCAGAATCTTCCATGAAATATTTCGGAATACTTTCACAATATACCCAGTACTGAAATGAACAAGTCTTCACTTCCATCCTCCCTCCCTCCCTCCCTCCCTCCCTCCCTCCCTCCCTCCCTCCCTCCCTCCCTCCCTCCCTCCCTCCCTCCCTCCCTCCCTCCCTCCCACCTACCTACACGCAGGGTGACTCGGAGTTTTCTAATAACCAATGTTCGAATGGTGATAGACTAAAAGCTTTTACATTTACTTGGTATTTACTAAATTTCATATGATTTAAACATTTACTAAAACATGATAGATAATTCATGGCAAGTGAGACTAGAATTTGAACTCTTTTATAGTTTGTTTTGTCAGCCTTACACGTTTTTAATCGGTGTAGTATTTAGATATTGTGACTTGACTTAAATGATTCTACCCAGCAGGAAACGTCATTTTATTAAGTATACCGCTGACCAAATTCCCAAGACACGATTTAATGAAATATGTAAAGGCCGCTTTAGACGGTACGATTCTCGCCTACAACTATCGTATACAACACGCTCGCGCTATCCTACAACTCGAGTCGTAGCGTGTGAATTAAGCCTACAACTCGCCTACGACAGACGCGAGCGTGTTGTACACTATAGTTGTAGGCGAAAATCGTACCGTCTAAACCGGCCTTAAGAGGTCAGCAGTACCGTGTTTTGAAATATCAAAAGGGTTAGAATATCACGATATAAAATAAATGATTTCTGATTAGATAGATCAAAGTTAATAACTCATTTAAGAATTGAGACGACAAAGCGAAAAAATCCGGTTCTTAAATAGCAATTAGATCGTTGAAAAACTAAGTTTCTTTTAGACATTGTTTTTAATCGATCATGCCCGAGGCGAATGTGGAGTTGAATGAAACGTTTCAGGATTCCATTGATGTTTTGAATTCATCAAGGTTGGATGATTTTATAGATTTGAACAAATGTTAGTGCTCAACACACACAACATTGTTTTTTCTTAAAAGGGAAAGAGCTTCATTTTGTATTTAAAGAGACGATAGAAAAAATAGGCCACGATGTTAAGTAAATGAAATTAATAATTTAAGAGATATGAACATTTGGTTTTTGGCGTATCTGCCTTATTTCTATCGTATTAACATATGATCAATCGCGTGATGCGATGGAACAGTTAGATGCAGGGACATTACGGCATTATTTACAACACGATATTCGGATGAGACAACTAGCTCTTCCTCTCTATTACTTTGTCTTTCCATCTCACTCTCAGCTCCCTCCTATTCACTCAGACATGAGATAGAAAAGCCATTGAAATCATTAGTTTTCATAGAGGCATGCCTGCATTTTTAAGCTTTAATTATCTGATTTTTAGTTTTAAGTAAAATGGAGTTCGTGAATTTCGATAGAGTTTACAAAACCAGTTTAGAAGTTTTATGTTTATAGGATCAAACTGGACCCAGTCCTGTTTATTTTAAGAACCGATTATAGAAAAACCTAGCCACAAATGGTTGAATTCCTTCTGTTCTTTGTACATGTTTGCGATGAACTATTTCATTAGTCGACATTAAGTATTTCTAATGTGTTATCAATTAATCTTACCTTCATAGAGTGAAGCTCCTTCTTGCTCATTTTAATTTCTTGTAATTTTTTGTCAAATACCACTGCTATCTTTCAGCAAAAAAATCGCTCTTATTTCGTCTAATCTAGTACTTTTCTTTCTAGTTTTCGTGATTTGCATCTTACGTTTATGTATACTCGTTCCATTCTAGCGACTCTGCTTCGTAGACTGGTGACACACACGACGTGTTTCGATTCTGACCTGATTCGCTTGAACGAACTCCACTTACACTATTGCATTCACTCATCCGATCCAAAAAGAGTTTTCATCCTATAAAAACTAAATAGTTATATTTTTAAATATATACAAAAAATGTAATTCCAATGCCTTAAAAAAGAGCAGGTTGATTTCTTTTTTTAAACAAATGCTTTGATTCTCCAAAAATTTCCATTGGAGACTATTAGCCAAATTTTTGGCAATTTTTAGTACTCTACATCACTGAAGTATAAGTCGGTTCTGGCGGACACAAGCTGCTTCTTGACTTTCCCAAATGAACCTACTTTCTTCAAGTCATTTTTCATTCAAAATGTCCTCACAGCATGACATTATTTTTCAAAACAGCTTGATTCATACTCGTACGAGTCAGATCGACCACGCATAGTAAGCCACATAATGGGCCCACATAATACAATAAATAAATATAATGGCTTGATATGAAAAGCCTTTTGCAAAGGAACATGGAAATCACAAACAAATTCTAAATATATTTGCAACAACTAGAAAAATGAACTATATGGGTATTTATTACGGATCGAACGTGACCTAACGAAAAGTTTTATTTCTTATTTGGATTGCCATTTGTTTTGTACATAAGGAACCACTCATTAATTACCAAAAGCCTTCTGTTCTTTGTAGGTCTTAGCCAAGTTGTCTAAAGCTTTTGTTAATTTTAGTCAATTGGCTACAATTAGTTAATTGTAAATGTTTTTTGCTAATTTATAACAAGTCACGGAAAATAAGGACATTTGCGAAAGAATAACGAAAAAAATCGCAGTAGAGGAAGAAAGTAAAAAAATATATAACCAGGCTTTTTGGCCTGCGATGTAACAAAAATTATTTTTTGAAAACTTCAAGTTCATTTGAAAATAAAAACAACCAATCGATCTCTTGGAACATATTCATGATTGTACGTTTATATATACCCTTTAAATTAATACTTTCTCAAACGAACCAAATTCATGATGTTTGTACATCACGTCAAATATTCAATCCTCGAATTGAATATTCTCAGCCAAAGATGACCAATGGATTTTATAGCTTGGATATGTGATAGAATTAACGATATCTCTTCAATAGGCTGAATATAGCTATGACTGATACATTTCGTGTACGAAATGACTGAATATAGACTGCACGCACGTAGATTCGGCACTTGAGTACATGATTGGTGAAACGCAATATCTTATCATAATGAATAAAGTATTATTACAGTCATCATTCTACTTCAACATTTATATATAATGATAATATTGAGACGTGGGTTTGATTCCCGCCAAGGGCATTGGATATTTTTCTCCTATCCTCTCTATTTCATTACACACACCGAACGCATAATGTATTAATACCATATTGAGACATACCAAATTTAGCATCTGATGTGATTTGGGGGACAAGATTAAAGAAAGGCAGTATTGATACTACGTGTTTTGATTTCTTCGAAAATTTTTAGCAAACGGAAAAATAGAATCTTCAGAACCATTCCTTATTTTAGATCTGGTTTTTCTTTTTTCAAATTCGATAAAATAGCTTTGTCATTTTTTCAAGATTGCCTTTTCTTAGAGGTGTATAGTAAAAAGAAAACAATGAGGTATCCTATTGAAAAGCTTTCAATAATGATGCACAGACATTTCTAAAAAATAGGCAAAATAATCACTAGGGGGCTAATTATGATAAAGTTCCACAATAGGGTTTATACTAAAAATATTAAGCAGGGCAAGAGTGAAGTTTTGAAAATAGACGCCTAATCAGGAAATATTGGCATTTTTGCCAGTTGTTTGGATGGATGATTGGATGGATGGATGGATGGATGGATGGATGGATGGATGGATGGATGGATGGATGGATGGATGGATGGATGGATGGATGGATGGATGGATGGATGGATGGAATGAAAAAGCAAAGCTAAAAAATAAAATAAAATAAGAGAGCAAGATCAAGAAAAATACGAAGAAAATAGGAAGAAATAGGAAGAAGGAGAAAGAAAGAAAAAAACCTTCATAATTTTTAAATAAAAAGGAACGTGATATTGCTTCCGTTGAAGCTAAGTACAAATAAAAACTGAAATTAAAAACAAAACGTAAAATTATAGAGAGGTAAATTTGAATCTAAATATAGAATCGAACTTATTTTTAACTCAAAAACAAATTACAGACATCAAAATAGTACCATATAGGAAACATTATGAGAAATATGAGAATCCAAATCCTAGCACATTGAAACAAATAATATCTTATATATTAGTGTGTCCTTTTCCTGAGCCTATATCAAATTTAAAGTCGATAAGCTTGAATGACATTATGAAAAAATGCATCCGAAATAAGGTATAAATAAACAATGACTTTATATTATTTTTCTTAATTGAAAAAATACGTTGAGTAATAGATAGCAGGAATGTACTCGTGTGATCTGAAGCAGTAGACATCTAGTGCACGTTCAAAGAGATCGATATTCCGCTTTCTCGAGAAAGTGAACCATGTCCAACATATAGTAAGTAGGTATAATTCATTGGAAATGGTTTGAATTAAGGGCGCTCGCGCGGGTATTTTTTGCGCGCAGCCTTTCTACGCTTGAGTTTAATGCGCGTGCGCTCATCGTGATTACGTCATTCAAATGTTTTGATGGGGAAAATATCAAGAAAACCCATTTCTCAATTCGTTACCTTTCTTAAATTGTTTTAGCCGAGACTTCAAAAGATTTTGTAATAATAGTAAGTTGTTTTCGTTTTGATATAAATCCCTAACTTGAATTATCTTTTCTACGTACGCCAAAACGACAAATAAATATTCAGTGGAAACTACTTTCGTTTAATTCAACCTCTTCATTCCACTGCATAATAATCCGCTAGGAAAATTACAATCACGCGAACAAACACTAAGAATTCTTTACCACAAAATATCTCGGAAACCAATTCAGTGCCGGATCTCATATTTTCTTTGTCTTCAAATCAAGAAAGTACCAAAATCTACAAAATATGTAAATCTATTGGGAGGGAATGATTTAAACAAATTTACAAAAAAAAGAAAAAAAATTCACCTGTTAACGAATGGTACTCATTTTTACTGCATCGCACGGAATGAAAGTTTCATAAATCCTTTTATTATATAATTACCAATGAAATATCTATTTTTCTCTATTTCGAAAAAGTGATATCTTCACACGTGAAAATAACATGTTATTTTCACGTGTGAAAATAACACCATTGCGATGGCTATTCAAAAATACACGGAAAAAATTGCCTGAAAAAGCCAAAACATACTTCATTGATAATTATATGATAGACAGAATATTACATGGCCGCTTGGAGATACGAATTTTATTTTCGAGTGTTGAAAAGATCTCTCACGACTGAGCGTAGCGAATATCTCCGCGCGCCCATGTAATATACTCTATATTACTTACTCTTACTTGCATGCTTTTAATCGGAAATGTTAAAGGAATTCTTATTGGATGGCTATGATTTTGTTTTCTGCATTTCTTTGATGTTTTTATTTTTTATTTTTTCGAAGCATTTCTTGGATCCCTAGGTTACTTTATAGCGCGCACTTTCTTCCTCGATGAATACCATATTTTCACAGGGTTTAGCAATAAGACGAGATCGGTGACCCCCATTTTTTATTTCCATTTTTCGAACAATAATAGCTTAATTGGGGTATGTTTATGCCAAGTTTAAAAAATTCTGACTGCAACTACATTTCTCCTTGAACGTCCTTAAGGCGATATCAAATGAAAATATTTTTACAAAAAAAAAAGACTTAACATATTATGTGAAGACTTGACTGCGATTCACGGCAAGTATATATACAAATCTTAATAATGTTTAAAGAATTAAAGGATTTAAAGGGGAATAAGAGAGGAAGAAAAAATAAAGAGATTAAAAAACTGAGTCAAAGAATAAAATAACATAAAAATGAACGAAAGAAAGGAAGAAAGAAAGAAAGAAAGAATAAAAGGATAGCAAGCAACTGAGAGAAGACCTTTGCATTTCTAAAGTCAACCAATGGTTTATAACAATGCGCAATAACAAAATACGACTATTTATTTTTTTATTGCCATGGTACATAGGAATAGTAGGTTTATAAGTAAGTGGTGGCGTTATTTTAATAGTTATGCTCAGTAGGGGACATTTGATGTTATATCCAAGTGTTTGAACTCAATATGACACCAATATGACCTTGCTTAATATAAGTAAGAATATTGTATCCAAGGAGGCTCACACTGAAGGCTTTTATGTTGTGCGGGACTTTTCATAGGGTTAATCTAGAGACACCATAGTTCTAGGGATAAGTATTTCATTCCCCATGGCACACTGTAAAAAAAAAAAAAAAAAAAAAAAACGAGAATCATGCAGCATGTTCGTCGCCCTCGTTCTTCGTAGAAAGAGAATTAGGCTTATTGCTCTCTCTTGAGGAGATTTTCCAAAGCTAGTATTGACTACTTATACACTGTCAGATCTAAATGGATATATCGAAATATTAAGTGACTTTCGTTAAGCTTGTTGACTCTTCTTCATGAGGATTTTCCCCCTAATGGACCCTTCTCAAAAGAATCGTGAATTTAAGGCTCACATGCAATTCTTACCAAAGAAATCATCACAATTTTTCTCGAATTTGGCATTTATTTTGTATTTCCATGTTTGCCTCGCGTACAAGACGGTTTTAAGAAGTTTGCACTTCATCTTGATATCAATACTACCAGATTCCTTCACGTAGTTAGTCATTTCTTTCCCCTAATTAAAATCATAGACTTGCGAGTCCCTAAGGAGTTTATACATTTGAATATGAAAAACAATTTCTTAGATGGTACAAGTGGTATCTAGAGGTAATACTTAATGGAAACGGAATGATTGGTTTTCAATTACTGCTCATATCCCCTGGAGTTATCCTTTAAAACAATCTAGCTTTTCAAAGTCCTTCTTTTTGTCATTTACTCCTTTAAGGATTTATGAGAAATAGGAAGTACGTACCTTGTTAATTGCACCTTTAACAATACTCTAGTTAAAAAGTTAAAAGGTTTGTTTATCAATACATAGCTAGTCTTTGTGTCTCTGTCTTCGAAATATTTCAGAAATAAAGTGATCTTATTTCTAAGTTTGTAGTCTTTTTTCTTTTTTTTATTTAATTATGCTTATTCGAAAGTAAGACTAGTATTTTAATTTGCTCACATCCGCATAAAATTTCAGTTAAACAATTACCTGGATCTCATTTCCCTTCACTTATCATTTTCCATCGCAAAAAATATTTTTTAAAAGGTTTTTAATTATATTTTTTTCAAGTCTGTACTTATTCAAAATTAATGACTAAGATTTTTTGCTAAAATAGTTGGCGCCAAGAATGCGTATGCAATTTACTTTTTCTATCAATAACACTTTGTAATATGAGAAGAATTTGTAAGATTTTTAGACTGCCTTCATTTAGATATTTTAAGTTAGGGAGCATTTTTTGGAAGGGTAGGGGGCCGGAGGAATTATTGGGGGGGGGGGGGGGGGGGGGATGCATCGAATATTTAGAAATGAAAAAGGGGGTCACTAGTTTTTTCTGGTCATTCCTTGCATTTTTGCAAGTTTTTTCATTAGGGTATTTGGGACCGTTTTGAAAATTATTCAAGCCGGCTGGCCTAGAAAATTGGCCATATTTGATAACCCCTATTCCTCCGGCCTTCTCCATCTTCTAAAAATAATTGCTCCCTTAGTTCTATTACGCCTTTTTTGTTTTTGTTTTTGTCCATCAATTTAACCAAGATTTTGTTGAATTTTGACAGAACTTACATTTAGGGTGGAAACTTGCTGTGAAGCCTTGGATTTTACACTAAGCATTGCGTGGTTTAATTGACCAAAAACCTCCTTAATTGCTCCATCCACCCCAATCTAACAGAAGCGCAAACCAATCATAGATGATTATTATAATGTAAGATATTTGAAAACATTTTGTTTTCTTATCTGATCGGCGCCCACTAATTGTTTTGTCATCAAGATTCTCTTCCAAGTAGATGACTCTTTTTTTCACATTTTGCCACATTAATATATTCGCTCAAAATATTAAGTGAAGTAATCCCCTTTGTTGGTTTTGTACTATAGCTTACGTTCTTACTTTTCGCAGTTTTCAAATAATAATCACTCTATTCGAGTGAAGTCACCAATCCATGAGGACACTATTGACAGTATTCTAGTAATCCTGCTTTATCAAAAAGTCCATTTTGAACTGAAGTCTACTTCCTACAAAATATTTAATGGATATTGAAATGTTGGCTAATCGTTTTTGTTTCTACACTATAAACCGGCTTTTAACTCATCCTTGTTTCATTCAATTAGATCAACTATGTTAATGGTCATAAGAATAAACTGCTTAATAGATTTATCTAATACTTTTTACCTAGGAAATGTTTATACTACTTTGAGCATAATGTTTTATGTCTTAATTTTGTATTAATGCGCGTCAAGGAAACCCTTCGTCTATGGAAACGAAATGTACACATATAACTGTCACGTGATTATCGATAAAACTTGAATTTCAAGTCTTTACCAACCATGGCTAGAATGAATATACACATATAGAGCAAACTCAATTTCTAAAGTATTTCTGAACTGTTAAGGACTTACGAACCTATTGGTTTTGTTATAGTTATATTTGCATATTTGTATGTTTAGAAAATATTCGATATACAAGGCGCGCGCTCCGATTGGTGAAAAAACATATTTAACTATGCGAACAAAAAAAGCACGCTCAGCTGCTCAGCTCAAACGCTTTGTTTATTTTATAAAAGCAATATAAAACGTCCGCTTGTGTCTTCATATAAACTGTGATACAAACACTCTGGGAGAGTTTAGATTGAGCACCAATCGAAAAGTCAAAACATAGCTAAGCAACATCTCGAAGTGTTTCTGTACTACTTCTCTCTTGTTCTCTAGCTCCCACCATGCTTATATTGCAGTATATAGACAAGCGCGCCATTTCATATTCCTAATCAGCCATTTCTTTTTGGTTATATATATATATATAGCGTTATAGGGGGCAACGGGTAATGCTGGCTAACAGGACTTTGGCAATGTGCATGGGACCAGCAACCCCATCACTTATTACTTATTGCTACGAAAACTAACACAAAGAAGTCCTTAGTGTCAGCCCTACGTGCTACACAGGCATAGCGGATAATGATGATGATATATATAGCGAGAAAATCTAGTAATTTGTTATGCGTAAACATAGTTCCTTTCGCCCTTCGATTTACCCGTTCGCAACTCCATCCAATAATATTTTTTTACTCTTACGCACGACTAACTTTTGATTTGTGTTGAGGCGCCCTGCTTTGTGGTTATTTTGTAGTCGGTTTTTTGTTAGTTTACACGCATATGAAAAATAACAGGAAATTATCAAAAAAAAATGTTTTTGTCACCTCCCCCAAGATAAAAAAAATGCATGTTTTTCATTAGCAATTATATCAAGTATTATAATAACGAACAGCACGCAAGCATAGATAGTACTCTAATGTTTACTGAAAGATCTGTTCTACCCAAATATACTGCCGGAAAAAGTGATAGATCGACGCTGGTGATTACCAAGTGATGTGAGCCAAGCACATGGGGATAGTTGAGGCGTTTTCGGCTCTTATATACCCTTGAAAAGGAGCCGAGTCTTCGGCGAAGAATACTAAATAATAATATTGAATTAGAATCGTCATATTGGAGTTTCTTGCTTTTTTACCGCCTTAAGTGACCCCATTCGATTGTTATTCGCCACGATCGTCAGGAAAGACGATGCTTTTCGTTTATTATCATTCTGAGAGGAAGCAAACTCGTGTCGTTTGAAGCAAAAGCGAAAAGCTTTGATGGCTGCTTGTCGAAAAGTGCGACTAAAAATAAGGTACAGAAAGGGATTGATAGCTCCGTTGGCTCTGATTAACATCTCGACTGCAAAAATCACGTTGGGTGATATTTGAATGTCTTCTTGGAAATACGCTGAAAAGGTAACGACTTGTAGGGGTAGCCAACAAACGATGAAGCAGAACAAAACAGCAACAAGCATCCTAACCACTCTGCGACGGCAAATGATTAAATATCTCTGAATCGGGTGGAAGTTATTAGGTAT
Source organism: Actinia tenebrosa (assembly GCF_029948245.1). Lineage (NCBI taxonomy): Eukaryota > Metazoa > Cnidaria > Anthozoa > Actiniaria > Actiniidae > Actinia > Actinia tenebrosa. The sequence continues at coordinate 14,048,833 of NW_028292580.1, read as the reverse complement.
CTTTTTACACCACAAATGGTGGGCTAAACTGTAGTAGAGAATAGCCATGCTTAAAAAGGGTACGCAGTAAATGATGATGAATAATACTATGGTGTAGACACGCGAGGCAAGGTTGTTGTCGGTGTCGGAAGAAGACCATTTTTCTTCGCAGTAATAGAAGTTTTTTTCTTCCTTGAGCTCGTACGAGAACACCAATGGCAGCGACACGATCAGGCTGGCAGCCCATATAGAAATGATTATTCCCTTCAGCATTCGTGTGCCCATCATGGCTTGTAATGGGTGTTTGATAGCAAGGAAACGATCGAGAGCAATAGCAGTCATCGTGAGCACTGAACTTGCCATCAATCCAAACGACGAAGGATTGACAAACTTACAAATGAACGTCCCGGCCTTACCGCCAAACACTAAGCCATGGCCCAGCACAGCAAGCATGAATGGTGGCATCGAAATCAACGTGAAGAGAATGTCGCTGAACGACATGTTCACGATCAGATAGAAGGTGGTGGTTTTCATACGGGCTACTCGAAAAACCACAAAGATTACAAGGATATTTCCAATAATCGACAGAGTCCCAATAATTGAGCATGATGTCAACTTCAATGCCACTGCTAGAGGATCCATTACGACTGCAGTCAGGCTGTTGTTGCTTGATGATGTACCATTGCTTTCCGAAAAGCGATGTTCATCAATACCCACAGAATCGTTAGAGACCTTTGAAAAATCCATACTTGTTCAGTTCTGACGATCGATGTTGATCTAGTCTCAAACTGTTGGATTACAGCACTTTGTATTATCTAAGAAAAAGTCAGACTGCTCACTGTGTCTAAGGACTCAAGTAAGAGCCAGGTTACAATATCTACACCAATCAAATCAGAGTTCTAGAATGTCAAAGATAGACACTCGGATTAAAATGATATTAACTAAAAATTTCGGCGATGTAAATTCTCCTCTAGGATAAATATATAACTAATGTTGTTGTCAAATATGAGACGATGGAATATATATTCAGTGCACTCTAGGCAAAAGACATGGATAAATTTTCTCTAGCCATTGATTGTTTGTAATACATCAATTAAACTTACCGAAACGATGGCAGAGAACTGATAGTTAAGAAAAAAGTACTTTTCAAGGCTCAAGCTCATTACGCACATCTCTTTTTCCTATTGAGACGTTGCAATTTGGAGTGTTTTTCCGATTTTTTTTTTTTTTTTTTTTTTTTTTTGTACAAATTGTGTTTTGCAATAACTGCTATCCAATTACTCCTTATCAACCGCCAACAATATTTATTACTTAAAATATAGCTAAACATCTATTGGAAAAAAGTTTCTTTTTCCAAAAAAAAATTTCAAACCTAAAAAACATGTTTTAATTTTTCTTTTCAAAATGTTCTTCCACAAAAATATATCCATTGAAATTTTCTTTTCAAAATGTTCTTCTACGAAAATATATCTATTAGCGTTTTAATAAATTTTGGTAAGTGCGATTCAAACGAAACTCACAGAAGATTGGAGAGAGCCTGTAAAGCCCTGAAAGTTATTAGATACAAATAGTTTGTTTGTTTTTTTTAAATTCTCGAGAAACACTAGGCAAGAGTTTGAAAAGAAAAGAAAAGGTTACGTTAAAGAGACGCTTCAATTATCTATTAAAGGCAATCAGATTTGGACAATTTTTTAATCAAGCTAATTAATTCCAATAAATTGCGAGGCACTTATTGTAAGGAAGCATGCAATGAGATTGTTTGATAGTCAACTTTGGGAAATTTGTTTTATTAAAATATTTCCGATGAAAAATAGTATTTTTATTGATATTGAATGTATCTGTTTGATAGTAAATTAATCATTTATAGTAAAAGATCATGAATATATGTGTGCAGCAAACTTTGAGATTTTTTATATCCTACTAATATACAGTCAATGTCAATAACGTTGTCCAACGAAAAAAGACATTTACGCATTTACACATTTACACATTTACACATTTACACATTTACACATTTACACATTTACGCATTTACGCATTTACGCATTTACGCATTTACGCATTTACGCATTTACGCATTTACGCATTTACGCATTTACGCATTTACGCATTTACGCATTTACGCATTTACGCATTTACGCATTTAGACTAAAAGAAATATCACTTGTTTTCTCGAACGTTCTGGCATAAAACAAACGCTGGAATACCATTCTCCATCTTAAATCCTCACTAAATGGTCGGGACATTAATCTTGATTTTCGATTCACGAATTGAATTTTACATTAAAAGTTCAGGCTGACGCACCCGAGGCAAAGAATACATAATGAAACACGTGATATTTCCTTTAGTCTAAATGTGTAAATGTGTAAATGTCTTTTTTCGGTGGACAACGTTAATGACATTGACTGTATCAAACTGACCGATAAATGAAATAGTTAAAAGCTTTCACTCTATTGTCTGCGACCAATATCGTAGTCTCCCTCGCAGTAGTTTTTAGTCTTCTTAGCCGTTCTTAGTGTATAATAAATCCGGCGCACTCATTGGTCACAATTTACGCCTACAGGTGAATGTAACGTGTACATGCGCACTTGTTTGTTGATTTGTGCTACTGAGCTTTGCAGAGATTAATAAAAATTGGGAAAAAAATATTTTTCTAGGTTATTAATTAAATTCACTTGTCTTAAAAATACTAAAACAAAAACAAATAATTCTAAATTCTAATTCTAATTCTAATTCTAAAACGCCTAAAAAATGACCATTTTTCCATATTTCATAAATAATGCTTAATTATTCAAAAGGCGTGAAAATGGTCAAAATTCGGTGAAAACCTAAATGACCTATTTTCCATCCATCATAAATAATGCATAATTTTTTAAAAGGAGTGAAAAAGGACCAAAATCGATCAAAACCATGGGCTATAGTCCATGCTTTTTGTATGAAAATGGCCAAAAATGACCTACTTTGTATCCCTCATAAATAATGCACATTTTTTCAAAAAGTGTGAATATGGTCCAAATTCGGTGAAAACCTAAGCCTATAGTCCATGCTTTTTGTCTGAAAATGCCCAAAAACTGACCTATTTTGCATACTTCACAAATAATACATATTTTTTTTAAAAGGTGTGAAAAAAGACCAAAATCGATCAAAACCATAGTCTATAGCCCATGCTTTTTGTATGAAAATGCCAAAAACAACCTACTTTGAATCCTTCATATATATTGCATATTTTTTCAAAAGTTGTGAAAATGGTGCAAATTAATAAAAACCATGGAATATAGTCCCTGCTTTTTCTATGAAAATGCCCAAAACTGACCTGTTTTGCATTCTTTATAAACAATGCATAATCTTTCAAAATTATGGTGTGAAAAAAGACCAAAATCCATCAAAACCATGCTCTATAGTCCATGCTTTTTGTCTGTAAACGGCCAAAAATAACCTATTTTGCTTCCGTCATAAATAATACATAATTTTTGAAAAGGTTTGAAAATGGTCCAAAATCGGTGAAAACCATGGGCTATAGTCCATGCTTTTTGTATGAAAATGACCAAAACTGACCTATTTTGCATTCTTCATAAATAATGCATAATCTTTCAAAAGGTGTGAAAAAAGAACAAAATCGATCAAAACCATGGGCTATAGTCCATGCTTTTTGTCTGAAAATGCCCAAAAATGACCTATTTTGCATTCTTCATAAATAATGCATAATTTTTGAAAATTATGGTATGAAAAAGGACCAAAATCGATCAAAACCATGCTCTATAGTCAATGCTTTTTGTCTGTAAACGGCCAAAAATAACCTATTTTGCATCCGTCATAAATAATACATAATTTTTGAAAAGGTTTGAAAATGGTCCAAAATCGGTGAAAACCATGGGCTATAGACCATGCTTTTTGTATGAAAATGTCCAAAAATGACCTATCTTGCATCCTTCATACATAATGCTTAATTTTTGAAAAGGTGTGAAAAAGGACCAAAATCGATCAAACCCATGGGCTATAGTCCATGCTTTTTGTCTGAAAACGTCCAAAAATGACCTATTTTGCATCCCTCATAAATAATGCATATTTTTTCAAAAGGTGTGAAAATGGTCCAAATTCGGTGAAAAGCATGGGCTATAGTCCATGCTTTTTGTCTGAAAACGTCCAAAAATGACCTATTTTGAATCCTTCATAAAAAATGCATAATTTTTGAAAAGTCGTGAAAAAGGACCAAAATCGATGAAAACCATGGGCTATCGTCTATGCTTTTTGTATGAAAATGACCAAAAATGACCTATTTTGTATCCTTCATAAAAAATGCATAATTTTTGAAAAGGTGTGAAGAAGGACCAAAATCGATCAAAACCATGGGCTATAGTCCATGCTTTTTGTATGAAAATGGCCAAAAATGACCTACTTTGTATCCCTCATAAATAATGCACATTTTTTCAAAAAGTGTGAATATGGTCCAAATTCGGTGAAAACCTAAGCCTATAGTCCATGCTTTTTGTCTGAAAATGCCCAAAAACTGACCTATTTTGCATACTTCACAAATAATACATATTTTTTTTAAAAGGTGTGAAAAAAGACCAAAATCGATCAAAACCATAGTCTATAGCCCATGCTTTTTGTATGAAAATGCCAAAAACAACCTACTTTGAATCCTTCATATATATTGCATATTTTTTCAAAAGTTGTGAAAATGGTGCAAATTAATAAAAACCATGGAATATAGTCCCTGCTTTTTCTATGAAAATGCCCAAAACTGACCTGTTTTGCATTCTTTATAAACAATGCATAATCTTTCAAAATTATGGTGTGAAAAAAGACCAAAATCCATCAAAACCATGCTCTATAGTCCATGCTTTTTGTCTGTAAACGGCCAAAAATAACCTATTTTGCTTCCGTCATAAATAATACATAATTTTTGAAAAGGTTTGAAAATGGTCCAAAATCGGTGAAAACCATGGGCTATAGTCCATGCTTTTTGTATGAAAATGACCAAAACTGACCTATTTTGCATTCTTCATAAATAATGCATAATATTTCAAAAGGTGTGAAAAAAGAACAAAATCGATCAAAACCATGGGCTATAGTCCATGCTTTTTGTCTGAAAATGCCCAAAAATGACCTATTTTGCATTCTTCATAAATAATGCATAATTTTTGAAAATTATGGTATGAAAAAGGACCAAAATCGATCAAAACCATGCTCTATAGTCAATGCTTTTTGTCTGTAAACGGCCAAAAATAACCTATTTTGCATCCGTCATAAATAATACATAATTTTTGAAAAGGTTTGAAAATGGTCCAAAATCGGTGAAAACCATGGGCTATAGACCATGCTTTTTGTATGAAAATGTCCAAAAATGACCTATCTTGCATCCTTCATACATAATGCTTAATTTTTGAAAAGGTGTGAAAAAGGACCAAAATCGATCAAACCCATGGGCTATAGTCCATGCTTTTTGTATGAAAACGTCCAAAAATGACCTATTTTGCATCCCTCATAAATAATGCATATTTTTTCAAAAGGTGTGAAAATGGTCCAAATTCGGTGAAAAGCATGGGCTATAGTCCATGCTTTTTGTCTGAAAACGTCCAAAAATGACCTATTTTGAATCCTTCATAAAAAATGCATAATTTTTGAAAAGTCGTGAAAAAGGACCAAAATCGATGAAAACCATGGGCTATCGTCTATGCTTTTTGTATGAAAATGACCAAAAATGACCTATTTTGTATCCTTCATAAAAAATGCATAATTTTTGAAAAGGTGTGAATAAGGACCAAAATCGATCAAAACCATGGGCTATAGTCCATGCTTTTTGTATGAAAATGGCCAAAAATGACCTATTCTACATCACTCATAAATAATGCATAATTTTTGAAAAGGTGTGAAAAAGGACCACAATCGATCAAAACCATGGGCTATAGTCAATATTTTTTGTATGAAAATGGCCAAAAATGACCTATTTTGCATCCCTCATAAATAATGCATATTTTTTCAAAAGGTGTGAAAATGGTCCAAAATCGATGAAAAGCATGGGCTATAGTCCATGCTTTTTGTCTGAAAATGGCCAAAAATGACCTATTTTGCATCCCTCATAAATAATGCATATTTTTTCAAAAGGTGCGAAAATGGTCCAAATTCGGTGAAAACCATGGGCTATAGTCCATACCTTTTGTCTGAAAACGTCCAAAAATGACCTATTTTGAATCCTTCATAAAAAATGCATAATTTTTGAAAAGGCGTGAAAAAGGACCAAAATCGATCAAAACCATGGGCTATCGTCTATGCTTTTTGTATGAAAATGACCAAAAATGACCTATTTTGTATCCTTTATAAAAAATGCATAATTTTTGAAAAGGTGTGAAGAAGGACCAAAATCGATCAAAACCATGGGCTATAGTCCATGCTTTTTGTCTGAAAATGGCCAAAAATAACCTATTTTGCATCCTTCATAAATAATGCATAATTTTTGAAAAGGTGTGAAAAAGGACCACAATCGATCAAAACCATGGGCTATAGTCCATGCTTTTTGTATGAAAATGGCCAAAAATGACCTATTTTGCATCCTTCATAAATAATGCATAATTTTTGAAAAGGTGTGAAAAAGGACCAAAATCGATGAAAACCATGGGCTATCGTCTATGCTTTTTGTATGAAAATGACCAAAAATGACCTATTTTGTATCCTTCATAAAAAATGCATAGTTTTTGAAAAGGTGTGAAGAAGGACCAAAATCGATCAAAACCATGGGCTATAGTCCATGCTTTTTGTATGAAAATGGCCAAAAATGACCTATTCTACATCCCTCATAAATAATGCATAATTTTTGAAAAGGTGTGAAAAAGAACCAAAATCGATCAAAACCATGGGCTATAGTCAATATTTTTTGTATGAAAATGGCCAAAAATGTCCTATTTTGCATCCCTCATAAATAATGCATATTTTTTCAAAAGGTGTGAAAATGGTCCAAATTCGGTGAAAACCATGGGCTATAGTCCATGCTTTTTGTCTGAAAACGTCCAAAAATGACCTATTTTGAATCCTTCATAAAAAATGCATAATTTTTGAAAAGGCGTGAAAAAAGAACAAAATCGATCAAAACCATGGGCTATAGTCCATGCTTTTTGTCTGAAAATGCCCAAAAATGACCTATTTTGCATTCTTCATAAATAATGCATAATTTTTGAAAATTATGGTATGAAAAAGGACCAAAATCGATCAAAACCATGCTCTATAGTCAATGCTTTTTGTCTGTAAACGGCCAAAAATAACCTATTTTGCATCCGTCATAAATAATACATAATTTTTGAAAAGGTTTGAAAATGGTCCAAAATCGGTGAAAACCATGGGCTATAGACCATGCTTTTTGTATGAAAATGTCCAAAAATGACCTATCTTGCATCCTTCATACATAATGCTTAATTTTTGAAAAGGTGTGAAAAAGGACCAAAATCGATCAAACCCATGGGCTATAGTCCATGCTTTTTGTCTGAAAATGGCCAAAAATGACCTATTTTGCATCCCTCATCAATAATGCATATTTTTTCAAAAGGTGTGAAAATGGTCCAAATTCGGTGAAAACCATGGGCTATAGTCCATGCTTTTTGTCTGAAAACGTCCAAAAATGACCTATTTTGAATCCTTCATAAAAAATGCATAATTTTTGAAAAGTCGTGAAAAAGGACCAAAATCGATCAAAACCATGGGCTATCGTCTATGCTTTTTGTATGAAAATGGCCAAAAATGACCTATTTTCCATCCTTCATAAAAAAATGCATAATTTTTGAAAAGGTGTGAAGAAGGACCAAAATCGATCAAAACCATGGGCTATAGTCCATGCTTTTTGTATGAAAATGGCCAAAAATGACCTATTCTACATCACTCATAAATAATGCATAATTTTTGAAAAGGTGTGAAAAAGGACCAAAATCGATCAAAACCATGGGCTATAGTCAATATTTTTTGTATGAAAATGGCCAAAAATGACCTATTCTACATCCCTCATAAATAATGCATAATTTTTGAAAAGGTGTGAAAAAGGACCAAAATTGATCAAAACCATGGGCTATAGTCAATATTTTTTGTATGAAAATGGCCAAAAATGACCTATTTTGCATCCCTCATAAATAATGCATATTTTTTCAAAAGGTGTGAAAATGGTCCAAAATCGATGAAAACCATGGGCTATAGTCCATGCTTTTTGTCTGAAAATTACCAAAAACGATCTATTTTGCATCTCTCATAAATAATGCATATTTTTTCAAAAGGTGTGAAAATGGTCCAAATTAGGTGAAAACCATGGGCTATAGTCCATGCCTTTTGTATGAAAATGGCCAAAAATGACCTATTCTACATCCCTCATAAATAATGCATAATTTTTGAAAAGGTGTGAAAAAGGACCAAAATCGATCAAAACCATGGGCTATAGTCAATATTTTTTGTATGAAAATGGCCAAAAATGACCTATTTTAAATCACTCATAAATAATGCATATTTTTTCAAAAGGTGTGAAAATGGTCCAAATTCAGTGAAAAGCATGGGCTATAGTCCATGCTTTTTGTCTGAAAACAACCAAAAATGACCTATTTTGTATCCTTCATAATAAATGTATAATTTTTGAATAGGTGTGAAAAAGGACCAAAATCGATCAAAACCATGGGCTATAGTCCATGCTTTTTGTATGAAAATGGCCAAAAATGACCTATTCTACATCCCTCATAAATAATGCATAATTTTTGAAAAGGTGTGAAAAAGGACCAAAATCGATCAAAACCATGGGCTATAGTCAATATTTTTTGTATGAAAATGGCCAAAAATGACCTATTTTGCATCCCTCATAAATAATGCATATTTTTTCAAACGGTGTGAAAATGGTCCAAAATCGAAGAAAAGCATGGGCTATAGTCCATGCTTTTTGTATGAAAATGGCCAAAAATGACCTATTTTGCATCCCTCATAAATAATGCATATTTTTTCAAAAGGTGTGAAAATGGTCCAAAATCGATGAAAAGCATGGGCTATAGTCCATGCTTTTTGTCTGAAAATGACCAAAAACGATCTATTTTGCATCTCTCATAAATAATGCATATTTTTTCAAAAGGTGCTAAAATGGTCCAAATTAGGTGAAAACCATGGGCTATAGTCCATGCCTTTTGTATGAAAATGGCCAAAAATGACCTATTCTACATCCCTCATAAATAATGCATAATTTTTGAAAAGGTGTAAAAAAGGACCAAAATCGATCAAAACCATGGGCTATAGTCAATATTTTTTGTATGAAAATGGCCAAAAATGACCTATTTTAAATCACTCATAAATAATGCATATTTTTTTTAAAAGGTGTGAAAATGGTCCAAATTCAGTGAAAAGCATGGGCTATAGTCCATGCTTTTTGTCTGAAAACAACCAAAAATGACCTATTTTGCATCCTTCATAATAAATGTATAATTTTTGAATAGGTGTGAAAAAGGACCAAAATCGATCAAACCCATGGGCTATAGTCCATGCTTTTTGTATGAAAATGACAAAAAATGACCTATTTTGCATCCCTCATAAATAATGCATAATTTTTGAAAAGGTGTGAAGAAGGACGAAAATCGATCAAAACCATGGGCTATAGTCCATGCTTTTTGTATGAAAATGGCCAAAAATGACCTATTCTACATCCCTCATAAATAATGCATAATTTTTGAAAAGGTGTGAAAAAGGACCAAAATCGATCAAAACCATGGGCTATAGTCAATATTTTTTGTATGAAAATGGCCAAAAATGACCTATTTTGCATCCCTCATAAATAATGCATATTTTTTCAAACGGTGTGAAAATGGTCCAAAATCGATGAAAAGCATGGGCTATAGTCCATGCTTTTTGTCTGAAAATGGCCAAAAATGACCTATTTTGCATCCCTCATAAATAATGCATATTTTTTCAAAAGGTGCGAAAATGGTACAAATTCGGTGAAAACCATGGGCTATAGTCCATACCTTTTGTCTGAAAACGTCCAAAAATGACCTATTTTGAATCCTTCATAAAAAATGCATAATTTTTGAAAAGGCGTGAAAAAGGACCAAAATCGATCAAAACCATGGGCTATCGTCTATGCTTTTTGTATGAAAATGACCAAAAATGACCTATTTTGTATCCTTTATAAAAAATGCATAATTTTTGAAAAGGTGTGAAAAAGGACGAAAATCGATCAAAACCATGGGCTATAGTCAATATTTTTTGTATGAAAATGGCCAAAAATGACCTATTTTGCATCCCTCATAAATAATGCATATTTTTTCAAAAGGTGTGAAAATGGTCCAAAATCGATAAAAACCATGGGCTATAGTCAATATTTTTTGTATGAAAATGGCCAAAAATGACCTATTTTGCATCCCTCATAAATAATGCATATTTTTTCAAAAGGTGTGAAAATGGTCCAAAATCGATGAAAAGCATGGGCTATAGTCCATGCTTTTTGTCTGAAAATGGCCAAAAATGACCTATTTTGCATCCTTCATAAATAATGCATAATTTTTGAAAAGGTGTGAAAAAGGACCAAAATCGATCAAAACCATGGGCTATCGTCTATGCTTTTTGTATGAAAATGACCAAAAATGACCTATTTTGTATCCTTCATAAAAAATGCATAATTTTTGAAAAGGTGTGAAGAAGAACCAAAATCGATCAAAACCATGGGCTATAGTCCATGCTTTTGGTCTGAAAATGGCCAAAAATGACCTATTTTGCATCCCTCATAAATAATGCATATTTTTTCAAAAGGTGTGAAAATGGTCCAAATTCGGTAAAAACCATGGCCTATAGTCCATGCTTTTTGTCTGAAAACGTCCAAAAATGACCTATTTTGAATCCTTCATAAAAAATGCATAATTTTTGAAAAGGCGTGAAAAAGGACCAAAATCGATCAAAACCATGGGCTATAGTCTATGCTTTTTGTATGAAAATGACCAAAAATGACCTATTTTGTATCCTTCATAAAAAATGCATAATTTTTGAAAAGGTGTGAAGAAGGACCAAAATCGATCAAAACCATGGGCTATAGTCCATGCTTTTTGTATGAAAATGGCCAAAAATGACCTATTCTACGTCCCTCATAAATAATGCATATTTTTTCAAAAGGTGTGAAAATGGTCCAAAATCGATAAAAACCATGGGCTATAGTCAATATTTTTTGTATGAAAATGGCCAAAAATGACCTATTTTGCATCCCTCATAAATAATGCATATTTTTTCAAAAGGTGTGAAAATGGTCCAAAATCGATGAAAAGCATGGGCTATAGTCCATGCTTTTTGTCTGAAAATGGCCAAAAATGACCTATTTTGCATCCTTCATAAATAATGCATAATTTTTGAAAAGGTGTGAAAAAGGACCAAAATCGATCAAAACCATGGGCTATCGTCTATGCTTTTTGTATGAAAATGACCAAAAATGACCTATTTTGTATCCTTCATAAAAAATGCATAATTTTTGAAAAGGTGTGAAGAAGAACCAAAATCGATCAAAACCATGGGCTATAGTCCATGCTTTTGGTCTGAAAATGGCCAAAAATGACCTATTTTGCATCCCTCATAAATAATGCATATTTTTTCAAAAGGTGTGAAAATGGTCCAAATTCGGTAAAAACCATGGCCTATAGTCCATGCTTTTTGTCTGAAAACGTCCAAAAATGACCTATTTTGAATCCTTCATAAAAAATGCATAATTTTTGAAAAGGTGTGAAAAAGGACCAAAATCGATCAAAACCATGGGCTATCGTCTATGCTTTTTGTATGAAAATGACCAAAAATGACCTATTTTGTATCCTTCATAAAAAATGCATAATTTTTGAAAAGGTGTGAAGAAGGACCAAAATCGATCAAAACCATGGGCTATAGTCCATGCTTTTTGTATGAAAATGGCCAAAAATGACCTATTCTACATCCCTCATAAATAATGCATAATTTTTGAAAAGGTGTGAAAAAGGACCAAAATTGATCAAAACCATGGGCTATAGTCAATTCTTTTTGTATGAAAATGGCCAAAAATGACCTATTTTGCATCCCTCATAAATAATGCATATTTTTTCAAAAGGTGTGAAAATGGTCCAAAATCGATGAAAAGCATGGGCTATAGTCCATGCTTTTTGTCTGAAAATGGCCAAAAATGACCTATTTTGCATCCCTCATAAATAATGCATATTTTTTCAAAAGGTGTGAAAATGGTCCAAATTCGGTGAAAACCATGGGCTATAGTCCATGCTTTTTGTCTGAAAACGTCCAAAAATGACCTATTTTGAATCCTTCATAAAAAATGCATAATTTTTGAAAAGGCGTGAAAAAGGACCAAAATCGATCAAAACCATGGGCTATCGTCTATGCTTTTTGTATGAAAATGACCAAAAATGACCTATTTTGTATCCTTCATAAAAAATGCATAATTTTTGAAAAGGTGTGAAGAAGGACCAAAATCGATCAAAACCATGGGCTATAGTCCATGCTTTTTGTATGAAAATGGCCAAAAATGACCTATTTTCCATCCTTCATAAATAATGCATAATTTTTGAAAAGGTGTGAAAAAGGACCACAATCGATCAAAACCATGGGCTATAGTCCATGCTTTTTGTATGAAAATGGCCAAAAATGACCTATTTTGCATCCTTCATAAATAATGCATAATTTTTGAAAAGGTGTGAAAAAGGACCAAAATCGATGAAAACCATGGGCTATCGTCTATGCCTTTTTGTATGAAAATGACCAAAATGACCTATTTTGTATCCTTTATAAAAAATGCATAGTTTTTGAAAAGGTGTGAAGAAGGACGAAAATCGATCACAACCATGGGCTATAGTCCATGCTTTTTGTATGAAAATGGCCAAAAATGACCTATTCTACATCCCTCATAAATAATGCATAATTTTTGAAAAGGTGTGAAAAAGGACCAAAATCGATCAAAACCATGGGCTATAGTCAATATTTTTTGTATGAAAATGGCCAAAAATGACCTATTTTGCATCCCTCATAAATAATGCATATTTTTTCAAAAGGTGTGAAAATGGTCCAAAATCGATGAAAAGCATGGGCTATAGTCCATGCTTTTTGTCTGAAAATGGCCAAAAATAACCTATTTTGCATCCCTCATAAATAATGCATATTTTTTCAAAAGGTGTGAAAATGGTCCAAATTCGGTGAAAACCATGGGCTATAGTCCATACTTTTTGTATGAAAATGGCCAAAAATGACCTATTTTGCATCCCTCATAAATAATGCATATTTTTTCAAACGGTGTGAAAAAGGACCAATATCAATGAAAAGCATGGGCTATAGTCCATACTTTTTTTATGAAAATGGCCAAAAATGACCTATTTTGCATCCTTCACAAATAATGCATAATTTTTGAAAAGGTGTGAAAAAGGACCAAAATCGATGAAAACCATGGGCTATAGTCCATACTTTTTGTATGAAAATGGCCAAAAATGACCTATTTTCCATCCTTCATAAATAATGCATAATTTTTGAAAAGGTGTGAAAAAGGACCACAATCGATCAAAACCATGGGCTATAGTCCATGCTTTTTGTATGAAAATGGCCAAAAATGACCTATTTTGCATCCTTCATAAATAATGCATAATTTTTGAAAAGGTGTGAAAAAGGACCAAAATCGATGAAAACCATGGGCTATCGTCTATGCCTTTTTGTATGAAAATGACCAAAAATGACCTATTTTGTATCCTTTATAAAAAATGCATAGTTTTTGAAAAGGTGTGAAGAAGGACGAAAATCGATCACAACCATGGGCTATAGTCCATGCTTTTTGTATGAAAATGGCCAAAAATGACCTATTCTACATCCCTCATAAATAATGCATAATTTTTGAAAAGGTGTGAAAAAGGACCAAAATCGATCAAAACCATGGGCTATAGTCAATATTTTTTGTATGAAAATGGCCAAAAATGACCTATTTTGCATCCCTCATAAATAATGCATATTTTTTCAAAAGGTGTGAAAATGGTCCAAAATCGATGAAAAGCATGGGCTATAGTCCATGCTTTTTGTCTGAAAATGGCCAAAAATAACCTATTTTGCATCCCTCATAAATAATGCATATTTTTTCAAAAGGTGTGAAAATGGTCCAAATTCGGTGAAAACCATGGGCTATAGTCCATGCTTTTTTTCTGAAAACGTCCAAAAATGACCTATTTTGAATCCTTCATAAAAAATGCATAATTTTTGAAAAGGCGTGAAAAAGGACCAAAATCGATCAAAACCATGGGCTATCGTCTATGCTTTTTGTATGAAAATGACCAAAAATGACCTATTTTGTATCCTTCATAAAAAATGCATAATTTTTGAAAAGGTGTGAAGAAGGACCAAAATCGATCAAAACCATGGGCTATAGTCCATGCTTTTGGTCTGAAAATGGCCAAAAATGACCTATTTTGCATCCCTCATAAATAATGCATATTTTTTCAAAAGGTGTGAAAATGGTCCAAATTCGGTGAAAACCATGGGCTATAGTCCATGCTTTTTGTCTGAAAACGTCCAAAAATGACCTATTTTGAATCCTTCATAAAAAATGCATAATTTTTGAAAAGGCGTGAAAAAGGACCAAAATCGATCAAAACCATGGGCTATCGTCTATGCTTTTTGTATGAAAATGACCAAAAATGACCTATTTTGTATCCTTCATAAAAAATGCATAATTTTTGAAAAGGTGTGAAGAAGGACCAAAATCGATCAAAACCATGGGCTATAGTCCATGCTTTTTGTATGAAAATGGCCAAAAATGACCTATTTTCCATCCTTCATAAATAATGCATAATTTTTGAAAAGGTGTGAAAAAGGACCACAATCGATCAAAACCATGGGCTATAGTCCATGCTTTTTGTATGAAAATGGCCAAAAATGACCTATTTTGCATCCTTCATAAATAATGCATAATTTTTGAAAAGGTGTGAAAAAGGACCAAAATCGATGAAAACCATGGGCTATCGTCTATGCCTTTTTGTATGAAAATGACCAAAAATGACCTATTTTGTATCCTTTATAAAAAATGCATAGTTTTTGAAAAGGTGTGAAGAAGGACGAAAATCGATCACAACCATGGGCTATAGTCCATGCTTTTTGTATGAAAATGGCCAAAAATGACCTATTCTACATCCCTCATAAATAATGCATAATTTTTGAAAAGGTGTGAAAAAGGACCAAAATCGATCAAAACCATGGGCTATAGTCAATATTTTTTGTATGAAAATGGCCAAAAATGACCTATTTTGCATCCCTCATAAATAATGCATATTTTTTCAAAAGGTGTGAAAATGGTCCAAAATCGATGAAAAGCATGGGCTATAGTCCATGCTTTTTGTCTGAAAATGGCCAAAAATAACCTATTTTGCATCCCTCATAAATAATGCATATTTTTTCAAAAGGTGTGAAAATGGTCCAAATTCGGTGAAAACCATGGGCTATAGTCCATACTTTTTGTATGAAAATGGCCAAAAATGACCTATTTTGCATCCCTCATAAATAATGCATATTTTTTCAAACGGTGTGAAAAAGGACCAATATCAATGAAAAGCATGGGCTATAGTCCATACTTTTTTTATGAAAATGGCCAAAAATGACCTATTTTGCATCCTTCACAAATAATGCATAATTTTTGAAAAGGTGTGAAAAAGGACCAAAATCGATGAAAACCATGGGCTATAGTCCATACTTTTTGTATGAAAATGGCCAAAAATGACCTATTTTCCATCCTTCATAAATAATGCATAATTTTTGAAAAGGTGTGAAAAAGGACCACAATCGATCAAAACCATGGGCTATAGTCCATGCTTTTTGTATGAAAATGGCCAAAAATGACCTATTTTGCATCCTTCATAAATAATGCATAATTTTTGAAAAGGTGTGAAAAAGGACCAAAATCGATGAAAACCATGGGCTATCGTCTATGCCTTTTTGTATGAAAATGACCAAAAATGACCTATTTTGTATCCTTTATAAAAAATGCATAGTTTTTGAAAAGGTGTGAAGAAGGACGAAAATCGATCACAACCATGGGCTATAGTCCATGCTTTTTGTATGAAAATGGCCAAAAATGACCTATTCTACATCCCTCATAAATAATGCATAATTTTTGAAAAGGTGTGAAAAAGGACCAAAATCGATCAAAACCATGGGCTATAGTCAATATTTTTTGTATGAAAATGGCCAAAAATGACCTATTTTGCATCCCTCATAAATAATGCATATTTTTTCAAAAGGTGTGAAAATGGTCCAAAATCGATGAAAAGCATGGGCTATAGTCCATGCTTTTTGTCTGAAAATGGCCAAAAATAACCTATTTTGCATCCCTCATAAATAATGCATATTTTTTCAAAAGGTGTGAAAATGGTCCAAATTCGGTGAAAACCATGGGCTATAGTCCATGCTTTTTTTCTGAAAACGTCCAAAAATGACCTATTTTGAATCCTTCATAAAAAATGCATAATTTTTGAAAAGGCGTGAAAAAGGACCAAAATCGATCAAAACCATGGGCTATCGTCTATGCTTTTTGTATGAAAATGACCAAAAATGACCTATTTTGTATCCTTCATAAAAAATGCATAATTTTTGAAAAGGTGTGAAGAAGGACCAAAATCGATCAAAACCATGGGCTATAGTCCATGCTTTTGGTCTGAAAATGGCCAAAAATGACCTATTTTGCATCCCTCATAAATAATGCATATTTTTTCAAAAGGTGTGAAAATGGTCCAAATTCGGTGAAAACCATGGGCTATAGTCCATGCTTTTTGTCTGAAAACGTCCAAAAATGACCTATTTTGAATCCTTCATAAAAAATGCATAATTTTTGAAAAGGCGTGAAAAAGGACCAAAATCGATCAAAACCATGGGCTATCGTCTATGCTTTTTGTATGAAAATGACCAAAAATGACCTATTTTGTATCCTTCATAAAAAATGCATAATTTTTGAAAAGGTGTGAAGAAGGACCAAAATCGATCAAAACCATGGGCTATAGTCCATGCTTTTTGTATGAAAATGGCCAAAAATGACCTATTTTCCATCCTTCATAAATAATGCATAATTTTTGAAAAGGTGTGAAAAAGGACCACAATCGATCAAAACCATGGGCTATAGTCCATGCTTTTTGTATGAAAATGGCCAAAAATGACCTATTTTGCATCCTTCATAAATAATGCATAATTTTTGAAAAGGTGTGAAAAAGGACCAAAATCGATGAAAACCATGGGCTATCGTCTATGCCTTTTTGTATGAAAATGACCAAAAATGACCTATTTTGTATCCTTTATAAAAAATGCATAGTTTTTGAAAAGGTGTGAAGAAGGACGAAAATCGATCACAACCATGGGCTATAGTCCATGCTTTTTGTATGAAAATGGCCAAAAATGACCTATTCTACATCCCTCATAAATAATGCATAATTTTTGAAAAGGTGTGAAAAAGGACCAAAATCGATCAAAACCATGGGCTATAGTCAATATTTTTTGTATGAAAATGGCCAAAAATGACCTATTTTGCATCCCTCATAAATAATGCATATTTTTTCAAAAGGTGTGAAAATGGTCCAAAATCGATGAAAAGCATGGGCTATAGTCCATGCTTTTTGTCTGAAAATGGCCAAAAATAACCTATTTTGCATCCCTCATAAATAATGCATATTTTTTCAAAAGGTGTGAAAATGGTCCAAATTCGGTGAAAACCATGGGCTATAGTCCATACTTTTTGTATGAAAATGGCCAAAAATGACCTATTTTGCATCCCTCATAAATAATGCATATTTTTTCAAACGGTGTGAAAAAGGACCAATATCAATGAAAAGCATGGGCTATAGTCCATACTTTTTTTATGAAAATGGCCAAAAATGACCTATTTTGCATCCTTCACAAATAATGCATAATTTTTGAAAAGGTGTGAAAAAGGACCAAAATCGATGAAAACCATGGGCTATAGTCCATACTTTTTGTATGAAAATGGCCAAAAATGACCTATTTTCCATCCTTCATAAATAATGCATAATTTTTGAAAAGGTGTGAAAAAGGACCACAATCGATCAAAACCATGGGCTATAGTCCATGCTTTTTGTATGAAAATGGCCAAAAATGACCTATTTTGCATCCTTCATAAATAATGCATAATTTTTGAAAAGGTGTGAAAAAGGACCAAAATCGATGAAAACCATGGGCTATCGTCTATGCCTTTTTGTATGAAAATGACCAAAAATGACCTATTTTGTATCCTTTATAAAAAATGCATAGTTTTTGAAAAGGTGTGAAGAAGGACGAAAATCGATCACAACCATGGGCTATAGTCCATGCTTTTTGTATGAAAATGGCCAAAAATGACCTATTCTACATCCCTCATAAATAATGCATAATTTTTGAAAAGGTGTGAAAAAGGACCAAAATCGATCAAAACCATGGGCTATAGTCAATATTTTTTGTATGAAAATGGCCAAAAATGACCTATTTTGCATCCCTCATAAATAATGCATATTTTTTCAAAAGGTGTGAAAATGGTCCAAAATCGATGAAAAGCATGGGCTATAGTCCATGCTTTTTGTCTGAAAATGGCCAAAAATAACCTATTTTGCATCCCTCATAAATAATGCATATTTTTTCAAAAGGTGTGAAAATGGTCCAAATTCGGTGAAAACCATGGGCTATAGTCCATGCTTTTTTTCTGAAAACGTCCAAAAATGACCTATTTTGAATCCTTCATAAAAAATGCATAATTTTTGAAAAGGCGTGAAAAAGGACCAAAATCGATCAAAACCATGGGCTATCGTCTATGCTTTTTGTATGAAAATGACCAAAAATGACCTATTTTGTATCCTTCATAAAAAATGCATAATTTTTGAAAAGGTGTGAAGAAGGACCAAAATCGATCAAAACCATGGGCTATAGTCCATGCTTTTGGTCTGAAAATGGCCAAAAATGACCTATTTTGCATCCCTCATAAATAATGCATATTTTTTCAAAAGGTGTGAAAATGGTCCAAATTCGGTGAAAACCATGGGCTATAGTCCATGCTTTTTGTCTGAAAACGTCCAAAAATGACCTATTTTGAATCCTTCATAAAAAATGCATAATTTTTGAAAAGGCGTGAAAAAGGACCAAAATCGATCAAAACCATGGGCTATCGTCTATGCTTTTTGTATGAAAATGACCAAAAATGACCTATTTTGTATCCTTCATAAAAAATGCATAATTTTTGAAAAGGTGTGAAGAAGGACCAAAATCGATCAAAACCATGGGCTATAGTCCATGCTTTTTGTATGAAAATGGCCAAAAATGACCTATTCTACATCCCTCATAAATAATGCATAATTTTTGAAAAGGTGTGAAGAAGGACCAAAATCGATCAAAACCATGGGCTATAGTCCATGCTTTTGGTCTGAAAATGGCCAAAAATGACCTATTTTGCATCCCTCATAAATAATGCATATTTTTTCAAAAGGTGTGAAAATGGTCCAAATTCGGTGAAAACCATGGGCTATAGTCCATACTTTTTGTCTGAAAACGTCCAAAAATGACCTATTTTGAATCCTTCATAAAAAATGCATAATTTTTGAAAAGGCGTGAAAAAGGACCAAAATCGATCAAAACCATGGGCTATCGTCTATGCTTTTTGTATGAAAATGACCAAAAATGACCTATTTTGTATCCTTCATAAAAAATGCATAATTTTTGAAAAGGTGTGAAGAAGAACCAAAATCGATCAAAACCATGGGCTATAGTCCATGCTTTTGGTCTGAAAATGGCCAAAAATGACCTATTTTGCATCCCTCATAAATAATGCATATTTTTTCAAAAGGTGTGAAAATGGTCCAAATTCGGTGAAAACCATGGCCTATAGTCCATGCTTTTTGTCTGAAAACGTCCAAAAATGACCTATTTTGAATCCTTCATAAAAAATGCATAATTTTTGAAAAGGCGTGAAAAAGGACCAAAATCGATCAAAACCATGGGCTATCGTCTATGCTTTTTGTATGAAAATGACCAAAAATGACCTATTTTGTATCCTTCATAAAAAATGCATAATTTTTGAAAAGGTGTGAAGAAGGACCAAAATCGATCAAAACCATGGGCTATAGTCCATGCTTTTGGTCTGAAAATGGCCAAAAATGACCTATTTTGCATCCCTCATAAATAATGCATATTTTTTCAAAAGGTGTGAAAATGGTCCAAATTCGGTGAAAACCATGGGCTATAGTCCATGCTTTTTGTCTGAAAACGTCCAAAAATGACCTATTTTGAATCCTTCATAAAAAATGCATAATTTTTGAAAAGGCGTGAAAAAGGACCAAAATCGATCAAAACCATGGGCTATCGTCTATGCTTTTTGTATGAAAATGACCAAAAATGACCTATTTTGTATCCTTCATAAAAAATGCATAATTTTTGAAAAGGTGTGAAGAAGGACCAAAATCGATCAAAACCATGGGCTATAGTCCATGCTTTTTGTATGAAAATGGCCAAAAATGACCTATTCTACATCCCTCATAAATAATGCATAATTTTTGAAAAGGTGTGAAGAAGGACCAAAATCGATCAAAACCATGGGCTATAGTCCATGCTTTTGGTCTGAAAATGGCCAAAAATGACCTATTTTGCATCCCTCATAAATAATGCATATTTTTTCAAAAGGTGTGAAAATGGTCCAAATTCGGTGAAAACCATGGGCTATAGTCCATACTTTTTGTCTGAAAACGTCCAAAAATGACCTATTTTGAATCCTTCATAAAAAATGCATAATTTTTGAAAAGGCGTGAAAAAGGACCAAAATCGATCAAAACCATGGGCTATCGTCTATGCTTTTTGTATGAAAATGACCAAAAATGACCTATTTTGTATCCTTCATAAAAAATGCATAATTTTTGAAAAGGTGTGAAGAAGAACCAAAATCGATCAAAACCATGGGCTATAGTCCATGCTTTTGGTCTGAAAATGGCCAAAAATGACCTATTTTGCATCCCTCATAAATAATGCATATTTTTTCAAAAGGTGTGAAAATGGTCCAAATTCGGTAAAAACCATGGCCTATAGTCCATGCTTTTTGTCTGAAAACGTCCAAAAATGACCTATTTTGAATCCTTCATAAAAAATGCATAATTTTTGAAAAGGCGTGAAAAAGGACCAAAATCGATCAAAACCATGGGCTATCGTCTATGCTTTTTGTATGAAAATGACCAAAAATGACCTATTTTGTATCCTTCATAAAAAATGCATAATTTTTGAAAAGGTGTGAAGAAGGACCAAAATCGATCAAAACCATGGGCTATAGTCCATGCTTTTTGTATGAAAATGGCCAAAAATGACCTATTCTACATCCCTCATAAATAATGCATAATTTTTGAAAAGGTGTGAAAAAGGACCAAAATTGATCAAAACCATGGGCTATAGTCAATATTTTTTGTATGAAAATGGCCAAAAATGACCTATTTTGCATCCCTCATAAATAATGCATATTTTTTCAAAAGGTGTGAAAATGGTCCAAAATCGATGAAAAGCATGGGCTATAGTCCATGCTTTTTGTCTGAAAATGGCCAAAAATGACCTATTTTGCATCCCTCATAAATAATGCATATTTTTTCAAAAGGTGTGAAAATGGTCCAAATTCGGTGAAAACCATGGGCTATAGTCCATGCTTTTTGTCTGAAAACGTCCAAAAATGACCTATTTTGAATCCTTCATAAAAAATGCATAATTTTTGAAAAGGCGTGAAAAAGGACCAAAATCGATCAAAACCATGGGCTATCGTCTATGCTTTTTGTATGAAAATGACCAAAAATGACCTATTTTGTATCCTTCATAAAAAATGCATAATTTTTGAAAAGGTGTGAAGAAGGACCAAAATCGATCAAAACCATGGGCTATAGTCCATGCTTTTTGTATGAAAATGGCCAAAAATGACCTATTTTCCATCCTTCATAAATAATGCATAATTTTTGAAAAGGTGTGAAAAAGGACCACAATCGATCAAAACCATGGGCTATAGTCCATGCTTTTTGTATGAAAATGGCCAAAAATGACCTATTTTGCATCCTTCATAAATAATGCATAATTTTTGAAAAGGTGTGAAAAAGGACCAAAATCGATGAAAACCATGGGCTATCGTCTATGCCTTTTTGTATGAAAATGACCAAAAATGACCTATTTTGTATCCTTTATAAAAAATGCATAGTTTTTGAAAAGGTGTGAAGAAGGACGAAAATCGATCACAACCATGGGCTATAGTCCATGCTTTTTGTATGAAAATGGCCAAAAATGACCTATTATACATCCCTCATAAATAATGCATAATTTTTGAAAAGGTGTGAAAAAGGACCAAAATTGATCAAAACCATGGGCTATAGTCAATATTTTTTGTATGAAAATGGCCAAAAATGACCTATTTTGCATCCCTCATAAATAATGCATATTTTTTCAAAAGGTGTGAAAATGGTCCAAAATCGATGAAAAGCATGGGCTATAGTCCATGCTTTTGGTCTGAAAATGGCCAAAAATGACCTATTTTGCATCCCTCATAAATAATGCATATTTTTTCAAAAGGTGTGAAAATGGTCCAAATTCGGTGAAAACCATGGGCTATAGTCCATGCTTTTTGTCTGAAAACGTCCAAAAATGACCTATTTTGAATCCTTCATAAAAAATGCATAATTTTTGAAAAGGCGTGAAAAAGGACCAAAATCGATCAAAACCATGGGCTATCGTCTATGCTTTTTGTATGAAAATGACCAAAAATGACCTATTTTGTATCCTTCATAAAAAATGCATAATTTTTGAAAAGGTGTGAAGAAGGACCAAAATCGATCAAAACCATGGGCTATAGTCCATGCTTTTGGTCTGAAAATGGCCAAAAATGACCTATTTTGCATCCCTCATAAATAATGCATATTTTTTCAAAAGGTGTGAAAATGGTCCAAATTCGGTGAAAACCATGGGCTATAGTCCATGCTTTTTGTCTGAAAACGTCCAAAAATGACCTATTTTGAATCCTTCATAAAAAATGCATAATTTTTGGAAAGGCGTGAAAAAGGACCAAAATCGATCAAAACCATGGGCTATCGTCTATGCTTTTTGTATGAAAATGACCAAAAATGACCTATTTTGTATCCTTCATAAAAAATGCATAATTTTTGAAAAGGTGTGAAGAAGGACCAAAATCGATCAAAACCATGGGCTATAGTCCATGCTTTTTGTATGAAAATGGCCAAAAATGACCTATTCTACATCCCTCATAAATAATGCATAATTTTTGAAAAGGTGTGAAGAAGGACCAAAATCGATCAAAACCATGGGCTATAGTCCATGCTTTTGGTCTGAAAATGGCCAAAAATGACCTATTTTGCATCCCTCATAAATAATGCATATTTTTTCAAAAGGTGTGAAAATGGTCCAAATTCGGTGAAAACCATGGGCTATAGTCCATGCTTTTTGTCTGAAAACGTCCAAAAATGACCTATTTTGAATCCTTCATAAAAAATGCATAATTTTTGAAAAGGCGTGAAAAAGGACCAAAATCGATCAAAACCATGGGCTATCGTCTATGCTTTTTGTATGAAAATGACCAAAAATGACCTATTTTGTATCCTTCATAAAAAATGCATAATTTTTGAAAAGGTGTGAAGAAGAACCAAAATCGATCAAAACCATGGGCTATAGTCCATGCTTTTGGTCTGAAAATGGCCAAAAATGACCTATTTTGCATCCCTCATAAATAATGCATATTTTTTCAAAAGGTGTGAAAATGGTCCAAATTCGGTAAAAACCATGGCCTATAGTCCATGCTTTTTGTCTGAAAACGTCCAAAAATGACCTATTTTGAATCCTTCATAAAAAATGCATAATTTTTGAAAAGGCGTGAAAAAGGACCAAAATCGATCAAAACCATGGGCTATCGTCTATGCTTTTTGTATGAAAATGACCAAAAATGACCTATTTTGTATCCTTCATAAAAAATGCATAATTTTTGAAAAGGTGTGAAGAAGGACCAAAATCGATCAAAACCATGGGCTATAGTCCATGCTTTTTGTATGAAAATGGCCAAAAATGACCTATTCTACATCCCTCATAAATAATGCATAATTTTTGAAAAGGTGTGAAAAAGGACCAAAATTGATCAAAACCATGGGCTATAGTCAATATTTTTTGTATGAAAATGGCCAAAAATGACCTATTTTGCATCCCTCATAAATAATGCATATTTTTTCAAAAGGTGTGAAAATGGTCCAAAATCGATGAAAAGCATGGGCTATAGTCCATGCTTTTTGTCTGAAAATGGCCAAAAATGACCTATTTTGCATCCCTCATAAATAATGCATATTTTTTCAAAAGGTGTGAAAATGGTCCAAATTCGGTGAAAACCATGGGCTATAGTCCATGCTTTTTGTCTGAAAACGTCCAAAAATGACCTATTTTGAATCCTTCATAAAAAATGCATAATTTTTGAAAAGGCGTGAAAAAGGACCAAAATCGATCAAAACCATGGGCTATCGTCTATGCTTTTTGTATGAAAATGACCAAAAATGACCTATTTTGTATCCTTCATAAAAAATGCATAATTTTTGAAAAGGTGTGAAGAAGGACCAAAATCGATCAAAACCATGGGCTATAGTCCATGCTTTTTGTATGAAAATGGCCAAAAATGACCTATTTTCCATCCTTCATAAATAATGCATAATTTTTGAAAAGGTGTGAAAAAGGACCACAATCGATCAAAACCATGGGCTATAGTCCATGCTTTTTGTATGAAAATGGCCAAAAATGACCTATTTTGCATCCTTCATAAATAATGCATAATTTTTGAAAAGGTGTGAAAAAGGACCAAAATCGATGAAAACCATGGGCTATCGTCTATGCCTTTTTGTATGAAAATGACCAAAAATGACCTATTTTGTATCCTTTATAAAAAATGCATAGTTTTTGAAAAGGTGTGAAGAAGGACGAAAATCGATCACAACCATGGGCTATAGTCCATGCTTTTTGTATGAAAATGGCCAAAAATGACCTATTCTACATCCCTCATAAATAATGCATAATTTTTGAAAAGGTGTGAAAAAGGACCACAATCGATCAAAACCATGGGCTATAGTCAATATTTTTTGTATGAAAATGGCCAAAAATGACCTATTTTGCATCCCTCATAAATAATGCATATTTTTTCAAAAGGTGTGAAAATGGTCCAAAATCGATGAAAAGCATGGGCTATAGTCCATGCTTTTTGTCTGAAAATGGCCAAAAATGACCTATTTTGCATCCCTCATAAATAATGCATATTTTTTCAAAAGGTGTGAAAATGGTCCAAATTCGGTGAAAACCATGGGCTATAGTCCATGCTTTTTGTCTGAAAACGTCCAAAAATGACCTATTTTGAATCCTTCATAAAAAATGCATAATTTTTGAAAAGGCGTGAAAAAGGACCAAAATCGATCAAAACCATGGGCTATCGTCTATGCTTTTTGTATGAAAATGACCAAAAATGACCTATTTTGTATCCTTCATAAAAAATGCATAATTTTTGAAAAGGTGTGAAGAAGGACCAAAATCGATCAAAACCATGGGCTATAGTCCATGCTTTTTGTCTGAAAATGGCCAAAAATGACCTATTTTGCATCCCTCATAAATAATGCATATTTTTTCAAAAGGTGTGAAAATGGTCCAAATTCGGTGAAAACCATGGGCTATAGTCCATGCTTTTTGTCTGAAAACGTCCAAAAATGACCTATTTTGAATCCTTCATAAAAAATGCATAATTTTTGAAAAGGCGTGAAAAAGGACCAAAATCGATCAAAACCATGGGCTATCGTCTATGCTTTTTGTATGAAAATGACCAAAAATGACCTATTTTGTATCCTTCATAAAAAATGCATAATTTTTGAAAAGGTGTGAAGAAGGACCAAAATCGATCAAAACCATGGGCTATAGTCCATGCTTTTTGTATGAAAATGGCCAAAAATGACCTATTCTACATCCCTCATAAATAATGCATAATTTTTGAAAAGGTGTGAAAAAGGACCAAAATTGATCAAAACCATGGGCTATAGTCAATATTTTTTGTATGAAAATGGCCAAAAATGACCTATTTTGCATCCCTCATAAATAATGCATATTTTTTCAAAAGGTGTGAAATCGGTCCAAATTCAGTGAAAAGCATGGGCTATAGTCCATGCTTTTTGTCTGAAAACAACCAAAAATGACCTATTTTGCATCCTTCATAATAAATGTATAATTTTTGAAAAGGTGTGAAAAAGGACCAATATCAATGAAAAGCATGGGCTATAGTCCATACTTTTTTTATGAAAATGGCCAAAAATGACCTATTTTGCATCCTTCACAAATAATGCATAATTTTTGAAAAGGTGTGAAAAAGGACCAAAATCGATCAAAACCATGGGCTATAGTCCATACAGCAGCAGGTAGGGGGACTCGCGGTCACCATTCGGAATCGCCCGGGGATTACCTGCCCCCACGTAACGGCGCCGGCCGCGGGAATTATTCGAGCCAACTCTACGGACTTTTAGGCAAATATCCGATTTGTCCACTTTACCCGTACCAAACCCGTAGGCAGTAAGGGGGACTCGCGGTCAATGTCAAAGATTTACGGGTTTTACAGGCGGTTTAAGGAAGGCGCCGGCAGCGGGAAATACCCGCGTCCCGTTATTTGTTGCTGCTATGTTGGGAATATTTGTCTTATATATGCATGAATGTAAAATGTTCACCAATGACTTCTGTATAATTTGTCTAAGACCCAAGGTTAACATACCCAAGCCCAAGGGTTTCTGGTGTTGTGGTAAGAAAATGCAAATAGAAGACGACACGTCAGCGCAGTGTTACGAATGTGGTAAGAATATTCGTAATGCCGTACCAAATGCTACCAGAGAGCAGTATTACGCCAATGGAGGTCGTAAGAAGACCCCATACAAAAGAATAAAATACTTTAGGGACTGGATGAGTCATATCCAAGGTTATCGACCGGTATATTTAAACAACGAAGTAAGAAAGAAAATCATAGACCATTTAGAAGAGCCAACCCCACAAAGTCTACGGAAAGCGTTGAAAAAATTAAAGCTAGGGAAATATTACAAAGCTATTCCCTATCTTTTGTCTTAAATTACCGGTAAGTCTATTCCCGAGGTTTCTGATATGAGCAGAGCCGAGTGGATGTTTTGTCGGCTGGATAAGGATATTCCATATTACCCTGACGTAATCTACGAAATATTTCATGAAATCGACTTCAACCACCCCCTCTTGGGATGGATTCCCAGGCGATGACGTCACATAGCAACGCCAACATTCCTCTTCCTTATAGCAACCAGCACTTTCACTTTTAAATTTGAAAAGTACACGAGGGGAAATGGAATGTAAGGAATTAATTTGCATATGAACCAGACAGCCGGCGTTCGATATGCAAATGAAATCCTGCTTTGCTTTTTTCGAAGCAGATGTTTACTGAGCAAGCTTTCTTTGAAGCTCTTCTTTTGCCTCCTGGTAGATCTTTTTGCGAGATTCCTCGGAAAGATCTTTTACGACTGTTTTTTTATTCCTTATGTCCGACTTTAATTTCTCGTACTTTTCCTCTTCGGCCAGAATAAGCGAGAATTCTATGTCGTCTATCTTTCTGTCACGCAAAGCCTTTGAGACAAGATCGGTAATTGTATTTACTTTAGCCCTTGACAGAGCTATTGTCGTGTCGTGTTTTGATATTTTGCTTGACAACTGCTTCATAATGCCCGTAGCAACAGCCGAAATAATACCACAGGCTGCCCCAACGCCGGCCAAAGGAACCCCAACAATTATTCCCGGCCCAGTAAGCGAAGTAGCAACGCCGGAGCCCGTTAACACAACGGATATGGATCCTGAAGTTATCGCAATCTTATGTAGCGTACTCCGGGCTCTGACGTACTTTTTTCGGACTTTTTCGTAGTGTTTTGTCTGCCCTTCCAAGTAAGCCAGGATTAAGTTTGCTTTATTAAGCCTGAAGTTTTCAGCGTTTAATTCGTTAGGTGTAGTATAGGGAACATCTGGGTACAACTTAGGTGCTGATGGTATAACATCCATTATATATACTAATGTACGACGCTTTTGGGAATAACATAGAGGAGCAGCCACATCACGACAACCGGGATTACTGGAACTGGAGGGCCTTCAGGAAGATGTTTCCGCACGCGGATGCTAGTAAGTTCGAAAGGAGGCCTGATGGGATTTACTTCAACGGCTCCAGGATGTACAGCAACGAGGATTTGAAGCCTACGCTGGTTAATCAAATAGACGATCAACTGAAGCATTCGCCAATGCATAAGCCAACGCCAGCGCCAACGCATGTTGAACCCGGTTGGTCAAAGGAATTATTGCTGGGTACCAGTACTTATCCGATACCCGCAGTTTCATTTGATAAACATCCAAGCTTGGACCTAATGCTGAACATGCGGATCTCTAACAACCATTCCTTTCCGTTAAAGGTGCGAGATATCTTTAAAAACGTTCCCATTGTTCATACCACCGCTAAGGAATCTCATGAATGGTTAAGTGGTCCTAACATGCGTTATTGGCCGCAGCAACTAAACTTTGCGGTTTGGTGTGCCACTAGCGGCTGTGGTGTAAGTGCGAACTTGATGAAGAATTCAATATTTATGTTTCATTTTCACTTCACGGTTAGAAGAATACTGCATGAGATGGGTACTGCCGGGAGATGCCACGTTTTATCCAAGAGATAATAAATACAACGTTCCAGCTTACGACCGGCTTTGTAAGGAGTTTGGCGTTGTAGGGAAGGATTTTAGGTGTACCGCGGGTGCTAACAATGGTTTGGGGCACATTTGGGCTTATTGGGGGATTGGTGGGCATGAGCTAAGCGACAAGGAAGTTCACACCCTGAACCTACAATGGACCATGGCCTCCCACCCAGAAACCCATTATCATTTGAAGAACGAGTGGTGGGTTTGGGAGGGCCCAGTTAAGGCTACTACACCGGTAAGGGACGGACCTTTGTTTAAAGACGAGGGTGGTAAGTATGGTGGAGCTAACCCGCTGATTATCAAAATGGTCAACGACGAGTATACGAAGCAATACTTTAATTTTATACCCAAAACGGGTAAAGGGTTAACCAAGGCCGGCCTTGCCCGCTTGAACCGCAGCATCGAAGCTTACGTGTATTCCATTCTTGGAGCCCAAGTGAATACCCGATCAAATATAATTGGAAATACCGGCGCCGCAGAAGAGACGCGAGCCGAAGCCTTGATCTTATTCGAAAGTTCGATCTTGGAGGGCGACATTAGCAAGGGCGTACAGCGTTACCAACTAGCTATACAAAATTCTAAGGCAAGGTTGGACTATGCAGTAGCCCCGGGTTGTTGGTTAATGCCCAGTAATTTATCTATAAATACTGGCTCTGTAGTAGGATACAACAACAAACTTCAACGAGCTACTAAGGATATGAAGTTTGGGGTGAATGACGTGAACTCTGACACTCTTAGGAACATTCCCCATTTCGTGGAGAAGTCAAAAAAGTCGCATGAAACGAAGCTACCCGTAGTTAAGAAACCATCGAAGAAGGTCCTGCCTGCGATACGTGAGGAATATGACCATGACTTATTAAAAGCCGGCTTAGCAGCTGCAAGCATTGGTCTGAGTTATTATATATGGCGATGAACAACCCCTACGTAGCTGGAGTAGATTGTGTCTATACGACTTACGCAGGCGAGAAAAAATACACCCAGGCATCTTGGGTTGATGTCGCGGGGATGTCCGTGAATTTGAATTACTCAGGAAAGAAATTGATCCTTTGTAGTATTTGCATTGGTACGAGCAGCCATGCCAACGTGGGCTTTAGGTTCCTGGATGAGAATGGCGTACTGCAGCCTATGAGAAATAAGACAAACAACAGGGAGCCTGCGCATTTCTCCGTAGAGCCCAACCCAGCCAGCGCCGAAAATCTATCGGTTTGGACTTTCCACATGGTCGCCAATTGCCATGGGAAGGTAAAGCTGCAAATGCGCGTAGATGACACCGGGAGCGTTTGCATAAATAGTATAGAAAATCAGAGAGATACGGTTTATAATCACAAGACCATTAGCACTCTTACGGCGGTGAGCCTTTAGGCCTGAAATATATGAAACCACACGCGAAGGAAGATTGGTTTCTACATTTTTTGGAGGAGAAGGACTACTTAGAACAGCATTGGCATGACACCGGGCTGTGGGTGAAGGTTGGGGGCCTGGGATTGATCATGTGTACCATTAGCATTTCGACGGGGTATTCGTGTAATGTCGGGTTTAGGATTGTCGATGAGGATAACCACCCATTACTACCCTACAGAAAAAAAGATAATAATAGGAACCCAGCTCATTTCTCGTCGGAGCCCCCACCGTTAAGCACAGAAGACTTAACGCCGGTAACTTTTCACATGATAGCCAATTGTCAATATGCGAAGCTTCAGGTTCTTCCCAACGACGTTGCCTACCTTCGGATAAATGCCGCCCCGTCAAAAGATCCTCCAACGGATGCTACTTGGAATCATAAGCCCATTAGCACCATGAGCGTGCTGCCGCTAGTTCCGCATTATCAGGGCGGCGCGAATACTATCTTTACTTATCCCCAGTCGAGGACGCCTCGGATGCCCGACGACGATAAGCCACCAGTAATACACAAGGATAAGATCAACCCTTCATCTTCAGGAGTACCACTCCAATAGCTACGACTAATATCCAAATGTTATTCCCCACAAACTTTAGCAGTTCTCCGCCGGCCCTAAGTGCCAGGCCAAGAACGCTACCCAGCAGCCCAGGAAGACCGGCTGCCATCTTTTTTCCCAAGTCCGTCAGCCCATTGCCTAATTTCTTTACGTCCGCGCCTGTAGCCTTAAGCGCGGATAGGATTACTCCTACTACGCTCGAAATGGCGACCGCAAATGCCAGCGGAAGACCATACTTCAAAAGGGCTCTTTTTACCTTTTCCTTGGTGGTAAGTCCCAATTCTCTTTCCAGGTTGTCCTTTTGCGCTTGTAATTCCGCGACTCTTTCCTGAAGGGCTTCTAATTCCCTTTGTGCTGCCTCCCTTTCCTCTTCGGGACGAGTTTGGTCCGCAACTACTTCTCGCTGCCGCTCTATTTGCCCCTCCAGGTCTTCGATGGCCTGATCTCTTTGCCGGATTTGCTCTTCTTTAGTATTGATTTCGGCAACCAACTGCCGCCGTTCCTCCAAAGAGCCGG
This sequence comes from Actinia tenebrosa, assembly GCF_029948245.1. Classification (NCBI taxonomy): domain Eukaryota; kingdom Metazoa; phylum Cnidaria; class Anthozoa; order Actiniaria; family Actiniidae; genus Actinia; species Actinia tenebrosa. The sequence goes on along the minus strand of NW_028292580.1, from coordinate 14,017,656 downwards.
CTATGGTGGTACGTAAGTTCTTAGCTTCTTCCTTGCTCATGTCCAGGTCTTGCAGGGCGAGCTCGAAGGCTTTTTGGGCTTGGTTCCTATCGCGCAGGGCTTTGTCTGTTTGTTCTCTCATTTCTATCATTCTTTGGTTTTTGTCGTCAAGTTCTCTTTTTTGAGCATCGAGGAGTAGTCGGTTTTGCCTCATGTAATCTGCTTCCCTTTCCTCCATTGTTTCCTTTAGTCCTTCGACTTCCCTTATCGCTTCGATGCCTTTTTGTTGCCGCTGCATTAGGGTCTTGAACTTTTCAAAGGCTTCGCTGGTGTTTTCATCGTTTTCTCTTAGTCTTTCCACCAAATTAGGTCTTCCTAATGCGTCTTTGATTTCTTTTGGGAGATTACTGGTGAGCCTGTCGGAGTCTCTCCTTTGGTAGAGATTATACCACTTATCCCTTCCTTGATACTGGATTTGAATTTGCCCCTTATCTCCGGTTTGGAAATTAAGGCGGGTCAAGTCCACATTTGGAAATTTCTCCCTTACGTCGTCTAAAAGCCCCCTTAGCATTTCAGTTCTTAGGTCCGTGGAATCCAAGTTTTGCAATTCCAAATATTCTGGAATAGGTCGCCCTGGGTTCCTTGATTGCCACTTATCCTCTAAGGAACGCCAGGCCTCGCGGGCCCTGCTGCCATATTTGCGTCTTAGCTTGTCAAAAAGGCCCCGCCCGTCAACGTTGTCATCAGGAAGTAAAGACTCGTATTCTTCGTCGTTAATGTCTACTTGGCCTTCTTCGGTAAGAGGGTCAAAATCCGTTCCTTCTACTTCCATTATATATGATAAGCTCAAAGTTAAACCCCAACGCATTACCTAAGCAGGTTGGCGGACTAAAGGCAGAACGCACCTTTCACCGGGTCACATTCACGCCTTCTAGCGCTAAACCTGGAGAAACCCTGTATGTAGGCGTACCCCGCCTAACGGATAACCTAGTGTTGGTTCCTGGCACCCTGGCGCTAAGGTTTGACCTAGCAATACAACCAAACACTGCGGACGTGCGTTACGTCGTCAATAACGTGGGTAGAAACCTCGTTTCCAAAATACGCGTAAAGTTCGCCGGGGAATCCTTGCTGGACTTAAACAGGTATGATTTGTATACCACGTACAAATTAAAGACCTATGGTTAACAGCATTTGACCGCGCGCAAAGGATAGAGCAGGGAATCGCCAGCGATGCCATACGTAAGGTAAGAAGCGCAACCTCTGGCGCCTCGGGAGAAGACGAAATAAAGGCGGCTTATGGTACTAAATATGTCATCCCATTAGATTTCGAAGTTATCACGAACCACGGTGCATACTACCCAAGGCAGCTAAGCGAACTGCAGTTCGAAGTAACCCTAGCAGACACTACAAACATCCTGCAGGGAAAGGACGTAAGTTCCTCAGCCGTCCACCCATACTCCGTTACTAACTTAGAGCTGCAGTACGAAACGGTATACAGCGAAGATTTAGCACGTAGCGCCGGTATGGAATACAGCGCCGGGAAGGCTTTCCTTTACGATCACGTCGTGATGTACAAGACGTTCAGCTTTACAAACAACGTCGAAGAGGTCATCAACCAAAGCATTAACCTTCCCAGGCGCAGCCTCACAGGGATAATGTTGCTTGTTCGCAAAGACATACACGGCAGGATTGCGTGACTCTGAGGCGTTCTTTAATCCTAACATCACTAACGTAGGCGTTAGCATTAACGGAGTGCCTAATAAGGTTTACTCACAAGGGATAAAGCCCGAGGACATGTACCGGGAAGTCGCGCGTAAGTTTGGCGACCAAATTGGCCCAAAGGAATTCTTTAAGGATAAGTATGCGCTGTGGATCGACATGCGCACAACGAACGACGAAGACCTACATGGTCAGGGTTTACGCCTGGTAAATACCCAGGACGGCATTACGTTGGAGATCAAGCGCACCAAACATGCCAGCGACACTACTAAGATAAACGCGTACATTTTCGTAGTCTCAGACGCGCAGCTAAGCGTGGAAATGAATCAGCTAAAGAGCGTTGCCTATTAAAATATCCCTTACGTATAATATGCTTCGCGTATTTCAAAACAACGACACCAAACTGCAATGCATAGTGCAAGGCGACAAACTGTACTTCAAAGCAAAGGAGGTGGCTTTGGCGTTGGGCTATGAGCGCCCTAGAGATGCAATTAGAGCACACGTATCTGAGAAATACCAGAAAAGGTTGGATGAGCTAAGGGGGGCTCCAAATCACCGCTCCCTTGCTAACGCACAGCCACATTCCGTGTTCATTTCCGAACCTGGTTTGTACGAACTGATATTTAGCTCCAGGCTGCCAAAAGCCGTGGAGTTTCGGGATTGGGTCCTCGAGGACGTTCTTCCCGCATTGAGAAAGACAGGTAAGTATGAAATAGAAAGGCGGTTCGATAGTCCTAACAAGTTAGTCTTCAAAATGGAAAATGAGTTTGACCTGCATAAGAAAGTCGTGGACTACATACGCCGCTTCTACCCACAGATGCTCATAGCGCCCGGCTTAGGGGAATTGCAGGATTCTGACAGCAAACGCATAAAATGCTGGCAGAAGGGTTATCAAAGGGGTCAACCCGACCTCTTAATACTGAACGCGCATTTAAGGTATGAAGGGCTTTGCATCGAATTAAAGACGCCGAAAGGAAATGGCATACTCTCCGCAGACCAACGCAAGATAATTTCGCAGTATGACGCGAATGGTTACCTGACCATGGTTAGCAACGATTATGACGTCATCTGTCGTGCCCTTAGCAACTACGCGGAAGGCATCCGTATTCCCTGTCGGTGGTGCTGCAAACGCTTCAAGACTACGGAGACAAGGGCAACGCATTTAAGAATATTTCATAGATATAATGATCGTCAACCAAATACACTGGCGTGACCTGATTTGCGGTAAAGCATACGAAATAAAAAATTACGTCGTCTTCGAAGACATCGACCGTTTACGGTTAGTCCTCAAAGACTTAGAAGGCAAGGAATATTCCCTTTGGGCGCCGGATTGCGTGCGGTACGTAATTCAGGGCGAGGAATTCACCCACTTACGCAGCTATGGTAAGGTAAATGGCCGATGGAAGTTTGACATTGAAAGAAGAGTCACTCCATCTCCTCTTTGTAGTTAAGCGCGTCTGCTAAAGTCCGCTGCGCTTTAGGATCCGCGGAGCACCAATGCCCCACAAAGGATCCTTCGGGGAATACCCTGTCGCAATGAAGGCAGGTGTATTTTTTACGCGGCTTGGGTATCGGCGGCTTACAAGGGGTAATGCAGTCGGCAGGTAGTTCGCAAGTAATACAGTCCATATATTGAAAGGGCGATTAGGAATCCTCCTAAGAAGGCGGCTGCGTAGGCTAGCATATACCTTTAAAAGGGGTTCTTATCTTTATTTATTATTATTAGATTATGCAAGCGCCCTTAAAAGGGGTCTTTATTTTTATTTATTATTCATTATCCTTAATAATAATAAATAAAAATAAGAATGGGATTTGAGACTCTTTGCACAAACCCTACTTTACTATCTTAAGCCGCCTACTAATCCTTACGGGCTTTCCTTGCGGCCTCATTGCCGGCATGCCAAGCTTCGAAGCGATCTAAGTACTCCTTAAAGCCGCCTTGGCCGTCGTAGAGGCACTGCCAAATATGTTGGTCACTTCTTTGACAGCCGCAGCGCTCACAAGTTGCCTCCCAATATTCCCTATCTTCCCACCTTACGCCTTCGACGCAGTCAAACTCCGTAAAGCGCTGGTCAATTTCCTTCTTCCGGCGCGTTAACTTCCTTTGGGTTTCCTTTGGGCAACATCGTGCGGCAACGTCGCCGTGCTCCTCGCAAGCCACGCTCAGCAGGTCGTAATTACCGCGGCATCGATGTCGGTGCCATTCATCGTTCTTGTCCTCCTCGCAGCGCTCACATACATTCTTTAGAAAAACGCGGTTATCAACGTGGTAATCCAACATCTGCGCGCTGCTAAAGAGGCGATTACACTCCTTACAACGCCTTTCGCGTGCCTTCTTAGCGCATACCTTCTTTTCCAGGTGGTATTTTAACATTTGCTTGCTGCTGAACTCCTTGTTACACCGCTCACACTCCATATGTAATAAGGATTTAATAACCCTTATATGGGATACCGCATGAAATCCTTAACGGCCAGAAACTATTTCAAAAGTGTCTCAGAATGTTGACGTTTAGGTTAAATCTTTGTTAAGGATACCTGGAAACTATTCCAAAGAGTGTCTCAGAATGTTGACGTTTAGGTTAAATCTTTGTTAAGGATGCCTGGAAAGCCCGTAATGGTTAGTAGGCGGCTTAAAATAGTAAAGTAGGGTTTGCGCAAAGAGTCTCGAATCCCATTCTTATTTTTATTTATTATTATATTAAGAATATTTAATAATAATAAATAAAAATAAGAACCCCTTTTTGAAGGGCGCTTGCAGGATTCAAAATAGTAAAGCTAAGACACTTTTGAAATAGTTTCCAGGCATCCTTAACAAAGATTTAACCTTATTGTCAACATTCTAAGACACTTTTTAAATAGTTTCCAGGCATCCTTAACAAAGATTTAACCTTATTGTTAACATTCTACAGGGGATATCGCATGAAGCCCTTAACGGACTCCTTAGCCCACGTTGCCATCGTTATCAGCGCGCCAAACCTTTCCGCGCGCTTCAGGCCGCACATTTCATCGTACAACTCCTGCACGCGCTCTTTTAACCTGTCTATCTCCTCCCTTTGCATTTCTATGGTGTCTCTTTTATCTTTTGCGTCGGCGACAATTCTTTGCACTGCTTCCACTGGCTCCATCTATATATGAACCCAGATCACATGCCTTGTAACGCTCTGATAGTAGGACCCACCGGCTGCGGAAAGACCCAGTTTGTGGTAGAGCAGCTATTAGGACCCTTTAGATACCGCTTTGACTACATAGTGCTGCTTTGCCCCACCTACGTGAATAACCGCACCTGGACGGGCATAGGAGTGAAAGATGACGACTTCTTTGTAGATATCTTAGACCCTAACGAGTTATCCAGCCATCTTAAGTTCTGGCACAAACAATTCCCCAAGAATACTCAGACACTCCTCATACTGGATGACATTGCCTGTGGGGACGACGTAAAAAGACGCACCTCCGAATTAGTGAAGCTTGCCTTTAGTGGTAGGCATGACAATATTAGCGTTTGGTTGCTCTCGCAGCAGCTTACCAGCGTCTCTAAGCCTTTTAGGGAAAACATAGGTTCACTTGTCGTATTTTATACGCCGAGCAAGTCTGACCTGGAAACCATCTTAAGCGACTACGGCGGTGAGATATCCAAGGAACAGTTGCATGAATACATGCGGCATTTAAAAACGCACCAACATTCCAAGATGATCTTCTCTTTGAGGTTTCCCTACACGGTTGGAATCTATGATTCCTAATGTATATGGATATTGAGCAGCTCTTAGATGAAGTCCCCACGCAGTTAGATGAAAGTAACCTCAAGGAACAACTTAACATCCTTGTGTCTTCGGGGAAGTGCAAGGAAATGATTGGCAAGGAACTTACCCATGAGCAAGTTAATAAGTTGTCAGAAGAGGAAGTTAAGAAGTTCCATAAGAGGTACGAGGCCGCCCTTGCAAGTAAGACCACGGACGCCGTCGCAGACTCCGCTATCCGACTTGCAACTAAATTGCTTGGACTTGCGCTGCCTATAGACGACGTGGAGCAACTGCGGAAGGACATAAGCGAGGACTATGTCATCGCGCAAGAACTTAAGATAACCTGTGGGTGGTTGTCTTTGAAGTGCGGTAAGTTAATGGCAGTCGCCTCTGCGGCACTTCACGTAGCTCAACACGTCGACTTGAAGGAACTTGCGGGCACCTTTGGTGCCTCTTGGAAGGACTTCAAGAAGGACAGAGAAGTCGAAAAGGTCTTCCAGGCGGCACTTGCTGAGGTACCTGATCAAGTCGCCTCAAGTACTTAGTTAAGTCATCCCTAAGTACTTGGTCAGGTCGCGCCCAGGTTATTTCCAAGACGTCCTTAAGTACTTATCAAGTCCTTCAAGTCCTTAGATATAAATGAGTGAACCAGAGTCGAAGGTAGAGCAGCCCCAAGAGGAGCAAAAGATTACCAAGGTTAAATCTCCAGGCAGAGTCGCTGCCGGTAAGAAGCTCGCGGAGATGAATAGGAAGAACAAAGCAAAGAAAGAAGAAAAGGTGGAGGAAAAAGAAGAGGAATCCTTTATCAATCCTGGGTACGTCATTGGCGCGTTGGGAGTCATCATAGCAGCAGGCAGCCTCTACTTACAATGGCGGGCTACGAAGCCAAAAGTAGAACCCGTGCATGTGCCGCCAACATATCACGCACCCGTGCAGGAGCCCCCTAAGAAAAGCAAAATACCCGTGATGGAGTAATAACCTTCTCACTCTGTAATATAATGTCAACCGCGTTATTGAAAACTGTTGAAGAAGCAGCTATCATTACTTCCATCGTTGCAGGTATTGGTTGGGTAGGTAAGAAAGTGCTCAAAGAAGACTTTACTGAAGACCCAAGCAAGAGCTTCGCTAATTTTGCTAAAATGACCGCTGCCGTAGGCGGGGCTATCATGGTAAAGGATTACCTACGGAAGGAAAAGTACCTGCCAACGACATAATCTAGAAGCAAACTGTGTTTGTTGGTATATAATGGCTAGCGTGGTCGCAGGTGGAGTTATTGCAGCCTTAGCATTCACTGGAGCTAATTATGGTGGTCAATATTTGGATAGATTAGTCAGAGGCGACAAAAGCGGAGATTTGGCCGCCGAAAGGAAGAGACACGACTTAGCGCTGGAGAAATATCAGCGAGACGTGGCGGCTTGGAATGAAAAAAGACAAGCTTACAGGGATTGGTTGGACAAGAACTACCAAGACAAAATGCAGGCAGACAAGAACTTTGAAAATACAGACTACGCCTTTAAGCTCTATGCGCAAGCACACCCCGCGGCATCGACGGGGTTGAGAAAGCCTCAGTTTAAGAATTACTACCAGCCTTCTAAGAAACGAAAAGACAATGAATTGGTCTTTGTAGGAGTTGCAGGGCTGGCGGGAGGCGTAGCTTTGGCGTATCTGCTCTAACGAAGGAAACTGTGTTTCCTGAAATATATGATCGTCTTTTTGGAAAGCGACAAGAATAACTTTACCACTTATCTGAATCCCCCCATCAAAGCCTGTAAGGTTCGGCTGGTTAGTTGCTCTTTGTACAATTCTTGGTATAATTTAGTCGATGCCTTGGTCACTGAGCATAAAGGCGGCGGCAATTATCAAGGCGTAATGCTGCCCGATGGACATTACACACCAATCACCCTTGCTAAGGAATTAGCAAAGCACGGTTATACTCTCACCACAGGGTTGCCGCACGAAATGACCCTCAAACATAATATGCCAAACTATTCAGTAACTTTTGGAAAGCTTGACCCATTGGGGTCATTATTATGTGCCTCGGGCAAGACGATTACCGACACAGCCATACCTGTGAAATGGAAAGTCGCATTCTCTTACGAAGTCTATTGCGACTTGGTCCATAGTTACAGCAATGGAGAAAAGTCTTCTCTTATGTCCAAGTTTCTGCCCAAAGGTAATCCATTTGACCCAGTAGAATACACCCCCATTTCTTTGAGCTATGACTTGTCCAATTTGGTAGAAAGCATAAACATCACCATTAAGGTGGACGGAAAGACGGTGGATTTTAACGGACGCAAGATCAATCTCCTTTTGGAATTCATATAATGGGCCGCGTAGAGGACAAACTCAAAAGGATTTACTATGGGCCTGAAGGCTATTGGAAAGGAGCGTCGGCCATCAAGAAACTCGCGACCGCGGCCAGGGTATCAGAAGAAACGGCTAAGAACTGGCTAAGAAAACAAACCCTCTGGCAGGTTTATCTTCCCGTGCCCAAGTACATTCCCAGGCCCAGCTTCACCGTAAATACCCCCAATGAAGTTCATCAGGCGGACTTGCTTTTCTTACCACATGACAAGGTGAGAAGAAAGACCTATAGATACGCTTTGACCGTAGTTGATATCGCAAGCAGATACAAGGACGCCGAACCCATAACCAGCAAGGATTCTGGGGAAGTCGCAGAAGCCCTAGGTAGGATTTATAAGAGCGTTTTGAAATGGCCTAAGCTGCTGCAGGTGGATGCGGGGACAGAGTTTATGGGCGTGGTTACTAAGACCCTTAAAGACCACGACACCAAGATTAGGAGAGCCGAAGCTGAGTACCACAGGGGTCAGAGCATTGTCGAAAGATTCAATAAGACCTTGGCCGAGCGTCTCTTTGGGTACCAGTATTGGAAAGAGCTGGAAGATCCCTCCAAACGCAACAGGGAATGGACTCAGAGGCTCCCCCAGGTCGTCGCGGCTTTGAACAACGAGGCGGCCAGGGCTACGGGAATAAAACCCAAGGATGCCATAAAAAAGAAACATGTGGAACACAAGTCCTACGTCAGAAGTTCGAGGGCGGTCGGACTGAAGGAAAAAAAGCTTCCCCGCAACATAGTGGTCAGATACCTCTATCAGCCGGGGGAACTCGAAGGTGGCAGTAAGAGAGCCACGGATCCTAACTGGTCCCTGGAAACGTATGAGATTTCGAAGTCCGTCACCAAGGAAGGGCAGCCCGTGTTGTATTACCTAGATGGCCCAAGTCGTGGATTTGTCAAGGAAGAGCTGCTCATAGTTCCCAAAGACTCAGAGTAGTGCTGCTCCACGCGCCCGATTGCACTCTAGGCATGTCAGTCTTACGTTGCCTCTGCAATGCCCGCGTTTGTTATTTATACGATCCACGGAGAACTGCTGATCGTCATTTGGGTCAAACCTCCATAGTAGAGGTATGTTACATTTGGCACACCTTGCCCCTTTCTTATAGACGTCGTCCACGCATAGGTCGAACGTCATATTTTTTTCTTCGTCGTGTCTTTTGTAGCGAAGGAGTTTCTTGGCAATGTTCTCCTTTGCTATATCTTCTGGGGTGCGGTCGTAACGAAGTTGCGGCCCCCAGGCTCTTTTTAACTGCTTGGCATATTCTACGCGGCTTACGGCGGTGTAGATAAGGTTGCTCCAACACAGCCGCTGGTCTATGATCCATAAGGTTTCTTTTATGGTAAGCCCTTGCGCGCTGTGGACTGTCATGCAATAGCCCAAGCGCCAATCTGGATGGGAGGTTATTTTTTCCACCTTTTCTATGGGTACCCAGGCTTTATCGTGCGTTACTGCGTTCTGCAGTTGGATGTCGGTACCAGGTACCCAGACGTCTCTTTTTTGCATGCGGGTGTCGTGGGGTTTATAACAAACAGGTACGGGATGTGTAGGGAAGCGCTCTTGGTGTATATTTAGCAAATCCTTTTGTATGCGAGACTGTGCTGCGCGTTTGCTGCTCAGCACCAGATCCTTTGGATGCCATGTGTAAAGGAAATCCTCGTATTTCTTCACTCGTACGCGTTTGCGCAGCGTCTTGCATTGCTCGGCATCACTGAGCCCCCTTAATTCCGCTTTCAGGTTCCTTACTTGATCCTTGCTGCGGTAGTCGGTGTTAATTTCCTCCACATGGTCTACGAAATCTTTCAGCCATTCGTGGGGCATCTCTCCGGCTATTGGAGGAGGCTGGCAGGGATCTCCGGCGAATATCACTTGACACTTTCCACGGAGGAATTCTACGAACTCCTGCAGGATTTCCAAAGGTACGGTGCAAATCTCATCCCAAAGTATTACCGGTGGTATGTCGTGGATAGCTTCCGGTACCCACTTTTGGCCATTCCAACGAAAGAAGCTGTGGTACGTTTGAGCGTCGTGGCCCATTTCGCAGAGTTCTCTTTCCAAACGGTGCGTTGGCGTTAGCACCTTTACTTTTGGGAATAACTGCAGTACGCGCGTCGTCTTACCGCTGCCTCCCGTACCGTAAAGGTAAGAGAAGCGTTGGTAAGAGATTGGGTCCGCAACCGACGGTAATGGCTCTTCCGTCGGCGTTACGGTGCCCCGGGTGTGCTCGCCGTGATATTCTACGCGTTCTCTCCAAGCTTTTATTTCTTCATCTTTGACACGCCATTGACCACTTTCTGCGAGTTCGTCGTCGGTGTAGAATTCCTTCATCTTTTCTAACACTTCGGGCTTTACGTACAAGGAATCCGTAGCTACGCGCGGAACGTCCTCTTTGTCAAACCGCAGTAACATCGCGAGAAGGTTAATGTGCGCATATGCAAGCATGCTGGCACGCAGATGATAATACTGCGGTCGATGGTCCTGGTAGTAACACAAAGCATTCCACTTACGTTCTCTCTGCTCGGCTTCTATGAAATAATCCCATTTCTCCACGGACACCATCGTTCCTTGGTCATGTGCGCGCTTTATAAGGAAGCTTAGTTCGCCTTCGTCTGTTATCAAGCGACGCTGCATATGTTTTTCTCCTTCTTTAGCGCCCTGTGTGAATTTACCTATAACAATCCGCGCTGTGGGGTTGTGCTCTGGGAGCCATTGTGTAAAGGCGCTATGACAAAGTATGGCTTCATGCGCTGTGTATTCGAGCAGCTTACGCTCTTCAAAGAACTTCAATAAGGGCACCGGTATCCATTCTTTCTCCTGCAGGTGCTTTCCGTACCACGTATAAATTATTGGATGCAGGCCCGACGCTAATTTCCAAGAGGTCAATCGTACAAACCCCGTTGCCGGGGAGTCGTAGTGACCATCTAGAGACACACGGAAGAATTGGGAGTCTGGATGTCCGTAACGGTCGTAATATTCCTTACAATCTCCTAGACCTTTAAAGCTTGCAGGGTAACAGTGTTTCATATCCAAAGACACGTATTGGTCTTCGTCGTATTCCATGTTCCACAGACCACCGTGACCGTGTTCTACGCAGGCTTTGGCTATGTCTCCGAACTCTTTTGGGGTAGGTTTCCATCCATTTCTTTTCTTTGCGGCTAAGAAGTCCAAGCTGCGACTGCTAAGGACCTCGTCAGAGAAGTCTTCCCCTAAGGTCTCACAGGCGCTTTGAATGCGCTGTTGTTCAATTTCGGGTCGATACAAAGTGCCGTCTTGCGTCATAAACTGACTTCCTTCTGAATCCATCAACCAAATGGAATTCTCATGGATTAACTCTGCCAATGGAGAATTCTTATAGACCTTCGTTTCCTTCTTTCTTGGGAACCGCAGTTCGCGCCAGGCGTGCCCATTGTGCTGGTAGATGACTATAGGCGCACCACGGCCCCCATATTTGTGTGTTCCGGAGTAAATAAAGCCGTCGGTGATATCTTTCACATGGATTCGCCTCTCCAGCGCCGTTTCTAACTTCTTGATGTTGTCTATCGACCCTCCGGTCCTATTAGTATCTTTTTCCCATTTCCTGATGGCTTCTCTTCTCTTTAAAGTCAGTTTACCGCCCCGAAAGGAGTCTTCAAAGAACTCTCTTACTAACTTCCCTACGCAATTACCGGGATGTCGCATCGGTTTCAACTTCTTAACGTCTGGCGTCTTTATCTTGTACGCACCGTAAATGACTACGGTAACAGGGTAAGCAACCTCGTAGAACAGCATGTCTATTCCTACCAATGCTCCCGGGCGTGTGTTTTCGTTTAAGACAAACAGGTCCTTCCTACCAGACGCCCTGATAGGATTGCGCCCCTTTTCTATCATCCACTCGCCGTCTAAATACTTTATGAACGTTAGCTCCAACCGGTAGTTACCTTCGGGTATTAAGTTAATTATTCTTTCAGCCCTTTCTTCTGTCATCGTCTCGTCCGTATCTCCCTCCATAAATGTTGTGAAGGCAAAGTCAGCATCCAGGCGATCCAACACCTGAGTTCGCAGTCGGCGCAGAGTTTTATTTCGAATGCTTGTGATGGTGTCCATCTATATGTAAAGGATATCTTAACCTCCGTTTGCGATATCTTTGATTCCCAACACAGCAGCAGTAAGGACTTGTCGCGCGGGTATTTCCCGCTGCCGGCGCCTTCCTTAAACCGCCTGTAAAACCCGTAAATCTTTGACATTGACCGCGAGTCCCCCCTACTGCCTACGGGTTTGGTACGGGTAAAGTGGACAAATCGGATATTTGCCTAAAAGTCCGTAGAGTTGGCTCGAAAAATTCCCGCGGCCGGCGCCGTTACGTGGGGGCAGGTAATCCCCGGGCGATTCCGAATGGTAACCGCGAGTCCCCCTACCTGCTGCTCCATACTTTTTGTATGAAAATGTCCAAAAGTGACCTATTTTACATCCCTCATAAATAATGCATATTTTTTTCAAAAGGTGTGAAAATGGTGCAAATTCGGTGAAAAACATGGGCTAAAGTCCATGCATTTTGTCTGAAAACCACCAAAAATGACCTATTTTTTATCCTTCATAATAAATGTATAATTTTTGAAAAGGTGTGAAAAAGGACCAAAATCGATGAAAACCATGGGCTATAGTCCATGCATTTTGTCTGAAAATGGCCAAAAATGACCTATTTTGCATCCTTCATAAATAATGCATAATTTTTGAAAAGGCGTGAAAAAGGACCAAAATCGATCAAAACCATGGGCTATAGTCCATGCATTTTGTCTGAAAACAACCAAAAATGACCTATTTTTTATCCTTCATAATAAATGTATAATTTTTGAAAAGGTGTGAAAAAGGACCAAAATCGATCAAAACCATGGGCTATAGTCCATGCATTTTGTCTGAAAATGGCCAAAATTGACCTATTTTCCATCCCTCATAAATAATGCATATTTTTTCAAAAGGTGTGAAAATGGTCCAAATTCGGTGAAAACCATGGGCTATAGTCCATGCTTTTCGTCTGAAAACGTCCAAATTTGACCTATCTTGAATCCTTCATAAAAAATGCATAATTTTTGAAAAGGTGTGAAAAAGGACCAAAATCGATGAAAACCATGGGCTATAGTCCATACTTTTTGTATGAAAATGGCCAAAAATGACCTATTTTCCATCCCTCATAAATAATGCATATTTTTTCAAAAGGTGTGAAAATGGTCCAAATTCGGTGAGAACCATGGGCTATAGTCCATGCTTTTTGTATGAAAATGACCAAAAATGACCTATTTTGAATCCTTTATAAAAATGCATAATTTTTGAAAAGGTGTGAAAAAGGACCAAAATCGATCAAAACCATGGACTATAGCCCATGCTTTTTGTCTGAAAATGGCCAAAAATTACCTATTTTGCATCCCTCATAAATAATGCATATTTTTTCAAAAGGTGTGAAAATGGTCCAAATTCGGTGAAAACCATGGCCTATAGTCCATGCTTTTTGTCTGAAAACGTCCAAAAATGACCTATTTTGAATCCTTCATAAAAAATGCATAATTTTTGAAAAGGCGTGAAAAAGGACCAAAATCGATGAAAACCATGGGCTATCGTCTATGCTTTTTGTATGAAAATGACCAAAAATGACCTATTTTGTATCCTTCATAAAAAATGCATAATTTTTGAAAAGGTGTGAAGAAGGACCAAAATCGATCAAAACCATGGGCTATAGTCCATGCTTTTTGTATGAAAATGGCCAAAAATGACCTATTCTACATCCCTCATAAATAATGCATATTTTTTCAAAAGGTGTGAAAATGGTCCAAAATCGATGAAAAGCATGGGCTATAGTCCATGCTTTTTGTCTGAAAATGGCCAAAAATGACCTATTTTCCATCCCTCATAAATAATGCATATTTTTTCAAAAGGTGTGAAAATGGTCCAAATTCGGTGAGAACCATGGGCTATAGTCCATGCTTTTTGTATGAAAATGACCAAAAATGACCTATTTTGAATCCTTTATAAAAAATGCATAATTTTTGAAAAGGTGTGAAGGACCAAAATCGATCAAAACCATGGGCTATAGCCCATGCTTTTTGTCTGAAAATGGCCAAAAATGACCTATTTTGCATCCCTCATAAATAATGCATATTTTTTCAAAAGGTGTGAAAATGGTCCAAATTCGGTGAAAAGCATGGGCTATTGTCCATGCTTTTTGTCTGAAAACGTCCAAAAATGACCTATTTTGAATCCTTCATAAAAAATGCATAATTTTTGAAAAGTCGTGAAAAAGGACCAAAATCGATCAAAACCATGGGCTATCGTCTATGCTTTTTGTATGAAAATGACCAAAAATGACCTATTTTGTATCCTTCATAAAAAATGCATAATTTTTGAAAAGGTGTGAAGAAGGACCAAAATCGATCAAAACCATGGGCTATAGTCCATGCTTTTTGTATGAAAATGGCCAAAAATGACCTATTCTACATCCCTCATAAATAATGCATAATTTTTGAAAAGGTGTGAAAAAGGACCAAAATCGATCAAAACCATGGGCTATAGTCAATATTTTTTGTATGAAAATGGCCAAAAATGACCTATTTTGCATCCCTCATAAATAATGCATATTTTTTCAAAAGGTGTGAAAATGGTCCAAAATCGATGAAAAGCATGGGCTATAGTCCATGCTTTTTGTCTGAAAATGGCCAAAAATGACCTATTTTGCATCCCTCATAAATAATGCATATTTTTTCAAAAGGTGCAAAAATGGTCCAAATTCGGTGAAAACCATGGGCTATAGTCCATACCTTTTGTCTGAAAACGTCCAAAAATGACCTATTTTGAATCCTTCATAAAAAATGCATAATTTTTGAAAAGGCGTGAAAAAGGACCAAAATCGATCAAAACCATGGGCTATCGTCTATGCTTTTTGTATGAAAATGACCAAAAATGACCTATTTTGTATCCTTTATAAAAAAAGCATAATTTTTGAAAAGGTGTGAAGAAAGACCAAAATCGATCAAAACCATGGGCTATAGTCCATGCTTTTTGTCTGAAAATGGCCAAAAATGACCTATTTTGCATCCTTCATAAATAATGCATAATTTTTGAAAAGGTGTGAAAAAGGACCAAAATCGATCAAAACCATGGGCTATAGTCCATGCATTTTGTCTGAAAACAACCAAAAATGACCTATTTTTTATCCTTCATAATAAATGTATAATTTTTGAAAAGGTGTGAAAAAGGACCAAAATCGATCAAAACCATGGGCTATAGTCCATGCATTTTGTCTGAAAATGGCCAAAATTGACCTATTTTCCATCCCTCATAAATAATGCATATTTTTTCAAAAGGTGTGAAAATGGTCCAAATTCGGTGAAAACCATGGGCTATAGTCCATGCTTTTCGTCTGAAAACGTCCAAAATTGACCTATCTTGAATCCTTCATAAAAAATGCATAATTTTTGAAAAGGTGTGAAAAAGGACCAAAATCGATGAAAACCATGGGCTATAGTCCATACTTTTTGTATGAAAATGGCCAAAAATGACCTATTTTCCATCCCTCATAAATAATGCATATTTTTTCAAAAGGTGTGAAAATGGTCCAAATTCGGTGAGAACCATGGGCTATAGTCCATGCTTTTTGTATGAAAATGACCAAAAATGACCTATTTTGAATCCTTTATGAAAAATGCATAATTTTTGAAAAGGTGTGAAAAAGGACCAAAATCGATCAAAACCATGGGCTATAGCCCATGCTTTTTGTCTGAAAATGGCCAAAAATTACCTATTTTGCATCCTTCATAAATAATGCATAATTTTTGAAAAGGTGTGAAAAAGGACCAAAATCGATCAAAACCATGGGCTATAGCCCATGCTTTTTGTCTGAAAATGGCCAAAAATGACCTATTTTGCATCCTTCATAAATAATGCATAATTTTTGAAAAGGTGTGAAAAAGGACCAAAATCGATCAAAACCATGGGCTATAGTCCATACTTTGTGTATGAAAATGGCCAAAAATGACTTATTTTGCATCCTTCATAAACATGCATATATTTTCAAAAGGTGTGAAAATGGTCCAAATTCGGTGAAAACCAAAGGCTATAGTCCATTATTTTTACCTGAAAATGACCAAAAACGATCTATTTTGCATCCTTCATAAATAATGCATAATCTTTCAAAAGGTGTGGAAATAGTCCAAATTCGGTGAAAACCATGGGCTATAGTCCATGCTATTTGTCTGAAAACGTCCAATTTTGATCTACTTTAGATATTTCATAACTAATGAATATCTTTTTGAAAGGTGTGAAAAGCGTCCAAAATAGGTCACAAACATGGGCTATAGTCCATGGTTTTTATCTGAAAATGCCCAAAAATGACTTATTTTGCATCCTTTATAAATAATGAAAATTTTTTCAAAAGGTGTGAAAAAAGACCAAAAATTACCTATTTTGCATCCTACATATATAAATAATGCATTTTTCTCAGAAGGTTTTAAAATGGTCCAAATTCGGTGAAAAGTATGGGCTATAGTCCATATATTTTGCCTGAAAATGGCCAAAAAGGACTTTTATCAAGGTGTGAAATTGGTCAAAATTCGATTAAAACCTATGGCTTTAGGCCATACTGTTTGGCTGAAGTGAATTAATTAAAAAATTAAACGAGGCTTACCTGTAAGGTGAAGTTTGATTGGGATTCTACCTCCTCATTCTTGCATAGAGAGATCACGTGAGAGATAGCGCATGCGTAGTGAAGTTCATCCTTTAAAGCGGGCCCATGTTATCCCAAGAAATGGGTGGGTATACACCAGACAATGGGGTGGGCACGTGATCTCTCTATGCAAGAATGAGGAGGTAGAATCCCAATCAAACTTCACCTTACAGGTAAGCCTCGTTTAATTTTTTAATTCTACCTCCTCATTTGCATATTCGAGATCCCGTGAGACTTCAAAGCTACGTGGGCCCGTGTCAATGTACCCTTCAGTAGGGAAACACACAATAACCTCAAATGGAAACATTTTAATATGAAATTAATTGAACATTTTTGTCATCTTTATAAAGCACAGCTTAAAACTGAGCTTCCATAACAATTGTCTGGTTTAATGTCTTTCTTGTAAAAAATAGCAAATGTACATTGTGATGACCATCCTGCAGCTTCCATAATTGTTTCTAATGGCACTCCACTGCGATAAGCAGCCGAGGTTGATGCTGACCTGGTGCTATGTGGTAGGAATGTTTTAACATCTATGCCTGATTGTGCCATTACTGTTTTGACCCATCTAGAAATAGTGTTTCTGGTAACAGGCTGAAAAGGCTTGTTATAACTGAGAAAGAGCCTTGTGTTCTGTGGCCTTCGGATAGTTTCTGTTTTAGCTATGTAAGCTTTTAGGTAAGTCACTACACAAAGTCTCCTGTCTGCAGGGAAAGCAGGAAGCACCAGTATTGGTGGTTGCTTTCCAGGTTTGGATTGTTTTATAAGTCCATCTAGAAAAAACTTGTAGGAAGACTTCCCTTTTGAAACATGTTGAAGGTCCATCATGTGCACTGATTGGCATCTTTGACCAGTAACTAACATACATAACATAACTAGCTTGAGAGTGTGTCGCACTGAGCCATATATTTATTGAAATACACCACAACCAGATTTCACGAGCTACTTTGTTGCAAGCCAAAGAGTGAGTTCCACCCATATTATTAATAAATGTTACTGCTGTGACATTATCTAGTTGTAAATGTATGTGTACATTTTTCTCATTGCTACACAGAGACTGTAGTCCTAATTTAGCAGCTTCAAGTTCAAGACAATTTATATGTTTGGTTTGTTCATGTGCAAGCCATCTACCTCCTGCACAGTCCTTTCCTTGGCGGTGTGCACCCCACCCTTCCAGGGAGGCATCAGTGGTAAGGGTGAAGTCTGGGTTGTTGTGGGAAATTTTCTTAGTAAATTTGTAATGGTTTCCTAACCACCATTTAATGTCTTCTCTAGCTGAGTTAGAGAATTGTATTAAGGCCTCAAATTCACCTCTGCTATTTTTGAGTTCCTCAATTTTTTCAATTTCAAGTTGTTTGTAGAAAAGTGGTCCAAATTCCACTCCAACAGAACAAGAAACTAAAGTTCCAATAAGTTTAGCTGCTTCTCTTATTGTACATGTTTTATTATCCAAAATGGTTTTACCAAGGACTCTAATATTTTTAATTTTTTCCTGTGTGAGACTGACTGTCATGTCAATAGAGTTTAATATGAACCCCAAATGCTCTAAAATTTGGGTTGGTCGGGTTACCGATTTTTCCTCTGAGACCTGAAACCCCAGGTCTCTAAACAGATCATAAGTTTCATTTATATTATTCATGCACTGATCATATGACGTTCCCAATAAAAAACTATCGTCTAGGTAACCACTTGAGATATGTCCTCTGCTCCGCAAAGTGGAATACACTGGCTTCATGAGTTTTGTAAATATTCTCGGTGCAGAGCTAAGACCATTTGGTAGTGTGATATATTTGTATAATTGGTTTCCCACCTGAAATTTTAGGTATTTCTGGGATTTTTGGTGGATAGAAACTGAATAATAAGCATCAGTTAAGTCCAGAGATGCCATGAAACAATTCCGTTCCATTACATTTATACAGGACTGTATTGTGTCCATTTTAAAATGAACTGGTAAAATATTTTTATTCAGTTTTTTGAGATTTAATATCAATCTGAATTTTCCATTCTTTTTTGTTCGTAAAAACACTGGTGAAATAAACTCTTCTCTTTCGTGTTCACATTTTTCTATGACTTGTTTGTCTAATAGCTCATCTACTAGTGTATGAAGAGCTTTCTCTTCAACTGATTGAAGTTTTGGTTGTCTCAAAGGAGTTGTTTGTACTGGTGGTGAAATGAAATCAACTTCGTACCCTGTTACAATATTTAGGATTGTTTTGTCAGAAGTTAGCTTTTTCCATTCATTTTCATGAAATTTAAGACGGCCAGCTGGCAAAACTTGGTTTTTGGTCAGTGTATTCTCACTTTGCAGAACAGATTTCTCTGTTTTAAATGCAATATGATCATTTTCCTCAAGGTTGCTTACCTTAACAAGAGGAATAGAGATATGTAAACTTGAATTCACTTGCGAGGCTGATACTGGGATTGGTTTTTCTGATTTCGGTACCCTGTGTATCCGCTTCTTTGCCTTCCAGTAGAGCCTCTGCCCCGGCTTAAAAAAGGAAACCTTCTCTGATCTGACCTCGCATATTGGCTGCCATTTGAGTTCTGTCTCTTGTAGTTATTGTGTTTCGAGGTAATTTTAGATGTGACCTTGCTGGCCTCCGTCAAATCCTTTACTGATTTGCCTAGCTCAGTTCCAAATAGCAGATCTTTAACAGGGTTTTGATCGCTACACAGCAAACGATATTCAGATTTCATATCTGATTTGAACAAAGCTCTTCTTCGCAAGTCAATTTCATGCGAAGCATCGCTTAACAGTGACAGACTGTCTGAAAGAGTCTGCATTGTGTTTGTTGTCATGTCCGCCATTTCGGCTGGAATGTTCTTATCTTTTTCAGCTTTCATAAAGTCACTTAGCACTTTAGCTACTGCCGTTATTCCTTTAAGAAGAGGTTTCTGTGCTTTTTGTAGCATAACATCCTCTGTTTTTACTTCCTTTCTCACACTATTGAAGATCTCAGGGTTTACTCGAACGACCTCTAGTCGCTGACAGTTTCCTGGCGTGGGTAATTTCTCCACCAGCTCTTCGCGCGAGTCTTTGCTGCCGCCTTTGCTTAGAAGTTCTGTCAATAATTCGGCCAAATCCGAGTCGAGATCTTCTCCATTGTGTAGTGGTTTATTTACCACTTTCGCCATGCCGGCGAGAACCACATTCAGTTCTTTCTTGGGTTTTTTCCTGGGAGGTTCACCTTCTTCCTCCCCGCCATTGTTTTCGTTGGCGGGCGATTCACTGTCACTTTCTGACAACTCATCAACAGCCTGGTTATAATTATCGTAGGCTGTTTTTATCTCAGTAATTACTGGTGTAAGGCTAGCTAAAGATCCAGTAATGTTTGCTAGTTGTTGTTTGATGTCATCTACATCTTCGGCCAGCAAGGTATTTTCGGTTTGGTCTTTGCTTGATTTTGGCGCCAAACTTTTCGAGTGGCCATCTTCTGGCTGTTTGTCTTTGGGACTCGTGGGATTTTCTCCCGTCTTATGACTTTTTTCGAGCCCTTTTCCCTTTCGGGAAGTTTTTTCGACAGTATTCTTTCCCTTTCGGGATTCTTTCATGGTGGTTAAACCACTGGTGGTTTCTGATCTTTTTGCAAGACTTTCGCCTTGACGCTTATTGGCCTCATGGCCTTGCTCCATTCTTCAGAAGTTCTTGCCAAAACACGAACTGAGAGTTCCCTCGGGACGATGGAAGTCGGTAGACACCTATTTCTCTAAGAAAATCGTGGTTCTTCTTAAAATCTTTTCCGAAACAAAACGTGGACTTTTCTTCACTGAACGCAAACGCAAGATGAACTTCACTACGCATGCGCTATCTCTCACGGGATCTCGAATATGCAAATGAGGAGGTAGAATTGGTATTTGAATTTGTCATAAGTAAATCCTAATTATCAAAAAACGTTGTAAAAAGGTATATAATGGATCAAAACCATGGTTTTATAGGTAATGCATTTTAGTTAGAAAATGTAATATTTATCTTTATAAATAGTAATTAAAGTTATCTTTAATAAATACAATTCATAAATTGGATTAATATTAAATTATACAAAGGAAGAAAATGGTTCATGATTTTTTTATTAATTCAAATAATAATTTTTTTTGACACTTATAACATTATATATTTTTGCGTGCTTTATTCACGTACACCTACTTCAAAAAACGTTGTCGGTCGTCGTAAATTCTATATCTGAGACCGAAATAGATAGTGTGCTACGAAGTCACTACCTTTGCAAATTATCCGGCCGTTTTGAATTTTAAATTTTAAACAGTTAGTCTTCACAATTCTTTTGGTAACAATCTTCAAACAAGAACGTCTTTTGATATAGCAAAAACAATGTGATATGTGATATAGGAAATGTTACATATTTTGGATTGTGGAATAATCTGGTGCTTGCTTAATAGTTCAACTAAAAGCATACAAAGCAATGCCCTGCATTTTTTTGGGTGTAAATGATTTGTAATAATTGTCAAAAAAATTGAATAAAAATATGCTGGTCGATTGATATAACAAAGAAGACTAAAAGCAAATTTTTGTTAAGTTCAACCAGAGTTGTGGCTATGAAAACAATGGTACATCAGTTAATATACGTGCAGTAATAAAATATATCTTTGAAACTGTGCTTTTGTGTGATCAACATTTTTCCATTGGTTAAAACCCCTGTCTTTCTTTATCTTTCTTATACCATAAAGGTTCTGTAACTCTATTCATAAATCGATTCCTTTTCTTATTTTTGACCACGAGAAAACCAGGAAAATGCATGCATAGTGAATATTTCTTATTGGCTTAGACCTTATGGCCGTTAACGTATAAACAATATATTTACACATAAATTATTTGCTAACAAAAACATCGGTGATTTAAGCATGAAATTATTTATCGACAGTAGTAAAGTAGAAGCTACTTGAAAATTACTTAAATGATACAAGCATAGCGAAAATTAATTGCTGATTTTACGATTATATATGTATATTGATATAATGCAGGTTATGATCGCACGTTTCCTTTCCTGTGCACGACGTCCATTTAGGTTTTGGAGCTACTTGGTACGTATTGTCGATCAAATGAAAATATCTAAAAATAAATAAAGAGGTGGCAAGAATTATTTAAAATGAATAATTAACTAGAACTCAAAGCATTGGTAAAACTAAAACTTGATTTGTGATCAGTGGATGCTATATTGAAGCTTTTGCGTTGATTACGTCATTAAAAAAGTAATTTAAAATGTTATCAGACAATGAAAAAATAGAATATGACGTTGGGAGAAATCCTATTAAGAATACCCTGAAACGGAACAAAAACCCCTAGTCTTTTCATTAAAAATAAATAAAGTTGAACTACTTACTCTGTTACTTTCGCTAAACAGGTTTGAGTCGTCGTCATCATTTTCAAAGGTACCGCCCGATCCTCCTGCTGCTCCTCCTCCTGCTGCTCCTCCTCCTGCTGCTCCTCCTCCTGCTGCTCCTCCTCCTCCTGCTCCTCCTGCCATGCCACCTGCACCAGCGCCCATGCCTCCACCTCCCGCACTGCTCATGGCTGATGCTCCTTCCATTCCTCCAGCCATGCCTCCACCACCACCGGCACTCATTCCTCCTCCACCAGCTCCAATTCCTCCTCCACCAGCTGCTCCGCCTCCTCCTCCTCCCATTCCTCCTCCTCCTAAAACTGTTGAAGAAGAGCTCATTGCTTCGAAAGACGAATACGAAGCACCACCTCCACCGCCACCTCCTCCTCCGGCTAGCAATACGTCCGCTGCTCCTGCACCACCCCCTCCACCTCCTGCGCCTTCTTCAATATCAAACCTGGAAATAAGACAAAGATAATGAGTGAGCTAGTAGTAACTTAGATGTAAGAGTTTTCTAATATAAATAGCGTCTAAACTTATACAGGTGGTCAAATATTTCAATGTACTTACGCTACGTCCACTTCTGTCATTCCGGCCTGTAATGGCATATCTTGGAACATGGATGATGAAGAAACCTGCGATGACTCGAAGTAGGAATACCCGTATGAGACTCCTCCGCCTCCACCTCCACCTCCGCCTCCACCTCCACCTCCACCTCCGGCACCGAATCCTGCTCCCGCTCCAGCACCTGCTCCGCCGGCTCCTCCTCCTGCTGCTGCTGCTCCTCCTCCTGCTCCAAAGGCTCCAGCTGCGCCACCGGCTGCAAATCCACCACCTCCTCCACCACTAAAACGTAAAGCAAGATTTAGTGTAAGTTGCTTTCAAATATAATTAGTTTTTTAAATTTCGTATTCAATGAACACGGCTGTATTTACAAATACGAACAAAATGTATTAGAATCATGATACTTACGGTGCCATTACTGTGAGAGCATGCATTCCACCTGCACCAGGAGCATTCTCTTCTCCAAACTCTATTGACACGGTTTGAACCTCATTGTAGGGATTAAAGGCTGGAGGGTTTTGCCATGATTGTAACAGACTTTCTTGACCTTTGCCGCTACCTCCTCCCCTATGAAAAAAGTCAGTAATTTTAGCTTAATGTACAAAGGGTAACTGTACTGCGCCGTCTGTTTATTTGATTTTCGGTTACAACTTACCTTCCACAAGGAAAGAATCGCAACAAAAGTCCAAGGAGCGATAAGCCAAGGATTAATGGGAAGATAACCATAGGAATTGCTGAAGATAAAACGTCAACATCATTAAGAAAGGAGTAAAATATATATGAATTAAGGAAAAACTAAAGCATAATGTTTGATCAAATCAGCCCAACTTACCCCAAAATTGTCCTCGTGGGTTATTGAATGGTACACTCTGTGCCGCAGCTTCTACGCCGACCGGTGGGATACCAACCATGGCTCCTAAAAGCACAAGGCAGAATTCCATTTCAATTGACAAGAGAAACTACATTGTACTCGTCGGCCTCTGCTCCAAAAATGATAACCAAATAATAATAATAATAATAATAAACTTTATTTAACACAGAATCCATAAAGTTAAAACTTATTTACAATGGAGCTGTGTAAAATACACACACACACACACACACACACACACAAAATAGATTAAAAATATGTAACTATATAAATATAAGAATAAATAAATATGAATATATATACACCTACCCGCAAGAACGCTGCCACAGGAAACATCAGCAATTCAGCGAGAAAGGAATAAACCACAAGACAAAGAAGATCTCTGAAGCCGAACTCCAAAGACAAAGGAAAGAGTTCAACCTCAGCGACCCTCCCCCGCCATGCTGATTCATTCACCCCCCCCCCCCCCCCCACCAAACCACCAAACCACAAACGTCCCCTCCCCCATGACAACGCCCTCGCAAGCAGGCACACATATATATAATATGATATTAATTATAAATGTCAAAAGATATAAACCCCCTACCTCCCCCCCCCCCCCCCCAAATTGAATTTATGACCAATAAGTAATTAGCCCTAACTACGTAACTTTGTGGATATGAAGAATATTTCTAGAACGAGTATCATACTTATGTACTAAAATTAAATTAAAGACCAATAAGTATTTGTGAAAGCCCTAACTGAAGAAGATTTCTTGACACTATCATCAAGACTGTTAAACAATTTAGCAGCAGAAAAGAAAAAAGAACGAAGGCCTGACTTAGACGAAACTTTGTGCATATGAATATTATTTCTAGAACGAGTATTATACTTATGTACTTCTGAATTCAGACAAAAAATGTTGGATAAATAAGAAGGACAAAAGCCATTTAAGCATTTAAAAACAGTCAAACATTTGTGAAAGTTCCATCTGGCGGTTAAACTAACCCAGCCAAGACTTCTAAACAATGTTTCTGTACGATCTTCTGACTAATAGTTGACCCATAATTTCATTCGGGGAATACTGTCAACTAAGTTAACTTAATAGATATCGAGGTCGTTAATACTACTTACTTGGATCACATCCATAGACAGCTGCCTGCATACATGTAGAACCATTCAACGGAATTGGATGAATTCTAAGGTATCGTGCTTTAACAAAAGATGTAAAGTTGTTGGCAGTTGGAGAGCGGCCGCTGGTAAACTGCAAGAAAAGTATTACAAAAGCATTAAATGGATTGCCAGAAAAAGAAACCTAGAGATTTTGGCGCAAATTATTTATGACAATTTTTTTAATTGTCAACAGTTAATTAATTTAGATTTTTAAAACAGTTTTTGCTGTAGTTCATATAGTAACTTACAATGTGCTTCTTGCCATCCTTCTGGTACTCTGTCCAGTTTCCATTCGTATCGTTAGAATAGCTCACATAGAAAGATTTTATGTACGAGTCGCCCACAGTATTATCAGTAATTCCTTTTGTCTTCAATGTTGTAAAAGTAGTATTTAATTCTATAAGAGGAAATACAGATATACGTTCATAGAAAATACTTGCAAAAATTGAAATATCAATAGTCTATTGGAATGACGTTAGTTGCAATTTATATCAGAAATATATATATTGAAGAAATAGAAAAAGCGCGCGCTTGCTGTGTGCAGTTATAAAGCGCGCGGAGGTTTGCAGAACACGAAAGAGGTGTCAGGAGAAGCACGACGCGTAGTGGAGTGCTTCTCAACACTTCTCCAGTATTCTGTCAATCCCCAAGAGCTTTATAACTGCACACAGGAAAGCAAGTTTTTTATTTCTTTTATAAAATATAAATTAAAATAGCCTTTATTTTTGTTAGTCATGATGCAACTGAAAGTGTGCTCGCGTGCTGTGTGCTCTCATAAAGCACGCGCTCCCAACCAATCAGAACGCCAGATTTATAGCGCTTTTTTTGTATAATTATCTATACTCACCAAAGTCAATCTGAAGATATGGCGCAGTATCGTTTATTTTGGCGCACCATCCGCTACGATATAGTGGCGGGATCTCTCTCATGTTGAGCCTGCCTCTGTGAGGAGCATAGCTTGGGTCACGCTGCGAAGATGCAGTTATTTGGCTATCAGAGAGACGTAGATGTTCCTTGCCGTCATTTCCTGGTACCATGACGCCCAGTTCTTTTTGGACACAGCCTACACAAGTGGCAAGAGTAGCATTCATTAGCATGTCTTAGTTGTTAGTCATCATTTATTTATAATTGGAAATCAATATTCCTCATATGTGTGCAGTTAGCCTAGATTTCAATTTCATTATTTGCAAATGCCACCATAATGAGTTGGAATTAAGATAACCAACTACTTTTAGTTGCGTAAGGTTATACACGACTTTCAAAAATGGCCGCCAACCTCGGCTGGGACTAAGGACAACAGAATGGAAGCGAGGTAAGTAAGGCCTCATTAGCAAACAAAGTCTACTCAGTACGATATTTTGTGTCAAAGTCATTCATTAAGCGTCTTTTGAAGTAAGGGTGAATGACTTTGACACAAAATATGAGTGTGAAGTCTGGGAACGCAAAGAATGATATGCTTATAAGATGAAATTCATTATTAGCCTAGGCAAGTAAGTATATAAGTAAAAGTTATTATTTGTCACTAGCTGAAAGTAGCTCAGAAAAATATCAGACTCCCTAATAGGTATGCCTAGTTGTATAATTTACCTATTTGACAGTTTCTGCCAAAATATCCCGGCAAACAGTTGCAAGTATACCCAACATTGCTCACACATGTTCCACCGTTAAGACATGGGTTAACACTGCATGAAGCTGAAATACAAGAGGAAAAATTCAAATTACCGATTCATATGATAATGAATTGATATAATCAATATAAGACCACTCAGAAAAATTTTTATACAAATTAGCCAATCACGATTGAGTATTTAAACGATAGATTCTGTTCCAATTTTAAATTATGTATGTTCAGTAGTGAACAAAAAAAAAGTTTAAAATCCAGAATTCACTTAATCAAAAAAGTGCCTGTGAATTTGATTTAAAATTTGTTTGGGTGGCCTTGGTTAATGCAGTTGCACTGTAATATAGTTTCTCAAACTCTAGTTACCTTTCAATATTACATCCATTATGTTTTCGGCGTCGTCTACAGGATTATTGCCAATGGAGGGTGGAACTACATGCTCATTATTCGTAGATATGTCGTTCGCCTTAGAATTATTTGGGCTAAATGGAATAGGGATAACGAGAATCTTTTCTTTTTCCAGGCGTTTTGTTGCCTCGCTTAATATTTCAGGTTCTTGATCTGGTGTGTGGTCATACATGATAACGGCAACCTTATTTGCGTCTTTTCTTGCCTTTGACCCGTTTAGCATTTCACTTGCGGCGTTAGTCACTTTAGTGATGTTCAGACTGCCTTTAGTCGCGTTAACAGAATCAATGGTTGCTTCAAGCTCTTGCTTGGTTGGAACATCTGAAGATAAGTCTATTCTTTTAGAGGTGGTATTTCCAAAGGTAACAAATCCGTAATGGATTTTCGTGTTGCCATATCGAATAATGATATTCTTGATGATGTCTTTGATACGATTCACGATTTCGGTGCTGTTTACCGAAGAAACACTGATTGCAAAGACGATATCAGTTTTAGGGACGCCATCTAGAAAAAAAAATTGTAACGGATTATTTTTCAAAATATAATTCTATGATATAATGATAGAAGATCACACCTACCGCCAATAATTCTTTTTATGATTTCATCCACCACTTGTCTTGGTCCATCATCATTTGCAGGCCTGATCACCTTTCTATCTGTTCTTGCAATTTCTTCCATCTCTTCAGAACTTGGAGCATTTCCAATGCCAACGACGAGTGGAATAATTTCTTTTTTGTCGAGAGGTTTCAAAGCATCTTTAATAACTGTTTCGTTAGCACCAATTGTCTTGTGTACCATAACCACCAAAGCTTTCTTTGATTCCGGTTTTATTGGTGTTTTATCAAAGACTCTCTCCACCTCTTTCATCGTTGCATCGAAATTTAAAGGAGCATCGGACTTTGGGAGCTTGTCGACTTCCTTAGCCAGCGTTTCTTTATCAGGTAAGGTTTGCTCAAAATCAAATAAGGTCTTTGGTGGGTCTCCAAACGTTACAATGCTGTAGTGGATTTTCTTCATGCCATATTTATCTCCCATTAGTTTGACAGTGTCGGTCATCAGCTGGTACGTTTTGTTATCCATGGCCGCTTCAGTTGTAATGGCGAATGTCAAGAAAATCTCGGGCACTAGGAAATAAAAGTTTAAAACGGACTTTAAGACGAAAAAATATGAAATACTCGGAAACTAAACACTTGCCAGAATGCGACGGAAAAAGTCTCTCAACGTGAATATAAGCATTTTTGTTGGTATTGAAAGTCAAAATATTCACAAGATAAACTACAAGTATACTTACGACCAATAATTTTAGAGATGATTTCCTCTCCTATTTCCCAGGATGGTGTATTAGCAGGAGTCTTGATTACATTGTCTTTGAAGATGGTGATTGATTCAATCTGATTGTTAGGCACGTCGTTACCGATAACAATAGGGATTTGCGTAATTCCAATATTCTGTAGCTCTCTTGTAGATTTTTTTAGCACCTCCTCGGTGGAGTCAGAAGGTCTATCAATAATGGTGACTAATACTTTTCGAGAGTTTGGACGAACTGGTACCTCTTGGAATAATTGTCGAACACCATCCAAAGCCTTCTGCAGATTTGGGGGCTGTGTTGTTTCTCCAGTAGTAAGATTTTCAATCGTATCAAGAATTTCTTTTTCGTTAGGGAAATCATAACCAAAGTGGAATATTGTTTTTGGTGTTGAACCAAACACGACAATACTTGTTCGGACTCGGTCGTCCCCATAACGATAGATGATAGATTTGATAATGTCTTTCATTAGTTTTGTGACGTTTGCACTGATGGCAAACATGATATCAATTTCTGGAATACCATCTGGAAAAAAACGTCGTATTTCGAAATTATTAAAACTGGGATGATATTTTAGCATTTTAACATCAATGTGGATTAAAAACGAGGTCATCTGCACTTTAATCACTAGAATCACATTGATTTTGTTTATGCAAGGTTTTATTTGCTTAATAATTATGCCTTACCTTTAAGGATTCTTGCAACAATTCTGTCACCAAGGTAACCACTAGTATCGCTATTAGTAACCTGGATTACGTCATCTTTTCTGGTTGTCAATGCTCGCAGTTCTTCTCTTGGTGGAGCATCACCAATGGACGACGCAACAACGATTATTCCTTGGTCGTGAAGTGGCCTTGCTGCTGATTCAAGAGCCGGTACAGTTTGACCAGACGATTTATCTGAGATCACAACGATTGCTTTTCGAGAAATTGAACGGACTTTTGAGTTAGTGTCCAGTATGTTTTTGGCTTCGTTAAGACCGTCTATCAACTTTGATGAACCAGGAATATTAGCAACTTTATCAACGTTGGCAAGGAGTTCTTTTTCAAAAGGAGTTTTACTGTCAAAGTCAAATTCCTTCTTGATGCTGGCGTCACCGTATACAACAACGCTATAGTGGAACCGATCAACTCCAAATTTATCAGAAATCTGTTTGATTGCGTTTTTCATTGTCTGGAATGTCGTATCCTTATTAACAGAGTTAGCATTAATGACAAACACAACGTCGACAAATGGAACTGTAAAAAAATAAAAGAATGTTGATATAAATACAATATCAATATACTCACTGAGTGTAGTCATTATATATTATTAATATTAGACTTACGTCCAAGGAATTTCCTCATGATCTCCTCTCCAGTTTCTACAGGATTTCTGCTTCTAGTCACAGTCAGAGGATGGTCTTCAAAAGCAGTGATCGTCTCCATTTCTCGGTAGCTTACATCACTGCCGATTCCAACAGGAATAATACGAACCCCAATTTCACGGAGAGGTGAAGATACGTTTTTCAAGACGTTTTCAGTAAGGCCAGATCTTTGATCGAACAGAATCACTACAATTTTCCAGGAATTGGATCTCACATGGTTTGTTTGGTAGATTCGCTTAGCTTCTTCCAAAGCCTTGTCAAGTGAGGTTCCTGGGTCATTTTTGGGAAGTTTTGAAAATACTCTTAAAAGGACTTCTTTATTCGGGAACTGATTGCCAAAGTCATACTTAGTCGTAGGCACGCTTCCATAGAAGATAAAGCTGTAGTAAATTCTGCCATAGCTGTACCTCTGGATTATTGATCGAATGACATTCTGTATGAAAGTGTACGTTGCATCAGATTCAGCTGCGACGGCATTGATGATGAAAGTTAGGTCAATATCCGGCATGTCAACTGTGAAAGCAATGGCAACAGAAAAACAACATTCAATTTCGCCATATTAATCATTGTCAGTATTGAAGAAACACGGTCACGTGATATCAGCCATGTTTCCAAAAAAATGTATGTATTCGTATTTTTTTCATAGTTTCGTCTATGTTCCCCTTTTTACGTCTTGATACCACTTATACCAGAATCATCCAGTACACACTTTTCTTTTGTTTCTTTAAATAACACCATTATCTTATGACTACCAATCGAATCAAAGCATTTAAATGAGAGTAAAGAATAGGCCTTTTGCAGCTAAGCAATCACGTGCTGATTAATTCACTGAGAGGAAATGAAGGAACATCTTGATTCCCATGGGTGAAATTTACTGGAATGCAAACAAACTTTTTACAACCTGTTTCGAGAGATCGTAATAATACTACATTTCGTAACACACTGGATACACATGTTTTCATTCAGTTCTTTACAATTAGCTAGATAGAGTCACCAATTTAATATAAAAACAAAAATTTTGCATTCCACTACAGACACGTGACCGTTAACTGCAAAGGGCCTATTACAAGAGGATTCAGTTGCTAGTAGTATGTTATATATAGTAACGTAGTAGGGGAATTGTGTTATTTTAAATTGTGTTTTCAAAATCTTAAAATCTTTGTCATTAAGTACATTGGAATTGGGTATATAATGCTGGATGTCACTTTTGTCTGAAATTTATGATACATATAAGATAAAAGTAGGTAGCCAAACGAAATACCACTAAAAAGAGTTGAGATCAAGTTTAGTAAACTTACGTCGATAAACCTTGTGCATGATTCTTTGTTGAAGATCATTTTTAGTAATTCCTTTGTAAACATGGATTACGTCATAATCATTAGACGTCAGCCCTTGGAGTTCTTTTGTTGTCACTTCATTTTCAATACCAACTGGGATTATTCTTATGCCTTTATTTTCCATTGTATTTACACGAGGTTTCAAGTTCAGATCTTTCGCAGTATCTTTATCAGTGATAATCACAACAACATGGTCGGCATTTTTTCGTACTTTCGGGTCATTGAAGCCATCTTCAGCCAGTTTCAAAGCCTCGTCGAGAGCGTTTGGAGTTCTTCCATCTGATATCTTATCAAGATTGTCAAAAAATTTGCCAAAGGCGTTCTTGTCAGGAAACTGGGATGTAACCTGGGTGAAGGTTCTGACTACTTTTGCCGGTGGACTTGCTTTGGAACCGAATATGATAATGCTGTAATAAATGGTCTTTATCCCATACGTGGTGGCTATATCTTTCAGCGTTTCTTTCATGAGCGGATAGATACGTGCCGTTCCAGAAGAAGTTGAGCTGATAACGAATGTAATGTCAAACTCTAAAAAAGATCAAAAATCAAAAAATTTTAAAAAAGCAAAAAAAGCAAACTTTAAGCACTGAGGGACATATTTACATTTGAAAGACGATCTGCTTTCTTTGAGGCAGTTGGAGTAATCCTCTTTGCCTCGAGTGTGTCAAAAGACACATAACCTATCTAGCTATTTGATACGTATATATCTATAGTCTATATACGGCATCCCAGTTTATCTACCTTTAATGGCTCTGGTCATGATACCCTGTCCAAAATGCCGAGGTTGTTCTTCATTGGCAACATGCATGACGTAAAACTTGTTAAGCGTTATCCAGTCCAGTTGATTTCTGTCTATTTCCGTACCGACTCCTGCACCAATAACCTTAATCTCTTTGTCTGTGAGTTCCTTTACTTTGCTCTCAACGTTTGCCTTGGTAGTACTGGTATCCTTATCTGTCATGACGATCAATACTTTCCTAGCATTTGGACGTAGAGGATTTGCATTGTCAAACATTGTCTTTGCTTGGTTCAAAGCATTATCCATGTTAACGGTTCCGCTTTCTGGAGTTGCCCCATCGATTCTAGAGGACACATATTCTTTGGAAACTGAAGAATTAGTAAAATCAAAAACAGTGGTTGCAGTTGCTCCAAAAGTCATGGTTGCATATCTTATCCGATGTACACCAAACAGAGTGACTATGTCTTTGGCCGTCTTTTTCATTAGATCGAGATTCTGTGAAGCGTTTGTAGGAGATGTGGCACTCATGGCAAACAGGATATCCATGTCAGGGTACGCTGTAATAGAAATGGTTATTTAGTATTGATATGTTTGGTATATACGGTCAGTCAGTCAGTTGGTCAGTCAGTCAGTCAGTCAGTCATGCAGCAACAGTCATACAAGAACACGGCAGCCGTCAGTTACAGTCATGCAAGAACACATGTCCGTTAACTTACCGTCTATGCATCCATATGCTTCAACTCTAAGAGAAGATCCCCCTGGTTTCAAGGAAGCATCAGGCTCTACTGGCATGTATCTGATATAGCGAGTATTGACTGGGTCACCCTTATTAACCTCAACATACGAGACATGAGTTCCAGGCACTGGTGGTTTTTTAGTACTATAGTATCTCTAAAATTCAAAGTTGCAAGGAATAATAAATATCATGCTTCTGGTGGTCAAACAATCTACAAACTACATCATCAGCCATAAAGAAATCAAATCAACCATAGCCATAATCAACCATTAGACCTTATTAGACCTTATTAGACCTCATTAGACCTCATTAGACCTCATTAGACCTCATTAGACCTCATTAGACCTCATTAGACCTCATTAGACCTCATTAGACCTCATTAGACCTCATTAGACCTCATTAGACCTCATTAGACCTCATTAGACCTCATTAGACCTCATTAGACCTCATTAGACCTCATTAGACCTCATTAGACCTCATTAGACCTCATTAGACCTCATTAGACCTCATTAGACCTCATTAGACCTCATTAGACCTCATTAGACCTCATTAGACCTCATTAGACCTCATTAGACCTCATTAGACCTCATTAGACCTCATTAGACCTCATTAGACCTCATTAGACCTCATTAGACCTCATTAGACCTCATTAGACCTCATTAGACCTCATTAGACCTCATTAGACCTCATTAGACCTCATTAGACCTCATTAGACCTCATTAGACCTCATTAGACCTCATTAGACCTCATTAGACCTCATTAGACCTCATTAGACCTCATTAGACCTCATTAGACCTCATTAGACCTCATTAGACCTCATTAGACCTTATCCCGTTTCTATCTATGTGCCATCACCTTTAAAACTCATTCAATTCATATGTGTACCAAACGGTACTGTCCAAAAATATTTTTTATCTCGCGTTTGATTGTTTGGAGGCACGTGTTTTATAAGAGACAAGCACTCAGCGTGCGTTTTTTCTTTCTTTTCTTCAAAGATATGACCGATTTATTTGTATATGAAGACTGATTACTTGAAGAAGTGTTTCTTACCATACAGGCGAGGCCAGTTTTCTTGCATGTGTAATTGCTGTTGTCAATACTAAAATCTAGAGTGAGTTGGCTTGGTGAATTAGATCGGGCTTTGTTCCCACCAAAACCGACCCTTGTGACCTGGACATTCTCCCCTGTAAATGAACATTAACGTCAAAGAAAGGAAAAACTTTCGAATAAAAGAATTAATAAATGGGTTTCAAGATAGATGCATAATAGAGGCTTTGCACCATCACGTGGTGGCACCTATGACAGGAGACAAGAACAATTTAAGCTGGTCTCATCTGATCTACATGAGAAAGAATTCAGTGATGGTGCAAAGCCTCTATTGCATGATAACGTGAGGGTGGAAAGCATGAGTGTTGCGGCGTGGGAAGAAGATGCGACGTCCTCTAAGAACAAAACGCACGAAACAAGAAAGAAAGTTGGCGATAAAAATTAAGAGTTAAAAGGGAATTACTGACCAAAAAATGGCAGTTTTAAGCAAACAATTTGATGAAACCACTCACCAAGATCCACAGTCAAATGTTGTGGTTGGTTTAATATTGTAGGATCCCAGGCAGTATTTGCTAGAAGAGGAATTCCAGGATTTCCTGACGTAGCTTTGAATGAGGACGAAGTGATTTCAAGCAAGTAGTTATCCAACAATGGACCACAACCAACTATTAAAGGGAAAAACAAACATATTCATTTGGTAAAAATAAAAGTAAATAGTATCCAACTATAAAGTTTTCTTCGCGTAAAGAATATTTCAAAATCATCAAGCCATCATCATCATCCATCATGAACCTGCAGCAATCTTAATTTACAAGAAATGCAAATTAAGAATATTAGAATATCGGCCCAATTTTTAGGGCATGCGCAAACGACGGGGGACAGATTGCCCTTTGTTTCGAAAGTAATAAAGGCTCGATAACCGGCTTTTATCGGCTCAATTATTAAGTAAAATAGCATGGTGAGATCTACCGGGTTTTACTTTTTTAAAAGGGTGCAAATGAGTCAAATAAGCAGCGTTGGTGGATTTAATTCTTGATACAAATGAAGACATTACTTTTTTAATAGAAGTTACTCTTATAAAGCTACGATGTTCTCATCGATCAAGCATCATTGTTTCTTCAGTAAGTTTTGCGCATCCGTTGTAAAGCAGGTTAGTTATGTTAAAGTAAAAGGTACCTTAAAGCTACCTCAATTCGTGGTCGTGAAAAAAATCTCGCTATGGTAAGATGAATCTTTAAGTGAAAAATCACCGGGAGCCCAATTTAGATAAAAGTGAATAGTGGAAATAAAATTGGAAAAAAGTAGTTGTTAATCATCATTCTTAATTCGAGGTCAAGATAATTTTCTAGAACTTTTTTTTTCGCGCGCGCCTTTGTTTTCCTATGTAATTCCCCTATGTTCTAAACTGCTTATATCATTCATGTGACACTACATATTTAGAGAAGGTAAAGGGCTGTGCACGCTCAATTAATATCAATTCCCACTAGAATCAAATACTGTTGATGCACATATTATATAATTTGCACTACTACTTTTTCTCAAACAAGAAATTGAAATTTAGTTTGATATTGTATTGGTAATTAAATATAGTATAGTTTATGTCGAAAATGAACCCCGGAAAGGGATCAGATATAAAAGGATTTAATTGTATGAAGTATTGTATACGGTAGCGTACGATATAATTTGGAAATTTACCATAGGGTTGAAATATTCCGGCGTTACGACTGTAAGGCGTCAGTTACACTGACTAATATTCAACACACACAAAACTTCAAAATCAGCCAAGCTCTTAAATTAATTATTAAAAGGAACAACATTATGAAATTGATTTGGAGTATCTTAATGCCTTATACCATAAACAATTCGAGCAAATGAACATCCGTTCGGTTTCTTTGCTTCGCTCGTTGGCAATTATGTAAAATGATAATATATTGTCATTGACTATATAGTAGAACGCACAAAAGCTTATTATTTCTAAAAAAAATATTTGAAGTCGCCAGTAATACGTAATCGCTTGACAAAGATTAACAAATTATCAAATCTTTTTGGGGGTTTTAAAGAGGACATGAAGCTTGTTCTTCCGGCAAATTTCTTAATGAAGCTAAATTCAAAAACGCTCTTAGGGCATAAATTGAAAAGCAGTCCCGTTTGTTTTTCGATTCTCAAAGCATCATTCACGCTAATTTGACTTTAAATGCAAGAAAAAAATGGCCGGGAGGTGACAATTAAAGAGAAAACTTCCAACCCCGACAAAGCTTTAAATTCGATGTATTCAGTGTCAAAATGACAACTGATTTTTTTCTCTTAGGTCGGTCAAAACGCCTTAGTAAATAAAGAAAGGACTAAACCATCTTTCCGAATAATAAGTAAAATTATGGTATGATTCATGAATAGCAAGTGGTGGGAAAAAATTAATGACTCAGTTATTTTCAAAATAAGGTAGAATACAATTCCAGGAATAAGAAGTTGCAGATGGGCTGATTCGTGCATGCGTAACTAGTAGTAACAGCGCCCATATTGAAGAGGCCTTCTGCTTAGTTTATCAAGTATATTGAATTTAGGCTCGCTGATCTTTTTTCGCACTTATGTCTTGAATGACTAACTGCATGGAACGACAAGAAAAATCTTGGCTGAAATGCACGGAAACGAAACAGAAGAAAATTTCCTTGAATATCACTGGACATACTCCATATACGATGCATTTACCCTTATAATAGGAGTTCTTATTTGTGTTCTCAATGCCGGGGAGATTTTTATAATTTTCTACAAGCCATCGTTAAGAACTGTTTCCAACTATCTTCTTGCCAGCCTTGCCTTTGCGGACTTATTTACTGGATTGGTAGGGATTCCTGTTATCTATGTATGCACATTTCTTCTCTATGGGCCCGTATGTATACTGTCATCGATTTTCTTTCGTTTCATTTCTATTTCCACCAGTTTACACATTCTTGCTGTAACAGGAGACAAATATATTGCTATTGTGCATACTATGCGCTACGAACACTATTTTTACCGCCTTTACGGGAAATGGACTCCCGTAGTCCTCTGGTTTGTACCTCTTGTTTCATCAGTTGTACAACTTTCTTGGTTAAAGCTACACGCATCGCCACTAGACGAAGACGATTCCTTTACTGTACGTATTAACCTTATCTAACATGTTATCTGCATCATAGTATTCTATGCTGGGCCTTTTTTAGGGATGCTATATGCGTATTTAAGAATATTTAAAGAAGTTAAAAGACAATGCCAACTTATAATAAGACTAAATCCGACGTCAAGATACAACAAGAGTATCTTAAAAAGAAATGTAAAGGAAAGACGAGCGATAATTGTGTTCGTTGTTAGATTAATTTTGTACGCTCTTTTCTGGTTACCTTATTACGCGGTAATATTGCAACATCATATCGGAAACGAACTTTTTAATTTACCCGAATGGCTAGAGCATATATTGTACAACTGTCGATTCATTACCTCCTTACTCGACCCAATATTCTTTACCCTCGGTAAACATGAACTACAAAAAACCGTGAGACAACAGCTTCATGGATTTTTTAAAGCCAAAACTGCCGGCATGTGTGTGAGGTCAAGGCCAAAATCATTAGTTATATCTTCACGAAAAGAAAGTTGTTTTTACGAGTCCGTGGTGTAGCGTTGGAGGTCTTGGAGGCAACTTTATTGTCGTTTTTATTGAATTCCACAAAACTAAGTTTGACTTAAGTTTATAATAGTTTAAGTTGCTGTAGTACTATCTCAGTTACATATAAATATATACGTATGTGTGTGTGTGTGTATTTGATGCCGAAATCATCAGGTTTCAAGTTTTGGACTTTTGTGAATATACTGAATGATATCCCATTTCATATTAACGTACTCACCTTCTTGTTTTCTTACATGTAGAATTATAGCTTTCTGTATCTAATTAACACAATCGGAGGATCTAAACCTCTTTCCAATAATTTTTAATTCGTTCACTACAAAATGGCATAGAAATTTCCAAGCCATTTTTTGGTGTTAATCAGTTTAAGGCCCAGAAATTTCTGTGCCAAGGCTTAATCGATTTTTGGCGTAGAAATTTATGTGCAAGGTCTCGATCGATTTGTGTGCTAGCATTAACTGTAGTTTACTCTGACAATATGATTGGGGGGGGATAAACCTTTAAAAAAAATATTATTCTGTCTTATGAAAATAAATAATAAAATAATAAAATGGCAAGTCCTTTATGAATTAAATATTTTAAAAAACTTGTTTTTAGTCGTTTTTTTCTCCAATTCTAAGCCTTAGTTTACGAAAGAGCCATATTTGCACATTTCATGAATCAATTCAAAAAACCGACAAAAATGTAAAACTTTGAAATATCCTGGGTAGTTCTGTAACGTGTTAATTGTGATATTGGCTATTAACTGACTATTTTCTTACCATCAAATGAGTCAACTTTTTCACAGTAGGTACCAGAGAATCCTTGTTTACAGATGCAAGTGTTTTGAAAGCACGTTCCACCGTTGTTACATGGGTTCGTTTCACAAGGGACTGAAACCATATAGTGTGTAAAAGTATGAGTTTTTGGAAATGCATATTTTTTATTCATATACACGTTAAAGCGACTTTGTATAATTTTGTCTTTATTTCTTTCTTCCTTGTAATTTTTCATCTTTCTTTTTATTTTGTTCTTTTACTATTTGCTCCTACACTTTCGTTAACTTACGATACACATTTACGTCGTTTTGATGATATTTTAAAGTGTTATTTTCACTCCCCTTACCTGAAAGTATGACGTCCACGATCTCCTCACCAACACGCGCAGGATCCGCCTGAAGGGAATTTGGTATAACCTTTTCTTCTGCTGGATTCGCCGCATCAGCTGCGCTTTGTGGATCTGGAATCATTGGTACAGATATGATACGAATGCCACTACTGGTTATATTTTTTGCTGTGGCTTTAATATCTGCCGCATTTTCCGTTGAGTTTTTATCCCACATAAGAACAATGACTTTATCGGTTTTTCCAGTAAAGACAGCATCTTTGAATAGTTGTTCAGAGTGAGTGAGAGCATTGATCAATGAAGGATCACCAGCCCCTGGGGATATGCTATCCAGCTGTCCTGCTAAAGCATCCTGATTGACGTTGTCTGGGTTGAACTTGAAAGCTGTACTTGCAGTTGCCCCAAACACTACTACGCTATACTTGAACTTTTTGGGATCGTATCTTCTCACTATTGCTTTAATATTTTCCTTCATTGTTTGGAGTGTTTGCGCAGCTTGAGGACTAGCTGCGCTGACTGCAAATGTCACGTACTTTTCAGGGATTCCA
The DNA here is from genome assembly GCF_029948245.1 of Actinia tenebrosa. Lineage (NCBI taxonomy): Eukaryota > Metazoa > Cnidaria > Anthozoa > Actiniaria > Actiniidae > Actinia > Actinia tenebrosa. The sequence goes on along the minus strand of NW_028292580.1, from coordinate 13,979,388 downwards.
TCTGTTGAGAAATGAAAGATATTCAGAATATAAGCAAGCATTTAGAAATTGAAAAGTCGTGGATATCTTTTATAAATTGAATTGATTCCTTTGAAGAGAGGCGGCGGGACAACCCCGCCTATTCAGTTTTCCATTTTGTATTCTGTTTCTATGTTGCCGAGCCCATGACGGGATATTAGAGAAGACTTTCGCGATGCAATGCCTATCTCCGTAGCTTATATTGCCGATAACGCGCTCCCAAAACGTGTGCTTTTGCCCAACTACAGTACGTATTCCTTCCGAGCATCCAATACCATACAATATGAATTTGAATTCGACATTCAATTTTTTTTAAACCAGTATATTGTCAATACTGACCATTCAAAATGACCTTGAGTATTTCATCAGCCACTTGTTTGCCTCCATCATTACTGACTGGTCGTATGACGGCTCTCTCAGTGCGAGTGAGATTTGTCAGTTCACTTTGCTCGGGATCGTTGCCCAAACCAACAGTAACGATACGAACACCTTTATCATCAAGAGGTTTAACGGCATTTCTAATGTCACTTTCACCAAGATTGAATTTTCGATGAGTTATGACTGTTAAAACCTTCTTTGCATCAGGTCGAACGGGAGAATAATCGAAGATTTCCTGTGCCTTTTTAATAGCAGCTGGTAAATCAGGGTTGGAATTGAGCTTCGTCACCTTTGCAAGTTCTTTAGCCAGCGATTCTTTGTCTGGGATGGTGGTATTGAAATCAAAGACTACTACGGGTGGAGTTCCAAAAGTGACCAGACTTACGCGAACTTTTCGTGTGCCGTACTTGTCACCGATAGCCTGTACTGTTTGTTGCATGATATTGAATATCTCATTTGTTGTGGTAGAATCTGCTGTAGTTGTGAATACTAAATCGATGGTAGGAACTGCAAAATAGAAATAAACAAAGACTAATTTAATACTAAAACAATGAATATGTAGTGAGCTATTAAATTAAGTAAAGGACTAGGAATGCAAGATTTTGCTCCAATGCAATGAAATGAATTGAACCAGCAATAAAAACTTTTCCCTAGTTCGTTTTTTTATTCCCATAAAAACTTATAATGGCTTTAGCCAATTAAATTTCCTTACGTGGTACTTTTCGGATGATCTCTTCAGCAGCTTCTGCAGGAGCAGAGCCAACAGGTACTTGCGTCACGTGATCTCTAAACACCGTTGCATTGTACAGTTTTTCTGGATCCACGTTTGGACCAACAGCGGCAGGAATGATAGTAACGCGTTGGTCTTGCAAACTCCTTTTGACTGTTTCTAGCTCTGCTTTACTAGATGTTGTATCCTTGTCCATGAGAATAACCAATACTCTTCTCACATTTTCTCGAACCGGACCATTTTCAAACAGTTCTTTAGCTTTGTCCATGGCTAACTTTAAGTTAGGATTTGTGCTCTCGTCAACTTTTTGAAGTGCCTTGACGGCATTAACGATCGATGTCTGATCAGGAAGAATGCTGCCAAAATCAAACTTGTCTACGGCTGTGTCGCCGAAAAGGATGACACCATAGCGAATGCGATCGATTCCAAATCTTTTGATAACGGATGTGGAGATGTCTTTCATGAGACTTTGAGTGTTTGTATTGACTGCAGAAAGACTGATGGCAAACAGCAGATCAAGTTCAGGGTAACCATCTAAAATGGAAAGAATATATATTGGATATAATCTTTGGTTTTTGGCAAATTATTAAATTGATTCACTGCATCCATTAAATACATCACTTCTTTTCTTATATATGATCTTTATGATATGTGTTTCCCTGGTCTACCAAAACCCTATCAAAAAGGATTCCATGTCAGTCTAGGCCTCACCTTCAAGTATTCTTGCCACAATTTTGTCTCCTAATGCACCCTCCGGCTCATTATTACCAACACTGATAGCGTCTTCATTTCTGGTTGTTAGGGCGCGTAGCTCTTCCTTTGGCACCCCTGATCCAATACCTGAAGCAATCACTATTATTCCATCGGAGAAAAGAGGTTTTGCCATATTTTGTAAATCGCTCACGCTTGAGCCAGTACTCTTGTCTTGAATGACGACAATTGCTTTCCTTGCGTTAGGACGAGCTTTGCTTCCATTAAGAACATTCGCTGCTTCTGTCAAGGCGTCAGAAAGTTTAGATACTCCAGAGATTTTAGAAATGCTATTGATCTTTTCAATCAGAGCAGCTCGGTAAGGAATGTTCTCGGTAAAGTCAAATGCTTTTGTGAGTGTATTTCCATAAACAACCACAGCGTATTGGAACCGGGAAACTCCAAACTTTTCTCCAATCATTTTTGTAGCATTTTGCATCAAGCCAAAGGTGGTGTCAGAGCTGGCGGAGTCAGCATTTAGTACAAAAACGACATCAACTTCGGGAACTGAAAATCATTAATTATTGTTGATATTGGTTAGTGGACATATGTGCTTAAGAAGAAAGATGTAATAAAAAGTTCCAGTCTAGCCTTTTCAAACCTAACTAGATTCAGAATTCACTTACTTCGTACAATCCTGTCCATCACTTCTTCCCCATTGTACACATAGGATTTGTCAGGCGACATAAGAACAACTTGATCCTTATATGCTGTAATATAGTTCATTTCTAATACGTCCACCTCGCTGCCTATTCCTACAGGTATCACACGTACTCCTGCGTTCTGAAGAGATGAGAATGAACCACGTAAAACAGCTTCAATGATACCTGATCGCTTATCTGTGATGAGTACTACAAACTTCAGAGCAAAAGAACGCACGTTAGGCGAATCGTAATTTGTCTTGGCCAATTGAAGAGCTTTGTCAAGTGACGAACCCCCAAGGTTGTCCACTTTTATTTTCTTTAGTGCTATAGCGACGATTTCTTTGTTTGGAAAAACGATTCCAAATTTGTAGACAGTTGATGGTGTACTTCCATTGACAATGATGACGCTGTAGCGGATTTTACCTACGCTGTATCGAGCAGTTATAGATAGCATTACATTCTGCATGTAAGTGAAGACAGCATTAGCACTGGTAGATGCTACATTGAGGATGTACGTCAAGTCAACTTCTGGCATGTAAACTGCGGGGAAAAGGAGAGTAGTTTTAAAAATCACGAGAAAAAATAATATTCATTTTCAGATGATTTTTTTTTTCATTGTTTTGACATTGCTGCACTAAAAATGAACTAGTGGTTTCAATTTAATGCACTCTGGTCTGAAACTGGAGCAATCCGCGATGCATTAAAAGTATTGCATAAATAAATATACTAAAAATGAAATGCCTAACAAATATAGAAATGATAAGATAGGTTTCTTACTTTTATAAACATTATTCATGATTGTTTCTTGCAGGGCAGGATTTGTGATGCTGTCTTCAACGTGGATTACGTCATATTCACTGGTAGTAATCGTCATCAATTGCTTCCTCGTGACTTCTTTTCCAATTCCAACAGGGATGATTCTTGCTCCTGTCATTTCTATTGAATCAGCAAGTGTTCGTAAAGAAGCCATATTCTCAGTCGAATCATCATCAATCATAATAACAATGGTCTTATCAGCAGTTGGTCGAACCTTTGGATCATTAAAAGAGTCTTTACTCTTACTGAGTGCATTGTTCAAGGAAGGAGCGCCAGTGTCTGGTCTAGGACTAATAGTTTCGATGTAATTACTGAATGATGATGTTGTGGAATACGTAAGGAAGTTTGTATAGGATTTCTCGATGACTCCACTTGATGACCCGTAGTTTACGACGCTGTAATGGACAGTCTTGATTCCATACTTGTTGATGATGTCTTTCATGGTATTTTTCATCAAGACAAAAGTGTTTGCTTTTTTAGCAGAATTTGCGCCTACTGCAAACGTCAGGTCGATTTCTGGAATTTAAAGCAATTTAAAAGACATCATAAACATATTCTGAAGAGAAAGTTGAGTTTTGTTTTATATATTATGTTTTTGTTAGAGTATTTAATTAGAGTTTCCCATAATAATCTAAAAAGTCTGGGGATAATCTATCTAGATAGCTGACTAATAATATTATACATACCTTTCAGAGCTCTAGACATGATGCCAACGCCCAAATGTCGAGGGTTTTCATTGGATGGCGCCATCATTACGTAATACTTATTCAAAGTCATCCATTCCAGGTTCTGAGCAGGAATTTGTTTTCCAACCCCCAGTGTCACTATGAGTACATTTCCTAATCGCATTTCTGCTGCTGCAGATTTGACCGCGTTTTCCACCTGGGATGGACTCATGTCCATCATGACCACTAGTACTCGAATGGCACCTGGGCGACTTTTACTGTCAAAAATGGCCTTTATTTTCGTAAATGCATCTGTTATTGATGGAGTACCCGTTTGACGAGGTGCACTATCGATAGCTGTAATTACGGCAGCTTTATTTGCAAATGTCGTGCTAAAGTCGAACACGTTTACAAAGTTGGCAGAAGAACCAAACACCACTGTAGAATACTTGATATCAGTTATTCCGTAGAGATTGACAATGTTCTTGGCAGTATTTTTCATTGTTGTGAATACTTGCACTGCATCAGGGGACGTGGCGCTCATTGCAAACATGATGTCCATAATTGGAGTGACTAATAATTAAATTGAATAGGTTAATCGTTATTTAGTGTCTTTACCAAAAAAGCAAAATTTTCTTTCTTTCGAATTCATATCAAATATACAGTATACATTCAGCGTTACCTTTGATACATCCATGAAGCTCCACACGAAGAGATGCTGTTTCAGCTCCTTGTACCGATGGATCTGGTTCAATTGGGTTGAACCTGAAATAACGAGCTTCTACTATTTTCCCAAGGTCAACAGTGCTGACATGAGAACCTGGAACTGAGGGTGGTACTGTAGATGCATACCTCTGCATAAGAAAAAAAGAAAACAAGTATGCATGAGATAGATAGTAGCGTTCTGTAGGTTGATTTTAAATTCCATCCGCGCATATCCTCTAAAATGACGCATTTCCTGAGTGTACCACGCTAACCCTCGGTAGATAATTCCTAATAATATTTATTTATACCGCACAAATTAAGGAAGCATTTTTAAATGCGCCTGCTAACACATACAAAATCAATAACAGTCCTTCACTGAGTTGTGAGTGAGTTTTTTGAATATTCAAGCATAGTTTCATCATCAGCACTTGGAGGATGGGAGATAACACCTTTTTAATAATGCTTAGGATACCAAACGAGAATCCTAGGTTGAAGATGCTCCCAGAGGGCTTCAACTATCGTAATCGTCGTATTTGGTTCAGTGTTCTAAATTATTATCAACTCCTTGCTTACCTTGCACATGTTTATCTTCAATATGCAGGTGAATGTAACACCATCGTTACTGAAATAAATCTCCATCTGACTAGGTGATTTGGCTTTCGTTGGGTCACCACCAAAACTAAATCTGGAGACACGTACTAAACGACCTGTTTATAGAGTGAAAAAACAAACATGAAATTATAGATCCAAAAGGGAGTCACATGGTATAGCCTTGATTTTAAACTCAAAGTAAGTTACCTGCATCGATAGTTAGATTTTGTGAGAGATCCGCTGTACTTGGAATCCAAGGTTGGCTAGATATTAAGGGGGTTCCAGGCGTCCCGGATGATGCACTGAATGCTGCACTTGTAATGTCCAACAAGTAGTTGTCAAGCAGTGGGCCACAACCGACTGAAGATATCAAACAAGATGGATGAGTCAGCCAAAATATTCACGATTCTTCTTTTGCCCAAATGACGAGTAATGGCAATATCATCATTTATAACATGAATATTTTATGTTTTTTACCGCGGAATTCTAAAAAGAATCTAATATGTATCAGTATACGTAAAGTTAGAAAGGAATAAACAAACAGACAACATACCTTCATTATTTAAGTCTTGTACTTCTTCGTTTGAAATGACTGTAAGCAAGAAAACACATAATGTAAAACAAAATCATAAAAAATGTAACAAGAACGTGGAGAAGTATGCAAAAAAATCTGCTTGCTCGACAACTAGAAGATTTAACTTCATTTTGATGAGAAAATATTTTATTTGTCCGGTATATCTGCCAATGGCCTAGACAATGATACATCCCCAGATAACTGATCTACTGCATGGCAAAAACTATTGAGAATTTGCTTTATCATTGAAGCTATTCTGAAAAGGTCTAAAGCTAAAGAGCGCATCAATAATCAGCTATATTTGTGACATCTTACCAACTTCTGACATAACTTCTTCAGCAGCTGCAACAGGGCTATTACTTGGCGTCACACTAACCGTGGATTCTTCTTCCCCACTTAATATTTTACTATCTTGAGCAGCTTCAGGTGTTAAGGGAGCCGTGTTGATCTTGATTCCTGCTTGTTTTAACGATTCTACCGCCGTTTCCAATGCAGCTGGAGTATCAGAAGCTTTTTTGTCAGTGACAATAATGATTTCTTTATTGGAATCTTCTGGTATGTCTGGAGCTGATTTGTTATACAGATTTTTGACTTCATCAAGAAGATTAGCTATTGAAGGATCTCCTGATGGGATGGTAATGTTATCTATAGCAGCAAGAATAGCCTCTTCATTGGGAAACTTAGACGCATCAAGTGTGATTGGTGAAGAAGCAGTAGGACCAAATGGAATAATATTGATTTTGACAACGTCATCAGGACCAAATCGGCGAATTGCAGCCTTCAGGACATCTTTGATGAATTCTTCATTTTGAGGAGTAGTTGCAGATACACCAAATGTCAAAACTGTGTCCTCGGCATCATCTATCAATTGCAAGAATAAAATAAAATAGGTAAAAACTTCTATCTATTAATTGTTTTATTGCTTCATCTTCTTAGTTGCATTGCTACTTTGTTCATGTTTCTACCGTCTAATATTAATCATTGAAATCTATATTTGGATGAAAAGGTTTACAAGTTTGATTCATCGTTAATAGCTGTTATTTTTTTATCATTCCATCCATTAAGTTCGTTAAGCTGTTAATTTTCTATCATTCCATCCCTTAAGTTCGTTCGTTTGCATAATTGTTTGTTGTTTGATTGTCAGTACTTGGATGGATGAATTGATTGAAACCGTAAATAAAGATTTCATTTTTTATTCCTATGAGCAATTTAGTTAAATCTAATATTTCGATTACCATCCAAAATAATTTTCATCACTTCATCTCCTGCTTGTGCTGGTGTTGTTTTGTCATCGTCTAGCAGTACAACTGCTCTTTCAGAACGCGTTATTGTTGTGAGCTCCCATTTACTTTGTTTCGGTCCAAATCCAACGGCTATATTCATGACCCCTAGCTTATCCAATGGTTTCATGGCATTTGTGATATCGCTTAACGAATCATTAAATGGTCGATCGGTCAAAATTAAATTGATCTTCCGGGCATTTGGCCGAGGAGAAGATTCATTGAACAATTTTTCCACTTCCACAAGAGCTGGTTTGAGGCTGGGATTTCCAGAAACTGGAGAGATTTTGTCAACTTCTTTTTGAACTGATTCTTTGTCTGGCAATGCAACACCAAAATCAAACACCCTAGTTGGTGTTGGTCCTACGTTGACCAGACTGAATCGGAATTTGACTGGACCATAGGTGTCTGATATGTATTTGATTGCATTTTTCATGACATCTTTAACTTTTGGAGAAGTTGTATCAACATAGGTGGCCATGATGGTCATGTCGATTTCTGGCACTGTAAAACAGCAAAAGCAACATTATATTTTAAAAAAACACACAGATAATTGATAAAAGGCTGAAATATATGATATGCGCAATGGAAACTGAATTTCTCGCATAGTGCATGTCACATTTTCATTTCGAATTTAATCCGGCATGCTTATAAATTACGTTGAAGAAAAAAGTCAACAAAATTAAATTCTTTTCATTTGTTTTACCTCTGGTGACTTTCTCGACTATCCTTCTTGCCACATCGAAGCTGTTCACAGGTAGTGAGGGTAGAAAGATCACATTCTTTCTGAAGATGGTGTATTGCCTCAATTGATCCAAATTTGGTCTACTCCCCATCCCAACATTAATGATAGTAACACCAATATCTTGAAGGCTCCTTCTGGCTGTATCCAACTCTGATGGGGAGTTAGCTGAAGCTTTGTCATTCATGATTACGAAGACCTTTCTGGCTTCCTCTCTGGTTGGTCTTGATGTAAAAATAACCCTTGCCTGTTCAAACACGACTTTATCATCTGTTTGCTTTGCCTGGTCAAATCGTACCAGACCATTAATCGCGGTAAGGATAGCCTCTTTGTTTGGTAAAATGCTTCCAAAGTCAAACGTAACTGACTGAGCACTACCATATCTGATGATACTATAGCGAAAACGATAAATGCCGTAGCGCAAGACCATCTGACGCAAAGTGTTTCTCATCAAAAGAGTGGTAGCATCAGCAGGTTCAGACAAAGAAACGGCAAAGACGATGTCGGCCTTTTCAACGCCATCTAAAAAAGAAACAGCAGTTTTAAAGCTGGACCAAGTGACACCTGTTTATGAGCATTTTTACTGTCTGCTTATGTATAGCTTACCGTTAACGACTCTTGAAGCAAAATTATTAGATAACATAAATGGAAAGTAGCTAGTAGACACTTGAACGACATAGCTCTTGTAGATGGTTAGTGCTCGCAGCTCTTGGTAAGTAACTTCACCAGCAACACCAGCTGCTAATATAAGTACACCATTTTCATGAAGAGGTTTGGCAGCATTTTGTAAATCAACGGCACTTTGGCCTGAGGATTTGTCCATAATTACTGCTAAGCCTCTGAAAGAGCGAAAATCTAGACCGCTGAATATTGTGTTTGCTGCTCCCATAGCAGTAATGATAGCTGAAGACCCGCTCTGACGAACCAAGCCATTGACAATGTTAATCAAAGCATCTCTGTATGGAAAAGTAGTGCTAAACTCCACATGTTTTGTGAATGAAGAACCATATATGATAACAGAATATCGAAATCTGTAAACTCCAAATTTCCTGATCATCTTCAGCATGCAATTTTTCATCAATTGATAAGTGACAGCAGAGTTGACAGAGCCTGCGTTGATCACGAACATCATGTCTACGTATTCAACTTTGGAGGAAAAAAAGAACCATATAAATATCATAGGCGTCAAAATGGCTATCGTTATTATTGATCCTGTGGTTAATCTTGTTTTGTTGTACGTCATACAAGCAAAACTAACAAGTCAATGCATTGCAAAATTCACCAATCCCCCAAGAGCCGAAATACTACAATGTCAGCTAAGTAGAAGCACAGCCTAAACCCGGGATTAGAATTGGGAGTTAAAATCCCACTTTAGAAACAGGCTTTTTTTCAATGAAAAGAGCATTCAGCATAAACTAGAAAAAGACACAGGGAGCTCTCATTAATTTTCTTAAATATAGCACAAAAAATCAAATAACTTACATCGGACGACACGGTTCATGATATTTTCACCAATGTTCAAGTATGAAATGGACGTGTAATCCGATGAAAATGTGACAAAGTCTCTGTAGGCAGTGAAGTAGTAGTACTCTACTATGTCTATTTCACGACCCATTCCTACTGGTATGATAAACACTCCCATCTCTTCTAAAGATGTTGTCATACTGCGCAGTGCTGCCTCATTCATTCCAGTTTTCCTGTCCATCATTAACACCAGAACCTTCCAAGCATCTGACCGGGAATCGCTTTGGAAATTAGCCTTGGCATGTTCAAATGCGTGCGATAAATTAGTCGCAGATCCTCCAATTGCTCTAGGAATCCTGGCAAAGGCTCTCAGCAACATTTCCAAGTTTGGGAATGCCTTACTGTCGAACCTGTAATACGTTACAGAAGATCCTCCGTAGACAATAAACGTGTATCGACATCGCCCATAACCATATCTTTGTAGTATTGTTCGTATGACATTCTGCATGTAAGAGTAGTAACTACTCGATTGAGAAGAAAAGGCGTACATGATGAACGTCATGTCATAGTTCAGCATGTAAACTGTAAAGAAAACCAGATGTTGGTTATTATATTGGATGCTTTTTATAATCAAAAAATTATCATTTTATCTGTTGGATTTAATTTCTTATCAAAAAAATGTGGAACCAAGTGTTAAACCTAGAGTAAAAAAGTTTATCAGTCGTCACTATTAAGAACTGAAGTAATGGATTACTGGTGGTTACAGCCATAAAAGGAAAATAACTTCAACGAGCAATAGCTGGAAACCAGACAGCAACTCATACAAAAAAATAATTGTAGGAAACACAGGGACTCAATATATACAGTATAATTATATATAGTTGCTTACGTCGATATACGTTGTGCATGACTTTCAATTCCAGGGCATTTGCTGTCTCTACCTCAGTTACATGGATAACATCTTCACTATTGCTGCTCATGGCTAGTAACTGATTTCTGTCGATGTTATTTCCAATACCGACGGGAATGATTCTTAATCCTGAGGCCCCTAGTGTGTACGACAAGGATCTTAAAGTCGCAGTACTGATCGATGAACTCTTGTCAGTCATCAGAACAACGTCTCTTTCAGCACTTCTTCGAACGCTTGGATCATTGAAGCTACTTTGACACCTGTTCAGTGCAGCGTCTGTTGCAATGTTTCCGGAACCCCCTGGGTAAGTGAGACTATCTATTGCATTTTTGAGATCTGAAGACGAAAGCGATCCAGTTGAGGTGAACGAACGTACCACGGACGCTGAGGCTGAACCAAGTCCATATGTAACAATGCTGTAGTGGATGGTTCTCATCCCGTATTTTAGAACGATTGCTCCCATGGTGTCTTTCATCAGTTTAAAAAGTGCTGCAGAATTAGTGGAACCAGCACCGATAGCAAATGTGATGTCGAATTCTGGAAAATGGAAACAGAAAGGTATTGGATTATCGTAATAATATTTTTGAATAGATAATCAAATGCGTGTTATGAGTTGATTGTAGGTAATGGGTCGGGACAAAAAAGTTTGAACAGGAAAGTGAGCACGAATTCAGGAATAATAGCAAAACTAAGGCACTACCTCTCCGTTAAACAACTTAAACAAATCTATTATAATTTAACTTATCCATATATATCATATGGCATTATGGCATGGGGTAGCACGTACAAAACAAATCTCCAAAAGGTTCAAACTAAGCAAAATCATGTAATAAGACTCTTTTTTTTTTTTTTTTTTTTTTTTTTTTGCCACCCTTTATGGCAAAGACACAGAAAGCGTTAAGCCTTTAATGAATCTTCTAGATATTTTATCAGTGCAAAATATCTACCACTTGCACGTCTTAAAATTTGTACATTCATGGCACAATAGATCTCTACCTAGTATATTTAACTCTATGTTTAAATATGCCAATGAAATACATGGATATGATACAAGATATGCAAGTGGACATAACCTCTACAAAACCAAAATAAGAACTAACCTCGGAAAACAATCTATTTCCTTTATGGCAATAGATATGTGGAATAATATTCCCATTCACTTCAAAGCATGTAAGAACACTATTTCGTTTCAAAAGCAACTTTAAAATTATTTACTAAACCAGCAAAGGTCTAAATAACTCAAACAACATTGTTATTTTCTTTATTAACTTCACTTGATACATACTGTAAAATATTTCCCTTATAGAAGTTTCTTTCCTATTTATTTGTTATATATATTATTAGTTCTTTAGTATTTTTTTTTTCTCAATATACATGTCAATACTAAATTACGCTCTTAAACCTACAAAATGGCAACAAAATACTGGGAGCTAGCTCGAAAACCTAACGGTTTATTTAGCTCTCAGGCTTATCGTCTACATAGTAACCTTTCTCTATTTATAAAGTAACCTTCAAATTTTATATGTATCACGAACGTAAAGAGCAATAAAGATACTATTCACGTAGGTGAGTTGATCGTTATGTAAATAAATAATTCCTTTTCAGTGGGGTTGGGTAATAAATGAAGAGTACATATTTCTAATGTCAAGTACGATTTCAGTGCTCCTCCTTAATCCATACCTTTAAAGCATCTTGCAGCAATACCAAAGCAAAGATGACGAAAGCTTCCTGTCCATGGAAACAGCATGACGTAATACCTATTTAGAGTTATCCACTCAAGCTGTTGTACTGGAATCTGTCTTCCAATGCCAATACCGATCACAAGTGCTTCGATATCTCTGAGGTTTTTTGCAGCAAGTTCCAATTCATTCTGAGACTGTGCTGAACCCGTGTCCATCATTACAACAACAATCTTTCTTGCGTTTGGTCGTGAACCTGGTCCTTGTAACATTGCTTTTGCATTTCCAAGCGCAGCTTTCAGATCAGATGAACCAGCGATGTTGTTGGAGGCATCGATTGACGTCTTCAAAGTAGCTTTATTCATACTGGCAGTAGTCTGGAAGTTAAAGACATCGTTGACAGTACTACCAAAGACGATCAGGCCGTACCTGATATACGTATTACCATATTGCGTCACAAATTCTTTAGCTGTGTTTTTCATGAACGTAAAAGCTGCATTTGCGTCTGCTATGATGGTAGAAGTTGAACTGAACAGAAACACAAGATCGATATCGGGAATACCTGAAAATATTTGAATTGTTAGCACATCAACGATAAAATAATCTAGAGCCTTGTGTAAGATTTAAAATCGTACTCGGGCAGCTATCCTGTAACAAGGATTTATATAACCTTATTTACTTAAAAACATATGTTTCAACCTCATATGAATCATCTAGAATAAATACTTTTCTAAAAGTTGGTATTTTCTTCGATTTGTACACAGAATTTTGTACTTAATGATTTTTGTGTTTATATCTAAATTCTTCTGGTGGAATTCCTGTTTTACTGCGAATGATTAGGAAGAACTGACATCAAATACGCATGTTGAGGTAGAAAAATCCGGTGTTCACAAACGTCGAGGTTTGAAATAAAAAAAAAGGTGCTCCAATTGCAAATAGTTTCTATTTCATAGAAAATTTATATAATGATTTAGTTTTTGAAAAAGAAAGTAAATAAATATTACCAGGAAAAAGCACGATTTGGGGAATTAAATGTTTACATGAATTAATGGATTACCTTTAACACATCCATTTACGTCAATTCTTAAATTGTGTGAACCAGGCTTTACTCCTGGATCTGGTTCAATTGGAACAAATCTGAAGTAACGTGCAGTTATGACGCTTCCAAGATTAACCACGTTAATTGCCTGACTTGGTGCAGGTGGCGGGTGATTCCCATAGTATGGCTGTGAAAATAAATATGATAGTGTGGTAAGTGCATTCGTACTTTTACATTCAAAAACCCTCATTATTTCCTTGATCTAAGGCAGTTAGCAAATTACATGACACAAGTAAGATGAAGATGCTTACATTGCAGGATGCAGGTGCTAGTGGTTTCCTTCTACAGTCGTATGTTATTCCATCGTAGCTGTACTGAATTGTCATCTGATTTGTTTGTTCTGCTGCTGCAGGGTCTCCTGACCACACCACCTGACTGACACTGTAGTTTTCACCTAAAAAAAAAACACGAGACAGCATTTTTATTTAATTTTCTCCAAGTGCGTTTTGCATAATCGTTTTGAAACTTTACTCTCTTTTTACATTGTTGAAAACACACACAAAGTTTAGGAAATCATCAAATAAATAGTTCTTAAACCTTTGTTTGCCAGTTTGACCACCATAGACGCCACGTATAAAAACCCTCATTAGTAAACTACTATATATAGATCGAATCCTGCTTGTCTATTCAGCACTACGTCATCAAACAGATCAAAGACATGGGCCACCTCCAAGGATTAGGCAAATTAGCATTTAAGGTGATTCAAACTTACTGACTTTACTTACCTAAATCAACCGTCAAGGAGTTCCTAAAGCTAAGGTTGGTCGGCTTCCATGGTTCTCCAGAAATTAAGGGACGGCCAGGGTCCCCGGATGTAGCATTGAATGAAATACTGGAGTTTTCCAACAAGTAGTTGTCCACCAAGGAACCACAACCAACTGGAAAAAAAAAATAATTCCCTTAAAACATAATTAAAAAGATGGGGGATAGAAGAGATATTAGATTAGTAATAATACTTATGACGTCTAGTTCTGATAATCGTCCTTTTTTTACAAAGCTAACACTTTTAAGTAACAAAAAAGGATAATAGCTAGTGGCTGACGAAGCTGCAGCCCTCATTCCATTATTAGAATTTTAAAGATGATGATTTTTGCGGAGAGAAAAGAACCTGGCCAAAATCCTCAAAGCACAGGAGAGAACCAGCAATGAATCAGCTCTACTTATTTTTTATTTCAAAGTTTTAATAACAAGTAATAGTTGCGAGTTTTTTTAGGAGGATCAAGATTAGATGCGCACGCAAGTGTCAGTTCAAAACACCACTTTCCTTGTACTGAACTATATTTGTAAATTTTTCACTAAGTCTCGTTTCTGCTCCATATGCGAAATTGATCCCTATTAATTTATTATTTTTGGTTTCTATTTTCTCTCTTTTAGTAAATTAGTTTAAAACTTAAAAAACGTCTTGTACTTTGAAAACGTCGAACTAAAAGTTATTAAACAATGCTGACGTCACACATTCCCTTGACGTAGGTTCTAGTTCGTTCTCGTTATTGACCAAGCTTAAATCTTCCCATTAATCATTGCATAACATGCCAAATCAATATATTAATCAAGTCAATAACGATAAGTGAAGGAATTTTTTTGCAAGTATGCACAATTTTTTTCGGTAGATTATTCTCGAAAGAAGAACCATTTTTTAATTAGACAAATAGTATTTTACAAAGTGGGAAATTAAAATCTGTGAAATTATGAATAAACTGGTTATGTAATCATGATACGATTATTACAAAAATTTTTATGTTGTTTTATCAGTTTTTAGTGAATATCGGAGGCTGTTCTGAACATTTTATTGTAGCAAACTTCATTGCGTGAGCCACTATAAGTAGCCTTGAAGCAGCGTGGAAACTTGGATAGTTTCAGAGCAACAGCCCGACACCAGCGTAAAAACCTAGCATCCTCATTAAAACAGCTACCGATTGATATCACTAATAGGAAAAGAAATCTTAGCAATATAATAAATTCAAAAAATAAGTTATAGTCTGAATATTGAAAACATTTAGCGTATTGTTCTGTATTTTAGACCTGAAAAAAGTTATACTTAGATCTGATAAAAGTTAAACCCAAATTTGGCCTCTAAAAAGTTGGACTGCTGGGTGACTTCTTTTATGCAATATACTACGCAGGAATTGAATTCAGCTATCGTAGGACAACCCTTTTTGATAATTTTTCGGAAAAAATCAATATTGGGAACTCTTTATTACAAAAAACCAAGGTTTAATTAAGGCTTAATTTGGCCTACAGTCTCTCGGTTTCCTGTTTCCTGTCACTAACCATAGGCAATATATTTTCACAGCTTTTTGAAATTTTAAAAATTTTATGCCTAATACGTGAAAATCAAATTTTGCTTGAGAAAACTTTGCCAGAAGATTTGGAACTATTTCAGTTCTGTTTAAATTGCCAGAGGCTGCACAAAGTATGTTAGAAAAAGGAAAATTTTTATTGTTATTCGCTTCGATGCCGTGGACTTAATAAATTAATTGGTTTTACATCGATTGCAATACTTTGAGCCATTTCTAACGACCTTGGACGATATGGCGAAACACGAAAATCAAAATTGATTACTGAACAAATTTATGATATCTCTAAATAGCAATGTTTAAGCTGGCGTATTGTGAAAAGAAAAATAGACAAAGAATAAAACCAGCTAATGAAAACGTTGGTACTTACCTTCGTTGAGATCATATTCAGCTTTAACTTTGTTAAATAAAAAAATAAATGAAAGAAAAAAGGCTGCGGCAAGCAGCTTCATTTTGGTGTGAGTATCTGAAGGTTTCATTCCTTCACACGACCAAGGAGGTTTCTGAGCTAAACATTATGTTCCTTTGCAATATCAAAGTAACTTAATTAACGTCATTACTGTGAAGTAATGAGCTCTGATTGGTTAATACTGACATTGGAATTAACTCATTTATTAACCCTGGTAGTGGCATGCATGACTGATCCGGTACGTCTTCACCTAATTTTATTTTGGTTCCTGGGATAGCTATAAAATATCGAAAAATTAGGTTTATTACTTCTCCACGGCTTACAGGCTCCTGTAAAATTAACTAAAGATATGTAGAATTGCCATACCTTGGTGGTGAGGTTTTTAAGCTACTAACCTTTTCAGGGCGTTGGATAGCTGTTTTGGAACCAGTGACGTTTGTGGCATCAATGCTACAAATCTAGATCATTCGAAGTCTTCTCACGGTGTGCAATTGATCATGCTAAGCTAAACCTTGCTATTAGGACCAGTTTTTTAAAGTAAAAACCCCTAATTAAGCAATAGAACTGAATTGGTTTTAAGGAACTATTCCTTTAATTGAATGCTAATAAAATTGAGAGTGCAGCTCTTGGTCGGCAAGTATACTAAATGGGTGCCTAAATGAAGAGAACACATTTCGTTTTTTAAGTTAAATTCAAATGGTAATCTTTGCAATCGACGAATCATTGCTCTTTAAATTCTGCCAGAGCATTATAGCTAATGAATTAAATAAAAACCTTTAGCAAATGAGACAAGTAACTTAACAGTTTGAATAAAATATCAAATGAAAGCAAAAGTTGTGCTCAAAGTCACCGACAATAACCATGACTTGTTTCAGTGTGTACAACGTAAGATTAAAAAATTCCCATGATTTTGTTCCAGAATTATTTAAAATAACAGGTTTTATTTCCAATTAATGATTACCATTTCAAACAATTTTAGTTAGTACTGTAGACTTAAATAGATTCACAAGAACTAGATAAAAGGCAAATGGCTAATTATGAGCAATAAGTGTCACAATATTGTTCTCAAGTATTTGAGGGGGGGAAAAAACACCTCTTTTTTTAAGTTCTTTCCACAAATCATTCGAGATTTTTTTAATAAGTGGTGTGATTCAGTATATTTATCTTGTGCTTGCCTTTAAAGAGAGTGATTCCCAATCATAAATATCACATTTCATAAGACGCCAAAGAATAAAAGTTGACAGCTATTTTTCTTCCAACTTCATTAGATGTTCAGCTTGGTTGAGTCTTCAAGTACTATAATTGTAGTCAATTGATGGTGTTTAAAATCATAATAGGTCATAAATGACATAGATAATTTACGACCTGGATAAGCTAACACTCTGATTTGCTCCGTACGTGCCGAAGCTTCTATGGATTCTGTGCTTACGTTATTCATCCCTTGCTTGACACATTTGGGGTAGATCTAGAAAAATTTGATACTATATTTAAGAAAAGCAAATGACTTTGTCCTAATGATCTGCATACCAAAACTGCTGAGTCATCATGAGAAAAATAAATGATTGCACCATTAAAAGGAAATTTTGTATCGAGGACATGGTCATTAGTTACTTTGGGCATGTGGAAGTTTATTGAAGACTATTCTTAAAAATTAACATGAATATAAGAATGAACGGACGTATCTACATAAAAAAGGAATCTTTTGTCCAATAATGTGGCTATTATTTAAAGCCAATGTCTACTGACACTGAATCTAACTCATGTATAAAAAGTATAAAAACTATCCTATTATAGAAAAATACCAAATATCTAACCCACTCACTCTTCGAAGGGATAGTCCTTTTTACCAATGTGATTTTTTGGAATAGCATAATAGTAAAGTTGATTCAGTAAAGTGAAGACAATAAACTATAAATAGTGAGAGCTAAATAGCACTATTAAAAAACTGAGCAAAGTATTTAGGAATATATATATATCGTACTATTTAGTTGAAATACCTCTTAAGTTTTACTTGTTTACTCTTTATGTTATGAGCACAATATTAAGAAAGAACTGCACTATTTAAAATCAATAAATGCATAAAAATTAATTTATGTTTCCAACTGAAAGCCCCATTCGTGATATTGTTCGTTTTATTCTAGTATTTACGGGAACATTCCATTCTTCTCGACTGGTCTGCCCTAGAAATAAATCTGAAAACGGAACTTTTTAACTTCAAATATTACACTTTCCACATAAATATCTATTAGGATTTCAACCAAATTATCTATGCATACTCAAGCCAAAAATGAAATTAAAAAATAATCTTTGATTCAATGGCCAGTTGACTTAAAGCTTTTTGACCCCTTTTTCTCACGGAGGTTAGAATCTTTTGAGCCGGAACTAATTCAGCGCCTTTAGGGGATTTATGCTCAAGAGCTTGATCCGCATCATAAAAATAATTATATTTCGATTATATCGTTCAGCCTGATCATTATTGACGGTAGGATGTCTACAAAAAAAACTTCAAACCTTTTGTAAAGGTTTTTTCCTTCTATTTTTCAATGGCCAATTATGGTAAAAAAAAGTGTTAGTAAAGGTCCAGCATACGTTTTCAAATACTGTGACAATGTTTTAACGCTTTGTGGAGCACCTCTTTCCTTTCGTGGTGGTGGTTGCAGAAGAGAGTCATTATTCGATACAGCTCTTCCTAGGATGACGTTCGTGCACTTAGCACAGACTTAGCACTTCTTTCTCTTCGGCCTCATGCTTTTGTGATCCAGATAAGTAATCAATAATCTATAAATAGAGATTGTATAGCGAGTAAATACCATACATATATGGCTCTCCTAGGACCACTAGTTTATCCGTTGATACACCTTCTTTGTGGTGATACGTTTACTAAGTATTTTAATGACCTATTCCACTGCCTCAATTGCGTATCTTCGATCCCTCTCCGTCTTCTTCTGGTCCTTGTCCTCTTGTCCTCTTCGTCCATCCCATTCTTCTCCTTCTACCCTCTATCTCTTGCTCGTCCGGAAAATCTAGTGCCGTTGAATTCCGCAGGCTGCGAAAAAAGATCTTACTCCAGCCCATACAGTGTTAGCTATGTATTGATGGTATATCCGTCGCCGTCCCCTTTTTAGAGCGCTTTCTATGTTTGGGATTGTATAGAACTAATCGTCGAATGTATTTCGCAGTGGTTGTTGTTTTACAGCTTCATACACCGCTTCATTGTTAACATCTCCTCCTTTCCTCCTCCTCATTCCTCTACCTGACTCTCCTGCTTATCCTTCATCGTCTCTCCTCTCTTCCCCTCAACCCAACCCACCCGCCCGCCCATCATTTCCCTTCTCCTCTTCCTTCTTTTTTTTTTCTTTGTTTTTTGCTCCCCCATCTTGATCTCCGCTACTTGTATTGCTCTCATTACTCTTCTCCTCCATTTGCTCTAGCTACGATGCAGCTCATTAAATGGTTATCTCGTCCTTCCCAACTCAAAAGCAACACTATAAGTAACACGACTCGTAATCGTACGACTTACCATCATACGGCAAATGAATAAATTAAAGAATGAAAAACAAGATGTGATTTCTTAATAAGAATAAGCTAGAGGTAAAAGTTACCCATCCAATTACTAGCCAGCCCAACTTAAATTGGACCGACTCATCGTCTTCGAAAAGAAAGTTCATTCTTTAAGGTGACTGCCTACTTTTGGAAATTGATTTAAGCTTTTTTTAAAACTTCGATTTCCCGAATTGAAATTTAATGCTGATTCCAAATCTGAAAAGAAAAATAGTGTGTCCCGAGCTCGTTTTCGAGATAATCAGCATATAATGGAAGCCTACGCACGAGCTTTTGGAGTAAAAATTGCGCCACCGGAAGTGATTAGAAAAAAATTAAGATTAATAAGATAATAGTTATTTGCAGACTATATGATTGCACGAACGAAGGCTAGTCAATCCTTCTACAAAAATACATGGATATTTTCGACAAAAAGACAGAAAGATACATTCATTTGTCATATTTTGTAGTTTCGGTGCTCTTAAAAAATCTCATAAAGTCGAACAAAAATCCCTACAAAAATCTATTTTTTCACGTGTTCCTGATTTAAACTTTTCCTAAAATGTTGATATGACCTAGATTTTTAGGAGTTTTTTCGAATGATCTATCAAAAAATATAGAGTCCCGTGCAAAATTTGAGGGTTTTGCCCCGTTGAAGCTCAAAACGCGTATGGTTCTTCAATAAGATCTTGTAGATTTTTCAGCGGTTTCTGAGCGCGCGCACATTGTGGGCTCAATTCGAACGTTCAAAAGTAGGCAGCCACTTTAAGCCACAGTTTTATTAAATTGAAACAATAGTGCATCGGATAAACTAGATTATTTTCCCACTCTGCATGGCAGGAGTCTATTAGTCGCACATACTAAGAAAAAACGCTATATCTAACGGCTCGCGTTGTGCGGAGGGTAACTACTAAAGTATTTTGTTGCCTGGAAAGTTACACTGAAGAAAAGTTTGCGTTGTCAACTTTTAAACTTTTGGTCCGCCGTACGTGCCTAAGTTTATTTTCCCTGTATTCCCATGTTACCATTTTCTGTCATTTTCTTACAATAGATTAAATGTATAGCTCGAACAAAATATTTCGGTTTCGAATATTCTGTTGCTCATGCAGAATATGCCTTGATTTTTTGTAGAATATTCATGAATTAATTCCAGTGTAGCTTTCTTTAGAGCTTCAAAGTCATTTTGTATTGTTGATATTGTGCACTTTAACTTTACCATTAATATTTTTGAATATTTGACGCTGAAATAAAATTAAACCTGAGTAAATGATTCTGCAAGTAACGAACACAAAGGTTATTGTACAAATACGAAAAGTATCTTTTGGCGCATCAGTACTGAACAGCAAACTTCGCCTCAGAATTGTACCGCTAAAAAAAGAACACTTGACATGCACATGGTTTTTCCATATAACGTTAGTCTTTATTTTATACGGTATACTTCTATTAATAGAATATGTATGTATATGTCATTAATACTATGTAATACAATATTCGATTTATAAATATTTCCATTTACACCATAAATATTTTTTTGTCACCTATTAACAAACACCTCCATAATATAGAGTGTAATATTATTTATATTCACCAGAATCAATTCAGCAGGGGTAGGGAGGGGAGATCCCCACCCTACCACCCGGAGGAGCTAGAATTAAATATTTAATGATTCTGGAATTAATGTAAAGATCGATAAAATTATTTGCAAGTTTTCGAAATCAATTTCAAGATACTTTATACCTCATAATCATTTTTTTTTCCTTTAGAATGTTTCTTATAACCGGTGAACACGGACACTGATGTTATAAACTCTATACAAATTGATAGGACGTTGAGAATTTTCTATATACGATATTTACACTAAATTCATCGCATTTATGTATATTTTGGGCGTAGCAAAAATTTCTTAAATTTTGATTTGTTTGGGGAAAAATTATTAAACGAATGTAGTCTGCCCTACTTGTCTTAGGTATCCTGATTCTTACCTCTAATCTCCGGCACAAGAGAAAAAGAGGACAACTCTGGCAAACAGGTATAGTTTTTTACAATTTTTTCGCGCTCACAGACAGGATTTATCTGTTTGGATTTTATAGCATGAAAAGGGTTCAAAAATAGATCACTTATAAGCTTGGCTCTCATGACCAGACCTCGTGTTATTCTCTTGATTACTGTATCTTTGTATATCAATACACTTTATAAGATGCATTAATGTGGATAAAACTTAATTGTCCAAAAAAAAATTGACACGTGGTATAGCATGGGAAAATGTTACACCTAAGTTGAATGGGTCTTTTCTTGATTTCAGACCACAGTTTCATATTTCACCCACGACCGGTTTTGATTGGTGGTAATTAGCTTCATTAAGTTAGATTTATCCAGTAAAGTAATCGACTTGCACCATGTCCAATGCAATATGCACCTGCGTGCATCAAAAAGCTATTATATTGAGTTAGATTTAAAAGAAACTTTGGGTTTGTGAGGGAGTCGGTGCAATAAGGATTTTTGACGATGATACCACCTTTGGAGGACAAACTCTCAAACTCATCAAAGCTGAAAAGTCATCTGATTAAAATATGACTCTCAGATAGTTGTGGAGTTAGCAAGCGCACGTGTGCTATATACAGTTGCAAATAACCATGCAGGGATTGGCAAACATACGTTACAGTAAGCAAAGTCTGATAGCTAGTGGAGTGTTTCTCAACACTTCTCGAGCTGTTCTGGCTACCAATCCGCTAGTGCTTTATAACTGCTTACAACACAGCGGCATGGGCTTTATTTACCCTTTTCCTACTTTAAAGACTTCAAGAATGTTCTATTTATCCAACGGGGAGGTAGTTGGTAAGGAAAGGAGAAGGAGAGGAATAGGTCAACTCTTTTCACTTTCCCATTCCCATTTTCATTTCCTTGCTACCACTACCACTTCTGACCCTCTTGACTTGGAGCGGAAGTCTCTTATCTCACCGATACGAAAAACCCTTGCTAGTAATTTTCTAGTAATTTTAAAGATACAGTGATAATATTGCTAAACAGGAAAGATCCGTTTTAGTAAAAGTTCGATCCCACTGATTTGAACGGGAAATAGACGATAAACTACTAATATTGGGATTGAGAAGAGATGCGCATTGCACAAACAACAAAAGTATATGCGTATAGAACTGTACTCCTAACTATTAAAACTGTTCATTTTGTGATACGATCGAAATAATATCTATCTATAGCTCTTTATCTTGTTAAATACTCACCTGCCTCGCCTTTGGATTGGCAGTAAGCATCATGATAATATTATATATTTTTGTAATAAATTATTGTTTTTACATTTGAGTTGTGTCTGTGCGGTTGATCTGGGCCGTGAATCCTCCACTCGTTCCTCTGAATCTATGGTGCCTTTTTAAACCAAGTGTCCTTCGCAAAGAAACAATGACGGCTCTTCTCAATGTCCTGTGACTGAGAGTATACATGATGGGATTGCTTAAAGACGTAATTATTCTGATGTACATGATCAGGTATTCTACTGTGCTCGGTAAAGAGCCCCAGTGTTGCCATAAATCGTACAAGAAATATGGTAGCCAGCAAATGATAAATGTGACAACTACAATGATATAAACAATCACAGCCCTTCGCTCTCGATTCTTCGTTTTCATTGTCTGTCCCTGCCGTGCGTGGAGAAGATTGTTCTGAAGGATCTTACGAACCTGTCGTTTAAGGACAAAAAGAAGTTCTGCGTCCAGTATGACTGTGATTATAAGAGGGATGAAGAAAAAGGCAACCAAACAGAACCAATTGAAAATTCGTTCTTTACGATTCAGTTCAATCTCTTTTTCTGTGTTGTCTTCTTTGCCATAAACATCGGCTTCGACAGCCCAATCGAGTCGTATGGCCGTCACAATGATACTCATCGACCATATTCCAAGTAGCAGGAACATAACACGATTCTTGCGCACGAGATCGTAGTATTTATTGGCACAGACGATAAAAATATAGCGATCAAGTGTGAGCAAGAGGATGTGCACAGCACTCAGGATCGAAATAAAGCGAACAAAGACAGCACTTGAAATACAGACATCATTAGTCTCAGTGATTGTACAGGTCATCACTAGAGGAACAGTTACTAGTCCTGTAAGTCCATCGGAAATGGTAAGACTCGCTAGAATTAAGTTACTTGGAGTACGAAGGTCTCGCCTGCCTGAAATGAGCAGCGTGATGTAACCATTTACCACAATGATAAGAATGGCAACCATGACAAGAGGGACATCTGACGAGGCATGAAAACCCTGGCTTTCATACATTTCTTCCTCCATTAACTCACTGTAGTTTGTTAATGTTCCTTCGTTGTTAGAATTTCCCAACATGATTAGTGATAGTAAAATTGCCAAGCGACTCCGATTGATGACGTTAAAGAGTTTTTTTTAAATCGATAATTCGACGATTTCCTGTTTTGTTGATGAGCTCTTTGTCTCCCTTTTGAAGGTCTTCAGTTAAAAAGAACAATTACTTTCTTCGTCAGTGAGTGTCGTGAGGTCCTTCGATATTTTTTTCGTCTTGCTTAAGCCAAGACCAACGTTGCTTGTTGTATCATGCTCTGTCCTCAAATCTATCCAAATATTCAAGCTGTAAAAAAGTGAATGAAAAAACCAGTTAGACTTCGTGAGTTTGTTAGCATCAAAACACAGAGTTAACCATGCTTACCACTTCAAAAATTGTAATCAGAAACGTCCGTATTAATAGTTTATAATCCCTTATTGTTTCCCTAGCTTGCCGTCAGCCAAATTAAGGACATTTTAATTTAAAGATTTAACCAGAAAAAAAAAAGAGATTAGACTCGCTTGATTTTTCTGAGCGGGAAAGGGTGCAGATGTCGATTTTGCATGGTTAGCCGGAAACAAGTAACGATGGAAGATGAAAAATTCAGGTTTTTAAAAAAAATGGTCAGGTGTTATTGTTATTTGTGTCGTTGGCGCTTGCACGCATGATTGAGATATCGTGCTTGACTGTCTGCTTACCAGCGATATCTATATCAAAAAATCTCAAGCAACAGTAAATCTCACTTCAGTGAGAACAGAAAAACGTCCAGATATCTGAAGTCCATATTCAAAAGCATCGAATGGCAAGGTTAATTGCTTTAGAATATGAGGAATTGTACTTCAATTGACGAGTGGATAGTCTTGATAAAGTTTCTGGTAAAAGGGATACTTGACGGAACATAAATTCAGTGATTGTAATCAAAATATATCCTAGTCTGATGTCGACATCAGGCGCCAAGAAAATAAATTAGAGTGGATTCAACATGAGTGCAAGATAGCTCGAAGAGATTATTTTGCTTTTCATAAGACATTCTGCAATATGAACCACAAGAGTCCTCAACCGACCTTAAAAATCAACGTCAAAACTCTAATTCCATCTATCGGTAGCCTTATCAAGTGGGTCACAGAACCTGTTAGGCTTTCTGTCCGGCACCATGGAGTGTGAATCTGATACTATTTTAGTCTTTAACGATAGTGTGAAAACGAGGAGAAAATTTAAGGTTTTTTAAAAATCTTCTGAAGTAAAAAACATTCGTAGCTCAGGAAAATGAAAATCCATACTATTGTCTAAGAAACCCCAAACTAAATCAATCACCATGGGGGGCATTTGATTGAAAAAACGGACTCCACTTAACAAACGTATACGTTTTCGTGATAAGACATAACGGATTGCCAGCCCTGGGACACAATACATTTTCACCCAGTTTTTATTTAAAAGGAAATAACTTGTTGTTACCCACATCAGCCGACCAAAATTAGAATCGTTGAAAAAAAGTCATTCAAAAAGGGATTCTTAAATTAAACTGAATACGTAAACACAGCACAAAACAAAGAGAGGATATTATGATATTAAAAATCTGGCAAAAAGGATTTACATTTCAATTAAGTAAAGCCTTTGACAACAATCATATTTTATTTTTGTCATACATAAAAAAATTAAAAATTTAGAGTGGTAATTTGCTTGATTATTTTATATTGTTTTTTTTTTTTTTTTTTTTTTTTTTTTTTTTTTTTCTTCTTTTTTTTTTTAGTCTTTAGTTTTGTTGTTGTTGTTTTTTGTTATTTGGGTTTTTTTGCAAAAAAAGTGAAAACAGCTATCATCCTTAAACAGTGCACTTCAGTTATTGATCATGGAAAAACAAATTAACTGTAAACAGCAACAAACTAACTTTATATCTTTAATTAAGTAAAAAAACATGATATGTTGATGTTAATTAAGTCTGTATTGTTCTGCTCTTCAAAACAATAGTATAGCCATATACACCTAATTCGAAAATCGTTGTCACACCAAGAGCCTCAAGTAACAAGCCAAGGCTCCAGAGAACGTCGGTACTTTTAATTATAATTGATTTATTCATGGTTCATGCAAGCGGCTATAGCTCTACACTAATTATCATCTCAAGCAGTCTTGCTTGGAGCAATTTGTGAAGTCAAATAATGAAAATGCACCATGAATAAACTAATTACAGCTAAAAGTACCGGCGTTTTCTGCGGTCCTGGCTTGCTGCTTGAGGCTTTTGGTGCGACAACGATTTCTAAAATAGGTGTGTATGTTATATACAGGCAGAATAGCATTGCAGATTAAGATGCTCAATATTGTATTCAACAGGCAGCTCGTTGAGAGCATCAAGGAACGATTCAGATTTAAATTATAGCTGCCTCGCTGGCAAAACGCGCGGAAAGAGTTGGTAAAAGGGAGTCTACAAGAGGGCACAAAGTCGTATCAATTCTTAAGAATAAGATTGATCTGGATCTCGTTTAAAATAATAAAAGTCAAGAAATAATAAATAAATAAGTGCATGGCTGACCGTTTGAATCGTTGATGTCCAAGTTGTTCTTGATGATCACTGGTCAAACGTTCAATGACAAGAAGGACGGATCATATAACTAGCGTGATCACAAAGAGTGCCTCTTTTGTTGAGAATAAGCAAGTATAGGACTGAGTACTTTATCGAGTGGTCTGTTATTCTACTGGTTACAAAAGTGCGTGATGACGAAAAACTGAATTTAGTGCAAAAGATTATCAGTCAATACTCCAGTTTCGAGTTCTCTTTGCTCAGTCTCGTTTGTTTTTTGAAATAATAAGGCTATTCAACCAAAACCCGTGGCATTATAATCAACTCGTATTGTTCCGAAGTGCGTACATTCCTTACTATACAATGGACCTTAATGAAAGAAAAGAAAGACACATTTGTACACAATCGAGGCACAGACTGAGCTAAGGCGATTCACAATGGGAGTAATTAATGGTTTGTTTGTCTATGAATAATTCATGATCAGTAGCCAATTTGTTTATTTGATGAGCATTCTCGAACGAGCCAACATCAACTCCAAGGAGATCCAACAAAAGGACACGGAGTCCCTAAATAGGTTATAATATCCAATGGACAAGAGCAGAAAAAACAGAGAGAAATATCTGAGAGAGAGAGAGAGAGAGAGAGATGTCTTTTATTTAATCTCGGGAAATTTCATCAATGTACAAATTGGTTTTCATGAAAACCGAGTTCATAGGTAATATATATAAAAAATTAATAATAACGTTAAGAATATATAGACAGATTTATGAAATAAATTCTCATCTACCCCCCAAAAATATTATAGTAATTGAAGTGTTAAGGACCAACAGACGAAAGATTCCTCTTAAAATATTTTAAATTATTGGACAGTCTGACACTTTGGGGTAACGAGTTCCACACTTTTGCACCGTCATAAGAGAGAGCTCTTTTTAAAAACTCAGTGCTGGGTTTCGGTAACTTTAAGCACTTCTCTCTACCACGAAAATCGTAGGTATTTTCTTGAAAATAAAAGAGTTCCCTTACAGATTTTGGTGCAAGTGCATTTAAAGTCTTAAACATCATTATTGCTTTATGCTCCTTTCTTCTTCTTTGTAAGCTTTTCCAGCCTAAAGAAGTTAAAATATCACTAGATCTGACATCGTAGCTGCTTTTTGTTATTATTCTTGCAGCTCTATTTTGCATTTTTTGCAATCTTTCAGCAGACGTTACTGGTAAATTATCCCATACCACGTCACAATAGTCAAACCAAGGTAAAACGAGAGCCTCATATATGGTAATAGCTGTCTCCAAGGGGATGTAATCGCGGACTCGTCTTATGCCACTCAATCCAGAGGATATTTTTTACAAATGTAATCAATATGAGCAACCCAAGACACCCGTTCGTCAATCACAACACCCAGAGTTTTTGCTGTAGAGACTCTAGTAATTGGTTTGCTATTTAAATATATGTGTGGTTCGGAGGTAATTTTTTTCAATTTATCGTCAGAAGCAATAAACATGTGCTCTGTTTTAGCTGAATTTAAGCTAAGTTTGTTAGCTTTCAACCAGTTATGAATATTGGAAATATCAGCGTTCACCTCGTCAAATAGAGTCTTTTGTGATGTGCCACAAGTGGTGAGACTTGTGTCATCAGCATACATTCTAGCATTTGAAAATTTGACACTATTTGGCAGATCGTTTATGTAAATAATAAATAATAATGGCCCAAGGATTGAGCCTTGAGGGATGCCGCAATCGAGTGTTCTAGAGCTAGATAAGGTATGGTTTATGTAGCATCTCTGACTACGATCTGTGAGGTAAGATTTGAACCACTTTATCGACTCTTCTGCAATCCCATAATAGTATAATTTGTGGAGAAGTATGGAGTGATTTACTGTGTCAAAAGCTTTTTTAAAATCTAGGAAAGTGACACAGTTCAATTTACCTTCATCCATATTGGTAAGCCACTCCGTTGTGGCTTCTAGGAGTGCAGTAGTAGTCGAATGAAGCGGTCTAAATCCCGACTGCTTTTGAGAAAGTAAATTATTTGAGTTTAGATACTCATATAACTGGTTAAAAACTATTCTCTCGAAAATCTTAGCAATAGTAGGTAAGACCGAAATGGGACGGTAATTATTCAAATCATCTTTGTCATTAGCTTTATGAATTGGCGTAACTTTCGCAAGTTTCAAGCCGTTAGGAAAAATCCCTTTATCAACTGATTGATTGAATAGCTTCACTAGTGATTGACTTATTACTGGTGAAGCAATCTTGATGAAATGAGATGGTATACCGTCAAGACCTGTCGCTTTTTTAACGTCAATAGAATTAATGATTTTCATAAGTTCATCAACTGATGTGTGTCGTAAGGTGAATGTTGAGCCAATTCTAATTAGATAATCATTATAAGCAGTCGGTCCATCGGGAATTAAACAAGCTAATTTAGTCCCAATTTCAGAAAAATGACAATTGAATACCTCAGCTATTTCCTTCGAGTCACACATCGATGTATCACCTGTTTTGATAGATGTTACATAAGAGCCAGATTTAGTCCTTCGTGAGAGGACTTCATTAATAGCTTTCCAGACCTCCTTTGAGTTTTTTGAATTTTGTGCAAAATGATTTTCATAATATGACTTCTTGGCTCTTTTTATCTCGTTGTTGACGCGATTTCTAATAGACTTATAATCACTCCAGTCGTCCCTCGAATTCGTTTGAGTAGCTTTTTGTTTCATTTTATCTCTATCGTACATAGCTTTCCTCAAATCAGTTGTCATCCAGGGAGACTTCTTGTTTCTTATTCGTTTTGTTTTGATCGGAGCGTGCGAGTCAAGAACAGAGAGAAATAACTCTTTCCATCTGTCCCACATGTCATCCGGGCTTTCCTTATTATCCAAACAATCCCAAGGGAGTGTTGCTAAATCCATAAGAAACTTGTCGGAGTCAAAGTTTTTAGCCGATCTAAATGAGATCTTACAGTGATTGTTGTTTGTCGGAATTGCTATTTTCCGTATTGTATAAACCAGACTATGGTCACTGATACCAATGTGAACCACTCCACTTCGGACTACCCTATCTGGGCTATTCGTTAAGATCACATCAATGAGGGTTTTACTTTTTTCAGTGACTCTAGTTGGTTCTGTGATTAACTGCGTAAGTTGAAACAATTCAGCAGTCGTATTCAAATAGCGGGTTTGCTGATTAATATTAGTAGATAATAAATCACAGTTTAAATCCCCTAGGATATAAATTTCCTTAAACTCAGAATCTATTTTTGTTAACACATTTTCAAATATATTGAAAAATGAGCGTGTATCATAGTTAGGAGGCCTATAACAGGCTAAAACGGCAAAAGACTTGCTATTTGGCTTCATGATTTCAAAACACAGGGACTCTACTTTATCATCAGTTAAGTCACTACGGTTTTTCCCATTTACGCCCTTTTTCAAGTATAAACAAACTCCCCCTCCATTGCGGTTTCTATCAGACCTATGGATGTCATAGCCTTCGATGCTCACCATTGAACTTGGGATTGATGGATCGAGCCTTGACTCATTTATGCAAAGAAGATCAAAATTTTGCTGAATGACCCATGATCTCAGTTCATCTATATGAGCTACAAGACTAGTTATATTTAAAGAGGCCATTTTAAAACCTCTAACATTAGGAATAGAATGAGGTCTATTATCACCGTCAGACTTATCAATATTAGTATTTGAGACAATACTAGAGGGATGAATAGAGGAATCTGTTTCGTCTAGTGGTTCCTTACCTTTTAATCATGCTTTAGATTTAAGATATTTATTGAAATCTTGCGCAAGGATTCCTATTCCTGCACGATTTAAATGCAGTCCTTTGGTGTTAAGTCCTTTCTCTGTTACATTATGAGAAATATATATATATATAGAGAGAGAGAGAGAGAGACAGAGATAATTTCTGCACTCATAGAACAAAACAGAATATTTACACCATAGAAAGAAAAAACGAATGCATTATTAATCTATAAGGAAGTTTAGAATTTTTCACAAATTATGATATGATTGATTATTATGTAGGCTATCTTCATTTACGGGTGAACATTATTACTGAATATTCAGAGCAAGATTAAATCTGCGACAAAAAAAAAAATGTCGAATTCTTTCTACGTACGTTACAAGATTATTTCTAGCACTTGTTAACTCAGCCCTTTAAATCTATGCTTTCAGATGAACGTTAAAAGTCAACAGTAGTATTAAGCTTTAAAACGAGTAAAGGAAACAGTAAAGGGTTGAAACTTTAAAACGAGTCAAGGGAACAGCTGCAATTTAAAATTATGAATATTTAATAAATCCTAATATAAAAAAAACGGGAATTTTCCTTACTTAAAATAAATCGTTTATAGGTTATCACAAGTCACCGTGTTGTCTATAGATAAAAAGTTGGTCAACCTATTCTACAACCCAAACTTCAGTAATAAGTAATCTTCATTCAATGATCGCTGTTGTGATTAGTCTCGGAAAGGCTTAAAATTATCTTCCACTACACACAAAATTTTGATTTACGGAGTAATATAAATAAATGAGAGTAATAACTTTGAAGATTTTGCTTACTGCTGATGATAAAGATTATTCGGTACGACATAACGGCTGTATCCAATCGCAAATATGTGTTTTAAGGATTAAATTGGGTCTAGTGTCCTTAAGGTATCTAAATTTGACGTTTTTAGTGACATACCTGCTAAAAAAAAACGCTTCCTATGATTCTACGCAGATAATGGTTTTACTCATTCAGTTTTGCTTTCTCTGGCTCACGGCAGAGGGCTTTTATAATTAACGGACAGGTATACCACGCCCTTAATTTAAAAAAAAAGAAACTTCGGCATGACTTTGAAAAAGCAAGAAAATAATTAAAGTCGATAATACTTATTTCCAAAAAAAGTAATCTGATTTCAAAATAGTTTACTGGTTTTACAGAGACGTGATGAAGGTCGAACGCCGATAGCCTAAGCCTTACGAAACCTTTTTATTGAGTGCGTCATTGGATAGAGGAGTGGTGATCTGACTTGGAGTAGCTAGAGCACCCATCAGGATGCCTCCCGAAATTTTAAAGTTCAAATTTTCTGGATACTCTAAAACAAACACTGGTCCATGTTAAAATCTGTCATAGTTCGGAAATTTCTAGCTTAGCAAAAGTCTCTGTCATAGCAAGACAATGTACAATTTTCCCGCCAATACAGACGCGTACGCGTTTCATCTTTTCCCGCCATATCCACAGGTTCAGTAAAACTCCTTTTTGGAGACCCCCATATCGCTAGGCCCCTGTAAAAGACTGTATGGTAGAAGCATAACAAACCTTTCATATCAATATTAAATCTTTTTATCTAGTGAATGATCATAAATTAAAACTCATGATGATATTTTGATCGGCGGAATCTTTGTTTGTTTATGAGAAAATAAAATGGTAAAAACCACACCTTATATCGAGCATTCAACTACGCACACTCCACTGATTACTATCTTCCTGTAAAAAAAATATGAATAAATAATAAATCTTCCTGTGCAGCAAATGATTGACGTGTAAAATCTGTTCGATATAAAAAAATCCGTAGTTATTCACAAATGATAAATGTTATTACAAATGATAAATGTCCAATAATGAATCTAAGAGCGATAACTGAAAGCATTTTCTAAAGGGTATTATTTTCGTAACACTGCATAATGCAAAAGATACTTGTGAGTTAATTGACTTTTAAGGTGTCAACTTGCCGCAATCTGTCTCCATGGAAACCTAATCTCTTGATAAGATGGCGGTGGTAAGTTATTAAAAGGAGCTAGCTAGTTTTTCGGCTTTCCTAAGACATTCTAACAAATCGATAATCAGTCTGTAAAATTACTTAGGTAATTTTGTGCAAAGTTGGGCTCGGGTGCCGAGTCACGTCCAACACGAAATAACTTATTTTCTTCCCAAATACGCGTTTAGCTACGGAAAACCGGCGACGTGGTTCATAATGATCAGAACTAACAAGCAGTAAATCAAATAAATACGTGATCATTCACGATAGTCTTAGAAAGTGTAGTGAATAAGTGCTTTTTTTGTCTAACTAGTCCAAAGGGGGGCATATTAAATTTTTAATTAACTTTGATCAAAGTTGGAATTTATATGGTCCACTTGTCATGTTGTTATTTCCCTACTAGTTTTTAACTTGTTCGTTATTATTCACCCATAACTGACATTAATAAATAATCATATAATCATATAATCACTAAGTTTTAAAAAACTGGGACACTTGTCATGTCGTTCTTTCCCTCGACTGTTTTTTTTTTTTTTTTTTTTTTTTTTTTTTTTCGTATTCACCCATAACTGATATTACTAGTTGTACAGATAATAAATATTAACATAGTTAGTAGAGGGGGTCTGGATGAACTATGGACGCTTGGATGAATGAATAGACGAATAAATGGACGGATCTTGATCTTGATCTTGATTCTTAGCTAGATAGTTATTGCACGTTCGTGTTTCGAACAAACTCTTCCCTCTTTGGACGACACATGATTGAACAAACTTTTATTATTATTATTAATATTAATTTTCTATTAATCATCGATCACGGTTCTTGATTTTGATCTTGAATCTTTTTTTTTTTTTTTTTTAATTACTTAGGTATATATCAGCACGTTCGTATTTCGAACAAGCTCTTCATTCTTGGACGACAAAAGATTAAATAAACTTTTTTTTTTTTTTAAAATATATAAAATGGTTTGTCTACCATTGACGTAACGTAATGTAATCCTAATTTCCTGACAAATTACTGAATGTTTGGTCGACAAATAAGCCAATAGAAGCGACTAAGATTATAGACACAATATCAAGACCCATGAACGTGGCATTGAGAGTGGAAAAAGATTGCCGAAATGAACTGATGAATAGAAACACATGTATGCTTATCAAATGCACTCTATCATAAATGTTTTCAACGAAAACTAATGCTCAGTCATTTAATGTAATTATTAAGTTTGAATATTTTCAGCGTTCAATTAGGAAAATGCTATATTTCCTGGATTTTTTTATCGGCATCGCACGTGAAAAAGAGTTGTTAGGTATCTCCCTTGATTCGAAGTTTTTCCGGGTTCTCCGGATATCCTCCCTCCGTAAAACCTAGCTGAATTTTATTTCGATCTGAAAGTTAGCTGTGCCCTGACTTAGATCAGCCCAGAGCCGTATTGTTTCAGGGTTCCGCGATCTGTGATTAAGGCATTCCCTGACTTAGATCATCCCAGAGGTTGTTTTAGAGTTTGATCTGTGATTAAGGCATTCCCCGACTTAGATCAGTCCAGAGGTTGTTTCAGAGTTTGATCTGTGATTAAGGCATTCCCTGACTTAGATCAGTCCAGAGGTCGTTTCAGAGTTTGATCTGTGATTAATGCCTTTACTGACTTAGGTAAGTCCCAAAGGGTGTTTCAGGGTTTGATATGACGGGAGTTTTCCTGGCCTGCCCTGACTTTGATCAGCCACAAAAGGTTGTTTATGCAGGGCATCCGTAATATTAGCCGGAGGTTTTTTCTGGACAATATGCCATGGTTTCATATGTTCCACGGAAGTCCTGCGCTCTTGTGCGTTCTTTTTATGGCTGTCTGCTATGATCTGAAGCACAGATCCAAAAATACTTGACGACACTTGCTTTCTATGGCATAAAGCGTGTCTACTAGCTCAGCAACCTCAATCATTTTTCAAAATTTATCACATTTATCAGTTACCGCCAATTAAGAAGAGGTAAAATTTTAAAAATACATTTTGTCATGAATAAATATAATGTATTTTCGACGATTTATTAGCCATAATTTGTTGCGTTTATAGATACTGGGTAAAGCCTCCATTTTTATCGCATGAATTTTTTTTTAAATATTCATTCCTATCCAAAAAAGATAATAATTGGCGCTGAACTGTGTTTGGCGTATTTTTGTTCTACTTTGTCCAGTGTCAGGTTGGGAAAGTCATTCTAAGGAATTATCGGAATTACGAAACAAATTTGAGGAGACAGTTAAATAGGAATAGCACATGATCAGAAAGAGTGTAGCATACAATTTGTAATGAGACAGGTTATTTTTTATTCACATCACAATTCCGTCGCCCTGAACAACCTAACATTCAATCATACTAACAAAATTGAACACACAAAAACGTACTTTGCTAGCTTACACGAGTAACTGGTCGTTAATATTTCATATCTTGATATTAAACCTTTTCAATGCTTCTAATCAGGCGACTTCGCGAATTCAAGGATAACTTTACCTCGCTCTTAAAACCGTCGTTCCCAAGCGATGTTGTTTCTTTTTTTTCTTCTTCTTCTTCTACTTCTTTTTTTTTTTTTTTTTTTTTTTTTTTTTTTTTTCTCTTCCTTTTTTTCCTTTTTCTTCTTCTTCTTTGAAAGACGCCGACGATCAGAACTAAATTAGTTTTCAATTGATTTTCGAGGAACTTCTTTCAAGAGGGAATTCTACTCACTCACGAACAAGGTAGCATAGAGTCAGTCAGGGTGTCAAAAAAGAGAAGGCATAATTCATAATTTCTTTAGAGACGACAATTTATTTCCAGTGGTACGTAGATAAGCATATTTTAATCTTAAGTTACTTTAAAATAGAAATTTCATATATTTTTGGCAAGCATCCAGAAGAAATTAGGGCTGTATGAGTAGCAATTAATACGAAAGAGAAATATTACCGAATTGTTATTAATCTATAGAATTCGATTTTTCATTTCACGATGCGATTCAGTTAGACTTCGCAATTTGCATACCTTTTTAGCTTGATATAATTTGCTTAGCAAAACCTTTCTGGGGCTAGCTAGGAAAACAAGTGCTTCAAGGCAATGTTCACTGAACGAAGGGATGTGGTTGACATCCCGAAAATTCTGATTCAAGAAATAAAACCTGGACTTTTTTTTTTTTTTTTTTTTCTTCTTTTTACTATTGTAGTAGCGGAGGTACTGCAATGTAGAAGTACTGAGTGAAAATAATCAGTTTAAAAAAGGCACGGTAGAATTGTAAATTTTGCAACCCTTATCTATCTTTTAATATTTCCAGTGACTTAGCAATTTACGCGATAACTGAAAGCAGTTTTTTTATGAAGTAAATAAATTTGAAATTGTTTTTATCTGTTTGCAAAGGGATGTTCCATAAGTACAATCTGCATCAGAAAAATTGTTGACAAATTGTTCAAGCCTTCCGAGAAAGAGTTACTTTTTCGGCGAGCGAATATAATAATCTTTAATATAGTTCCTTACAGCAATGCATAATCTGTGGTATTATGCCAAAAGTCCTTTAGTTACAATCTGGAATCGCTAGATTATTGATATTACTCACTTTAAATACAAAATCAAGACAGTTTTGCGTCTTTATAAAAATAAGATTTTGAACTAACACTTACGTGAGTAAAAAATCGGTCTTCATCAGTGATCATCCATGATTATCCGTTTCCTACACGTGAAAATCCCAGGTAAATGAAAGCTTTAATTTTTTACCGACAACTCCAATGTGTTGCTTTTACTTATATATTACTAAAGCTGGAGTGAGGACCGAAAACTCAACCTTGTTAATACTCCTTATAAGTGGGCGTCCGCTATGAATATAATGAATAATATACGGTACAAAATGGTTTTATTTTGTCTTGTCTGAGGTTGGCAAAGTATTGTGGGTTATATGGGCTTTCATCTAGTTTGGAGCTTAGCTCTGTTGTAATTGTCCCACGCTGTGATACAACAGCCAAAGCACAATAGATTTACGAATTTTCAAATATGTTGCCTAAATATTTTTTTCCTTTTTCTTGTTTGTTTTTTCTTTTTTTCTTTTTTTTTTTTTTTTTTAGTTAATCTCATCTTAATTTGATTTTCCTTCCCTTTACTCCGGTATGCCAAAGTTATAAATACTTTTTTTTTTTCAGAAACATTTTGAACAATACATGGACATGAGTATGTTAATTCACTAAAAAAATTAATTAGTTAATTAATTAATTTAGAAAAATTTTAAATTAAAAAAAAAACACTTTGCTAATACCGTATAGCTGCGCAAATCTATTACGTCTGTTTGTCTAAAATACTAAAATATAGCTGATTATATTCACTAGTTACCTCTTCTGGACCTCTAACTATGCCATCCTTCTTCCAGGCGGTTTGGTCCATTGTGTAGTAAGCTGCCAAAATTAATCTCTTAATCCCTTTACTTATTTTCATATAAAATCTATACTCAGTCAGCAATTATTTCATAAATGCAAAACAAATTTTCTTTGATGTTAGTGTTTCCATAGTGACCGGTAGTATCCTTGACAACAGATTACGTGGGTAAAAAAAAGATGAAAATAATTGTTATTTTTTTCTCTGTGCTCATAATTTTTACACCAATTAAAACATCGCTCTTAGAGCAAAACTTAAGAAGGAAAGAAATCGAAGAATTTTGTTTTGGTTCTGATAATATTTTTTTCTATAATAATCTACGATTTTTTTCTTATTTTCCATGAAAATACAGAACTTCTATGTCGTTAGACACATTGTATTTCAAACGGAAGAGATTAGGTAACCGTTCGTAGTTCCTTCCGTTTAGATTGATTTTTCTTGTGATATTTTGGTAAGTTTGCAGATAATCCCTTATACTCGTCAATTTGCTAAATGGTAGTGTCTAAGCTGTACCACGAAACTTTCAAAGATATTCATTCTTTATTTGGTTAGAAAATTATGAGTATAGGAGAAAAAGTAATTAACAGCGCCAAGAATATATAAATTGTTTTATTTCGTTCAACTAAGAGTTTGCCTCCTCTCTTTAATTCTGTATCTCTCTGGCTCTTTGCCTCTCCTCTCCTCTCCTCTCCTTTCTTCTCTTCCCTCTATTCTCACTCTTTCAGATTGACTACGTAATCCAAGGAACTAGTTTCCAGATAAATCATATATTTTGTACCTTTACAAACCAAACGTCCATCAATATCCAGATTACATTTCAAAGTTAGCAACATTACTCAGTATTTATTAAAGTATTGATACTTTGTCATTTTTATGAAACGGACTTTCATCACCAAATTAAATCAATGCATCTACTTCGAAAAATACCGAAACACGGCTATTTCCTTTTCTAGTTTGAAGTCGACAGAACATTAATCAAAGGACATTGTTATACTTAAAATAATGCAGTTAGTTACATACATGCCTAAAGGGCCTTCATAGCCTGCAGAAACAAAGCGTTCTTTGACGGTTATTTTTAGTGGAAATTCGCGACGGAAGATGCTGGCCGGAACATATCAACAATTCTGAGTGATTTGAATCATCTTCTACTACCGACTCTTTGTTCAAGATAAAAACCACAGTTAATTGTAAAACAAGTAAATCAACTAAGTCCTCCGGTAGAGTTGTGTTGGATTCTTTTTGAACGGTTCAACATCATTACGGATAACTAAAGCTGTAAAGGTTATGGGGTGCGGTCTGTGTCCGGCATTAAAAGGTTTTAATAGGAAGTACGATGAATGAAAGACAGTTCTTCTGTTATTTGAGGGCCTGTTTTCCTTACATCAAATCAGTTGTTTGAGATGCTAAATGTGCATTGAAGTGAGCTTTGTCGCAGTCTTAATCTTGTTTGATTAAAGAAAAACCGGAATATCGACTTATCGGACCGCAATATACATATAACCCAATAACACGAAAATCCATTGCAATCCACTTTGGTGTTTACAATTCTACATGAGAGTTGTTTAGTATTTGTCGTAGAAGAAGAATCTATTTTTGGGAAACATATCTGATAAAAACAAATATTCAAATATACCGCTTTTTTATCAGACGAGACTTATTAGACGATAATATCAATAACTGTTAGTCGATCAGTCCAGGTACAATATACTTTGAGGGAATTACCCACAGACTCTATTGAACCCTTTAACAGCAATATTCATAAATAAATGATGAGTAATTAGGAATCCAATGAATTTTTCCTGGCACCTTTTTTTAGATAAAAATAGATTAGATTTTTCAAATATGTAAATTGGTAAGAAGTTTTTCACTGCATTATATTTCCAAATAGAACAAAAATCCGCGTTAACATTTCATTTTTCCCCCTCAGGGAATAATATTCCAAATGACTGTATGTAGGTAATACAAAAAACCTTGCATAAACCAACTTCAATTGTTCGATCTGGTTGGCGTTTTTCGTTCGATTTGAATTCTTTCCTTTCTCGTTCGAATTTCATTTTTCTCGTTTCCCTTTCTCTTTCCTTCTTTCCTCCCTTTCTTTCTTTCTTTCTTTCTTTCATTCATTCATTTTTTCTTTCTTTCTTCCTTCTTTTCTTTCTTTTTCCAATAAATGCATATACCTTGTCATATATTCACCCATCAAAATCACTGAGATTTGAGAGTATTTTTTGTAAACATGATGGCGAAGACAGAAATTGCGAAAAAAAAAAAAAAAAAAAAAAAAAAGCAAGAAATTTTGCAAAAAAAAAAAAAAGATTACTGAAAGAAATGTTGCAAATATATATATATTTACATATGTCAATAAGTTAAGAATTTTTCAATAAAAAATGCTGAAGCTACCATGGCTTTGTTGTTGGCGGAAAATCTTCATTAAATCAAAAAATATCAGTGCAACATTAGCGCCTTGTTGTGGTTTGCCCTTGAGAGCTCCAAAGAACGATCTTTACCATCAGCCTTACTTTTTTTTAAACAGTACTGAGACTAAATATCCTCAATATCTGCCCAAAAATCACCATTATAGGTACTGTAATATGTTTTGAGCAAACAAACAGTAAAGAGACATACCGTTCAATACAAATTGTACACGATACTGATCACAAAGCAACAGGATTGCGTGCGTCCAGTTCTAGAGGGGAAACCGCGGATTTCGAGTAAACATGCAGGCTAAACAGACAATGTATTTTTGATTTAGAACCTGGACTTCATGAATATGGTATGCAGCGACAATTAATAAACTCGCGCAGAGAAAAATAGGAACGTATAACCGGATAAAGAATAATAATAAAAATAATAAAAAGGACAAACCTTTCTATTTTTTCCGCACCCTGCTCTTCTTCAGTGTTCTGTTAAATCGTTCTGTATTTACTGCCTTGGTGTCCTGTTCAATTTCACTTACAATAACTTATTACTCCTAGCCGTTCTTTAGAATCGGTTCCTGATCAGCGGTCAAAAATATCTCTGATGCACCACCGACACCACAGCCTTTAAAACTGAATGAAAGCTAATGGATTATAGCAGTCACTTTTAAAACCCTTTGAATGGATGGATTAAGTTAAGTAATTATTGCAGGCTGTCATATGAAAGTCTAAGCCAGGCACAAATGATAAGTCGGGCCACGTACACGACCAACGATTTGTTAGTGCTACTAAAAAGAGTTTTAGGAATAGACGAACTCCATCGAAGATGCTAAAAGGTGTTTTAGTAGCTTCCTTTCTGTCTTCAAGACGCTTATTTTTTCTTCGCTTTGTGGTGTGACGATATGAAAGTGAAAAGCTGCTTGTCAATGAGAATCAGCAATGTCACTTTTTGCGAGACTTCTTTTACTGCTCAATGACAATGATTTTTTTTTCACGTATTTTTTTCTTACTGATTCATTATCTTTTTCATCTGTATGTTTTCCGTGCAAATAAAAAAGCGTGGAAATTAAAGCTGTAATTTTATCTTGTTTGATCCTATTTTTTTATTGCCACGCTATCATCAGTTTCACTAAAGCGGATTACGTTAAGCACTCGTAGATTATGCGGTTTTTACAGTAGTGAAGTCAAAAACATACTAGCTTACGACTGAGGTGGAAACTCAAATACCTTTACTTTCCTCTTTGCAGGGATATTCATCTCACCGAACATGAACGAATTTTGGCCATTTCTTCTTGAAGAAATATTTTTGATCATAAATTTTGAAGACACGTCGCCGTCTTTTGATTTAAGAAATGTGTCTTCTATTGTCTCTTCATTAAAAATCAACATTACCAACTTTGTCAAATGGTTTAATGAAACTGAACTATGCCTCTGAAAAGGAAATATATACAAATATCTTTTCGAGATTCCGTTTCCCATTTCAATTCCGTTTCCCATTCACGATTCCATTTCATTAAGTTAAATTTTCCCAGGGCTAAAATAGGGGAAACAAAATTCCGCAATCAAAGGATTTTTTCCAGAGCTATTAAAAATTGATTGAATTTGTATCAGATCAAAGTATTTGCACGACTTAAGTTCATTGCTTATTAATAGATTTCTTAAAACTGACCTTGAGTGATCGGCAAATATATTTTTGCAATTCCTCGTTAGAATCCACTTTTTTTTAATTAAAGCACACTGTCCCAGCAATGGTCGTAATTTCTTTAGTATTAATAAGTATATTCATAAGAATTAGGAATCCCCAATTGATATCGAGTCCAAGTTAAAGTTACATGTTTGTGAATTAGATAAGCAAAATTCAACGATCTGTACTTTTGAACAGGATCGAAAATTAAAAACATATTTCATTCAACATTAATGGTAAATATATACTACTATATATCATTATCATCTTAGCTTCCGTTAGTAGATAAATACGATATGATATATACAAGATTAATGTCGTGTTTACTCGTTTTAGCAATGAAAGATAATCTTTTTAAACAAGTCTTTTTAAACTTCTTGCCGTTAAAACGTAGGGAGGCTCTTTATTTAATCTGGGTTATGGTATTAGTGTCAGTGAAACTTGTAGTGTTGACTCAGTGCGTTCCTTGCATTAATTGATCTCAATTTTGCCCTGAGAATCGAATTGCAGTAAATTGAGAATATCTACAGGGCTTATATGCACTTACGAAGCGTCTATCATCGATCATAATTTTATTGAACCTTTGGGCTGATCAAAGTCAGGACACGGCTAGCTCACAGATCAAACCTTGAAAGGACGGTCTCTGCACTGATCAAAGTAAGGACACAGCTAACTCACTCATCGAATTGGGATTTAGCACACTTTTGAAAGGGGTGCAGAACAAAACAAAAAAAACAAAAACAAAAAAAACCCTCGAATCAAATGAAAGACCGACCGAACAAATCTACACACATGTGATGGGTCTGGGAATGGAATCTCGAGACCCCAGAAGTAGAAGGCGAGTGCAGACCACTTTTCATTCGAATTATTCCGTGAATCTCGATGGGTAATCGAAAGGTTTTGTTTTATGGACATATCCCATTAAAAAAGCTTTTATAAAAGTGATTATAATTTGAATTGCAATAACATAAGCATTTTCCAATAATTTTTAAGTCTTATTAATATTATTATTATTATTATCATCATCATCATCATCATTATTATTATTATTATTATTATCATTATTACAGGAAAAAAGAGTGATTATTACAGTGCAAAAGATTCATCCTTGCTGGAACGGGAGTCATGGATCATAATCAAATAGTCAATCACTAGATAGAACAATGGATTCCAAAGAGTGGGTCTTCTTCCACATGATTCCAATTGGAATTTTTATGTTGATTTTTTACGGAGAGGGAAACAGGACTACCCGGAGAAAAACCCTCGGAACAAAGGAGAGAACCAACAAGTAATTCTACTCACATATGACATCGAATCTGCGGAACTTCGGGATCCTGCGGTATCCAATTTTTGACAGGAAATGTCGAACTTCCAAATAGCATTGAATTAATAATGGCATCTATATTTGTTGTTTTTATCTTGGTTGACAGTTCTTGCATCAGACCCTTTTAATGCAAGATAAATGACCAAAATGCATTTGGATCAAGAAAGAGCCAATATTGTAGGTCAGTTTTCAGTGACATCGTACGCGTGCTAAAATGCAAGCGTTTTAGTGCCTACTTTTCGTATTCCCTTTGAACTTCACCTTGTCAGGTCTAATCCACATGTGCACTCTCAAAAGTCCCCGTTAGACACTTAAGATGCTTTTGCATTGGACAGTTATAATTACAACAATCGGTACATTCTGATACTGTAGGTGTGCAAAAAAACACGACGTTTCAGTCCATAACACTA
The DNA here is from genome assembly GCF_029948245.1 of Actinia tenebrosa. Taxonomy (NCBI): domain Eukaryota; kingdom Metazoa; phylum Cnidaria; class Anthozoa; order Actiniaria; family Actiniidae; genus Actinia; species Actinia tenebrosa. The sequence continues at coordinate 13,937,329 of NW_028292580.1, read as the reverse complement.
TGACTCCTACTACCTTTCAAACCTCCGCATATCGTAATTCTCAAAAGCCTTCATTTGCATGACACTTAAAATGCGTTTGAATCGGACAGCTACCAATATTTAATGTTGTCACACACAAAAAGTACGTGTACAAAAACAAACCTTCCACTACATTGCACGACTTCCACCACTACTATTGAATTTGACCTTAGCCGACAGACATGCGCATCAGATCGACTCAGTCAAAACTGTCCTTTTTTAATTGGAGACTGAATATTAGCAATATCATCTTGTGCAAAATCGCAAACGCGTCAAAAGGCTTACTTATACTGGAAAGTAGCCAATATCCTATGTTTCGTTCTGGGTTTTTTTCTTCGCGCAAGGAAAAAAATGCTACACACACTTTAATGTGATTAAAGAGTGACATGGATCTTCTAGTTTGATATTCAAAAAATCATGATTTTTCCCCCAAGCATTGTTGTATTCTATCGTATGCTTTTTACTATACCTTACACTGGCTAACTGCCAGTTGCATTAGATTTGAATTCTCATTAGCTAACCTATAGCTACTATTATGTTTTGACATCACATGACTTTATTGGCCTGTCTTTATATCGGCACGGGGTTCACTTACTCATCCGCCCAAAAATCAAATATAAAAAAACCTTGACCCTAGGAAACGGTCTCGTGGCCCATCGGAATAATAACCACGGATCGCTCCAGCCAGCTGATGCACATTAGCACTTTAATTTATCGCTTATGTAAAAATTAGTCTTTAAAAAATAGAAAACGCATGCACATTCCGAAACAGTCAAAGATACTGCCGTTTGTACCACGATTCGGAAATTGCCTTGTCATAAGAATAGCTAAATTTTCAGGCGTCAAAAAATGAAAAATGCAATGGCAGACATGAGGGTTTCTAATGATATATCTATAGCATGTAGCATATATCGTATGTTTTTTGCCGGATATGTATGTCATGGTTTATCCAAAAGGCAGAGCTGTAAAGTCAAATATAGTGGTTGTGGATTCTTTTGCAAAGGCGCCCAGACTTCAGTGAAGCTCCGTTGGGTCTTTGGATAATCGCTAACAAAGTTGACAAGAACATCCTGTATAAATGGATTGTATAGACAGCCAGCGGGGGATTCGTACTTTCCGAATGATGATACTACTATCTTCATCATCACTATCATCTTTATAAACATCATCATCATTCTTATCAGCAGCAACAATGGCATCATTTGTAATCATTTGCAATCATCATTATCAGCAGTAGCAGTAGCAGTAGTATATATATATATGTGTGTGTGTGTGTGTGTGTGTGTGTGTGTGTGTGTGTGTGTGTGTGTGTGTGTGTGTGTGTGTGTGTGTATACACTCGATTGTAGAAACGTTGTAGTATACATTTATACATATATCTAATTTATTCAGTATATTTAATGATATGCAAAACAAAAAATTCGCTTTATTTCGGCGTACATACCGTCATCATCAGTGGATGTTAATGACGTAATAAATGTATAATCTCGATTATGTATCGTTAATAAGAGCAAATAAGAATTTGGCGCCTAAGGCGAGTATATATATATATATACACACATACATACATACAGCGATTTGCAAAAATTCTGCAAAAGTCAAGTATATCTATATATCCATATACAAGGCGATTTCCAGATTTCCAGATCAAAAAAAAAAAAGATTTTCAACCAAAAGTTAGCCATAAATCTATTATTAATGTTTACAATGTACACTATGATTATATTTCACCGAAAATATTGTATTTAACCTTTATTAAAATCTTTTTTTTTTAATTGAAAATTACCCATAATGCATAATGCATCATCGAAAATATCTGTTAACATTTGGTCAGCTACTATTTCAAGCTCACGCCCCCTCATGTGAGCCCATACAAATTATGTCTCAAAAACACGGTTTTTGAATCTATTCTCAAAATAATGACTGTCTAGGCAAAAAAAAAAGTGGATTCAGTTAATTCAACTATTCACGGACTGTATTATATGGTTTAGATTGAATTCTATTGAAGAAAACCACCGTACTTTTTGAGTTGAATGTACGCTATTGGACGGAGGTTGCCTAATGGTCGTGGGTCGTGGGTCGTGGGTCGTGGGTCGTGGGTCGTGGGTCGTGGGTATGACGTCGTGGGTCGTGGGTATGAAGTCGTGGGTCGTGGGTACGAAGTCGTGGGTTCTAATTTTTTTTCCAAATTTATCATTTCTTCACTATACTTCCAAATCGAGATTGTGTGGATTTGTTCCTATAAATTCGGTGCAATTGTGGGTTGTGCAAGGTAGTCTGTGTCTATTTGGCCTTTAAATATGGGCAGAAACTAAAGCACGACTTTTAGGGTGCTTTTCAATGCCTTGGTATTACAAAGGACTATTTGACTTTAAATAGAGAATGCGCAGGATTGAAATCAGCGTATATTTCAAGTATTTAGTTCACTAATATGTTGTTCAACGTCACGCAATTCGGACACAAGGTCTTTAATCAAAAAGGTGTTGACAACTCTCAATTTGTTCAAGTAAACACTTGACGCTGTTTTGGACTGCTTCTTGTCAAGAGCTCTTGCCACTTTAACCAAAACAAAAGACCGACCGAAGACGCCCAAACAGATCTGTTTAGAAGTATACCCGTCTATGAATGGCCTATCGTCTATTAGAATATAGTCATACTCGACCAACTTTAGAGCTCTATATAACATAAAGAAACGAATTAGTATTCCCTGTTTGTCATTGGTAGTTGTTAAAAGCAAATATTTTGAGTTTTGGCGTGATAATAGAAAACGAGAGGAGCATCTTATCAGATATTCCCATAAACTTTACACCAACAATCAGAAGCAAAAATAGACTTTGTGAAAAGTGATCGAATTAGAAGTGTGTTGAGAATGATTCGAAATTCATAAAATTTTTTGTAGTGTCCACACACCGTGAGCCATGCAGAGTAAAATATTTCAATCTATGGCATAGCTAGGCTCTTTCCAGTCGCACCCAATACGAAAAGATACTAGATCTCTCGTATACATTAGGACATAAAATTAAAATTTGGTTCCAATAAAACTGAATAAAAGGTTTGAGACTGGTGATGGAATCTCCTAAACCGGCGATTATTCATCATTCCATGTAGTTGGTGGACATGATTTTTTAAAGAGCTGACTCTATTCGAGTTTCTACTTTCCTTATAATTTAGGTATGGACCCGCAAAATCAAGAATAAAACATCGTTTTGATTATACTTACATCAAATCGGTTCTTTTCTAAGTTACTGAATATAACTTCTTTGACCTTCTTGGTATTTAAGCCCAACTGATACGCTGCCGCTGCATAAAAGCAGTCCTCATCAACCTTGGAGTCGTAGGTAACGGTAAACCCCGCACTTTCAAGTCGTTTACTCAGGATTTCCATATTAACACAAAGAGAACTACTAAGAAATAGTGAAACAAGCTTTCTCGCAACGAAACACATAGAACGAGGAGAAACGTAATGCCGAACTAAACGCGAATTTGCTGTCCATCCGACTTCACACGTTTGCAGCGGCTTGTCGCTCCAGTTTCTAGGTAACATCCGGATAAAGTCCATTGAAGACTCCTCGTTTAAGCGAACAACGTAGACGACTAGTGGTTTTTGTTTGTTTGTTTGTTTTTTCTTCTTTTTTTTTTTTTTTTTTTTTTTTTTTTCTTCGCTAAATTTATGTTTTAACAGCAAGGCCAATATACTTAAATGAAATGTAAGAAAGTGCTAAAAGGTTTTCCAGGCCACCAATTTTGGTGTATTAATATAACACTGTCACGCAAATCAGACACAGACTACCTTGCACAACCCACAATTACACCGAATTTATAGGAACAAAGCCACACGATCTTGTTTTGGAAGTATAGTGATAAATTCAAATTTATAAATGATAAATTTGGAAAAAATTGGAACCCACGACTTCATACCCACGACCCACGACTTCATACCCACGACCCACGACTTCGTACCCACGACCCACGACCCACGACCCACGACCCACGACCCACGACCCACGACCCACGACCCACGACCCACGACCCACGACCCACGACCCACGACCCACGACCATTAGGCAAATTCTATTGGACGTATTCTACAAGAGAAAATGCATGACATAACCGGGGTCAAGCTAGAAAATCGTCTCTCCTTGAAATAAAACAGAACCTGTCAAAAAAACAGAAGTGGATTTGAAAACCCTGGGCTTTCCTGAACATTTTGGTATATAATTCATAGGAATTTGTTAAAATTTAGAACCGTATTTTTGCTGATTTTATAATTTCATACTATCTGTTGGCTATACATTCGCCTCTTATGGTTTCTTAGGTTTCGTAGCCTCGAAAGCACGCTAACTGCGGTAGTTAGCGAAAGAACAGAAGATTTACGGGTCATTTAGGATGTTGTGTCACGCAGTTTACTTGTGCTATATCCCCTTATATGTTATACAGTATATATGTATACAGCCATTTGCAAAAATTATGGCCGCTTCCAATATATATATCAAAAGTATATCAAAAATTATGGAATATCATCCCTGATATTTTTTTCGACTTCTCTTTCACTAGGGCTTTCTGAAAAAAAATATGAGTGCATTATTACGTGCACAAGGATGATAAAACAACTTGAATGATTCATGTTTTAACCTCATTATTAGTCGTATTATTAAAATAATTATCACGAATCAATGCAGAATTTGTGAAAATATAGCATGCATTTAGTACAAAAACCTCTATTATCCATCAAATAGATTCGACTCATCGTCATAATATTCATGATTCAGAGGTGCTCTAGGTAACTAACTACACATGATCTTTTTATCTCACTTATTATTATTCTTGTACATTATTTTTCAACATTGTTTTTCTGCGTATTATATCAACAGATAACAAAACCTTATATCAAAATGATATGCGCACGGAACCACTTACAGGGCTCAAACAAAAACAGACTCAATAATCGCTAAAAGAAAGCGATAAAGCAAAAAGCTATAGGTTAAAAACCTTATTTAATCTACTAGCAGACAGATAAAATAGTAGTTTGCTGTTCGAGATAAGAAAATTTTGAATATCAAAAGACTTTGGTCGAATATAAGCGGTTCTATCTGGAGCATCAATATTTAATCGCAAAACAAATATTTGCAAGTTTATTACTAATTTATTTCCTATTCTGGCTATCGCGTATCATTTTAAAACACATTTCTTCTTGTGTGGATTTAATTTCCGATCCTTTAGGGTATAGTGAAAGCCATTAACCGCGCTTACTACCGAGCAAAATATATATTCCTCACGGGGAAGCCGAGACGGGAGAAGAAACATCAAGCAGGCACAGAAGCAACAAATGTTACAACGTTCTGGATGTTTTCGATTTTGCTGTGCCTTTTTTGAATAAGAGAATAGAGATCGAAAGAGACTAAGAAAGGGATAGAATATTAAAATGGAAAAAAATAATGGAACATATAAAAAACAAAATAACAGAATAAAGGAAGGAAGGGAGGAAAGAAGGAAGGAAGAAAGATTAAATCATTCAGGCAATTTCTTTCATACGGAGGCCGATACTGAACTCAGCTACCACTTAGTTACCAAGATACTTGTTAGCTTTGATATTTCTAAGTCAGCGCTACTGAATATCTTTATGTAATTACTCGTTAACTTTCTTTTTGACATGCCTGACTCAACAGCCTCCTCCCCCTCTCCCACTCGTTATCGATTTCAAAGATCTCTTTGCTCTTCGATAAACAACCTAAATCCCTTACTGATATATTCAAGCCGTTTATTTTTTCTATAATGCGCGCAGACATCACGCAATTACAATACTCGTTTTGGTCAAGCAGCCTGATTACCGATGATAATAAGAATAGTAAATGGCCCAAATATTGATTTTAGACAACAATGTTCGACAGTTTGTTATTCCAAGATAACTAATGCATTCTTACCATCGTATGATAAAACCTGTTGTATAAGTTTACAACTTGAAATACTAGCACATGATTGGTTAGATTTTTTTCAGCATCATCTGACGACCTAAAATGCTAGAATCTAGAAGTAACAATAAACAGCAACACTGTGGGTTTATTAGCATTTGTGGCTTGTGATACTATAACAATAGTTGGTTATACCTTGCTTTGTAGTTATGATTGTACAACTCGATAATGCCCTGATTTTCACAGGTAAATGCCCTTCAAAATATATTATAAAAACAAAGCTCACAAACTCAATATTAACTTCCATTTTGTTGCCGAAGCTAAAGCAAACATTCTTGCATGTAAATGGTCAACTAAAGGTTAAATCAATATTTTTGTAGACACTTCACTTTTGACCACTGAAAATCCAACTTTCTTTACTGTTGGCACGCAACACATTACGACAAGTGACGAATACAGCTTATGGATTGGCTTTTGAACTTTTTTTTCGGCAGTATTTGATAAATATAATCATCATCATCGCGTCAAGAAAAGTAGTAGTAGAATATATAGATATAGAAAACTGTAATAGTGTTATGAACACATATTATAAATGTTGTTATCAAATTATCACTGGTAACTGAAATAATCTTCCGCGCTTCATTCTGCGCTAATGATTTTACGCGTTTAAAAATTACAAGAAAACACATTTCATTGCTAATCACCACCGCAAAGTATAGTTGGGCGCAGCTCAACGTGGTCGAACTGAAAGCATGAAGGGCGAGTGAAAAAAGATTCACAAGGATTCTCTTGTTTAACGATAATGAATTGCTAACCAATATCGTTGGCTAGAGCGAGACAAGCTGAAGCTAGGGCTAACAATTCAAAAATGTGAAATATATCTCGGCTTATAGTTTTAATTTCAAAGCAAATACCAATTTACCAAGTCGAATTTCACTTGCCGACAGGCTTTTTAGCGCAAAGCTAAAAAATGGGTTTGTCCCTCGAAAGAGGATTAAATTGAAGTTCAGTCTTACCATAAATTCAGCCAACCGACTTTCGGAGTAAATCGGTCCTGAACAAAACTAAAAAAAGAAAGTTTATTACCTTTTACTTCCAGTTGATTGTTGATTGTCTTGTCTTATGATTATCTGGATGGCTGCGTTGAATTATGTCAGCTTCGGGCAGCGCTCCCAACTACAACAAAGCCTAAGGAATAAAACCCGGCTTCGAAATAAAAGGTGTATATAGATTTCCCAACTGGTCCAAATACCAATGACAGACGCCTTCAGACAGAGATAAGATCCATCAATACCATCTTTTATCTGATCTTATTCTGGGAACCTACAGCAGACATAGCAAAAGGCATTAGAAAAGCGCTGAGAGCTTTCTAAAGGATTAAAAGCAAGAGCTTTGCTAGACGATGCGCAGAGGAAGGAAAAAAATCGACTACAATTATGCGCGCGTTTATGAGTCATAAAAGATGGCAGACAGGTTTCTCTCACCTCGTGTAGTGTCTAGCAAACCCCTTCTGTACAAACAAACTGAAAACTAGTAAAACGGTGCTTTGCTCCTACAGCCGAATAACACTAAGGTTTCTTTTACACAATCTAATTATCGCGTATTTATATAGAACCTTCTGTATTTTTTCCCCTCTTTTTTTAAGGACGGCTTCCGGTAATTGATCGTTGAGGACAGAGCTCGCCCTAATGGAGTGAAATGTCTACCAAAAAAATCGTTAAAATGCACTCAAGATAAAAGAATTCCACCGCGATTTCAGTTCTAATGTGCACGTCACACTCTCTAGTACTCTGGAGATCGATCCTTATAAATAACGCACTATCGATAAAATATCGTATCGTGTAAGGCTGTAATCATCGCCATTTTTAGGGATAGCCCAGACAGCTGTAAAATATCGCTCTTATTCAACTCTGCCGCAGTGTACCAATATTATTTTTAAAAATGTGCGCTCGTTTGAAAAATAATGAAAACATAAGTACCACTATTCGAGCCCGTATTCAACAAAACACTTAAAAGGCAATATATGAATCTGTATTGAGTTCTATTGAGTTGGTGTGTTTGTGCTGATATTTTTGGATTGTGACAAAATTATAAAATTCTGTTCTATAGACATAGCACAAACAACCTCTTGTAAAGGACTCAGGGCATTGAGTTCAGCTGTTATTCAAATAGGCTTTTCTTTGTTTGTTTTTTGTTGTTGTTGTTTTTTTTTTTTTTTTTTTTTTTTGTTTTTTTGCAGAATGCATAGAGTACATTCATTTTTCACAATCGCAAACCATTATCTGCTGAATGACCTCAACCCACACTCTTATATCAAAAGCTCACAAATCAAAGTTCCTTGACTTTTTGATTCTAAGAGTAAAACCACACAGTATAGTGACAGACGAAAAGACGAAGTATAGATTAAGAATATTGAAATTGGACTTGAACTTCGACTATTTACGGCGTCATTTTGTCCCTTTTACTCGGACTTTAGTCCAGAAACCCGAAAAAATGGTAAAAACCTTTTGGGGCGCAATACCCACCAATTACTTGCTCACGTCACGACTAAAAAAAGCCGGAAATATATAATAAATCCTGTAAGAGAAAAGTAATACTACCATAGGCAGCGAAACCTTAGACCATACAACTTGATTTCTCAGACTGAAGGACGCTGTTAAAATACGTTCATCAAATTTGGCTTAAACTTGACCACGACAACGTACAGAATTAAAGTGTTTGTTGCTGATATGTTGTTATTGTGCGGGGTAGTTTTTTTGTTTCTTCAAGGTTTACATTATTCTTTGATTGCCCGGGATTTTTCGTGTGGTTATTTTTTTTTTTTTCATGATTGTGCGTGATTTTACGTGATTAGATATTGCTGAACAAACAGTTTTCAAGGTCACTGTTGTTGGTTGTTTTTTTTCGCAGCCGCATTTTGATTTTTCCCGTCGGCCATTGCACAATGTTGAAATCAAGACGTGTACCATTTTCTGTGATTTGTGTCTATTCAAAACTTTGGCCGAGTCATTCAGTCAATAGAAAATATAAAATTCTATAAGTTCCAAAAAGAATGATCTTTATTTATATTCGAATACATCGGGAGTCAAGGTCGGTGCAGCGGCCCTCACTTTTGGGGACATGCGCCTGATTCCTATAATCGGCATCACATGTGAGTAGAGTTTGTTAGGTCTCTAGCTTGCCGATTATTCAAGTGTTTTTTTCTCCGGGTCGGATCTCCGGTTTTCCTCCCTCCGTAAAAATTAACAAACCATATTCCATTTCGATGCGTGAGTTAGCCGCGCCCTGACTTTAATCAGCACTATAGGCTACTTCAGGTTATCGATACAATTTGAAGGATGCTGAAGGATTTATTTTTAATTGGCACTTCTCAGTCCAGGCTGGATCCGATGGCAATTCACTGACTGGCCCATTCAGTAGAGAGAAAATTCATTATGGCCAAGAGATTGCTGGTTTGACATTAGAAGTATCAATGATCGCCATGTTGGTTTACGTAGTGAATAGAAACCAGAGAAATCTCTTTCGTTAAATAAATGGATCCCACATGTCGGCTTTCACTTAAAACCCGCAATAAAAGAATAGTGTATAAGTGCCTGCTATGTGATGGATATTTCTTATTTCATGTATTTGGTGGGGGGAGAGGGGGGGGGGTGGGGTAATGTTTGCTTGGGTGGATGGATAGGAGGGTGGATTGCCGGTTTATTTATTTCAGTTTAATCATTAGTTCGTTGATTCGTTGGGTTAATCGGGTTAAAGTTAGTTAAGATTATAGTTGATTGGTTGGTTCCTTAGATGGTTGGATTTGTAAATTTAATGGTTCTTTCGTTTGTTTTGTCGTTTTATAGGTTGTGAAAATCAAAGGAATCTGGAATTGTGTGTTTGAAATTTATAAGCATGAAACGTTTCTTGTTTTGATAATCCAGAATCATGAATCAATAAATTTCTTCATTTAAGGAATTATGAGCAAGTCGTGTTGAAAAAATTTGTAGGAATCACGAATCACTGGCATCAAATGATTCTTCATGCTTTGATTTACACCGACGTTATTCGTATGCCTGTGGGGATGTAACATCGAATATTATAGAATTTAGTAGGAGAATTGTTATGTAGAAAAACCTCAAAATTAAGGGATAGACACAACACATTTTAACCACATGTAATGCAGTAGGGTTCACTGAAGAATCAAACTGGAGTCCTCAGAAATGAGAGAGTCTCCAGAAGTGAGAGAGTCTCCAGAAGTGAGAGAGTCTCCAGAAGTGAGAGAGTCTCCAGAAGTGAGAGAGTCTCCAAAAATGAGAGATTCTCCAGAAGTGAGAGAGTCTCCAGAAGTGAGAGAGTCTCCAGAAGTGAGAGAGTCTCCAGAAGTGAGAGTCCCCAGAAGTAAGAAGTGCAATACCGCTCGACTATCTTTGATTTTCATTGCATCTCATTGATAAATATAGTACCGATTCTGTTTTCTTCATGACACATATACGGAGTAATTAACAGCTGTTTGGACTGATATCAAAACAGGACCCCTTCCCCCCTCCCCCCCCTCCCCCCCCCCCCCCCCCCTCCCCTCAAAGTTTTACTTTGGCAAGATACATTAAACTAAGTGTAGATATGACACTTATTCGAGATAAGTTGTTACAAAGTCATTTTAGACTCCTATAAATACTTATGTAATGTTTATCTACGAATTTTATTCAATTCATTAAGCGAGCTGTTCAATTTAACACGGACAAAACAAGCCACAGCTAGTTATATAATCATTTGTAACAATACTGCCGTGTCTGCCACAGGCATGTAACCCAAAGGACATAGGGTTTAGAAGATACTAGAAATGAAATCATTGAATTTGCTTGTTTCGTGCATGAGGAGTAATTTCATGCTATAAAAAGAAAGGAACTAAGTAAGTAAGTAAGTATAAGTAAGAAATGTAAAAGGAAAACTATTTTTTACATATCCAAGATGTGATCTCTTGAGCGTACTTTGATCCACTTCAGTCACTCAGATAAATTTAAGCCGTATTGATTACAAAACCATTCTTATCAATGACGTTGAATGCAAAAAAAAACAAACATTCGTGTTGAATTTAGCAATATAAAATTTCGCTCAAGAACGATCTCTGCTCTTTTTGTTTGAAAATATGATATAATAATGCGATCGATATCCATTTTATTTTAAATTTTACTTCAAAAAAGAAATTTGCCTTGATGTGTCCAGATGTTTTATTGAATGCTTCGAATAAATTTCCTTTTTTCCCCCATTAGTTCAATCAGTTCAGATGATCGATAGCCATTAAAAGTTTAGTTATATTCTATAGATATGATACCATCGATTGAACTACCACTATTACTATTATCAATATTATTGTAAATACTATAATTATTATTCTAACCACTATTATTGTCATCATCATCAACATCACCCTCATCATCATTATTATGATTATTATTATTTTCATTATCGTTATCGCTATACCACCGTTACATTGATTAATGTAGTAATAATCGTTAAATAGTGCATTATTTATACACTTAAACTCAGTTTAAGTTCAGTACGTATAAATTAACATAAATTAAAAACTACCATAAAAAGAAATTATAACTGAATATCAATAAATTACAATAAGTAATCGCCTCGATTTATGTTTCGTTTTTTATAAATTGATCAAATTTTTCGACGAGTAGTCTTTGACTTTAAGCTCTAGGTTTTTGAAATTCTAATTCCTCATTGCACATAAAATAACGAAAGCAAAAACGTTAAAAGTTTTTTACGCTCTAAGTACTAATACGGTGGTAATGACGTCTTCCGTTATTTTTACAAAGCAGCAAACGCCGACACCAGAGAAAAACAACCAGTTGCGCATGCGTCGTTTTTATCATATTTCCCAAGAAATCACTAGATTGTTTTAGTAAGAAATATGGCAATATTTTAATATTTGATCAAACATATTAAAAGATTAGGCAAAAAATGCATGCGGTTTAATTTTGCAAAAACCCGCAAGAACAGTAAAGGATGCAATTTAAAATCAATATTAATAATTTTATGGACTTTGAGATAGAAATGTGGTTTTTTATATTTTAGCCAGAAATCATGAAGGCACAAAAATAATATCATAAAAATAGTACCATTTCAGATCTCCGGCCGAGAACGTTTCCTTAAAATAGGTGCAGAAAAATCAGGCACATGCAGATTTGAATATAGGTAATATTCTGGTAGATCTAGATAAGGCTACATCGCGCGCTTTTGAAAAAATGATACCATCAACAAAACCTGCCTATACTTGTCGACTTGTTTTGGGTCTGAGTTTACTTTAAATTGTAATAATTTTTTTTGAAATATTTTCCATTCTTTTTATATATTTCAAGCTGATTTTATTGATCATACTCCAAGAAAACTATTTGCTTTTGTACTTCGGATCCTATTGAAAGGGAGTAATTATGTAATCCTGACTTTTATATAACGCATGTAAGTATACTTACCCGCGGAGTTATGATGATGTTATAATGAGTTACAAGACTCAGTGAGAGGCAACTATCTGGCTTGGTTCTCAGAGGAGATTGAGTATAGATTTGTACCAGTTCAGAAACACGGTTCTGGACACCTGAAATACAATGAAATGGAAATGAATTAAAACTCATCAATAGAACGACTGGTAGTACTATTTAGTCATAATCCTAATTTCAAAAATGTATATCACAAAAAAAAACCCAGGGCTAGTCGGGTTATTAAGTATTTAGTATCTCGGGAGACTTTTCAAAAAAGTATCTACTCACGCTGTGTTGACTGATGAAGTGCAAGGGAATGAGTTATCAAACAATGGCGACGATCTGACGTGTGCTCGCTCAAACTCTCTGCTTTACTCGACAAAGGGAATGGGTTATCGTGAGGATCTAACCGATTGTGCTCGGTCAACTGAAAAAACAGTACCCTTTAAACCGACGATCGTTACTAAGGGCGTGGTCTTCGATTATCCAATTAAATTTCTTCTTCTTTCGGACTTCAATATTACGTACTTAGCCGTAAAGAACCACTGTCATGAATAAGGTGGCTCTTTTAAAACCAATCTAATTTAATATTTCAATAAACTATTTCTTTATCATTCAGGCAAGGGGGAAAATAATATTGACTTTAGAATTGAACATAGTTTTCCTATGATTGATTGATATGAATAAAGATGTAAGCTTGGTTTGTTGCGAGGAAAATGAAAACATCCATCAGTTTGTGCTGTCTTAGACTGTTTCCATGACTACCTTTACAAACATCTTGTTAAAAGAGAGTGAGAGGAACAAGAAGAGGAAAAAGACGGAGAAAGATGGATGGAAGGAAGAAGGAAAGGAAGGAAATTGAAATCCGTGAATTCGAACCAAATGCATTATGATAAGCATGAAGATATAGAAATATAGATAAGTTATAGTGCTTGGGAACGAGGTTATTCCGGGCGAAAGACCCTTAGAATTAAATTCGGAAAAATTAATTTCCGACCTCGCTGGGAATCGAACCCACGAACTTCGGAATTGTACTACCGATGCCCTACCAGGTAGTACAATTCCGAAGGTCGTGGGTTCGATTCCCAGCGAGGTCGGAAACTAATTTTTCCGAATCTAATTCCAAGGGTCTTTCGCCCGGAATAACCTCGTTCCCAAGCACTATAATTTATCTATATTTCTATATCTTCATGTATTTCATAAGTGCTACGCGGTCCACATATTCTCATCTTTGCATTATGATAAGGTTGAACTATATTTAAATTTTAATTTCAATTACTGAGTTTGTGTCTTAATAATTAATTAGTTTTTCGGAGTAAGATATGTGTAATTAAGCTGGTAGCTGTCAAGAAACGTATTGGTTTAATAATAATGAAATTAACAAACTAGACCGCAATTTAACCAAAGACATTAATATTTCAAGGTCATTCATTCTACCACTGCGAACGTTGTTCACGTTGTTTATGAAGAAAGAAGAGAAACAGCATACCAAGAAAAGTTTTGGCAATTTCAACTTTATTGTTTAAAGCCGGACTGTAAATATGTGTTCAACGTCGTGAAAATTTAAATAAAGGCTGTGTATTTTCCAAAATAAACTGATTTCTATTTTGCTTCCATATTTAGAATGAGAATCTATTTTCATAATGAATGTACAAACTCACTAAAGTCATATTTCATCGATAACTATATATCAACCAGAATATTACATGGCCGGCGCTTGGAGATACGGATTTTATGTTCTCGTGTTGAGAATATCTTTAACTCGTTCGCTGCACTCTTACTCGTAAGATATGGCGTTAACCGCGCGTCAAAGCTAAAAGCCGTGCGACATGTAATATCCTCTATTAGTAGTGACCTTCTGTCAATATCGAGCATTTGAAAATGTAAAAATATGAGTTAGTTAAAAAAAAAAATTGCCTGAATTCTTAAAAAGCAAGGTTTTCATTAGCGACGCCAACATAAGCACAAGGGCAAACATAAGACTCCATACAATGAGAAACGCACGCACAACCACAAAGATGTAAAAAGTTTGTGCTTGTGGGTGCGTTTGTCAGTGCTTGTGTGGAGTCTTATGCTTGTGCTTGTGCTTATGCTTGTGTCGATAGTGAAAATCAGACTTGATAAAATCTGTACAATGGCCTTTTTCGGAACTTAAGGTTTGACTTCCTCTTTTAGTTAAAATCACAGTGAGGACACTCAAACTGTGAACACTTCGGGAAGCACGGGTGGCGTAGCGGTGAGAGCGCTCGCCTCTCACCAATGCGACCCGAGTTCGAGACCCGACTAGCTCGGTGCTGTATGTCAGTGGAGTTGTTTGTTGGTTCTCTCCTGTGCTTCGAGGGTTTTCCGGGTTCTCCGGCTTTCCTCCCTCCGCAAAAATCAACTGAATAGCTGCTCTGTAGAAATGCCATTGTTAAATCCCATTTATTATTATTATTATTTTTTTTTTTTCCCCAGGTTATTATTTCATGGACTTTCTATTGTTTCCAACCCTCTAAAATGAAGCATTGAGTTCAAATACACCGAGTGAGCAAATAGACCTTATTTCCAATCTAAAAGCTCAAGGGATGATTTACAGTTACATTTTTAAAACGTAACAAAAACTCGAAGTGTTTACAGTTCGAATGTCCATACTGTAAAATGGTGGCCTTCACTTCCTAAAACGATGTCAGATTCCAATAAAGTTATACCTTTCCGTATTATCTATGAGAAATTGATTTGAAGGAGAAAATATAATCTAAAAGTTAAGAGTGTACTGACTAAAACGTCGGATACAGACAAGCCGAGAATTATTTTATTTTGCTTTCGTTCCTTTACATTGCGGATCACATCTTTATGTGGTGTAAGAGAAGCTTTGAAATGCCCCCCACTCTAGCTTACCACATCCACCACACCTCATCCCAAAATAAACCAAAATGAAAAACCAGTTTTCAATGAAATTTTTTGTATGTTAAATGGAAAGGTGGACCGCAAGCGGTACCCCTTTTTCCTCCAGACTCAGTAAAGACGAGTGTTTTGGTTGGGATTTCTCTGGACGAACACGGAGACTGGAGGAATGCCCAACCAAAACACTCGTCTTTACTGAGTCTGTAGAGAAACGTTGGACCGCTCGATCGCAGTTTAACGGCAAGGGTAAGAATCGACTCGAACTAAGATGGCAATATAAAGGGCCTGTAATTGATGAAAGGAAAAGTAAACGCAGCCCCATATCTATAATCACGGACGTAGGCCTTGGACACAAATAAATCACTCCTTCATGAGGAGTTATTAGAAAAAAGCAGGCATGAATCCACTGAGCGAAGAGGTGAAATTTTGCAGATGGAAGATGGTTGTCTATATTCTCAGACAAGATCGTGATAATGATTGTAATGGGGCAATGACCTGGGCACCGGAAGGAAAAAGAAGGGCGGGAAGAGCAAGAAAATAAGTAGGCAGGCTGGAGCACATGGGACGAGCTTCGGACTGTGGTTGCTGATATAGAGAGGTGAAAGAGTTCTGTGGAGGCTCTATGTGCCATAAGGTACGAAGAGGATAATTAACACAGGTACATGAGAAAACATGATGAAACATGATTGGGCGTATCGATTTTTATTCTTTGAACCAAATGCTAATTAGCAGAGATGATTAATTTTTACTCTCTTAATAAAGCCGAGAACAACAGTACATATCCGGAAAGTTCAGACCAGAAAGTAAATAACATCATATGATCGCAGAACGTTACTATGTGCCATTTTTAATTCGAATCATTCGTTTTAGACTCTCATCGTGGTTTGTTATCATGTTCATATTCACTATCAGTTGGTAGAAATAAACCTATTTCAACTATAAGTTACAGTGGCGGATCCAGGATTTTTCAAAAGGGGGGTTCCGTTTCTTAAACTGTGTATAATTCTCTTTTGTTTAGTCGATGTTTGACAAAAAATTGGCTCTAATCACCTAATTTACTATCTAGTAACGGAACTTAAAGGTAAATTAAACATTATAACAGCAAATATCTATCATTTCGTGTTCAACATTATCTTTGTGGATACTTTTAAGCAAAATTTATATAAGACATATTTCTATTACCTAAAAGATCAAACCTTCAAGGGGGGTTCCGTGGACCCCTTCGACCCCCCTAGATCCGCCACTGAGTTAATAGCGGAAGATATAGAACGGTTGATCTAGGACCGATAGGAATTGTGGGTCACCAAGTACTCTTCTAGCTAAAATACAAAATTCAACAGTTCGCTGAAACCAAACTTCAATGATGATAGAACGACGGCATTCATTAAAGGTTTTCCTCCGGATTCTTTTCCTCCCCCTTTAAAAGTCTAACCATTAAATTTCAATTTATTCTGGCGTTGAAAAGCTTAAGCGTGATCTTCTGGATGGGAGATCAAGCAACCACTCCCTGAAATCAGCGTAGAATTAAATTTACATTTACAAGGCAAAGAAAACCTACGAGAAACAATACACCAAACTGCAAAACCTTTTTCGGGTTTAAAAACATAAAATAAATGGTAGATAGAAAGTACCACGCTATGGTGGTAATAGTACGATGGCAAAAAAAGAAAAAAAAATCCTATGGTTTAGCGCGACATGTCCTCTTACTTACCACGATATGACGTCTGCAGTTGCTCAAAATGTTATGTACTCACGAGGCGTATTAGAGGAGAATGGAGTGCGTTTTGAAACGAGGCGTTCTGATGCGACTCTCCCTGTCAAGAGATTTTCTCTGGTTTCCTCCCTCGACAAAATTCAACTCTGACCTAGATCAGCACAGAGATCGTTTCTCGACTTGATAAATAATCTAAAATAAACTACTCAAGGAGCTAGCCATGCAGTCTGACATTGGTCAACATCGACAGGCAAACTAGACGGCTTTTTAATAAGAGTACTTCAAGAAGAAAATCAACTGAGACTTTCAAATCTTCAAACGCGATTCAATAATTGGTGTTTTGAGAGAAATTCCAAAAGCACGAACGCGGAACTTCATTGACATGCTATAGATTCAAGATCGACAGGACAAGGGACCGATAACAAACACTGAGTCGATCAATGAGCAACTTCAAATTCTAACTACAAGGTGGATTACGAGAGGCTAAACTAACTTAGATAAACTAAAAATCTGTCAAGTTGGAACTGACATCCTAATTTTGAATATTTATTTATAAAAACCTTTGTCATTAACCAGGCGTTCCCGGTTAGTTCTGATCAGGGATGGGGGAGGACAGGGGCGGGGAGATGGAAGGAGAATGCCTACTCGCAAGGATTGTCGTCAAGTTTCGAAATATACGTTCGTGGACGACGCCTGCAATGCATACTTCCTTTAGTTGACCTTTAGTTGAGTTGACCTTTGAAACGAATTCAAGGTCAACCAATGAGAATTGAGTATAAAGCATCGTATTTTGATTAGCAATTTCCATGATCTTGTCAAAACTAGGAACCCGTGAGGTACGAATTCTTCATACTTTGAATTGATGGTAAATGCTAATCTACGTTGTACTCAGTTCCTGCTACGAAACTGCTAACCCAAACTGAATAGTTGACCAAAAATCCCTTCCAGGGAACGCTGTCAACTCAGCTGGTACTTTGTCATATATTTATCAATGTATGTGGTCCTCTGCCACGTAGGCAGTTTATATGTGGAATGTGTTTAAGGTCCATTAAGGCGACGGTACACCCAACACTAACATATAATGATATTCATCACAGGACCAAAGACTAAATTGAAATAAACCAATCCAACGTTCTATAGATTAATAAGCTCTATTACACGAAGTTAATTACAAAATGTCATTTGAAGAAAATGTAATCAGTGTGGACAAATTGAGCGTCGAGCCTTAGGGCAAAAATGAAGACCGGCACAATTCTCAAGAAAACATATATTTGCTTTGAAGTTATAACGTGTTGGATATGATTAAAAAAACAACAATAAAACCCCGTTTTAACATGAACGAAGTGAAGATAATTAAGAGAGACATGCGATTCTCAGTCTGATCTTAAAGCGAGCCGATATTGAAAGTGCAGGTCGAATTTACATGAGGATTCAGAAAAAAAACGGCAGGCTTTGAATATGATTTTAACGATAATCGTAGTAGGTTCGTAGGAGTTGTTCGTGGGTAGTTAGGGGTCATTATTATATTAAAAAATGCAGTGCAATTATGGAACTTTTTATCAGCAAAAATCAATTTAAATTTTCACTCGTTTCTTCTTGTCAAATTCGTTCAGTTTTATGACGTCACAACGAAAGTAATTTTTGAACGGGATTCAAAATGACTTACCGTTTTGCTCACGGGTTTTCCTCCTCTGTGACTTTGCTTTTCTTCGTTTTCTGTTTTGACTCGCTTTCTAAGCGGTACTTTTGTTCCTGTAAGCAGGAAAAGCATAAGACACAGTGAATGAAGACTTGATATCTCTTGGGCTGTTTCCTGACAAATTCTCTTTGTATTGACTTTGATGTAGTTTGTGTCGGAAATTGTCGTCACAATACAAACGAAACCGGCCTTTTTTATCACTTGATCCATCAGAACATCAGTATAATCCCACACCAGTCAATCAGACAGCACTGTTAACGTATGACATGCAATCTACCTAGACATTATCTCTAGTTTATTTATAGCAGTGTTGGTGTATTTAATCAGTTAGTGAGGAATTTATAATGAGGTACGCGCACGGAGTGTACAAATTAAAAATTAAGTAGACCGTTTTAGATTACATGGCTGTTACATATTGCTAGAAGCACTTTTTCCCCTAAAAAGGTTTATGCTATAACAGGCAACCATTTTTTCTTCCTCTCTCTGAACTATATAAATATATATGTATATATACATTCAAAATTATGCGAAGACTTTAATCCAATATTTTTTGGGGTTTTAAACCTTCAGCTGTAAAAATGCAAATCAATGGAAACCATGGATTATAAAATGCCCTTTTATGACGAAAACATACAGCAACAAAAAAAAAACAAAACAAAAAAAACAAAAAAAAAACAGACCAAGGGTGTGCGCGCGCATCAAAAGCAACTAATACTTGCAAGTTTTGATCAAACTAGAAATGAAGAAAAACATTTTTTTGCCAAAATAATCAGTTTATCAAAACAAATATTTGGACATTAACATTACGACACAGTGGAAATTGAATAATAAAATTTTAAGCCTGTGCTTATCACAACAAGATCTGAATTTATTTCCCGTATGGTTTGTGTTGGGTTAATTATTTTCGAGCACCGTTTGCATTTCATTATTTTACACGGAGTGAGTTGGTTATTCCTTCAACTTCTAAACAGGCGATTTTCCCATTGAATCAAAAGATGAAAGCTTACGCTTTTTTGAACGGAACAAGTGATCTAATCAACAAGGACCAAAGCAGGGTTTGTTTTAGATCATTAATAAATGAAGTTTTCCGTTTAACATACTTCAAAAAAAAAATAAAAAAATAAAAAAATATAAACTAATTAAACTCCTGTCTCACTAAGTTGCCAAATTTCAACATCAATTTGACACAAGTTAGCTAGCTCGGTTTTATTCAAGTTAATTACTGAGGAAAGAAAGATGTGTAAATATTTGGGGAAACCTTCATAATTTTTCATGCCTGCTTATAATAATACTGTCTTCGCTCAACGTGAAGTTGACACAGTAAGTTTTATTTGATATATTAAATGAGGAAGAGATCGTGAAGGGAAGTTCTAGTAAAATTGATGTTTTTTTAATTGACTACTGTTAACAACTTAACTTTTGTGTGACAAAAGGTTTTATGTAAGGAAAGAAGGAAACAACTGCTAAAGCCAGGACTTGAAAACTAATAATTTTGGAAAAGAAAGAAAAAACAAAAATAAATTGAAATCGTAAATCGAATCTAGATATAATTAGTCTGAATACGAGAGACTAAGATTCAGTTAACTCAGAAATCCATCAATTGTAATTCGGGATCAGCTGAGTTAATTTAATAACTAAACTGTATTTGGCATAGCATGTCGGGGAAAGAAGGTGTCGTGAGGGCTTCCAAATATAACTCGGTTCCAGGCCTACTCGAGTCAAATTCAATATTGCTTGAAGACGTGCAGTATTGTATTAGCAGATTATTGATATCTTTGGGATATCAATACCATGTACGTAAAACATATTTTTAAGTATAGTGTTGCTTTTTAGGGTAAGGAGTTTATGAAGCAGCCTCAAATGCTGACTCTGAGTACAATGAGACTAGTAAGAAGCTTAAGGCACTAAGATATCCCTTAAATACAGAGCTTAGAATACCAGAAGAAATCCGGAGATCACGGGAATACTGTACACTGTATTGTAAAAGGAATTGGTTTTGGGCTTCCTGTGTGATCACTCCCCGAAACTAATAACACAGGAGACCCAAGCCCATGTAACACGTTTTATGCTGTGTTCACTGACTTCAGAGAATAACAATAAAAGTGAGATAATCTGTACAATGTATATGTGACTTCATGGCCACCACGTAGAGGAATCAAACCAAAGATTAGTTAATGTTTGTTTTCTATCATCCAACATGGCGGCGACAGCTTTTGCACTTTCTCGTTATGTTTGCAACCAACGAGTGAAGCATTCCGGAAGTTATTCCTAAGATATTTATACAACATTAATATTATAATTTCAAGAAACTAACCTGAAAATGCTTAAAATCATCAACTTTGTGCCGTTGACCTATAGACCCCGTTAGCTTGTGTGCAA
Source organism: Actinia tenebrosa (assembly GCF_029948245.1). Lineage (NCBI taxonomy): Eukaryota > Metazoa > Cnidaria > Anthozoa > Actiniaria > Actiniidae > Actinia > Actinia tenebrosa. Next base: position 13,916,252 of record NW_028292580.1, on the reverse strand, counting down.
TTTTCATTTAGTGACTACCTGCACCGGACTTCCGATAACGGTAAAGGTAAGCATTCTACACTACTGCTTTACATTTCCTATAATGGTAAGCATTTATCATCTTATGGAGTTCAGGTTTCTTAATTTTTAAGGTGGAACCAAACTAATACAGAGCGAATTTTGGACACTATTCTCGCTTGCTTCGCAAAACTAGTGCGTCAATTTAACTGGATTTTTCATATTTAAAGTGCTTTGATTATCCTAGATTTTAACATTGTATTAGTGCTAAGTGCTATTACGGCCAAAAATCAAACAGTGCTACGGTATTTTTAATTTTTTTTCTCCTCATCCTCAAGTACGATTTTGAAGTTTCCGGAATCTTATCATTTAATACTACTGCAGCCAGTGTATAAATTTGGATGGAAAGTCTAGGGCAGATACAAGTTATGACACCGCTTAAACAAGTTCTATTTGTCATGGCGTTTTCTTCCTCCAGATTATAATCAATTCTTAGTTGAATAATAACTAAAGTAAATATATTTTTGAATTGATCCTGGATATAGTGGCCAATAACCCTTTTTGTTGATACTTTTTCAGTATGTATATGTATATGTATATATATGTAAACCTAATCGAAAAAAACGCCTTATCGGGTTCAAAAAAAGGTTATATCATCAAAGCTAAGACCGAAGGGGAGCATGGGAAAACAAACAATTGTGCTAATTTTATGCGTATTGCAGATTTCCCTTCCTGTGCACATTTTATGCCTCATGGATTTGGCATGTTGTTAATCTAGGTCGACCGACTTTGCTCTACTGTGCATTTTTATAAGTCCGTTTCGGAGTACTCAAAATCCTTTTCGGTCTTAGATTCGATGATATGACCTTCTCGAACCCGACTACGTTTTTTCAATTAGGTGTATACAAGATGTCACCAGCTTGCATAAAATGCAAAGTACACGTGTGATTACTCATTAGTATATATACACCTAATTGCAAGAACTTTGACATATAAAAATAGAAAATAAAACTACAGAAATCAATTATAAATAAATTTTAAAATATTAGTTCTTTGAGTATACCAACTAGAAATTGCCTTGGTTCATTGAACAAGGGCGTCAGCAGTTTCAAAAGAATCGAAACCCCCCTTCCCTCCCTTCTCTTTTAATTTGTACTTCGAAACTTTGTAAATTTGGTTGATATGATTTATGTGTGACCGATTTTAGATCCGATGAAAGCTCCCTCCCACTCGAAATAATGGCTGTTGCAAAATCATTTATATGGTCAAAATTCAAAGCCGAATTTAATAACAGATAGTCAATCCCCTGAATATTTTTGTTAGAGCCATCTGCGATGAAGACAAAGAAAGCGATTTCTTTGTATGTCTCGTGTTTCTGCACTATATTAATAATATTTATTTATATGACGCAAGTTCAGCATAGCGTTTTCAAATGCGCCGCAAAACTAAAACATATGTTTTACGGCCATACCACCGAGAAAGAACCGGTTCTCGTCCGATCGGTATAAACAGTCGCACTGCCCACAACAGTTGAGGCCGTATTTTAACAAACATCGGAAAACGACGAGAGAAAGAGACCAGAGAAGCGGGCAAAACAAACACTATTTTTAAAACGAATAAAATGTTCAGCTGGACATATTGATATATGACTTTGTCTCATGAATCGCCAAGGGTCTAGACCAAACGACGCTGGAAGTAAACATGTTGTTCTCTTAACGGTCTTCCTCTTTCATATTACACACACAGCTTTGCGACTTATATTCCCGGTTGTATATTCTTGTGGTTCGTAAATATTCTATTTTTTCGATCTAAGGCAAATATTTACTTTTACATTAGATTTACGAGTCTTAAAAAAGCCCGTCTTATGTAGGTTTAGCGTTTGGCTATATCCTCTTCTCGTATGAATAATATGAATAATATATCAACTATAACAATGGAATACAGATCGAGTGAGAGAGTGAGTGTCCAGTTATTGTTATGTGAGCCAGTTCAGCACCTAGGCTGGTTGGTTTAAAAAAAAACGTCCTTTTTTCACAAGGGTAGCACTTAATAGCCAGTGGCTAACAAACCTGTGGCCCTCATTCCGTGATGGAATTGGAATTTAGGAGTTGATTTTTGGGGAGGGAGGAAAACCGGAGAACCCGGAAAACCCTCGAAGCACAGGAGAGAACCAACAAACAACTCTACTCATATGCAACACCGAACCCGGCGGGACTCGGGTCGCATTGATGAAAGGCGAGCGCGCACACCGCTACGCCATCCGTGCTTCCCTTGGTTTGACGCAAAAGTAGATAGGCAAGTCAAATATAAGTTTGACGATAAAATAAAATGTGATGACCTTAATACTGTAACAAAAGATTTTGTCTCGATTTCTCTTTGAATGTCAACCAAGATGACTGCCACGTTTTTTGCCCTTTATTTCTCATGCAAAGACGCAGGCACGAGTATCTCAAATGCATTCACTGTACAGTATAATAGCTAGTTTCGATATCTTTCAAAACGCGTTGCTTGATGATTCTCGGATAGCCATCATCGATAACAAATTCTGTTGTTTATGGTGGTATTTTCTGGGTAACCTGCTCTGTAAGGGAAGTTATTTCCTATTTCTGGTTCTCCCCATAGCTTTTCTTTTTCTTTTTGCTGTGTAAAACCATTAGAGTTTTTTAAAGTGTGATGTGGCCTGGTCTGAGGTTACGTAATGTGAATTGACGTGTTGTGGTGCGCGCGGTGTGATGCGATGCGATGTGATGTAGTGTGTTGTGGTGAGAAGCAATAAAGTGAAGTGCAATGTACGGGGCGTGGTGTTGTGTACTGAGGTGTGATGTAGTGTATTGTATTTTTGTGAGAAAAATAAAGTGTGGTGTTGTGATGTGATGGTTTGTGGTGTTGTGAAATGCGGTGAGGTGTGGTGTGTTTTCATGCTTTCAGAGTTATGGTATGCTTTGGTGTAGTGTCATGATGACTGTGTTGTCAGTTATGCTGTGGTTGTGTTGTAGTGTATATACATAGTGCGCAGCCGCTTGATGTGATGTGATATGATGTGGTATGGTGTGGTGTGGTGTGGTGTGGTGTGGTGTGGTGTGGTGTGGTGTGGTGTGGTGTGTTGTGGTGTGGTGTGGTGTGGTGTGGTGTGGTGTGGTGTGGTGTGGTGTGGTGTGGTGTGGTGTGGTGTGGTGTGGTTTGGTTTGGTTTGGTATGCAGTGGTGTAGTGCAGTGTGGGGTGGTGTTGAGTGGTGTGGCATCCTTTCTTATGCTTTGAGGTAAGTGTTAATGTTGAGACATGCTTCGGCTGTGGTGTGGTGTGGTGGAGTGTGCTACGGTTAGCGGAGTGGAGTAGAGTGGAGTGGAGTGGAGTGGAGTATTGTCAGTGATGTATAATTTTTCCCACTTTTAGTTATTTTCTTTAGTACTTTTGTTTGCATTTGATTTTCCTTTCAAGGTTTCGTGGTTTCAAATGTTTTTCACATTTTCACATTCTTATCTGATATTCAATGATCCTCTTCAAACATTGGTAAACATGAAAGTAAAATAAATCGCGGTGTCAACTCAAAGTTTTTAATTATCTTTGTTAGACTAATATTTCATCGACAATTAATAGACGTGCTCAGGCATCCACATGATATCCTACGCACTCAACAAACGGAGATTGATACTTTTAATTAAACGCTCAAAACTCAAAAGTTAATTTCAACTAAATCAACAAAATTCCCAGGAAACAATTAACCACAAAAGTCTATTGGAATCAGAAGGGGGGAAATGTCATTCCATTCCTCAGTTCTTGATAATTTGATTAAACTTTTAAACTTCACGAGCTATAATGTCTACAATAGCGAGACCTCTTTAACTTCATTGCCCATTTCAGACCACGTGATATTTCCCTGAGAATTGTTCTTTCGTGACGAATATTTTAAAATATTTACATATGAAAGAATCAACTCTCGGAAATGCATGGCATCAAATGGCTTTGAATGGGACAACAAAAAAAACGAATGTGAAGAGGTCTGTTCACATGGTTTCTAAGATTCAAAAGAAATGAACAATTTATTGGAATTAAATGGAACATTTAATGGTTTCGTTTCATTAGCCATTAAGAGGATGAGGAAAAACCTGGGTCGAGTTGGCATGGCAGTGCATTGTGGGACTGTTTTCGGGGACATTTCCAAGATGGCGTCTTTCTTGTCCCCTAAAGCAGCCCCAAACAATGCACTGCGATGTCAACTCGACCATGTTTTTTCCTCGACCTCGGAATGGCTAAGATGTTTGATTAAACTTTCGGGGTAAAAAACTTAATAAAAAGTTAATTTCCAAACTCTAGGAGACAAGATGGGAAAAACCTTGCTTATTGTCTTCATTTCGGCAAGAGTGTTCTATTTTAAGTTCCGGTGTTCATCGATCATTCATCACAATTCATCTGCTTCCCTTCGTTTTCTTTGTAAGTTTTTTTTACAATTTTTTGTACTGCGGGGTATGCAAATAGTAAAGATTATTACACTGTTAACAGCACATTTCCGTTATTTAGGCAGCTCGGAACAAACGATGACGGACAGTCGTAAAGCCTTCCATTCATTTGGGAGGTTAGTTGCTTTGATAATTGAAGATTTGGGCGTAAGAGGGCGACGAAGATGGTGTTAAGAAATTTTTTTAGCCTTATATATTTGAGTTTTTCGCATTTGAAAAAAAAGAAGAAGAAGAAGAAAGAAAGAAAAAAAGTGCCCACTGCTTTGCGTTTCGAATCATTCTTAAGAACGTGTTAGCCATGTTGATAACTAATTAAAGCGAGAATCAAAAATCCTTGGCGGAAATAAAAACCAGACGAATGACCTTTAATAGGTGTTTACAATCAATAGAAAGAAATAGCTTGGCAACGAACAGATGTCGGCCATGTCGCTTATCATAAGAAACAACCTCACTGACGACAAATCATTGGTTACATTCAACAAACATGGCGTGTTGCAATTGCTGTCATTGCTGTTCTGTTTGCTGTATGAAGAGAATGGAGGAGAAGGAAAGAAAGAAAGAAAGAAAGAAAAAAAGCCATACACATGAGCTGCCGCTTGTGTATCTTACTAACAGTGCGCGTGCTTTACTAACAGTAACAACTAGAGATCGTTATATATCATCAATAGATATGTATAGTATATACATACACTGAAAACATCCAAGATGCGATCGAATACAAAACCCATTCCATTCAATGTTTAGGCTTTTAAGGTATATTGTACATTTGAAAGGATATTACTACAAGGATTAGAAAGCTTTCATCCTGAATGAAGAACAAAGATTGGATAAAAAAGAACAATGTTGCCTCGGGGAGGATCACGATGAAAGAATACAGAGAAACAAAAAAATATTGCTTCATCTACGACATTGCAACGTAGTTTAGCGGAAAAAAATTAAAACGAAAAGAAAAACTTATTTCACGGCTCTAATTGTTTTAGGAGGCGTGCAGTTTGACACAACGAACCCTAATGTTTCCGTTTCTATTCTAGAAAATCTCCCGAGGAGCCGACCAGAATTACCTAAAACTGAAAAAAGACAAACTGCGGGGGCTTGAACTTCAAATCAGACCGATATGGAAATTTCTATGAGCTAGTTCTTCTATAGCTAGTTCTTATTCCTTGTTTGAAAGTGCTTTCCTATTATGTGGCTGATTTTCGATAACGTATGGATATCTATAATCAGTGGAATCATTCGTCAGTGTATAAGGTGTACAGATATAAAAATATATGATCAAACTACGGTATGGACGGATGTCTTTTCCTATTATTTTAATATGTATCGTATATAAACAGAACTAGAGGCTCTACGCTTAATGTCATAGTACATCAGATGAAAATGAGGGAATTAAAAAATAAAAGAATTTAAAATTATCAAAAAAATGGGGAAAAAAAAAATGAATTCAAGGGCCGCAATTCAAAATTTGTAATGTTGTTTGTTATGTGTCTGAAAATATATTAATAAAAAATATACAATGAAATGATCCATCTGCGGGATTGACTAAAATGAGATGCTGTTATATACAATCAGCGTCGATGTTTGTTTTCAATAACCTTGATCCTCGTGAACCATATGCAGCAAATTGTCTTAGTACTGAATTTTTACCCACCACTTTTACTTAAAAAATTCAAGCCCGTCAAACCATCGTCCAAACTGAGTTCTTTTGAAGTTTCCGTTTTCCGACTCTTATACTTCTTTTCTTTAATCCTTTGATATGACTTAGTGTTGCTTAGTTCTAATAACCAAAGAACATTTGCGGCCCGGAATCTACTAAATAAAAGATATACAGAGAACGTGGAGCCGATGTCAAAGCCCTATGCTTAATTTCCAAGCCTTTTCTAAACCGCAGAATCTTATCCCATCCGATTGCACTATTTCATTATATGTAGTGTTCAAGGTACTTTACTTTAGATATTCAAACCCTCGACTTTCTGGTCATTAGAGGAAGAAACTAGGACTATATATGCATTACTAATGATCTGACTAATTACAGGATTTGAAACTATCCAGTTTCGAAAAGTCAACCTCATAAATTAATTTTTCTAATTTGTAAAAAATAGTTGGCTAGTATCTAGATGGGCTGTCAGCGTTTATATTTAAGAATCGAGGGAACGATGGGTTAATAATCAGTATCTTGAAGTTTTTTCTCAGCTCTTATGTGAAGTGCAAAATTAATTAAAAACAGAATTTCTGAATTCAATGTAAACGAGAACTCAGTAGCACTACGTTATATCAAAATCAGTGATTTTGTCGAATAGTTTTTACTTCACATTCAAACTTTTTTTAAGACGGATGTAGAAAGATTAAACATATTTTAGAACTTAATTATGACTTTACTAAATTTCACTTGCACTCAAGCTGTAGCTGGGTGTAAAACAAACTGATACCCCAAGAAAGACTTTTTCCGAGACATTTTTTTAGTCATTTTGTTTTCTGCTTTATGTCTTACTACTAAGTACTTTATTTTTGTGTGTGTACTGTCGTTGGGTTATGCGGTAAAGATCCCGCCTACACATGATAATATACCTATATTAGTGTCCGGCGCTCAACAAAATTTCTTACATCGAAAATTGACATAGGAAACAATGTATTAAGACGTGTTAAAACCAACTGAAAATATACAAGTCCCGGGGGGGGACTCCCCTACATTCGCTATACGGGTACGTGTAGCAAAACAGGGTATGGTTTTCAGCGCATTCTACTCTGGAACAGGGCATATAAAATCGCGCTCGCTCTGGAACAGTGTATATGAAATCACGCTCTCTCCTCTCTGGAACAGGGTTTTCAGCGATCTTGCTCTGGAACAGGGTGTGAATTTCAGCGATTTTTACTCTGGAACAGGGTCAGGGTTAGGAGGGCTTGGCGGCACATTCCTACCCTAAACGGGCAAGAGTACCCCCCGGAATACAAGTAGAGTTCCCCCCGGGATACAAGTACTTCTTTCTCGGAAGGGCGGAGTGAAAGAAAGAAGAAGCCTTTGAAATCATTATAGCAATTCTAGATGCGGTTGAAACGAAAAATCAAACACGTTCGTTCCCCTAAAAACATCACTTTTATTACAGGCGCTAGACCATAAAATCTATATTTATCGGTGTAATTTATTAACTACAAGATGCCCACTCATAAGACACGATATCACACCTTCGCATTCCTTTTACTTCTAATTAATAACCTAAAAGTTAAATAGGAACACCGAAAACTCATTACCTTTGTTAAATTATAGTCTGAGACAAAACAACTTTTTAATAAAAGTCGAGGAAGTAAATTACTACCCAGTATTCCGATAAACCAGATTGAATTAACAGTGCAGACAGCATACTTGAAAATAGCAGGGATAGCTGTCAATGATTTTTGGAATATTGAGTTATGAGTTTAGTCTTAGACTGAGAATCGGAACCTAGAAATGAGCCTTGGAGCAAGAGTCGTTAATCATATTTTGGATGTATACTTGAAAAGATATCAAGTTTGAAATATAATTCTATAATCTAGTCTTTGTACTTGTCGGGGTTCTGCAGGGATTTTTTCAAGACATCTTGAAATTGTTTGTGCTCTCCTGCCGCCAAGCCTCGAGGAACAAGAACTAGTTCCATCAGTTCCTTGATGATTAGTCTCTTCTCTCTCTTTTTAAAATGCTTTTTTTCTTCCTTTTTAATTCTTGATGCATGCTCAGTTTTAACTTTTCTTTAATCCAGAAGAAGTCTCATTTAAACGGTCTCAAAAAACCCAAAAGAATAATAATGTTTCTTTTTGTGCCTCTTTCTTTATTAGTTTTTCAGATTTTGTTGTTGTAACCGTTGTTATTGCCATTGTTGTTTTTAGGAACTTATTTACACAAAATTATATCTCGATGCCGAGTTTGACGCGATAAAAACTCTAGCTCCACCTACACCATAAAGCCCTATTACGCTTGGCATTCTCTCGTAAAACGCATTTAACAGAGTCCGTCCCACTTTAGACAGCTTCAATAAAACAGGGCAAGGAAAACGTCTCGTCGATCTAAAATCTAAATCAGTTTCTTGTGATCTCATTCAAAGAAATTTCTTTAGTTTTACACTTTAACAGAGTCCATCCCACCGTATGCTTTTAGATAGTTTCAATAAAACCGAGCATGGAAAACGTCTCGTTGATTTAAATCAGTTTCTTGTGATCTCATTCAACGGAATTTCCTCAGTTTTAAACTCCTGGCTTTGTTTACACGCAAAAGCAACACGCAACTTCTTGACAACCACTTTTCGAAGAGTTCTTTGACCAATCGTATAGATAATGGGATTCAACAATGAGCTTAGAACTCGTACGCTAAGAATAACATACTCGCCTTCCAAACTGAGCACCCATGCGCCTTGATCTTGCCAAAGATCGTACGTAAAGTAGGGCAACCATAGGATGACGTTGATTACCAGCATCAAAACACACATGATGACCGCCCTGCGTTGGTTGGATCGCATACGGTTTTCATGGACGAGGCATTCACGGGTCAGATTGTGCTTGATAATTTTATTTACTTGTTTACCAAGGACAACCAGCATGTTGACGTCCAAGATGATGTTGGTCATGAGCAGGAGGCAGAAAATCCCAAGGCAGAATAAGTTATATTGAGTTTCTTTATTGTGCAGTTTGTCGTCTTCGTCTTCAGTGACATTGATCTCCAAGGCCCAAGCGAGGCGCACTAACGCGATTCCTGAATTGATCAGCCAGACGACGAAAAGTGTTGCTAAAACGTATCTCTTGCGGACTAAGACGTGATATCGAAGCGCATGGATTATGAATATGTGCCAATCCACTGTGATAATAGAGATGTGGACGATTGTAGAGATGGAAATAAATTTTGTGAAGATGGCAGTTGCGATGCACAATCCTCTGTCCAGCACCACAGAACAGGTTATTTGAAGCGGTACGGCAACTAAACCGGTCAGGAGGTCGGAAATCCCTAAACTGACCAAAATAAGATTGCTAGTTGTTCGTAGATTTCGTCTTCTAAGGATTGTTGTGATGATAAACAAGTTTGTCAAAAACGACAAAAGACCAATAGAAAGAAGCGGAACATCCGTAGCTGCCTGAAATCCTCCGAGTCGTGAATCATCGTCTTTTATTCCTTCCGCTTCTTCGGTGAGATTAGAAAAGTTATGTTTTTGATTTTCCATCGCTTTGAATCGCTTTACTTATCGACCTGCATATGATAATAACGGAGCTTGTTGTGACGGGATGTACTGACTCTTTGCTTTTATAGCGTTGAACTGACTGACAGAATATTAAGTTGTAACAAAACCAATAAATACTCGTTCATGGTAATGTAAGAGAACACCTGAACTTTAACAATGAATCCCACGCTGAGCTCGCGAGCATTAGAAGAGGAAAATATTCACAATCCAGATCTAGATGCGAAATTGGCTAAGGTCCACCACACGCTTTCCACCTGTGTGTCAAAAGGTCTAGTTCTATGTAAATACAACGATATGGTTGTACGACACACGTTTTGTAGGCTACAAAAAGACCTACGGCGCATGCTCATAACAGCTGGAGTTTTCACATTCGTAAGGTAGCGTGTGCGATAAGTGATGGCCAAGAGTGACGTATGTAGAAAGCCTTTTAACTGTGATCAAGGTAGACTATTCCGGTTGTACGCAAACTAGATAGTGTATTATCCTTGCAAACCCATCATTATTTTCACGAGTGCACTTTAGATATAGTTTGAATTTATTTAGTCCAACTGCCGCTTTCCCTTTCCGTCGTTTGAAAGCTAAATATGGTTTTCACGTAACGTGGCTTCAAAATCAATCTGATAGCAATCTATCGATTTCTTGCATTAAAAGTTTAAAGGGTTGAGCTATAACGTAAAACCATATCTAAGAAAAGAAATTCTGAATAGCCGTTTTTAAAAGTATTCTTATTGAACCATAGTTTTAGACTAAAGAAACGCTTAAAACATTGTTTCCGGGTTTCTTAACATTCATTTACGAGGTTTTTCTTTTGATTTTGTCACTTATTTCTAGGCAATTTATCTTCGTGTCAATCGTATTTTCATGTCTTGTCTTTCAAAATGTCCATCAGGCATTGGAGACATCGCATGACAAGTTCAATAAATGAGTTCGGACACATTAAATAAAAGTTACAGATGCAGAAGTCATTTTGGATCTCAGTTACAAGGAAATGTGTCTTATAATGCTACAATAATAGCTTATCTTACTTGAAATCCGAGAAAAGTGGTCTAGGAAGAACTTTGATGGAAATCCTTATGGACATCTCAGTGGCCCTTGGACAGTACTCTAATGAATGAGACTCAAACAAACACATCTAGCACACTCACTTGATGGCTCGGATACAATTCGCTTGTACATTTTAAAGACGAAATAAAAATATCAAGACAAGAGCGACCTCAAGTAGGGAGAGTAAAGTGAACCTCGCCTATAGTTTTCTATTTGTGTCCTTGCCATACGCCCATTAGATGACTCTGTGTTGTTTCTAGAAAAGTGGAGAATTCAAAGCGTGCTGCTGACTCGAAAACAAAAGCCATAATTTTCCTTATTCAGTCAACAAGAGTTTTAAAAGTCATATCAATTATAGCAATAATAATAGCAGTGACGTAGCGAGGTGGTGACCGCCTCCCCAAAAATGTTTTACTGGAACTTGTGGATATGGCGGGAAACTCTTAAAGATGAAACGCGTACGCGTTTGTATTGGCGGGAAAATGGTATATTGTCTTTTCTTATGACCTCGCTACGTCCCTGAATAATAGCGATGATAATAATAGTAATAATGGTAATAATAACGACAGCAGTGGTCGTGGCAGTAGAGATGAATAAACAATAATAATAATGATAATAATAATAGCTATGAATAACAATAATGATGATGTTTATGAGACTAAAGGATTATGTAACTATTAGACCTAAGAACTGAACAGGATAGGAACACTTCGGAAATCTGCCAAATCTTAAAAACAGCCAGAACATTAAGGAAAGTCTTAAAACTTTAAGAACTTTAAGGACTTTTTAAAAAAATTTAAAAAAATAAGAAGGAAAGAAGTAGCGCACTTAGCGTTAGGTTAGATTATAAAATGTCAGTTAATGTGTCAGTTTGAAAATTACGTCTTGCGAAAAGACCCGACTAGTACTTTTACCATGGAATTAAAAATTGTATCATATCTGATTATCCTGAGGTTAAAATAATAACAATAACAACAATGGTGGTGGTAAAAGAAGTTATAATTGGAAGAAGGAGGAGGAGTAGGAAGAGATAAGAGGAGGAGGAGAAAAAAGAAAAAACAAAAGAAAGTATACCCTATCACCATCTATGCCTGTGTGACACGTATGGCCAAACACCAAGGACTTATATTTCTCCCTATCAACAATATGGGACTGTAGTTTTAAGACAAAGCCATAAAGATACGAGATCAGTTCAAAAGAAACAAGAAAGAAGCTAAAGACGTCAATTTTTCTTTGACCTCCTTTTGGAACCGCATATCAAAAATGGCGTGAATATTTGAGGTTTTGCCGTAAGAACCGATAAACTTGAGAACACCAAGTCATAACAACCAATATAACTCGCTTGTCGTAATTTTGCTTTTGAAACGCAAAGAGTTATATAGAATATTCTTCTAAACAGTTGAAACATGATAACAACTAATATATACCTTATTTGAGAAATCTTAGATTTCCGTTTCAAGAGCCTAAAAGTGTCAATATTTGTAGTGGCCTTTTCGGAATTGATTTGACCACCAAAAATATTATGTCTAATGGCGTTAAGAAGCTCTGAGAGAGAAATTTTGTGGTCCAAACTTATCGACATGATGTGAGTGTATAGAGAGGAGCGCTCAGTTTGGTGTGGTGTTGTCTCATATTCAATGAGTGTTTTATTCTTTTGATTCATATTGTCATTGTGTGTTTCTGGTTTCATCTGATTTGATATCAAACGGATTAACTCTCGATCGACGCGTTTTATAATAAAGTGCTGCATTGTTGAGTATATTGGTTGTTTTTCATTGCTTTGATTGATATCATCTGTGCCACGTGACGGGGGTATCATTTTAAGTCGAGTATCAGGTTAAAAAAAGGTAAAAAAAGGTAAACGACTTATAACATCGGTAGTTCCTCCTGTTGAAATTTAACTTAAGTCAACTGTGTGCACTTTACTCCCTCTCTCCATCAGTACTCTGCTTTAAGAGTATTCAAAGCTGAAGCTACACTGCCGTGATTAGAGAGTCGAAGTGGAAACAGACGTCGAGATTCTGAGAATGAAACCGTGGACCTCGGACAGCTCCGAAGACCAACTATTACTGTGTTTATTTCTTTGGAATATCATATAGGTCGCGTCGTTTAGTTTTATGCATTCATTACGCTTTAATGGTAGTATGTATTCGTCTCATTGTCCATGTCTTATATTAAAGTGCTCCATTGTTTGGCTTCTAGGGTATATATTGGCCCAGTTTGATCATAAGCTTTGATGACCGTATTATCTATTGCTGTCCATCAATGGAGGGGTGCCTCATATCAAAGTGCTCAATCGTTCGATGAATATTGGTCATTTAGTGATATGCTTTGACTGATAATATATGTTCCAATTCATATAGCGAAGGGGTGTGAATTTTACTCGCATATTTATGGTGGCATATTCTTGATCTTTTATTGTTTAGTATTTGTCATTTTTAGTGTCTTATTCTTTCATCTAGGTTTATTTTACGATATATCCCTACCAACGTTAGGAAGAATAGAGTACTTCAATTTTTGTTGAATATTGTTCGCTCAACGGTATATCATCATCAGTTAAATATTGAATGTTCATTCATCTGTTATCTCTCATTTTGACGCTCAACTTTTAGAACACTTTTTATTTTCATGGCAATTTTTTGCGGCAATTTAAGCTGCGCGTCGCTTGAAAATGAATGCTTTCTTTGTAATTCATGAAAACTAAAAGAGATTAAAAAGAGAGTAATTTGAAAAAAGAGACTTCTCAATGACGTCGGCATAGACCCTTTGTGTAAATACACCAATCATATTTAAATAAGTACTAAGCCTCCCTTGAGTGCGTGAAAACAAATGTGTCTAATGGGCCATTGTTTCTTTGTGACATTGCGAGGCTTACGATGTAATAATTATTACATTTATAAAAATCGCGTGCGATGTTTTTTATTTAACATTGTTGATCTTGAGCAATTAGCGTGCAGCTAGTCCATAAGTGTATAGTACAGCTTAATTAACCAGTCACTGTGTTTGTATTGTTCTATCTATATTATTTGAGTCTTTTGCCGGTTAATAGATAATCTACGCAGTTTACATAGCTCATGCCTTACTGACAAAGACAAAGCATCGGTATTGACCTATAAATACAAAGACTGCGACTGTACTGAAAAAATTAATGACGATCTCAAGGTCAATGTTGGCACCTTCTCGGACTTACAATACTTCTACAATATCTTAAGTTCCCGTGCATACATATTTTCATGTCCCTGAGGAAAAATCCATTCATCTAAAGACAAAAAGCATTGCTTTATAAACCTTTTGATATGACCAAATAACACAACGTTAATGTACTATAACATGAGCTTTAGTTCCGTTAAGTTTTAACTCCTTATTAACGTAGACGAAAGGCTAGCCTGCGTGGCGGCTCTGGGGGAGGGGGATTGGGGAGGGGAAAAAGGACAGCCTGCCGGCAACCCTTAGGTTTTTTGGTTACTCAAGCCCAATTCGTGGACGTAATTCTATTGAACGAAAGCGTCAGCGTTGACACATCGACAATTTTCTAGCCTACGTGGCAGCTCTGGGACGCAGGCTAACAATTTTCAAGATGGCCGCCTCGTTAGAATGTGAGAATGAATGAATGATGAACTCCAAATTGATGATAATCCGTATTCAAAATCCCTCCCTTTTTTCCATCCTTCTAAAATAAAAAACAACGCCCCTTCGATAGATATTTGCAATCGAACTCGGAAAATGATACATACAGCACAAGGTAGAGATATCAAATATCTTTGATTGAATTCGACCAACATTGCGGCTATGCAGCGGAAAGACTAGCAACAAACCAGCATCCTAATGCCAAAAAAAAAAAAAAAAAAAAAAAACTGTCCGCTGCTTCGAATCATTCTTAAGAACGTGTTAGCCATGTTGATTGTTGATAACAAATTAAAGCGAGAATCAAAAATCCTTGGCGGAAATAAAAACCAGACGAATGACCTTTAATACGTGTTTACAATCAATAGAAAGAAATGGCTTGGCAACGAACAGATGTCGGCCATGTCGCTTATCATAAGAAACAACATAACTGACGACAAATCATTGGTTACATTCAACAAACATGGCGTCTATAAAATCCTGAAACAAATCAGCACCTTAGAAAAATCAAACACAAACTTTTATATGTGTTTACGATATTAGGGCAATGAAACGACCCCCTAAAAAAGTAATGTCGGCGATGGTAGTCGATATAACAAACAGCTCAAGACTCATCTTTGGTTGAATTTTACCATAAATCTAACTATATATAACGAAAGAAATGTTACAACAAAAAAGGATACCTGAGGGTAAAAAGGGTTACTTTTATGAGCATTCAAAAAGAGTATCTTTGCGAATGTCTGTGGTAACAGTTCTAAGCCCGCGAGGCACAGAGTCAGTTGATGATTATTTAAGGCTGAACCGAAGTAAATGGATTTCTAATATTCTTGGGTTAAGAGTTATTTTAATTCAATATTTCCTGCTTATTTTCCCAAGGCTATAATCACTATGTTCAACAAAATATCAAACCATATTGGATAGTATCTTTTCTTTATTTTATCATACTGTTAATTGTTTTGAAAGGCGCAGCATGGTAGTAAACATTAAGTATCTACCCAAGGTAGACACTTCATTTATTTTGAAACTATTTCCTAATTTATATTAACAAAATGAAAGACTCTGCATGACAGCAAGGATAAGTCCTACCGACACTGCGCATGCGCAGTTTCAGTTTGTAATCAAAACAGTGTTGGATGGTTAACACTTGGAATATAACATCGCAAAGAGTTATTGATAATATTACGTAAAAGCTAGTGCACTAGTGGTATTATAGCGGAGGATTTCCGCGATTTTTAGTATTTCAAGAACTCTTAGGCTGCGCGGCTGGAAAGATCGACTCCCGCAAAGATGAAAGCAATTACTTTGATGGCCGTAAGACCGTACAACTTAATAAACAAACTTTGATAAATAAACGTCAGTAGAACCGAAAACGAGTTCATCAAATTGTGTAAGGCAAATATTGACCAGCCAGAGATTGTAATTTTACAGATTGTCTCACGCATCGTATTGTTTGTTGAGAAGCAAAAATGAGATCGATGATAAATATAAATTGTGAAGAGAGCGCTTTAGGCATTTAGCGCGTTTTTAATCAAAAACTTGAAGCGCTAAAAAATATTACGCGGATTTCAAATTAAACATTTTCTTAAAACAGGAAGCCCCATAAAGAGATGGAAATAAGTCTTTTAATTAATATTAACAAAATGAAGAAAAAAACACGTGTATAACAAGGTTATTTTTGTAGAAAAGATTTATCAAGAGTTCATATGAGCAGCAAGAGCTGTTTTAGACAAAGGGGGGGTGCGATGGGGTAGGAATTCCTAATTCTAAAAGTTGTGAGAAACTGCGATGTGCCCAGAGATATATTTAACAGAAATCCCTTCTACTTCATACGAAGGGTGTCACTCAATTTGAATGAAATATCCCCTCCCCTCCCATTCAAGCTCGTTCATGGTACACTAAATGAACTGCGTAAGCCCAAGGAAAGAGCGGTGCGCAGGCACCCAAGTAACAACCTACACACACCTCTCTAGTGACAAAACTCTCAGTACGTGCCTCGAATGCTATTTATTCAGCAAAAAATATTAATAAATTTATGTTCCCATTTTATCCTATCTGATCGAGACTAACGTAGATAACAAAATAAAGTCACTGACATTGCAAGATAACGAAAGAAAGCACATTACAGTTTTTTCTTTCGTTATTAGAAAATACATCAGATCCGACATAGCTGGCTATAGACGTCATCTGTTTAATTAAAATATCTTATTTTTTCAAGGTTTTTTTTGGTGGGTTTTCCTGGCTTCCTTCCTCAGCAAAAATTAACTTCTAAATTCCAATTCCAATTATGGAATGAGGGCCACAGGTTTGTTAGCCACTGGCTATTAAGTGTTACCCTCGTAAAACAAGCATGATTTATTTTCTTTTTCGTTCATCATTTTAAATCACTGAAAAATCTAACTTGTAGCTTTATAAGCATGTAAAATGTATTATTTTTAATATCGTCTTTTAACTATTATATTTATCAATATTATCAATAAATAATAATAATAATAATTTACTAAGTTTAGTGTTGCGAAAAGTAATAAGAGGCGAGATTTTTATCTGCATTAAGGCTTTTACTACTTCATAATCAAAAAATATTCTCTTAGCTTTCATCGCATGGTAACTTTTTCCATTAAACTAAGCAACGTCCATTTCCACTAAACATAGCCCCAAACAAAACATTTTCTTGTTCCATTTTTGTTCCATCGGTAAGTAAGCTGCACCCTGACTTTGGTCAGCCCAGAGGTTGTTTCGGGGTTCGATCTGTGAGTTAGCCGCGCCCCGAGTTAGATCTGCCCAGAAGTTGTTTCAGGGTTCGATCTGTGAGTTAGCTGTGCCCTGACTTTGGTCAGCCCAGAGGTTGTTGCAGGGTTCGATCTGTGAGTTAGCTGCGCCCCGACTCTAGATCAGCCCAGAGGTTGTTTCGGGGTTTGATAAAAGTGATGTTAGGTTCATCTTGAAAAGTTTAGCTGAAACGAGGATGTGAGACAAGTTTCGTGACAGATTGTTCAGGTTATCATAAACGTTTCAGGTATAGATCACGTCGCTTCACACCCCTCGTAACGGCTTCTCCCTCAACAAAAGTTTTGGATAAAAGTCTTGTCGCACGTAATTTCACATCGAATGCGAACCCTTCTATAATATTTCTCACCTTCTGAAAACGGATTTTTAATAGCTAAGTTTTCAATTTGCTTTTTGTATGCGGAGAACACTTTTGCTTATTTGCTAATGCGTGTAGAGGTTTGGTTCTTGCAGTATTGACCCAGAACAAATGCGCCTGTCCAATAGAGTATTTAAACAGGCTTTTGTGGTTCGTGTCTTGTTGTCATTGTATTTTTTAACCCAGTGCTACAACTCAGTCATAATTGCCACTTAAATCCTAAAACCAGCTAAAACTCATGATCCAGAGTCTATTGTTTCTATATATAACGCAGTCTTTTGCATATCCTGTTGAAAACATTTCTGTCCTTACTAGCTTAATGCACTATAAAAAATACTGAATATATGCATTTTGGTAACAACTTTCATAACTGGAATACCCCAAAAACGGTTGTTTTGAATGATGATGATGGTGGTGATGATGATGATGATGGTGATGATGATGGTGGTGATGATGATGATGATGATGGTGATGATGATGATGATGGTGGTGGTGGTGGTGATGATGGTGGTGGTGATGATGATGATGATGATGATGATTATTACTCTGTGCTCCCAATAAATACCACATTCCTCCGGTTCAAAGTAGATTGTTAATAAAGCTAAGGTTAAGTTACGTCAGTAAAGTTAATAAAAGGAAATAGACGACAGCACTATACATCACTTCTATAAGTAACATATACAGTATGTGCATAGACCACATCATGTAACCGATGCACCTTCACTGATGAGGGATCTTACTAAATGAATACTAGATGAAAGGCGGGGTTGGTCGTAAGGAAAAAAATAAATGTAGGTGACAGTTGACTTACGCTGTACTATACCAACAGCGATATGGACATGGCACATATTATTCTTCTAAGAACCTTCAACCATACCTTCGATACTAACTCATTCATTCTTACAGTACATAGACATGATATGGACAACACGTCTTTTACTAAAGGAACTTCAAATAAATATAACTATAAATAGATATGTGATGAAAGAGTCAATTTTAAGAGAGTTCTATACGTAGTTCTAGTCACAGGAGTGAAATGAACGACACCTTATTTATATACATCTTACTTCATTTACGGCGATACAAACACGGACATAAATGCCATCGATTAGCCGAATAATCTTCGTCGATACCTTTTTAAATAAATAGTAAAGAGAAATACTAGTTCTACTAGGGAAGTAAAATGAACGACACGAAACATAGGTATACACGGACTCCACATCGCCTCAACATCATCTTTCTCACTGTCGAAAGTGCCTCGATTGTAAAAAAGAAAAAGAGAAAATAGAAACTCTCGGAAAGTAATTACCTCTGGTCAAATAACTTCTTGTGATCTGCTTTCACTTCAACTAAGATTCCAAAGAGCAGTTTAGTTCTTTATAAATGATTTGTGGCAGAGATAACGTAGCGACTTGACAACGAATTGGTGCGAGCCGAATTCCAACAATGCGAGGTACCGAGTCTTAGAGATTTTATAAACCTTTTGAACGCGGAATTTTAATATTAATACAATCACTCAAATACTCCCTAGCTGCTAAGAGCACTCAAGTTCAAGGTTTTATTGAACTTGCACTGAAATAAGTAAATATTGAAAATGAACTTCCAATTGATCTTGGCTAGCTCACTTTTAATCAAGGTCCTTACGTAACGAGAAGTCCGGATCTATAAGACTGTGTCTCTAAGTCCTTTTTTATGTGAGAATCGGATATTATTTAGACGAACGGAAAGTAGTTGCACGTATTAGAGACATACTCCAGACGCTTTTTCAAACCAAGATGTCTAAGATGGAGATGAAAGGACAAACAAGCTAAGTCACTACAAAAGGAAGTATTGATTTTTCTCTTCTAATCTCTTCTAATCTGGTAATCAAGGGCAATCTATGATTTTCATTTAAAAAAGTTAGAGGCAAATTTATTTTTCATGCTGCATTGGTTTTTGTCTGGGTTGGATAAACATGATGCATCGTGGTCTAGGATGAGGACAAACAAAAACCATATATGGTGAACAATATGTTAGCACCCAAGCTCAGTAATTATCAATGCATCGTACTCGATAGCCATTCGTATAGAACAAAAACAAAAAAAACCACTGCTATTGCTAGGAAGCCTGTGACTGATAGACAGACAAATAGGAAGATAGAAAAGAAAGAATGAATTAGTGAATGAAGAGAAAAGGAGAAAAGAAATAGCAAGAAAAGGAAAGGAAATAAAAATAAACAATAATGAGTAAAAAGTAAAAGAAGAAAACCCAACAAAAGAAGCGAAAAGAAAAGAAAAGAAAAGAAAAGAAAAAATGGATAGCGAAGAAATACAAAACTCTTCATTTCCTCGCAGTCAAAACAAAGTCTCGTATTGGTCCGACCATACTCAACAGACAAACACTTTCAATGTGGGATTTCACCTTAGGCCCCGTCTACACTATGCCGGATAAACTTGAATCCGCAACTTTCACACCGAAACCGAAAAAAAAGTTTTCCGTCCACACATGAAAACGGATAAAATGTTTCGCCTCCACACTAGTCCGATCATAGGCGGCAAAAACGCTTCATTTGATTATGTGCATCGAAGCTGAAATTGAGCCTGCAGTGAATTCTTAGGCTTCCTTACATGTTCCCATGAAAATCATGACGTCATCGTATTCGAAAAATTTCGGATACGAAATGTTCTCCGTCCACACTAATACGGATAGCCGGCGTTTTCAAATTGTTCTATTCTGGAGATCGTATTCGAAAAAAATCGTTTTCGGTGAAGAATTGTTCCGGATTCGCCCGGACTAGTGTGGACGGTAGGCCTAACCGAATAAATAAAAATTCGGATTCAAATTTATCCGGCATAGTGTGGACGGGGCCTTAGTTGAAGCAATTCAAATATTTCGCTATTTTGATTAGTTGAACCATAGTTAGTCTATTAACCATGGTTGAACCAACTACTTACTGTATGCAAATGAATATTTGAGCATGCGCATCAACAACCAAGATTCCAGTAAACATGGTGCGCTTGAAAGGGATGAAGAAAATCGGGAAACTTTTGTTGAAAATCCAACATCCTCGCATTCATTCTTTCAAATATATATATATATATATATATATATATATATATATATACACTCGATTGCAGAAAGGTTGTAGTATACATTTATACGAATACCTAATTTATTCAGTATATTTAATGATATGCAAAACAGAAAACTCGCTTTATTTATTATTTGTTTCATTCAATGAACGTCAAAATATTTTATTCTCGTGTTTTATATCCTACAGATTATAAATCAATTGGTTTTGAGGGTTAAAAAAGTAAAATTGCAATATGCATCTCATTAGGTATTTGTATAAATGTATAAATGTATACTACAACGTTTCTGCAATCGAGTGTATATATATATATGTGTGTGTGTATATATATATATATATATATATTTATTTATTTATATTTATTTATTTATATATATATAATTTATATTTATTGATTTCAAATATTTCTCCAACCCCCTCCTTAAAAAAGTTTTATTTTTCTCTTTCTCTCGTAATTCGTTCACATTCTGTGAACCTTTTTTCCTATTTCCTTGAAAAAGACCAAAAAAAAAAAAAAAAATGAATTCATTGCCGGCGTTTTCCCCAGAAAAAGCCTTCATAATGTATTAATAAAACTTCATAGACAATCTATCCATCAGGTTCTGCTGATATTTATGTATTTAGCGGATAGCCCAATATAATTTTGCAACGGCTACCATCACGCTAAAGCCAGTCAATTAGTCATAATATGAACGCCCAAAGTGTAAAAGCAATTAAAGTATCAAAAGATACTGAGGTTCTGATGAAGATTGACATGTCGAGAACCCTTTCTTGACTATTTTAAAAATCCTTACTATTTTCTCTTGAAATTGGAACGTTTTATAAAATCCCAAAACACGAAAAGATGTAGGCGAAATTTGATCATCTATTTATTTTTTTGAAATTCGGATGCAAGATAAATAAATTTATAGATTGTGCCAAACAATTTGGAGCATGTTTTTTTAAATATCCAACTCACCCGAGAGATCTTTGTTTACCAAGAAGTATATTCACAGATAGCAATCCCTGTACTCTCGACATAGAACGTGGGACGATAGCACGTGAAAGACAGAATGTAGAGTAGCTTTGTACAGAATAGTGAGCTAGGATCAAGCGAGTATTACCGACGACAATACTTTATGCCAAAATCACCTGCCACGGCCAGCCTTTTTCCCAAACATTAGGGTAAGATTCTTAGATCATAGAGAGTACTTAAAAAGCTATTATGTGGCAGTTTATTTGCGCTCAGTGCACGGGAGAGATGTTTCAATTTAATAGACGTGCGTTAGTTTGATGTGCATTGAACAACCTAAAGGAGGGGTTTACTTGAGTACACACAGAAAGAAACAACATGTGAGATAGGCCAATCAGCGACCAGACTGAAGGAAATTACAAGAATCAATCTAGCTATCAATCAATCTAGTGGTTGCCATGGAGACAATAATTTGTGAATTTAGCAAGAACGATTTTTCTTTTTTCATATTCAACCAACGTGGCGATTACTGAAAAAAAAAACCTTTTATAAGAACAAGTGGTCACATATCTTGAGCTCGGGATAAAAGTAATTTCGTACAAGAAGAGATAACTAGCAAAAAACTAGTGAGAGCTGCGTCGATGTTTTTAATGAAAGAGTAATGATCAAAGGGTAAATTTTACACCGTGAAAAGATGAAAAAACTTATAAATTAACAACTTTAGTAAGTTTTTTCGTTGTTTTTTTTTTTTCTTAATCTTTTCACGGTGTAAGATTTACCCTTTTATCATTACTGTTTAATTTCGTACAGCTAATCTGATAAAAAATGTTAGCCCATCAGAATCGAGAAAATGTTCAAAACTGAGGTCTCACTTTTTCTCTTGCAATCACGGATTTCCTGGCCACCAAATAAAATAAAAAATAACGCTGCTAATGCGCTCTTGATAACTGTGACACAATAATTCATGAGTCTTATATTGTTATTGTTTGCATTAAATGGTTTTGCTCCGAGCTATATTACAGAACTACTTGAAAAGCACACTCCTGCCCGACAACTAAGATCAGCAAACAAATGTCTATTGAAAATACCATCTACAAATTTAAAGACCTATGGCGACAAGGCGTTCTCAGCTTCTGCACGTAAACTCTGGAACACGTTACCTTTGCATATCAGGACTAGTATCACCTTATCTGAATTTAAATTAAGATTGAAAACATTTTTATTCAAACGAGCTTACAGTGACATTTAGAACGTTTATCTTTTTTATAATTTATTTATACATTTACAATATTAGTATTAATTTTCTATATTTTTCATTATATCATTACCATTATTATTATTTTTACCATACATATTAATCGTCTTTTTGTTATTATACATAGATATTTATTATAATTTTTATTGTAAATCGCCTTAGAAATTTAGATTTTGGCTTAATGAATTATTATTATTATCATTATTATTCCAATGGCAGCCATGTTTTTATATTTTGTTGATCGATGTTCAAAGGCTTCAGTCATGACACCTTGGTTAATTGCAGTGACGTTATTTCTACGTCACTATTTCAGATCAGCTGGGTAGATTGGAAGAAACGTGCCGTGTTTTGATTAAGATAGACGATTTTGACGCGTTACCTCACGGAAGTTGAAATCTCGCTTGCGCACACTGATAGGAAGCGTAGAAAAAATCCCGCGAACGTGAAACACATTTTTCTTAATGGTTGATTTGATATACTTTCCATAATAGATCATTTTCTAAGCTTGCGCACCGATCCACTGATTCCTAGTTTTGTCGAAGAGTAAGAACAAGAAGATGATTTTCCCGAGACAAAAAAAAGCTAATCGATGACAGGCAAATATGTACATCTCTCATTAATACCAATTAAGCATAAAAACATCTTGTTGTTGATGATGATGATGATGATGATGATGATGGTGATGATGATGATGATGGTGGTGATGGCGGTGGCGGTGGCGGTGATGATGATGATGATGATGAAAGTTTATTTGTGGATGGTTGAAAACACCATGACTGGTTGTCCAGTAGTTTATGTGATGGCTATTTTTTTTAAAAACAAAAACTACGACCCAGAACGTAAGCATTCAATGTGATATACAGTGAATGTCATTAACGTTGTCCACCGAAAAAAGACATTTACACATTTACATATTTACACATTTAGAGATATATCACGTGTTTGATTATGTATTCTTTGCTTTGTGTGCGTCAGCCTGAACTTTAAATGTAAAATTCAACTCGTGAATCGAAAATCCAGAATGCCCTGACAAACACGTAATATTTCTTTTAGTCTAAATGTGTAAATGTGTAGATGTGTAAATGTGTAAATGTGTAAATGCGTAAATGCGTAAATGTGTAAATGTGTAAATGTGTAAATGTGTAAATGTGTAAATGTGTAAATGTGTAAATGTGTAAATGTGTAAATGTGTAAATGTGTAAATGTGTAAATGTGTAAATGTGTAAATGTGTAAATGTGTAAATGTGTAAATGTGTAAATGTGTAAATGTGTAAATGTGTAAATGTGTAATTGTATAAAGGTGTAAATTTCTTTGGTGGACAACGTTAATGACATTGACTGTATATGAATTTCAAACTTTTGAACTACTTGCAAAGAGTGGCGCCGAGAGGGAGGGACACCTGAAGCCGAAAAACTCTCGAAGAACAGAAGACAACGCACAAGCATCTCTAAGTCGCATAAGATGGAAGATAGATAGGTCTGAGTATTGAACTTACGAGTGAATAAACCTGGAACAAAATGTCTTCTCTACTTATAAAACTAGTTTGGCCAATATCTTAAAGGTGAAAGGCTCTTATAAATTCAGCTTTATCTTGCGGCCACATGCTCATGGTCTTGTATAAAGACATTACCGGAATTCTTAAGGTAGGTCTGATAGGCGTAAAGCACCTAACACGAGCTACGTATTAAAGCCTCTGCCCTGGCGTAACCAATAATAGCTTATTAAGTTGCAGAAAAGTCATTAAGTCTTTGCCTAAGGGAAACTGGAATAATCAAAAACTCGGAACTTGCGGTAGGTGTTTTCCGCTTGTTTGATGTTAGTCCCTGACTTAAAACAGCGGCCGCTAACAACGAGTAAACACTCCACACTGGTAAAGTAAACTAGACACTTATAAGTTTAAATATTTGCAGCATATTACGGCAACTGATAGCAAAAAAGAAAAACGAAAAAAGGATTATCCACAGTCTTTTTTTAGACAAATGAATTGCCAATAATAGTTTATTAAGTTGCAGAAAAGGCATTAAGTCTTTACCTAAGGGAAACTGGAATAATCAAAAACTCCGCTCGTAACTTGCGGTAGGTGTTTTCCGCTCGTTTGATGGTAGTCCCTGACTTAAAACAGCGGCCGCTAACAAGGAATAAATAATCCACATTGGTAAAGTAAACTCGACACTTATAAGTTTAAATATTTGCAGCATATTAAGGCAACTGATAGCAAAAAAGAAAAACGAAAAAAGGATTATCCACAGTCTTTTTTAGACAAATGAAACGCAATGAACTTATGAATAATTCGTTTGTTTCCCAATAGACACCAACTTAATTTAATGGTGTTCTCTTATAATGAGGGAATGTTTATGTGGGATTTCGCTTACCATAACTACTGAGGTGTTAACGAAGAAGTAAAAGGTTTATGTTTTGTTGACTCGGAAAAGTAAAGAAAATTAAGCTCTTGTGTGTGAGTTTACTTTTTAACTAATTTTACAGATCGGTCATTAAATATCGCCTTAATATCACTAGCCTTCGTGACGAAGTTTTAAATTTATTTTTATTTTCTTAAATTTAGTTACTGCATGAGGTCTTATACACCTCAGTATTTTTAGCTTTACAATGGCTCTGAGCTGGCATTTGTTTTGAAGGTTGTCAATGTTTCATTCTCCCTAACTTCCACAACCATGTTGTGCCTAAGGTTTTGTATCCGAGTTCTATGGAGGTCAAAACGTCCCACACGTTTTTAAGATTTTTTCACTGGACAACAGTTGGTTTAGGCTGAGACCCGTTGACTTTATTTCTTTTTTTAAAGGACTTAGAGATAAATTGGTTTGTCCCCACTTTAGACTTCTTCCTCAAGACTCCTATCAACTTGACAATAGCTGTTCGAAGCTCTCTACTTCGCCAGCAATAAATTGCAGGATTTAGAACACAGTTTAAGAAAACCAAGACATCAGTCCAAGGGAATACATAATAATGAAATAAATACTCATGGTTAATAAGATTACTAGTGATAAGAGCGATCATGAGAGGAAAGTAGCAGACGAAAACTGCTCCTACGATGAAGGCTGTGGACTTAGCTATCTTTGCTTCGCGCGCAGTGTAGTGGTTTCTTCGTCTTTTGCTAGGCTTTCTGTCGGACGAAGTTTCGTTGGATTCGCTTGCGGCACAACTTGTCATGGAGATTTGAACATGATGTCGGCGAGCCAGGATGAAGATTTTGACATGAGCAATTGTGATGATGATGATGAAAATCATGAGCAAAGATGTTGTGATGTAGTAGTAACTTTCATTGTTCAAACCGAAGAAACGCGAAAGAACAAAGACGATCCATAAACCAGACAACAACAGCGTGGTTAGCAATAACCTTGGCACACTTACATGTATTTTATACTTGAACGGATGAAACAGAGCGAAACATCGCTCACATGATATCAATGTGACAACCAAAAACGAAACACCAATAGAAATATTCCACAATGAACGATAGCATAAAGTAATCCAACAAATATACGAATGTTGGGATTCCAGAACGCGTCGAACAATGTACAACGGCTGTGTAACGAACGCTACTAAAAAATCATTGACCGACAGCAAAAGAAGTAGAATATTGGAATAATTTTGAAGGTCGCGGTTTCTTAGGATGGCACCACAGACCAACGAGTTTGCCATTGCCCCAGTTATGGACAATATTCCTGTCAAAAAACAGGTGACGACTGTTATCAATCCGATGGCAAAGCTTGGTTCTTGAATAAAATACATAGTATACATACACTGAATTGTCTTTGTCGAGTTAGGCATCATGGAAAGGTTTGAAGAAACTCCAGAAAGCATTCAGCATTCAGTCCAAACGTGACGGCTTGTTCCAATCAATTACCCTTAGTCGGCAAAAAAGTTTTCGGGGTTTTTTTCTGGGCTGTTAGGAATGTTAGTTTTTTTTTTTATCGTGTTACGATAAAATTATCAACTTTTCCCCCGATTTTTCTTGAGATTGGTTTGAATCAACTTTAGGAAGCATTCAGTTCGTGACAGCTTGTTCCAGTCAATTCGTTAGCAACCGCAAGTTTCCCTCGAGTCGTTTTTCTTTCTTAGCTATTAGGAAAAGTAGACTTGTCTTTAACCTGTTACCGAAGAATTATCAACTTGAGTCCTTTTTTAGCAATATCTTGAGATTTAGGTTCAAGCGTATGACGACTGTTCTTATCTCTTTAGATCAAGAGGTGTTTCAAACCTTCCAATTTATTGCACTATCTTGCACGAAAATGACTTTCAATTGTGGTTTAATGGGTTCCAGAAGATTTACCAAAATTATTCCAAAAATAAACTTGGAAAGATTTAGTCTAAATTTCTTGGCATTAACTTTTTGGGTAGTTTGTCGTTGTAGCTGTGTTGACCTTGAAGCATTTTTGACACATGTCAAATAGGAATTTCCACAAGGATTATTCGATTCGGCCACAGCTTAAGCACAAGCAGTTCTACACATTTCCGTAGGAAAAGTAAATTTTACTTAACCCCTGCCGCTAGTCAGAGACTTCGATAAACGAATGATAAATTAGCTTTCAGCATTAAAGCAAGACCTGGCTGAGGAAAACTTTCACTTGCAAGTCTTTCAAAGGCTTTTTCAATGGAAATAGGTATTAAAAACATCCGTCCATAGCTGAAAGACTAGGATGACCACCGCTAAGATTGTCAAAGGATTTTCATTGACTTTTAGCAAGACAAACTGAAGGAGCGTAGAAAATATCTCCTCTTTCAGCTGCTATGAATTTATTACCATTGGAGAAAAACGTAATTAGTGTAGAAGCATAAAAGGAGAATCAAATAGAGATTAAAAATTTAAATTAGGCTGCACAACAAATACTGTTATCTTTCTAAAAATAATGACAGATCATTATAGATTCAAATTTTCATTGCACAAATAATAAATGAATCTAAGTTTCTTTGAACTACATTGAAGGAAAGATGAATGATATCAAACTGTATCTAAATCAAATATATTAAATGAAAATAAAATGTAATGTAAATGAAAAAATTCATTTTAACGCGGAAATTTCAGGAAAAATTTCAAGAAAATAGATTTAAGATGCATTTCTTTTATCAAAATCTATTCAGTAATTGCTTTTTATTCAACTTTATTATTTTGTCATAAATAAATTTTATCAATTTATCATAACTTTGTGTTTAGTATTTTTAGTTTATTGAAACTTTTCCTTGGGCTACTTTGTTGGTATTGATCAAAATATTTCTAGAAAATATAAAAACAGTCGTACTCAAAAATAATTAAAAAACTCTCGAGAGGAATTTTCATTTGTTCATGTTAAAAGTGGGATTTAACGTTATAAGCTGATCATGCCAGACTAAGCGAAATGGGAATTATAATTACAGTATTTCTCAGAATTACAAGATTTATTTTTATTTTTTGAGGATTAATTTGAGCTTTGACGTACAAATAAACCAACTTCAATCTTTCATATCATACTATAATATACCAAATTATCGAATACTAAAAGAATTGACGTTATACACTTACTTCCGTCCCTACTTTCATTCCAAAAAAATATCAAATAATTCGTCTATTAATTTATCCACTATACACTTATTTCAATAAAGTTAGTCACCAAAAACCTAGACAGCTGAGATCACTGAG
The DNA here is from genome assembly GCF_029948245.1 of Actinia tenebrosa. Classification (NCBI taxonomy): domain Eukaryota; kingdom Metazoa; phylum Cnidaria; class Anthozoa; order Actiniaria; family Actiniidae; genus Actinia; species Actinia tenebrosa. Next base: position 13,887,876 of record NW_028292580.1, on the reverse strand, counting down.
CATCATGGAAAACTTTTCATATCAAAAAAGCATATATATACAAAGCTTTTTTAATACAAACTGCAGCTTGATGATGCTCAGAAGAGGTGAGACTGTAACCGGTAAAAGATTCGCAAGTCCATGAACAGTTATCAAGCGGTTGAACGTGTAAAATGAATCTACCCATAATCCTTGTCGGCCTCAGCTTTATAGCTTTTCAGGTGACTAACTTTATTGAAATAAGTGTATGTAACTATTCCATACATTCATTTCTTAATCAGTAAGTAGATTTATTGTTTATAAACATTGTCATTGTGATGTTAATGTCAAAGCCATTTAAACCATGGGTTTTGTCCCTATATGCTTTGTAGGATTGTCCGATAGATTTCTGCTTGGCAATTCAAATAACAATCAACCCAAAATAATTTCCTCGTCGTAAGCCTACCTAATAATTCTTTAATATTCATTACATATATTTGTTACATTCAATTTATTTATTCATCCATTCATTCATTTGATTCGATCACTCATTTATTTAATCATTTCACAAATTCATTAATCAATCAATCAATCAAATTATTCATTTATTTTTGCCATTTATCCATTCATTCGCTCATTCATTCATCCATTCATTCATCCATGCATGCATGCATTCATTCATTCACTCTTCTATTCAATCTAGTCTATTGCACAATCTATCCATTCAATCCCATCCATGCATTCTTTCTTTCTATTCGATGACAATCGGACCTGCCATGAACCTATAGAAAATAGGCAATACAGGAGACAGGGACCTTTGAGGCCAGACTCCCATCAATCTATTATCAGTCAAGGATCAACCGACCAAGAAGATGGCTTTCAAAGTGTGCGGCAAAATTAAAAAGGGGATAATACAAAACAATTTGCTTCATTATCCTATATTTAGTACGACTATTGTTTCTTAGTCATTCATATATCAATCCATTTCCTCAAAAAATAAACGAAAAACAAAATAAAAGATAAAGGTGAAAGACACTTCCACGATGCATGAGATGCGTGAATATAGCTGTAGGCATGCACTGAATGGATCTCACGGACGATTAGGTCTCCAAATATTGATAGTCGCCGAGATACGTGAATATAGCTGTAGGCAAGCTGAATGGACCTCATGGACGATTAGGTTTCCAAATATTGATAGTCGCCGAGTTTCTGAAGTAATCGGCAGAACAATTGAACAGAAATCATTAAAAATTTCCAAGGTTTAATTTAATAGTTTTCAATTGAGATGTTTTTCATAGTGGTTTTAAATAGCGTCTAAAACTATTGATTTTAGCGGAAAGGAACGTAGAGAGCCTGAAAAAAGAAACGGTTCTGGAGCATAGAAGAAAGTTAGCAAGCACCTCTACTTACGTGAGAAACTAAGCTCACGTAGATATCACACTGGTAGAAGGGACCATGGTAAGCTGTACTTGCATTTCTAGACCATGATTAAACTAAGCAAGGTGAAAAGGAAACTGGTAGAATAAAAAAAGGAAATCAGTGATCAAATTATAAGCAAATTTTCGGGATGTTGTTTCATTAACCCAGTTGGAAGAAACACAAAACAATATTAGATTAGATTCTCACAATACTATCGGCTAGGAAGAACTTTTGTATTGATGATTGTCATAATGACTATTTGAATAGTCACGTTGACTAGGTTTTCTGGATATGTGTCATGTTTGCAGAGGTAATCATAAACGATTTGCTTGATTTAGAACAATGTCAAGTTCACCGAGAGTTGTCGTAATTTTGGATCAGTATGTGTATGAAACGATAAGAAGAAAAAATGGAAACGAGATTTTGACAAAGGGAAGTTAAAGGAGAAAAAAAGAAAAAGAAAAAGAAAAAAAAAAGAGAAGAGAAGAGAAGAGAAGAGAAGAAAAGCGAAGAAAAGCGAAATAGACTGATAGCCGCAGGAGGTTATTTTGCCGATGGATTTTGAAGTATTTCTAATGCAGCCATATTTGCTGTTAGCACGATTTTTAAATATAACTTTGAAAAATGTTGCCCAGTGCTTGGTTAGTGATTATGTTTTGCCGACCACCAGTTTAGCGTGGCGTGTGAATTCTATCAAAAAAAATTTATAAACTAATGTAATCAAGTCGTGATAATGCTACCAAGGTTTCAACATTTCCTTTCTTATATCTGACTGTATTTTGATTCCCTAATTGATTAAATTGTTATTTGGTGCATGACTTCCGTTTCAAAGACGTTTCTTTAATAGTTTTGTCTGAAGATAGGTCGTCTATCTAGCAACTCTGATGGTTGTTCGATATAGATGCTCTAAAGCTAGTCAAAAATAAATGAAGCCTCTTACCGGCAATGAGCGTAATGTTTTCTCATTTAAGACCACGCGTTTTTCTCTTGAGTATTATTCCATTGCTGTTGGTAATTTTTGAGAAGATATAAACCATTACTATGGACATAAATGAAACGTTTTTCCCCCAAGAAGATGAAATACTAAAAAAAACCTTAGATCAAAAGTAGAGGTATGCCAAATTTTTCGTCTTAGTTGCATTCCTATTTTAGTTTTAGTGAGGTTAAAACAATGTTTCCTATCGCTGTCCTTTTTAGTTTTAGTTTTAATGGTAAAAAAGAAATAATACTAAAGGGAACAACATGTAGTTTGAGGTTAAGCACGGCACTACCAATATACCTTTACCTTAGATAATAATAATAATAATAATAATAATAATAATAATAATAATAATAATGGAACTTATATAGCGCACATATCAAAATTCATGGCGCTTCACAATAAGAAATAAAATAAATACCAGACGTATGTTATAGTTCATTGATGTTCACTTTGAACCAGAGGAGACAAAGTTCTTGAACAAATGAGTTTTCAGTTCATTTTTAAATAATTGGATTGAAGAACTTTTCCTAATTTAAAGTGGGAGGTCATTCCACAGTTTAGGGCCAGCAACGTAAAAAGATCTGTCACCATAGGTCACCAGGCGAGATCTTTGTTCTTCTAGATACTCCATGGTTGTAGATCTGAGAGTGCGCAAATTTTTCCTCGGTTTTATAGCATCAGCCAGGTATGGGGGAGCCATATCATGCAAGCACTTGTACACAATGAGCAATATCTTGAATATAATTCGGAAACGGACAGGAAGCCAGTGCAATTTTATCAAAACTGGAGTGACATGATCAAATTTACTCGCTTGAACTACTAATCTAGCTGCACAGTTCTGAATATACTGAAGCCTTTTCAAGAGATATTTCGGGAGACCATAGTAGAGTGAGTTACAATAGTCCAACTTGGAGGTAATAAATGCATGAATCACACTCTCTGTAGAAGAATCAGTAAGAAACTTTCTAATTCTAGCAATGTTCCGGATGAAATAGATGTAATGTTTCCACGAGAAGCCACATGAACATGAATACAACCTCCCCCCCAAAGGATCTTATTCTCACTAAAAGGATGACCCGTGGTTTGAAAGTAGAGGTCTAACGTTTTTGTTGACATATTACCAGAATATATTTTTAAAAAGTAGGTGATGTTGTAGACGGCCGAGTCGGTTTGGGGTTAATTTCTTTCCATACCAGACCACGTGTCTTTCCCTTAAGTTTTTCTCAATATACACCGAATCTAAATATGGCGCCACTAATTTGAATCACTGAGTTGGTTTAAGAATAAAAATGGTTTTCGATAGAAATGTTAATATGGAGATTTGAGAATGGACTGCAGTGTTTGTCATTGACTAGACTTCTTTTGAGTATCATTGCCCTATGCAGCGCCCTTATACATGCAAAAATACTTTTAGGTTTCCACGTAAACAAGAGGCTAGCCATTCTCTAGTCAGTCCAGGACAATAGTTATTCAAATTAGTCGTCACATTTCAATTCGGTGTATAGGGCGGTGCATAGGGCAATGATACTCAAAAGAAGTCTAGTCAATGACAAACACTGCAGTCCATTCTCAAATCTCCATATTAACATTTCTATCGAAAACTCGCCATTCAGCTGGACAAAGTTCTACAAGAAACCGGAAATGAAGTCTGCTGATGGTTATCTAATTGAAAAAATATATAATAATAATAATAATAATAATAATAATAATAATAATAATGAAAATAATAAATAAAATAAAATAAAATAAATTAAATGAAAATAATGAAAATAAATAAATAAATAAAAATAAAAGCAAAAATAAAAATAAAAATAATGATTGTCTATGAGTCTCGTCTGAGGTTTGCCACTAAAAAATCCAAAATTTAGCTTTTCCTTGTCATTCATTATCAAAAAAAAAAGTCTCACTTCTGTTTGAAGTTGTTTAATAAAAAAAGAAGAATCAATTTCCTTATAATTCCTTTATTCTTGGATGCAGGCGTAGCCTCGTAGGCAGAGCTCCTCAATTTCGTTCCTCCATAAAACAAACCGAGGAGCACTAGGTACGAGATGGATGCGTGCGCATTGACCCAGAGAAAAAAGGCACACGCATAATCGACATCACAATTGCCCTGGGGGATAGAATCGCCAAATCCAATAGAAAATTCAAAAGAATTTGCACCTAGCGAAACAATTTAATCTAAAATGGCCTGGTTTTCAGATACAATATGTGTTAATATGTACTAAAAAATATTCCGAGCGTTTGCTGGCTATTCTACTTCTCTTCGTGGATTGATACGGGTTTTAGAACAATTTTCGGTGAATTTGCGTTGATTTGACCCCCTCCGACGACCATGATCCTTTGCGTTTAAACAATAGATTGTTTTGATGTGACGTCATAGTGAAATAAGGCAATTAAATGACAGGAATTTTACGTACGAAAGGGAGATTGGATCTCTCGGATGGTTATTAAAAGATATCGATCATTATCATCACTAGAATCATAAAAAGTTTCCATATCCTTGATTTTGTTTTAATAGTTAATAAGCATGGGCTGTATGACGGTGGATTTCTTGTTAAAAGAGATGGTGGAAAAATAATTCACTGCAATCAGAATCATATTTACAAAGATTTAAATTTTTGAACATAAACTATAAATAATATCAGTTTGTCAGTTTTAATTTCAACCAAGTTCCAACCACGTTGGTTTGGGGTATCCGCGAAAACAATTCAGAAATGTGCTTTATTTACGAGTCTCTCGTTGGTCTTTCATCTGGAAACGTAAAAAGCCCCAATAAAGTTGATCACATATTCCGTGATCCTGCTTATCCAATCAAAAACGTGCAAATTTTGAGGTATGTCATCCATGTCATAACGTTGTAGGCAGCCAACAAAAAACTGTGAAAAGCTTCGGGAACTGGTTATTCTAACCATATCCCAACTTCTCCAGAAGCCCGGCCAGCAGCCAATAAAATGACGTCATAATTGGAAGAAAGGATGGTTTTGTGAAGATAAGTCAGGTTTATCTAGCTTCTCTGATGGTTGTTCAAAATAGATGCTCCAAAGCTAGTAAGGAATAAATGAACCCTCTTGCCGTAAGTGAGCGTTATGTTTTCTCATTTAAGACCACGCGTCTTTCTCTTGAGTATTGTTCCTTTGGTGTTGGTAATTTCCGCAGCCGGCGATAAAATGACGTCATAATTGGAAGAAAAGTATGGAAATTCCTCACAATTTTTTCCAAGTGGACTTGAGCTTGACAAGTGATCTAAGCCGCCATCCAATGAGATTATAATTACGAAATATCCGCAAAGACGTTGGAACTGATTGTCTTGAGCTTGTCACGTGACCTAAGCTAGCCAATCCAGTACTTGCTACCGTAAATATATAAATCCTCCAAATTCTGTAAACCATGTGATTTGGAGCTTACCGCGTAATTCTCATACCAATCAATATAGCCAAAATGTAACATTAAAAATCCTTTTTAAAATATCCAAAATGCTTAAAAACACCAAGTGACCCAGAATAACAAATGATCTTGTTAATACCATGATGTTGTTAGTAGTAAATCACTCAGGTGGTGTTGATTACCTTACATTCGTTTATGATTCTACTGCATTGTGCTTGGCCATGGTCCTTCGTATAGACTTGACAACGCTATATGGGTCAACGTTAACGTTAGGCGTCTATAATGAAATGAAATTGGTCCAATCAAATGATGCAGAAATCACCAGCCAATCAAAAAAAGCAAAGAAAGGAAAGGAAAGGAAAGGAAAGGAAAGGAAAGGAGAGGAGAGGAGAGGAAAGGAAAGGAAAGGAGAGGAAAGGAAGAAATCATGATACTTACGCCAAAAAGCTCGATAGAACTTATGTCAGCGCGACTCCTACGAATTGAGAAAACCCATTTCATTTAGATGATATTAGGACAACTTTAGTCTACTGATAGGGGATAAGGGAATCGTACTACAAGTTAGAAATAAAGCTAGAGAATTTTATGGTCGAGACCTTGTCTAGTGCCTGCTTCACAGAGGTGTCCGACGAATAGAGGTTTTTTTACAGTAAATATTGGAAGAAATTTTCGGGACCGTACAACTAGTTGTCCGTTTAATGAAGGGTGACTGCTCAAGCATTCCGCTTAATAGAGGTATCACTGTGAATGCTTCTCATGATAAAAGATAGCTGTCATAATAAAGTTTTAAATCCTGACTTAAAGGTATAGCTCAAAAACAAACCGGGGGTCCTGTGGAAGCTTTATGAAGAGAAAGACTTGGAACAAAACACGTGATACGGTCCCTTCATTCCACAGGGATCCCATGTGTACTTACGATGTAAGTGCTCCTCTGTAAACGACTCTCATTATCATAGGAAGATCACCATTCTCAGGTTTTGGGATCTGCTCAAAACATAACATGAAGTTTAATATTATTGCAGAGTCCCTCCTTATGGAATACAAGCGTTTTCATCGACCTTAAGCCCAAGTGAATGGAAAAGGAAAAATTTAATCCTTGTTCTTGCGCTTGTGATTGTGGGTTTTTTGTCATTATATCAGGACTCTCGTGCTTGTGCTTGTGTTTGCATTGTTAGTGAACCGTGCATCAAAGCCATTGTTCGCAACAAGTAGGCTATCTAGTCAAAACTCAGACATCCAGTATTTTCTATTCACGTCATCCGATGGTAATCGCACTTCTAAACTTACCATCTTTGGAAAAACCATGCCTGCGCTCATGGCATACAGTCCCATGTCATCAATGTAAGCTGTAATACAAATGAGAGAAAATGAAGTCCAATAAATAAGAAAGTGAGAGAATGGATAATTGGATAGAGAGATAGGAGGAAGTTAGAAAAGTGGGAAGAAAGGGAGGGAGGATAGAAAGGTAGGACAGAAGGGTGGAGGGGGAGGTGGGGAGGGGGAGGAAAGAGAGGTAGGACAAAAGGGTGGAGGGGGGAGGATAGAGAGGTAGGACAGAAGGGTGGAGGGGGAAGTGGGGAGGGGGAGGAAAGAGAGGTAGGACAGAAGGGTGGAGGGGGAGGAGGGGGGAGGAAGGAAAACAGCACTAGTGAAATAGGGATACCCTTCTAAAGAGAAACTGTGTTAGCAGCGCTGTGAAAGTAGTACTGAATACTGTTTCGAATGCACATTGAACCGCGAAACAAAACTAGTGACACTCACCTCTCATCGTGTAAAACAATAGGCGAAATATATCATTACCAGGCCGTTTGCTGATGAGCATCACTTCGTGGGAAGCCTGTGGCGTCTGAAAACATTATGACAAAAAGATATAAGATCTACTTTAAAACAAACAAAAAATGTAAGCGACGTGAAAACAGTAATTTGCAATATCAGCATGCCCAATAGACCTTCCAATGTTTTCTCATTTCAGACCACGTGTCATTCCCCTTATAATTCGGATTCTTTGTTCTACTCTCATCCATAATTATGTATCTACTCAAGTGTTTCTGGGTGTAAAGAAATCATACTCAAGGAAATGGCACGAAGCAGGTTGATCTGTCTTTTCCTTCACTATCCCTTTTTTCCCCAGTAACGCTAGAGAAGACACACGAATATGGACGAAACTCGACAAAGAATCTAGTTCTCGAGAGAATACCGCATGGTAAGGTCATCTATGGTAAATATAGGTGTGATACAATGAAGAGAGGTACATACCACATACGCCATTGCTGTAGCCTCTCCAAAGTGAACCGTAAGACCCAACAAGCTGTGTACCTGTAAAAAAAAGGGCCATTAGCTGGCAATGCCTCTTACATACTAGACATGTAGCCTCCCCGAAAGGAACCGTAAGACCCAACAAGCTGTGTATCTGTAAAAAAGGGCCACTAGCTGGCAATACCTCTATCATACTAGACAGACTTGCATTGCGCACTAGGGAAGGGAAGGCACCCTTTTAATGACTGGTCTTGGCTGTGACACATTTGCAATGCGCACTAAAGGAGGGAAGTAGCCTTTTCATGGGGTGGACTCGGCTATTGATTTTTCACTCACTATACCACAATAAAAAATACCTTCCTAATGCTGCGATGCGCGCGCAACAGAAAAAAAAGCAAGGAATTATATGCTTAACAAATGTTATACGATAAAACTTACCTTAACGAGATGAGTGAAGTAGTTTGCTCCTTGATGATTTCTCGAGTAGGAGATCGCTGCCTCGTGAAGACGAGCCCACTTTGCTGTAGTATGAAAGTCAATTTAAAAATTAGCTTTTATGAAACTCTGAAAAATCCTCTGGGCCGGTCTAATTCAGAGTACGAATAAATAAAACCGTTAAGCGCAACTTTGGACTTTACAGTCAAACTACCTCAAGCGTGAACATGACTTTATTTTTGGATTCTTGATTTCATTATTCGATTCGAACATTCATTAATGAAAACGAATCTTCAATATTTGAAAATTAATAATAATTTGAAAATTCGATTAACTTGGCTTGTAGGCTCTTGTTTATAGCGCAATCAGAAGGTAAGTTATTGTTATTACATATTCCTTGCACAAAAAGTTGTTTTTGCATTTCAGTTGCATATATGCTTGGCTTTTGTATATATGCCAGGCTTTGAAGATTCGTTTTCAATAATGAATGTTCGAATCGAATAATGAAATCAAGAATCCAAAAATAAATTCATTAATGACCTCTATGTGTTCACGCTTATGGTAGTTTGATTGTAACTCAAAAGAGTTAGACAAATAAGTTTTAATCGACATGCACAAATAAAAGAAAGTTTTAAAAGTTTTAAAATTTTCCCGGAAAAATTATAAGTTTTGCTGTGTGTTGTAGCGCAGACATGACATGACAGACGCAGAATTTATTTACAGCAAGGTTTAGAAAATTTAACCTTCCGTTGTCAGCCGGCGCTAAAAAAAATATTTGCAATTTTAAGTCTGCGCATGCTCACAAAGACACAATTTTCTCCTTGTCAATCACCACCTGGAATGCACGGTTTTTGATTACGAATTCCAAAGAGAAGACGGCGCCAGAAGTCTCGGTACAGGTTGCAGCCTTATGTATGCGCATGCGCACGATTACTAGCAATCCTCGTGCAAAGACAAGCTCCCTTGTTAATCGCCAGGTTATGCGAGGTTTTTGGCTACAAATGAAATTTAAAAAAAACTGATTGATACGGCACGGTACAATTCGCCGCGTTTTGGTATGCGCGTGCGCACTAACACTAACTTTCTAACAACAAAGACCCTTTATCGGTGTTTATTTAGTTCATAAGATGATCGTACCGTAATACTGTCCCGAGGCAAGGTTAACATGAAGATGCGGGTGTGGCTGGCTCGCACTTGCTTTACTCAGAACATCCCAGTAAATATGAGGATACGAATACTCTTTATCTGCGTTGTGTGCCTTGACAAACCTTAATTAGGAAAAAAAGAAGAAAACAATTAGTCATGATGGGTTGTAACTTCCATTGCCTAACTGAAATGAAGTGGGCAAAAATTAAGCAATCGGATTGGTTATTTAAGCCTTGTTTACACTAGTGCCGGGATTGGTATCGGAAGCAACATACGCATTAATCACCTAGGTGTGAAAAAAGACACTGTTAATGAGTACTATTGTTATATAGCTACGAAATTTTCCAATATAACGAACACTCTCATTGGTTGAAAGATGACCACGTGACACTAGTTAAATCTAAATGTATCCCGACCGGGCGGGAAATAAGTTGCACGTGACAATAATCGTGAACGTGAAAATCGCTGATGGCGTGATATTTTGCAGCAATCAAAAACAACAGAGCGGGAGCAGATATTTTGCTTGAATTTTCAGTACAAATGGAGCTCGAAGCGAAACAATAGAGATTTTCCAGCGTTTCTACAGAGAAATTACAGACTTTTATTGACAAAAAGGATTCGGAAAATACGAAAAAACTGACTAAAAATGCTGTTGCTGCTCTCCTCGCTTTTTGGTAGAAACAGGATTCAGAATAACTTCGCATATTTCAAAACCCGTGTTCGCGTCAAATTCAAAGAATTTTTAAATAACTTTGCCAACTTTGCGGCAAAAATGAATTGAATACCATTTGCTTTTACTGAAAAGTTTAAAAAAAGGCAATTTATTTACTTTTTAATGCTTTTACTCAATGAATAGTAATGGGACATCCTAAGAAAGAAGTTTCTAGTTTTGCCCAATTGGAAATTTTTGATAATTATATCGGCAAATTTATACTCTAGGATACCTTCCCCTTACTTGAGCTCAAAAAACGCGTGACACACGTAAATACATTACTTGTTTAATTCAGTGACTTCAAAATACCTCAGAGATGATCAGGAATTCCTGACCACTTTTTACAGAACATCATCTCGACTAACGGCTCTGTATTTTGCCTCAGAGATGATCAGGAATTCCTGACCACTTTTTACAGAACACCAGCCCTACTACCGGCTCTGTATTTTGCCTCAAATGTGATCAGGAATTCCTGACCACTTTTTACAAAACACCATCTCGACTAGCGGCTCTGTATTTTGCCTCAAATGTGATCAGGAATTCCTGACCACTTTTTACAGAACACCATCTCGACTAGCGGCTCTGTATTTTGCCTCAAATGTGATCAGGAATTCCTGACCACTTTTTACAGAACACCATCTCGACTAGCGGCTCTGTATTTTGCCTCAAATGTGATCAGGAATTCCTGACCACTTTTTACAGAACGCCATCTCGACTAGCGGCTCTGTGTTTTGCCTCAGATGTGATCAGGAATTCCTGACCACTTTTTACAGAACACCATCACTACTAGCGGCTCTGTTTTTTGCCTCAGAGATGATCAGGAATTCCTGACCACTTTTTACAAAACACCATCTCGACTAGCGGCTCTGTTTTTTGCCTCAGAGATGATCAGGAATTCCTGACCATTTTTTACAAAACACCATCTCGACTAGCGGCTCTGTATTTGCAGAATTTGTAATAATATATATGGCTTTCAAAGTTGCTATGCGTCCAGCATTCTTCGTTATGACAAATAGTTGCCATTTCTTCTCTTTGGCAATCCTTAGTAGTTCACCTGAAAATGCATTAAAAAAAATAGCGCATCTCAGGTTTCAGTCGTCTTAAGGGATGAACCATTCGATATTTTACGGGAATATTTGAATTTTTGGCTGCTCGATATTTTTTTCGTGGCCTCACGTATTGTAAGATTTCTAAGCGATTTCTACTTTTTGAAGTTAACCAACCACCATACAAATCACGTATACTATTCCATTACTCAAACATTGTTTGGCGGAGCATTTGTTTTAACCTACTAGCCTACGCTATTAAACTATTAAACTACTATTAAAGCTATTAAACTACTTAGTTTACGTACCTTATCTTGAGGCGTGAGTTCATGACTGAACTGGTCCATGTTATTGTGTGCCTGATCACAGTTTTATCGCTGCGTTGGTGAGCATTTCTTCAACGAAAAAGATACAAATAGAAAAACATTATTGCTTTATCATGATTCTCTCAGTCTTTCTCATCTTTTACCTTAACCGTCAATCATACTCTTACATTTAGCCATTAATTTATGTATTTATAGTAAATGAATCCATACCTCTAAACAAGATGTCATCCACCGATTTGAGTGGGTACAAATCTTGATGCTCCTCGTTGAGTTCTGCCATAGCCACGCGCCCATGGTTTCCGCCAATAACGACCTCCAATTCATAAGAATCAATGTTCTCAGCTTCGAAATCTTCTATTCTGTGGAGCCCCTTTACCACGACTATTAACGGCTTTTGGCCAGGAACAGGGTTGTTGAGCATCTGCTCTTTCAGCTGCTTCACAATAACGTGGTCAACGCCACGTAACTCGTATTCCGCTCTCGGTGCTGTTAAAGAGCTTGTTAACACTTTGGTGGTCACTACAATGACAAGCACAAAAATAAAATGATAAAAATGAATAACGCCCCCATTTTTTAAAAAAGATGTCGTAAGTACCAAAAGCGTATAAGAACCCAGTGTCCTAGTGTAACGTAATATTGCACCTTTTTCTTTGGAACTTACCGTCAACTTTAATGGCAAATTTAAGGAAAGTGGATAACTGCTCGGAAATCTGCTGATCTGCTGTTTCTACTTCAGATAAATGTGCTAGGGCTGTAGGGAGATTAGCACTCGGTGAGACAGGCAGATCATTCCTTGGCTCGACAGATAGTTCAGCGCTTTTTTGCCTAGTTTCGCGGCGCACTCTCTTTGCTTGTGGTCCTTTGCTTAGGCTTCCTAATGGTGTTGTCGGCATTGCACTTTCAAGCACCTCGATCCCTAAGATGGCTGAAGCCTTTGCCGCAAAATCTTTTCCATGTGGCCAAGGTTCACATAGCGTTATATCTAGCATCCTGTAGCCATTTTAGCAGTTAAACTATGACAAAAAAAAAAAAAAAAAAAAAAAAAGATCGATTATATAAAATTACTGAATGATGTCCAAATCTATCAAGTAGTTATTCAATGACCTTTCCTACCTTATGACTTTTGTGTAGCAGAAGCTTAACAGTGAAGGATTTTGCCCAAGCACTGCCCTTTTTAGTTCTTAGGTTGTTCTTTAGTACCTGAATGTAAAATGTAAGGGCTCTCATTCTGCACGAAATGTCTGCTGATGAAGCCATGTTGAAATACAACTGTAAGCGGTACTGAGTACGGAGAGACTAACTCGTGGATTATATATTTTAGGTCAGAACGAAGAAATGACCTTTATGTAAGTAATAAGCAATTAGCATGTCCAGAATAGCGACAGGACATGTATCTGGACTCTATCAAATGCACACCATGAACTCATGACCTTCACTAAGGGTTTTACAAACTAAAAAGGTAAATTTCGACATACTGCAAAAAGATATCCTCTGCTGAACAAAAACTGTCCATGTTTGATATATTATTGTATAAAATATTAACTAAAATATTTTTCAAACGATGATGCCAAAAAAACATTTAGTATTCCTAGCTGTATGTCATCTTTCATCTATGCCCTTTTGACAGTTTCTGGAGATCTTCTTTATCAGGAAGACGTTGAAAAACTCATTGTGTGTGTCCTGTCACGTGCAAATTTTGGCGGCATTTTGATTTGTAAATAACATAACAATCAACTGTTCTTTGTGTAACTGAACGTTTCGTCAAATTTAGTCTTCGATCACCATGAATGAAGACAAAGCACATTCGTCACCTCAGAAAAGACAAAAAATTATAGAAACTAGTAATGATTTGGTAATGAGTTCGTTTACTGATCTCCATTGAATAATTTACACCAAGATAAAAGCATCCCTAACGACAGCAGCTTCAGTAAGGCCGGATCGCCAGTGAAGACGGTGACTAAGAATACAGTTTTTTACATCCCTTCTGACAGCAGCTTTGTTAATGAATCGCCTATTGAGAAGTCTTGTTCCAGCCTCAAGAATATTCCTACGGATAGCAGCTTTGGAGATGATTCGTTTGACATAGTAGGTATTCCGACTAATTCCAGCTTTGAGGAATTCTCCCCAGCCACGAATGCTAAAAGCCCAGCTTCAATATATATCCGAGCATTCTACGGACTGCTCATCGCCCAAGAAGGATCAACTTGAAAACGAAACTATTCTTTTTGGAAGGACGCGAACTGATCCTATCTACTGCTCAACGCCAATAAACCGCCATTCATCTGGGGATGGTCCTTATGATAAAATTTCGACATCTAGCACACCTCGCTCAGGACAAGATACAAAACCACAAGATGTGGATGCATTAGGCAAAAGTAAAGACCAGGAGATCTCTAAAGGTAAATGCAGTTATTTGTCAAATCAAGTTTTTTCTTCTTATCTGAAAGCAAGGAACTTGAAATGATGGTATAGCAGAATCGAGGCAGAATTTCAACATTTTTTGACGCTACTATTGTAACCTGTGTTGTACGTAACAAAAGAAAAAGAATCCGGAAAAAGATTGTCGCATTTGCCATCAAAGCTTTCCAGTAGAGGAGGGTTTAGACCAATCGTAAAAAGAGTTTAAGACAAGTTTTCCTAATGCTCTTTGTCCCGAATCTACCAACCATAAACAAACACAAAACTCCTGGCTTCAAAATAGAATAAGCGGTGTCAAATTTAATGTGAGCATTGTCACTGTTCTGTTGACAAATTCAAACTTGAAGAACACTGTCAAGCAAATAGCAAGCCACCGATCATTGGTAATGGCCGACGAGAACTTCAAGATGTGCTATTGGAAGGGATCGTGGAGGAACCTTGGATGTCTGGTTTCCCCCCTGAACCATGGACGGATGAGCTTCCAAAATCTTGTATACTGCTAACAGATTTTACTCTGAACGATAAGAACAAATTGCAACATTGAACTGCCAAAAATTAAAACTGGAATATAAGATATTACAAGGTTAAAATTGTTTAGCTAGAACCTTTATCATAAACGGAGTACTGTATCTCTTTAAAAAAACCTAGGCTTTCCTTGCTAAAAAGTAGTAAGGAATCAGGCAAAATACAGAGCCGCTAGTCGAGATGGTGTTCTGTAAAAAGTGGTCAGGAATTCCTGATCACATCTGAGGCAAAATACAGAGCCGCTAGTCGAGATGGTGTTCTGTAAAAAGTGGTCAGGAATTCCTGATCATCTCTGAGGCAAAACACAGAGCCGCTAGTCGAGATGGTGTTCTGTAAAAAGTGGTCAGGAATTCCTGATCACATCTGAGGCAAAATACAGAGCCGCTAGTCGAGATGGTGTTGTTTAAAAAGTGGTCAGGAATTCCTGATCATCTCTGAGGCAAAATACAGAGCCGCTAGTCGAGATGGTGTTCTGTAAAAAGTGGTCAGGAATTCCTGATCACATCTGAGGCAAAATACAGAGCCGCTAGTCGAGATGGTGTTCTGTAAAAAGTGGTCAGGAATTCCTGATCATCTCTGAGGCAAAATACAGAGCCGCTAGTCGAGATGGTGTTCTGTAAAAAGTGGTCAGGAATTCCTGATCACATCTGAGGCAAAATACAGAGCCGCTAGTCGAGATGGTGTTTTGTAAAAAGTGGTCAGGAATTCCTGATCACATCTGAGGCAAAATACAGAGCCACTAGTCGAGATGGTGTTTTTGTAAAAAGTGGTCAGGAATTTCTGATCACATCTGAGGGAGAATATATGGTTAGTGTGCCCCGTAGTTGGTTTAATACATGATAAGCAATTAAACAAGTATACGGTGATGCCATGACTTGTAGTGATTTCTTGCAGCACAATTTCAATACTTTGGTATTTTTTTTGCCGCCCCCACAAAAAATGGTCAAGAAATTAAAAATCTTTAACTGATTTTACCACTTTTGAAATATGCGAAGTTATTCTGAATCCTGTTTAGAGAAATACAAGACCGTATGTGAGTTGTATTTGTAAAATCATGATCAGTTTTCATGCATTTAGCTTGCTAAATAAATATCTTATTTCGTAAACTGAATTCTCAGTATTTTTCAATTGCTATATATCAAAACAATTCGCCGAGGGAAACATCGAGACTCGAGGGAAAACAAAACTAACTAATTTCCTGAGGGACCAGACATTAAGTATATAATATACTGCCGAGTCTACGAATGTTGCTTCTGATTCCGACGCTAGTGTGAACCAGGCTTCAGAACAGGGTATTAGTATACCGCATCTTAAAATCAGGATTTCCCAGGCCCTTCTAAAAGAGGAAGAAGACACGCTACCGCTGGAACTATGCTTTGTGTATTTTGTGACTGAGAAACGAAAATAAAAGACTTCTCCTTAGAACTAGAATCATAGGACCTTTATGTAAATGGCACTCAGAAAGTGTGCTATTACGTTAGTGTGCAACCTTGAAAAGGGTGTGTTCTTCTTTTTATGGCAATAAATCAGAAATACAGGGATGAAGCTGGCCGTTTCCCGTTAAAAAATCCCCCTCCCCCCTCCCCCTATTCGTCGCGCAATGAGTAGGTCACCAGACTCTCGTAAGGATTTCAAAAAAAGAGAATGCAGACCATTTGAATTGTTTTTTACTACTACTACCAGAATGCTTCGCAAACTTTTTCTCGTTCAATACACTGGTTGATGAAAATATTAACACAAGTAACCCGTTCTATGATGGCGTTATTTGACTCCCACTACCAAAATACTTCGCGAATTTTCTTTCATATTTAAATTTGCATTTCCTCATGAGAATAGTAAGACAATTAGTACTAATTAACTGAACAAAAGAAAGTGTGCAAGGGAGTCTGTTAGTGATAGTAAATGACGCCAACATGCAAGTGACCAATTGGCGACAATTATTTGAAAAAGGAAGCGTAAGGGATTCTGGTAGTTTTTGTACAAGACGTCACCATGCAAACGGCCTAATGTTAAAAAAGACCCAACCAAACCCAAAAGATTTTCTTACCATTTTTGAGCGACGTCCATTAAATCAAGAAACTGAGGAAAAACGATAAATATTTTATGAAGGAGACTGTGGGAACGATACCTTTATTATTATCAACATCATTCTCACATCATCATCATCAAATTACGTTCATCATCACATTATTATCACCATTAAAATCATATCATCATCATTACTAACGCTAATAGTTCAAAACCATCACAATCATCATCGCTGTCATCACCATCATCACCACTATCATCAAGGCATCATCACCATCATCACCACCATCATCACTGCACCACCACCACCATCACCATCATCATCACCACCATTATCATCACCATCTTCACCACCATCATCACCACCATCACTACACCACCATCATCATCACCATCCCCATTCCCCTCACCATTATCATCACCACCATCACTGCACCACCACCATCATCACCATCACTGCAGCACCATTATCACCATCATCACCACCATCATCACCATCCTCATCACCATCATCCTTATCACCACCATCACTGCACCACCATCCTCATCACCATCTTCACCACCATCATCTCCACCATCACCACCATCACTGCACCACCATTATCATCACCATCTTCACCACCATCATCACCAACATCACTGCAACACCATTATCATCACCATCATCACCACCACCATCACTGCAACACCATTATCATCACCATCATCACCACCACCATCACTGCAACACCATTATCATCACCATCTTTATTCCATCATCACCATCCCCATCACCATTATCATCACCATTACTGCCAACAACAACTTCACGAATAAGACACATGGACATGGTTATCCAAGCCATGGCGAACTTGAGCGCTGGTATACCCAGAGCTCGAACCTACGACCTCCAACACAACGAGACGAGGACGCACCAGCCGTATGATGGTTGCATGTTTATGTAAGAACTTAGGGATGGTCTGGGTTAAAATACTGTACATATACTTAATCAGGCATGAAAAATACTTGAAAGTCAAAAATAGTTTTAATTAGATGAAAGTTTACTTTTCCATAGCAAAATCAGTATGTACTGTTGGCTTTTTCTTTATTTAGATATTATCTTAACTTAATTGTCTTTAAATTATTAAACGAAAAATACTCAAACAAAATCCAAAAAGTTCATAACTAGCAATACTTTTTTGTTTGTTCAGATGCTATCTTTACTCAAATATTAATAACACAGGTATTCACTATGGTTTTGTAATTACAGATTGGGAAGATCCAATATCTTTCGGCTTTCCTATAGTCAACACTGGTTTTCCAATTCATACATAGATAGCGAGGTATATATACTACTATATGTACTATAATAGACCGGCTTAGTTCATCAATTATCACCATGGGAAAGTAACAAAGTAATTTCATAAATATCTGATAACTCTTCCTTCAAAGTATTTTATTTTTTATTTACGTTTACGTATCTTCGCTTCCCACAAGGTTTTTCAAATACCTTTTTTTCTTCTCGATTCTTCACGTATTTTCTTTTTTCTTTTTTCCTTCTTCTCTTTTCTTCTCTCCCTCCTATTCTCGTTTCTTCTCAGTTCTTTTTCTTTTTCTTTTCCTTTTCCTTTTCCTTTTCCTTTCCTTTCCTTTCCTTTCCTTTCCTTTCCTTTCCTTTCCTTTCCTTTCCTTTCCTTTCCTTTCCTTTCCTTTCCTCTCTTCTCCTCTCCTCTTACACCTTTCGAGTACTTTCTACATGATTCAAACAGTCTTTAAAATGCGCTCACCACAAAGTGCTTTTCTCTTTACTAACGAGTGAATAAATATTTTAAATATTCCCTTTCGATTTTCGTTTTTGCAAAGTAAAGTTATGTAAGTTGATAATTAGTTATGATAGTTTTCTAGCCATGTTGTTAATTATTAATCATCTTTTTTTTTTTTTTTTGTCATTAATGTATTTTTACCGCTAATAAAAACTGTTCAGCGCTGTGACACAAGAATGAAAATAAATAACATAATTTATTCCCAAAAATTTAAACTTTATTGCAACATATCAACGTAACTCAATCATATATCCAATTTATTTTCTAATTCATATTCTAAGCAAATGATCCAGAATTTAAAAAATGGTTAATCAGTTCCAATTTGTCTTGAAAAATTTCATAGGAACACGATTTTGCACACAGAATATTTCAAAAGTTTCTTTTTTATACACAGATGTAATCAATAAAGAAATTAAATCGAGTTTGTTATAAATTATAGAAATAGTAAAATTTAATAATATTATTAAAAGTTCGAAGGAAATTTTACAGCGTTGCTATGGAGATGAAAGAATCGCAAAGAAATATTTTTTTTGTCATTTTCCATTTTTTTCAAAATTTTTGACATATTCATGGTACGTGATTAGACAGAACAAGAGGAGTGAAAATATATATTTATTCTACAATATTGTAACTTTATGGAATCGGATAAAACTATAGAAATTCATGGTGAATTTCCTATTTGGTTTAATAATATTGAAACAGTAGAAAATAGGGGTTTAAAAGTGATTTTCAATTCCTCTTTCATTGAATTTAATTGGATTTAGAAGGTAGTTTTTTTCCGGAGGGAGAAAACCGGAGAATCCGGAGAAAAAGCCTCAAACACAGGAGAGAATCAACAAGCAACTGCACTGGTTAACGCATGGCATTGTACACAATAGAATAAAATGATTCCTAAACTCATGACTTAACGATATTAATAGTTAGTAAAAAAGTTAATAAGATTAGGAAAATAGGATTAAGTCCTTTTTTTTTCACTTTTATTCAAAACCTTAAAATTTTATCGAGCCCTGAAAGAGCCTCTGGTCTGATCAAAGTCAGGGCATGGCTAACTCAGTCACAGATCAACCTGACACAAACTGTTGGCAGATTAAAGTCAGGGCACGGCTAACTCACAGATCGACCTGAAACAACCTCTGATCTGATCTTAGTCAGGGCACGGCTAACTCACAGATCGACCTGAAACAACCTCTGGTCTGATCAAAATCAGGCCACGGCTAACTCACACATCAACCTGAAACATCCTCTGCGCTGATCAAAATCAGTGCATGGCTAATGTACACACACATATCGAATTGGAATCTGCGAAGGAGGAAAACCAGATGAAACCCCTCGAATCAAAGAACAGACCCAACAGACTCTGCTCACATTTGACAGAGGCCCAACACACTAGAAGTGAGAAGCGAGTGGCACACTGCACTACACTACTCTTGATTCCAAAGTTAACGATTCATAAGAAGTATTCCGAAACGTTTTATTCTTGAAGCAGGATAATTTTCTTGTACATGACGGTTTTGTTATAGTTCCTTAGAAACGACTCGACTTACGCAAACTGATTGCAACCTGTCATTTACAAGTCTTTACAATTCAATCAACTAACAAAACACGATTACTTATTGTCAGGTTTGACAGGATTTACGCTAGGCTTAGGCTAGTATTTAGGTAACAAGAGAGAGATAGCGTAGTATGTCCTGCGTTTATGACGGTCAGGAGCTTGTTTCCGATCTCAGTGATAAACACAATAGAAAAAGAAAAAGCCCACGATAACACAACAATTACCTTAACCCACTTCTCACTCCTACTAAAAAGGTTTTAGGAATTTTTCTAACTCAGTGGTAAACAATTTTTCTTTTTCTTTGAAAAAAAAATTAATCGGTTTTTCACTGGACGAACCGCATTGCAATCAAAATTTGTTTTTTTTTTTTTTTGCTTCTCGTAGATTCCACCATTTTCATTCTTTCGCTAAAAGTCATTTGTTTATACGATTTCATTCAATCTATTGATGTTTACTGTAATGATCGCAGCTTGATTTCGTTAATCTTATCCCCAAAACCATCTTTCCTTTTTTTCTTTTATTTATTTTTCTGAAAAAAATCTTTCCATATTGATTAAATTCATGGAATTCATTCATATCTGCATTATTCCCCACAAATACCGTCATAGAAATAATAGTAGCTTAAAGCAAAATATCCCGAACATTGACCTCAAGCCAACTGTTTCCATAATGCATACTCAAAAGGAGAACGATTATCAGCATTAATGACATTTTCGCGTATAAGAACACCTGGTCATTATTTAGAGAAAACTAACCAACATCTACCTTATTTGACATTATCGATGACCAGATCTGGTTTTACAGACCACAATTGATGTATAAGTATGAGATGCTAGCGGTTTTGTTCCAATTTTATCAGGTAGACAGTTTGTCCTTTTTGGCCAGGGGGAAAGCCGATGTTCTCGGCGGTAATTTTTTTTTTTTTTTTTTTTTTGAAAGCACTAGATGGGTGATCCTAGCACTTCAGCACAAAATGTCAACGGGGTTTATGTTTGTAATGGATTTATTTGTATACAAGAACATAAGAGCAAACAGAAGTTACCAATTGAGGAAAATCAAATTAGAATGGGGGTCACATTTGCACGTTCTTTAAGGATTATGCGGGTCGCTACGTAACGAAAGGCAAAATCATTCCAGAACTATGAAATAACCGGAGAATTACTAGATGATATTGCTGGCTTGTAATTTCACGGATTTTCACTTATAATGAGCTAAATTTAAAAGCATTGGTGCGAGTAAAAGAAAATGAATCACTTTTCAGAACGCCTACATGAGTCGAGTCTACTACGTGACGGTCAATTGAGGCGTGACAATATTTCTATTTCAACAGAAAAAAAAATCACTAGAAAACGATATTACGGCAAGTCTGTAAAACCTTTGAGCGCTATGCGGGGTCAAATATTGTTTTCCGGTTAGCGAAAACGATGGAACATAATCCAGGGAAAGGAAACCTCGAAGGGAAATTCGGCCTTCTGTCTATGTTTCTCGCGAGGTGAAAGACGTGGGACGAAGAGCCTGTGACACTGCGAGAGTTTCGTGCGGTCTGAGAAGGATTTGATTGGATACTTTTAAACGATGACGTGTGTATCGTGTATAAAAGACGTATCATTAGATTCGCCTTTGATATATCACTGAGTACTGTGTTAAGAGAGCACATTACATCTGAAGAAACCCTCGTGAGTTTAGTCAACAAGATCTTTGAGCAGATTACGACATGGAGGCACTTAATAATACTAGTCTTGCGGAAAACGGCACAGGTATGGTTCCAACAGGCCAGCCTCACATGCCTCCTCCATTCGATATTGGCACAGCAATGCTGGCAAATGGAATCTTTTTAGCGATTATGTCCCCTACCACCATCATCCTGAACAGTCTGTTACTTTTCGCCATCTTCAAGGATCCTTTCAAAACATTCCAATCGCCTTCGACGTATTTCCTGATCGGGTTGACAGTCACAGATCTTGTGTCTGGACTTGTTGTTGAGCCGGTCGTGATGACTTGCTATTTCATGACATATTCCCAACATCCTAGCACGGGAGATTGTATGATTGTTCTCACTGACCATATTGGACTCTTGTCAGCTGCTTCCATCAATTCATCGTTCCTTATAGTCTTATCGTTCACAGTTGTGCAGTATCTCGCGGTGTCATGGCCATTGAAGTACAAAAACATTGTAAACGTCAGGCGAACTATAACATGTATCATCGGCATTTGGATCTACACCATACTGTTCGAGCTCCTACAAAAAATCGGCGTCCCTAAAACAGTGATCGAGAACACGGATCTGATATTGCACACAACGATCTCATTCATCGTCATGGTCGTCTTCTATATTCTCCTTCAACGATCCTTCCACAAGAAAATGAAACTTGGCTTCGTCCTTAGAGCAGAGAGCACCATTCAAAGCACCAGTGCAAGTATACAGGCGGATGGTAACCGAAGATCGCCACGCAACACCCCAACAAATAAACAAATCGACATAGAGAAAAAATTCATCAGGGTTAATTTATTGTTGATAGCTCTACTTTTCTTCTGCTCTATTCCTAATGCTATCATGTGGTATATACTTCTTGTCGAGCCTCAGTACCGCAACTCCACAGATTTCTTTATAGCTAGAATCATAATGGACAACACACTATGGGTCAAGTTTCTGTTGGATCCACTCATCTACGCCTGGAGATTGCCCAAGTATCGCAGGGCGTTGAAAAAATCTTTTCAAAGTCATTGAAGAAAAATTCAAAAAAAAAAAAAAAAGGTTTCAGGGAAGTTTATGAACGTAAACTATGAAATTAAATCGACTCGCGAGAACGAATATAAAGATTGTGCCCGAGGCTCATTTCGGTTAGTCTTCTCACAGTTATCAAGTAACTCATCAATCTACGCTTAGAAAAACAGTAAAATGCTAAGAGGGATTAAGTACGTATTTTCTCAAAGAATAACACTAAGAAAAAAAGAATTTGCCGAAAAAACCCCACGCTAGTCGAGTGGAATGCTCAGTTACTTAGTCCCAGCAAGCAAAAAAAGTAAACGCAATCAAAACAGAAATGCTTCGAAAACTTATTTCCTCAAAGAATATTAACACAAAGAAAAAAGAATCCGTCGGATAAACCCCACATTCGTCGAGAGGAATGCTTCATACTTGTCCCGGCAAGTGAAGACAGTAAACGTAATCAAAACAGAAATACTTCGAGGACATGTTAGTTGACAGGTCATGAAAGTGCTTGTACAAGACTGTCGATGAACTACAAAGATAGGAATACGGAAACATAAAACTCAAAGCCAAACAAACTAACACAAGAGGCGGACTAAAAACGTCCAATACAAGGCAAGCGTAACTTAAGGTGATAAGATAGTAAAATACTGACTCTAGTGTGCAATCTGGGTCGACTAAGATATGAACCTTGACGAAAGAAACTCAACAAGAACGCTGTGCTAACTACGTACTGAAGCTAGGATTCAAATGACGACGACAAGGAAAAAATAACAATAGCCCCACCCATGTTAAACATACTTAAAATATACATATCTGTATATAAGAATCTAATGAGAATTCTATCTAAATGTCGCTAGCATGATTAAAATCAAGTGTGAGACAGTTATGTCGGGTAAAAAAAATCATGATCAGATAGAATTTAGTAATATTGTCAAAAAAACGTCAAACAGGAAACTAAAAAACCTACAGAATCCGACATAACATTTCAAACTGCTTCAGTGAAATTCCCATAACACTTTTAATTTCACTGGTTTACTTCTATTGATTAGAAAAAAAAGTATAACTATATCGTAAAAAATGGTTATATCCAAATATCTTAGTCAGTTGTCAAGAAAAACTTCGTAAGAATCACGGAATTAACGCTGGTTTTTAGCGAAGTGACAGGATAGAACTCATTAGTTGAAAACAATTTTAAAATGGGTTTAAAACTGTCAAGCATCCATCGACGAAGGAGCGCAAATCTAGCTCATTAGTATAAGCCAAACTATTGTAAAGCACAATACCACAGGTAATCATCAAATATAAAATCGCGGTTCCAATTGTACAAATATTTTCCAGAGGTTATTATTAATTTCATTCGTAGGCGAGGCAGAAGATAGTACTTTTGGGTTATAATGAGGAAAGGATAAACAAAATTACTAAGACTATATAATAAAGACGTGCGGTAATAAAGATTTTATTGATTCAAGGCTGAGAGATGTTTGATAAAAAGTACCAACTCAGTTTGAGGCCGGCATCGCGGCGCAGCTACGACCACTCATTATACAAGTAGAAAGCTTGTGTTCCTTGAATACAGGCCCTAATTCCTCATGTTAGCTTCATTTCAGCCTCAAAATATATACTAACACCAGACGCACAAATCAAGGTCCTTCGAAGTGAAATTCTATGGCCTTTCACTGGAACACGGGAACATTCCGCGACACAGAATCGAGGCTAAAGCTGAGTAACAGAGAACTCAAAACTGATGTCTTATATCTTAGCACGACACCTTTACCTATAGATATTTTCACGTCGATATCCTACTCGCTTCATTCAGTCAAATTTCCGCTACTAAAAGTTACGATATTTCACTTCGACAAGCTCAAACGTTCACCCAAATTTTTATTGAATTTTAGCGAACTTATTCAACCTTTTTTTAGTAATTAGTGTTTTTGGGTTAAATTCAAAATGCTTATGAAAAACCAAATTTTTATTGAATTTGAGCAAACTTTTTCACAATTTTTGACACACAAAGTTTAAGCTAGGAATTCAATTTTTTTTAGTAATTAGCGTCTAGGGTGAAATTCAAAATGCTTATGAAAAAGGTCCAAAACAATAAAAAAAAAAAGAGCTGTTAGAAAGATATGGAATTCTAAATTTGTTTCTCAAACCAACTCGCCAACAAAAAGAAAAGATATTAGAAAAAGAGGATTAGAATGATTTGGATATCATTAACAATTATACCGAACACAAATTCACTATATTTTCCGTTAAAAGTGTTAACAATTTAAATGTGGATTCCCTTGTTGGGTATTGGCAGGTTGGAACGGCTAAAGGACTTCATACTAAAAAAGTAATAAAGCTTATTTGCAAAATGCACCAGCTCAGTATTTTCAGAGTCTTCATTCATCAACTTCTGCATCCAATATATATTTCTTCCAAACGAAATAATAATCAATTTTTAATAACGATAAACTAATAGTCTTCATGTCTATTCACTGAAAAAACTCTTAAGGCGCGATTCTCTGCAACTCGTCTCGCAAGGACACAAGTTGCAAGAGCTAGTGTTTACACGATGCAACGAAGACTCAACGGTTGCCAAAAGTAGAACTGAGCAAATTCTACTTTTCACAACGATTGCTGCAACTTGTCTCGCAACATTTTTCAAATGTTTTTTGCTGTAGGTTACACGCTGCAATGCTCCATGCAACGTGTGTCGCAATCGCGCTTTTTGTACTGACTGATCAGTTTTATTTTATACTATGAACGAACCTGTAAACATGTACACGACAACCTAAAGAGTAGATGCTAATAGTCCTAATAGGAAACATCGATTAAGGTTGCTCTCCGGAAAATAAAATAAAATGATAACCATTTAGAGCCAGCTTTGATCACCGAGAGACCTTTAAAAAACTTCAATTTTATCAAACTGTGAAACAGCCTCTGGGCTGATCAAGTCAGGACACAGCTAACTCACAGCAGATTAAATTGGAGTTTAGCTTGTTATACTTTGACTGGCGTCCAAATGGTAAGAACGAAAAGTGTATTATTATCGTTAGTTAGTTCTATACGGTTTTCCTTAAGACATTATCAGTTTGTGAGTTCGTGCTTTATTGTTGCATTAACCATCACAACAAATTACATTAAACATTCTTGTCAAAGACAAAATTTCAAGGGCATTAGCGGGGTATTACCCGCCCAAAATGACATGTTAAGTGTTGGGCATAAAAAATGTACTATTTTATTCCGCTATTTTTCTGTAATACAAGACGGTTTAAGAGATGCTTTAATGGAAAAACATGTATCTTAAAACGATTATTTACTGAACATTAGGGAAAAGTTTGATCGATTTGAGTCATACGAACTGGAATGTACTATTATCTCCTGAGGGTTTAAAAAACAATAACACTCCAAGAAATGATTAGAAAACCATTTAAGTGCACCGCACGGGCAGAGGATTTCTATCTCGCTTTCAAAGAGAACAACAACAAAACAAAAGAGAAAAAAATCCTTGCCCACAAATGCACGTTCACAATATATAAGTTAACTTTTGGATCAAAATGGAGAAAAGCAAGTTAAATCAGCAAAGCTCACAGTGGCTTTGAAGTGTGGAAACCCATTAAAATGTTTTACCCGCTTAATGGATGTAATAATGTAAATTCCAACGCATTGTGGAAAGCCATGTAAGTGCTTTACCCTCTCCATGCCTTTTTTGTTCGTAAATTCTAAAGCATGAAGGTAATTACTTTGGATTAAAAACCATTAAACTGCTCTGTACAAGGACACGTTTTATTCACTGACTATAATACCCATTTATCCCTTCAATGTGGGTTTGGATAAAGCCATTCAACAGCCGTTTACAGCGTACTGGTTAACCAAACAGCCTAATTCACCGCCGGGTTTTATTGACCACGATTGTCTCAGTTAGCCTTTAAGTGAATGGCACACACGCAAATTGTATTTGTCGCATCATTAAAGCAATGTCCATCTATAAAATCCTTTGTATTAGGAATCTCGAGTAAAAGACAAGTCAAACGGTCACCATTATTCCATTTTGGCTTACCAGGTTGACAGCTTGATGGGAGAATAAAACATTACTTAGGGGGTCATTTATACTCCAAACTTAATCGACAAATGCACAATGACTGATAGAGGTTAAACTTACAAAATCAATTCTGATTTCTGTCAGCCATAAATGACCTCAACGCTAGACCTTGTACCGAGAAAAATACTTATTAGTATAACAGTTTTTGGGAAATAAGAAAGAGCGGACCGCAAAAAAGACAATACAAAACCTTTAGGGAATTTATATATATAGCGAAGATTAAACGGATGTGAACCAAGTTAAGCTTGCTTACGGTAAAAAAGCTCGACATTATTGAGGAAGTAAGATAGTCTGGTTTTTTTTTATTCTTAACTTCAAATAATGCTGGAGCCAGGAAGAAAACATCCTAGCTTAGGTGTGGTATTCCTTTTTTAACGGGTAAACAGATAATATACACAGACTTGATAAAAGACCTTTGATGATTTACTTACAGCATAAAGGCGTGATATGATAGCACGCGATATGGAAAGTAGCTTATTAGTTTAGGGTCGTGGGTCTCTGGGCATTTGATGTCGTGTTGATTAGAATGATGTGTATTCGAAGATTATAGCTGAATATGATAACACGAGGTATGGAAGAGAGCCACTATATGAAAGGGTCATGGGGGTCTGGGCATTCGATACCTGTCGATTAGAATGGTAAATTCGAAGTGTACGAAGACTTTCCGATCGTTTTTTTCATCCATTGCAATTAGAACTATACACTTTCAACCTCTTTCTGGTTTCGGATTTCTTTTATTGATTCTGCTTAATTAATTCGCTCATGAATTTATTCGTTTTTATTCGTTCTCAATCATTGATTCATTCATGCAGTCGTTCATGCATTAATTCATTTGTTCTCGTCCATCCGTCCATCTATCCAATTATTCCATTTTGAAGCAGACCTCAATAAGCAGTCTTTCCTAATATTTTTTAGTTTGTTGTTTGTTTGTTCGTTTGTTTGTTCGTTTGTTTGTTTTTCTTTAAATCAATTATTGAGTCGGCTTTCTTTGTCGTTTCATTCATTTTCTTTCTTTCAATTTCACTTTCATTTATTCACTACTTTGTCCCCCTTCTTTTTTATTACGATTAACAGATATAAAAAGTGAGTAGTTACTAATGTATAACGGTTTAATTCCTCGGACAGCCTAGTAATTACTATTATATACAGAGCTCTATTTTTGCAAAATAATGTTAATAGTCGCTATTCAATTGTAATAAGTTAATGGTCACTTAAAGCTACAAAAGAATTCGAAGGAAAAACATTTTATTCTTTTGAGAAGTTTTTACTCTGACATTCAAATGGCTTCCACTCTGAACCAATTAAAAGACGGAAGCGGAAGCCATTTTAGTGCCACGATATTTCGCCTTTTTTGCCTTTTTACGTTATTGATAAAAAGTTGTTTTCCTACTTAAGACATTAAGTTAAAAATATGTGGTATTTACTAAAGCATTAGTTTTATACGTTTTATGCAGGCATATCTTTTATCTATAAATGTCGACTGGCGTCTCTTTCTTGTCGATGGTTATCGAGAAATTGTAAAAGAATGAAGCTCACAACAATTTGTAAGACTGAAATAATTATATTCTAACAGTCGACTTAATCTGATTTTGGGACTCCTTGAAATTTGGAAAACGCAGAATTGAAATCAGAATTTGGGTTCACATCGTTGTAGATTCATATGCTAGAACTAATCAGGAAATCAAAAAATAAATACATCTCTGAATCAATGCCTTTGGTTTCCTGGTCTGGGGGGACTTCCTGTGGTAATTCCGGATTCTTTACTATTGGATGGGCTCCAACATATCAACATATGAAAATTCCCTTTTTCTCTAGTCTCCCATCCTAAAACACCTCGTATCGAAAAGCCAAATGGACAAAAAGTTACGCTATACTGAAGCGCGCGCCAAAAAATCGACACGAAAGGGGTTAGGTCAAACTTTGTGGGAAATAAAAAGTTGCATGAAAAATTCCTCATGAATTTATTACTAATAACCTTTTTAAAAGCTAGTCATAATTATTCAGTCTTTACGCGAATGATAACTTTGGCATGCGAAGCCCTTCCGCTGCTTCACCTTTCCTTAAAAAAATATTCCATCTTTACCTACATATATGGCTATCATGCTTGCGTTTTTGGCTGGCAGTCAGAAATAATAGAACGGCTTTTACTAATCAATAGGTAGCAGTTCCTAAGCAAACTCCATTAATTTAAATCCTTCAGGGATTTCCTTTGGATGTCTCGCATTTGATGTGAGTCAAAAATGTTTGACGTATCGTTCTGTCCTACCCGCCAGGGTTTTTTCTGGGTTCTCCAGATTTTCTCTCTCCATAAAAATCAACATGCAAGTGATGGGTGTTGTGTGAATGTGTAAATAGTGAATACAAAGTGGTAGTGCGTGTAGAGCAAACATTACAGAAGTGCCCATTACGGAGAGTGATTACTGTAAAATATCAAATATATTAAATATGACTCATGCTTGATACTATACCATTTTATGAAGAAAAGAAACCTTTATCTATCAACCTGTCTGATATCCCTATAAACCGTGCCGGACATTTCCCTTGCTAATATCATGTTAAATATCGTCAATCATTGTCAGGCTATTAGCGTTACTAACTATACGTATGCCCAATCCGTCGGGTATCGATCACTTCCACGCATTATTAGCCGGATCTTAAGTGACAACGAGGAGATTGGTGTCGCTTTGAACCCTGTTTTGCGTAGTACGAGAAAAACCTATATCGCTAATTAACAGGGATATCGTATTTAGCCATGGTAAAAAAGACACAGGTCTCTGGATAATTTATCAGAAGACTCCTTGGCGCTCTTTAACGTTACCGGTAAAAGATAAAATAGAATCCTAATCTAGAAATCACAGAAAATTAACCCGACACAAGAAAATAATTATTTGAATTTATTAAAAACGCGGTTTATCTTTTCCATTTTATTTTTGTGATTAATTAGAGAATTTTGGACATAAACTATAATCAAACATGCTTTGGCCTTTATCTGTAAAGGTATTATATTATTTGACTTGATTCTCAGTATTAAATCACGATATTCATTTAAAGAAAAATTATTTAAACTGAAGCGAGATCCCGTTTCGAATCACCTGTGCCCACAACTTGGCGTATGAAACCAGACACCTTGGTTTCTACTAACACCTAATATTTAACCAACAACTTTTATTAACCGGACGGTATGGGACTAGCGCTGCGGGAGGTTCACGTCTACACACGTCACCATCCAAACCACATACGCAAATGACCTATCACTATGTATGGTTGTTCCTGGGGTTCAGAAAAAACAACAAGCCCCCACCCCCCCCCCCCCCCAAATGTATAGGTCAATAACATACTGCAAATCTCAGTCCTCGAAAAATTTATCCTCCTCTTAAGTGGGCACTATTCCTGTTACATTTTATTTCCCCTTTTTTTATCTTTTCAGTTTTTCACTACAACTGCGCCTTTGTGAAAAGAGTGAGTAAAAATCCCAGGACAGAGACGAAACAATCAAACAGTCAATGCCAGCATAAACCAATGATCCGACGAGTGCTATATAAAAGACATTCAGTCTACTCCGTCGCCTGATGAAGACTAGCAGGTTGAAACTGCCTCAATCGTGAGACATATGAATAAATACCATTTATATAGAGTGAAGTCTTTTCGACTTTCAAATTTAGTTATCAGTTTTTCTAAGTTTAGTTTAGTCGAGCGAGGGTAGAAACAGCTTCGCTACCTTCGAATCTTCAAGACTAATTATCCATCCCACCAACAAAAAAGAGGAACTAAAAACAATATTGAAAAGCGAGACGTAAAAATGCGGAAATCGAACTTACCGATAAATGACAAAAAATAACATTTTCTAGCGGCTGCCAGAGGCGGCTTTCAGTTCGACCCCGATGAGCTGCGCCAATGCTGTGTTTGCAGTGGTAAATAGCGATAACAAGTTTTTTACCCGACTGTTTTTGTGATAACAATTTTCCACGAATGTAAAGATAACATTCTTTGGTTCAAAGAGAATCAGATGTTTTGAGTTTTTCAACGGGGTATGTTAGCATCTGATACCGAGAAAGGTTCTCATCTCAGAAAGACGGAATCGGATAAGATAAGTCAAAAACAGTAACACCAAGATAAAAAGAAGAAATAACAAAACCACAAGATAAGATTTTAGATTATACAATTACTAAGTAGTTTTTCGTCTCGAAAATAAATGAAAACCAAAAATATCTGAATATATTTTGTTACCAAGAACAATTTGATTCTCCGATTTCAATTTCACTGCAATAAAACACGAGAATGAATGCGTAATACGCGGGTTTGTCTTAATAAGAAAAAGAGAGAGATATATAAAAGAACAAGACAGTATAGTATAACAATTGCGCAACCATTTACTGTTAGCTTAAAATCTTGAAAAACAGTGATGTGTGCAAAAAAATCACGATAGCAATTCTAAAACGTTGAGCAAAGGAATACGCATGTCTGAACGACGACGTGTGAAAAACCACTAGTGAGTATTTTATAGAATGAAATTATTCATAAAGCTCGGTGTTATCGAAGTAAAATAAAAGTTAGTTAGCACTACATCAAGATTAAAATGACGAGCTGACCTCGCAAAGCCACACTTTGCGCACTTACTTGCGGGTGACGCGCGCGCTCGTCCTCAACACACGAAACGGTGCGCGCGTCACGTATCAAAAGCGCGCAAAAATAATATTAAGGAATATCCAGCACGATAAATGATGAAGTAGAGATTCCTGAGACTTCTTCCTTGGCTCTGAGTGACGTTTTCTCGACATGAGGTCTACTGACCAAGCTGACATTGAAGCCATCTTGTCTAAACGTTAGATGTACACGGATCATTAAACATCCAAGCTCCCTTTTCCTAACCCCGCTCAATGACGCACGTTCTACATAAATCAGCATGTATTTTCCGTCATCCCAGGTATAGCACCAATATACTTAAACAACGGATTATTGGCCTTGGGTTAAGGCGATATCAACTACGTATTCAAGGATTAAATAAGATTACGTCCTAAAAGTGTTTGGCACCAAAATATAGCTTCCTTACGTGGACTTGGTGCACGTAATAACAAATTTAACGCATATTTATATTTCAAAGGGAAGTTATATATCTGTTACTCATTAAGCCAAGAAAAGTGACAATTCCATTTAAAAAACTAAGACGTTTGCTACGAAAAGATTGAAGCCTTGAGTTACCAACCTATATGTCACTTGAGTTGATGTTTAGTAAGATGTCAGTAGTCTGTTTTGGTTCCGCATCCCATAACACGTTTAATCACGTTACCTAGGAGACCATCCAGACCTTATCTGACACAGTTTTCCCGTGACTAGTACATGATACTCGTTGCTTAGATACATCATCAGGTTACCTAGGCAACGATAAATGCATGTTGCCTAGGTAACCACGTATGTCAATCAGGACTCTGTCCTGTATCATGTCCAAGATTAACTAATCAAACAACGACAAGTTTGGATCCGTAAACCCAAATGGTTTGTTTTAAAAACCAAATAGAATTAACGAATATGACAATGTTGTGTCACGAAAATTTGGAAGGGAGGAAGACTATGGATAACTTTTAAGTATTAATGTGATATTAAATTTTTAATTATAAATTATTAAGTTAGGTATTGAACAATACATTGATAAGACTTAAGGAGTAGTTGCTCAATCTCCCAGGCTCCTGACTCAAGTAATAGATTTTTGTGTGTGGAGAGTGGTCATGTTTTACATGGCAAAAACTAAAACAAACTATTTCATTCTTGTGGAATAGCCGAAACACTTCAATATTATAGTTTAAGAATATATCAAAAACACTTATCCTTTTTCTGCAGAGTTACGTGAACAAATTCTAGTCTAGACTCTAGGCAGACAAATGTAGCTAGGCATTTATTGGGATTCCTGTGGAGCTGGCTCCACAGGCAGCCCAAAGAAAATATTATGATGTTTCTGATGGTGTTTGGTAGTCTTACCTGTTCTTCATTGAATTCCATTGGATTGTGATGCTTCCATAATATTAGGCCATGAAATTTCTCTATCTTGAAAGTGTTTGAAACTAAAATAAAACATTACAATCAGCATGGAAGTATTTTAGGTTTTTATGAGCATAAACTTTAATTATTGTTTGCTTTACTTTAAAATCTTTATCTTAAAAATAAGAATTAAAGAAATGCAAATTTATCACAGTTATTTTCAAGAGCAGCTTGTTACATAGTCTCCCTCACAGTCATTTTAGTCTTGTCCCATTCCTCTATGGTCCACTTAGTGGACCGTAGGGGAATGGAATGAGACTAAAACAGCTGCAAGGGAGACTACTTGATGCACACCTTGCAAAATATTCAATCAAAATGAACAGACCTTCCAGCTTAAAATATTTGAACTGCACCATACTAGAGCTTGCAAGGGGTGGGGAGGGTAGGGACACTAATTTTATCATAACTCTCCCTCATGTCTCATGGAGCTACACTACATGGTTTGCTGTGCTATAGCTGTGCATGTTTTATCAACCCATTATGAGATTATTATGGTGGAGAAAGAGAGGTAAGGTGAAGAGGGAAAATCAAACGAAAGAAGAAAAGGAGAGATTTAAAACAATACAATTTTTTTTTAAATCTTAAAAACAAAGTTGAATGTTCTTATTCAAAAAAACTGTAAAGTATCATTGTACTAGCGGATACTAATGCTATAGAAATTTTAAATTATTATCATTATTATTATATTGACAAAAAAAGGTTTTCCTACTGACCTGAAACAGCATACTTAGATTCTATACTTCCGAATGGATCTTTCGCTGTCATACTTTTAAAAAAAAAACACAATGATATATTGGTAAAAAGATAAAAGATATAAATTAATATGACATTTTTTTAGGGTACTAACTTTCTAAAATTGCAGAAGTCACAATCTTTACTAGATTTTGCAATCATTTCATCCACACTGAAACAAAACAATGAATATTCATTTTTAATACAAACTTACCAAATGTTCACTGTTAGGTAATTTGTTATTGTAAATGTAACTGTGGATCAGCAAGGCTGGTCTTAAGGAGGTCAACAGCTTGCTTTTTTTACAACCCTTCTTCAAAACACTTTAACACATATTTTACAATCACCTTTCTATAAAGGTCTCCTCATGAAGTTACTGTCGCTCCACATGCATTACCACTACTTTCACTATTTACAACATACCACACTCAACCTAACCTCAATCTCTCTCACATTGATCACTTTCAATAACGTTGTTTCTACTCCACACAGCAATTCTACTCCACACAGCAATTCTACTTCACACAGCAATTCTACTCTACACAGCAATTCTACTCCACACAGCAATTCTACTCCACACAGCAGTTCTACTCTACACAGCAATTCTACTCTACACAGCAATTCTACTCCACACAGCAATTCTACTCCACACAGCAATTCTACTTCACACAGCAATTCTACTCTACACAGCAATTCTACTCCACACAGCAATTCTACTCCACACAGCAGTTCTACTCTACACAGCAATTCTACTCTACACAGCAATTCTACTCTACACAGCAATTCTACTCCACACAGCAATTCTACTCTACACAGCAATTCTACTCCACACAGCAATTCTACTCCACACAGTAATTCTACTCCATACAGTAATTCTACTCCACACAGCAATTCTACTCCACACAGCAATTCTACTTCACACAGCAATTCTACTCCACACAGCAATTGTACTCCACACAGCAATTCTACTTCACACAGCAATTGTACTTCACACAGCAATTCTACTTCACACAGCAATTGTACTCCACACAGCAATTCTACTCCACACAGTAATTCTACTCCACAGAGAAATTCTACTCCACACAGCAATTCTTCTGGTCTGCCTTACTTCAAAAATAAAATTTAATCAGCTTTGCTTCATAGATGACAGCGAGTACTCACGCTTTCTTGACTTCAGGTCCACCACCTCCTCCTGCTCCAGGTCTTTTTGCTCTCAATGGATTAAAAACTGTACTCTCTTGTGTGTAGCGATTATTGACAAACATCAAGTGCTGTCAAAACACATTAACAATGATAAATTAACATTTAATATTAACTTAGATAAGTTGTAATTATAAATGTGTTTTAATGATTAGGTCCTCCTCCGATGATTACAATTGTTTCCTTTAATCCCTTCTTCTCTCCTTTCCACTCTTAAGTTCTCTCTCGCTCTTTCGATTCCCTCTTCCAATAAAATTCTGAAGTTATTACAAGACTAGGGGTAACAGCATCTTAGCCCATCAATCAGGGCCCAGTTATAAGAATAATAATTAGCACTATCCATTGGATAAATCTTATCCAGTGGAAACATTTATTGGATAACAGCATTGACTTATCCACTGGATAAGGATTTATCCGCTGGATAGCACTATTCACCATTCATACAACCGGGCCCAGAATGGTAAGCTTTCCTCTTCCCTCTCCTCCCCCCCCCCCCCCCCCCCCCCCCAATCACTGTGACCAACCACTGCCACCAACCAAACCTGGTCTGCAGTCCCTTAGCAGCACCTTAGCCCATCAATCAGCATGGTAAGCTCCCCCACCAATCACTGTGACCACAGTCCCTGATAAGTACAGTACCTGTGTTTTTGTTTCTTCTAAGAGGTGTTTATTTCCATTAAACCACCTCAATACCTAAAGAATATATAATATATTGAGGCTATTATATAACTGGCAAATTAGATAACAAAATATAAAGAAATATAAAGAATTGAATAACAGACATATGTCAAGAAAAAATGAAGGACAGGCGTATCCATATATACTGTAACCTAAAACATGAATATGTACATAGTGGACCCCCCCCCCCCCCCCCCAACTTTTGGAGTATGCCAAAGAAGTAACTGTTTTGAGCCCCCGGAGGAGAATTGTCAAGTTGTCAAGTGAAGAAATGATGATAACCCCACCCCCTCCTTCTTCCACTATACCACTCATTTAGAGCAGTTTTTGTATGACTGTAAAAAGCTTGCAGCAGGAACACAGTTGTAAAACATCAAGGCATACATCAGACCAATCACCTTGCACAAGAAATAACACCTCATCCAATCAAATGCCCAAAACACAGCATGAACACTACAAGGACACTACACCAACACTGTGCAAACATGGTCAAGCCAAGGTCATGGCACTGCCAGACCAATGACATTGCACAAGGAAAAAATCAGCCAATTAAAATTCTAGAAAACATCACAGTCGGCGTAAGGAATACTTGGGACAGCACTGGGCTTGTCAGAGTCATACAAATGCTGCTCTAATACATATGTTCTTCCATGCCGAGATACAGTATATATCAACTAATATGAATGTTTTCAGACAAACCTTTTTAGCAAAGACATTGTTAATATAAACATTGCTTGTACTTGTTTTTAGTTCATAAATTGAATGGAACAACTTGTAAACTTGTCTGCAAAACAAAAGAATCACAACAAAACGTTTATATTCAGTGATTAGTGGGAAGCTTTTGAAAGGTATATATTATCTATATCCTAATGATTTTTCTTCACAAACATTTATATTAGAAGTACAGGTGTTATGCTTGAGGGAATTCTTGCTCTAATAGATGGAGGTAATGTTTATAAACATTATAATCTAATGCGTTTACCACTCCTGGGTGGACAGCTGGATGCCTAACAGGCCTTGCGACCCAATTGATAAGGCAGCCGGTTAGCATGTTCACTGAAGATGGTCGTCACCAGCATCTTCAGTGGATCTTTTATGCCTTATACAGGGTTATATAGAGAAGACAGACGGGGCCTACAGTTATAAGTCCTTGTCCGAGAAGACTTGAAGGTCTAACCATTTGCAGATATAATTACAAAGGCACCTTTTCCTCAGTTATTTTAGACCCTGAGTGTTGGTCCGGCCTGGACTTGAACCACGACCTTGTGCACAACAGATCAACGCTCTTACCAACTGATTTAACCAGGTGCCGGTTGAAAGTCATTGTGATGTTAATGTGTCAACCATATTAACAATAGGTTTTTTCACTTTGCTTTGTTGGATTGTTCAATTTATTTCTGGTCGGCAATTCAAACAACAATTAACCAAGACAAATTCCATCATTGTATGACCACCTATTGCCATTGTAAATTCTGTAGTTCCAAAAATTATCCATATTCCCCTCACGGAGGAATTTTTTAAGACGCCCTCCTAATCCCCGGAAATTCCAATTTTCTTCCATACAAACTCTGTAATTTTTCTTCTCTCTCTCTGACCCCCCTACTCTTCGGAAATTCCAAATTCCTCCGTGGGGTGGGTATGGATGATTTCTGGAACTACAAATTACTATCATTTTCATCCGCAGACGTACTTGCATGTGCTATCTTTGGCCAGTCTTAAATTCTTGATTGTTCCAAATAAATTTTCTATACTAAGTTTATCACTGTCATCTGCTTGCAGACAAGTTTTAATAAACCATTCCTGAATAGAGATAAAAGAGCTATTCATTAAATTTAATAGACTTAGATTCAGCATAATTGTTTTTCCTGGTGTTTGCAAAATTTTATATTGGTCCAAGTGAGGCTGTAGAAAAATACTTTGTTACTAAATGGTTCTCTTGCCAGGCGGCTTATACTGATGGAGTAACTGTGAACTACTTGGTATAAGCTTTTACACCAACATATGTGAGTTGGTTCCCACCTCCCCCCCCCCCTCTCTCTTTCCCATCTGTGGGACAATGCACCCAGCTACACCCAGGCACTGGACCGGACCTACTGTATGTAACCGCTGACTTGGTTGGGGTCGAAAGTTACAACTTAGTATCCTGCATGAAAGGAAGCTTCTTGCAATGAGTTATTCTATTGCAATGCCAATTTTACAAGCCCCAATAGCCCCTATCATCCCAGTTACATGTAGTCCCATCTTCAAGTTTAGCTTACTTCCACTTTTAGTGCATAAAGATATTAAACTTAATCTGAAATAGTTGTCAATTTTGTTTAATTCTCGCCAATCTAATAACAGTTGTACATCCAATAAAGATTTCCTACAAACTGCAAAAAAACTGACCTTTTCGACGCCTATTCGATGATCAAAGCTGTCTATGACTAAGGAATTCTGTCCCAGGTTTGAACTGCTTCTTACAGATGCATACAAGTTCATATAATTTGTATTAGAAGACCTTAAATACCACGTCGCTGTAAAGACTATCACGATTATTATAATAAAGAGAAGGAGTCTACGTTGATGCCTGTTGGATACCATTTGTTCTGAATAAATAGAAAATACCATTGCTTAGTGTTCACTTTTTTCTTTTCCTTTAGTGGATTTTTCCACATCATCAAGTTGGACAGCGGTACAACATGCGCCATAGGAAGCCCAATTGCAAGATTGTTTTTTATAAGCTACTTTAAGCTACTGTACTTTTTTCTAACATTTTAATATAGTTTCTAGAAGTCTCTAAAGAAATTGAATCAGATTTTTGAATATTTTTCAAGAAATTTATCATTTTTCTTTAATTTTCTAAATATTCACTAAAACTAAGATTGGGCTCCCTGTGTGCTGTATGCGCAAAAAAGATGGTCAGTGATATGTGCCTGTTTGCACATGCGTATGATATCAAAACGGCGGAAGTAATGGAGTAAAACATTGTTAAATTGTGCGGGAAAAAAACTAAAAATATCTTCCAGAATGCTTTAGTTTTGCATCTTAAAAGCCCATATTAACAACTTAATCCACTTGCATATTTTATTGGCTTTTTAAGACCATGAGCGGGGGAGAAACGTCTGATATTTTGGAAAACAAACGAGCTGATCATGTGACAGGTGACGAGGTGGAGAAGAAAGAAGATCGTGTAAGCGTGGAGAAGGATGAACTGCCAGATGAAATCAAGGAATCCCAAGATGAAGGGAGCTTAACTGCATCAGAATTAAAAGCTGAGCCATCAGAGAAGTGTGTTAGTCATGAACTACAGCTTGAGCCAGAGGCTCACAGTATGGATCATGTGGAAAAGCATGATGATCAATTGGCAAAGTCAAGTAAGGATCAGGGCCAAGTGCACGACAATATTCAGACACAAGCCGAGGTTGTACAAAATCAGCCACCACCCCCTCCCTCTGAGGAAAATTTGTCATCCAGCCCAAATAAACTGTGTGCTGATTCAAGTGATCATAAAGACAATGAGACTAAAGAAGAACACAATAAAGTTCATAGTAGAATGACAGCAGAAAGTTTTACCGACACTTACGATGTTATTTCAAGAAAAGAAGTCCAAAATTTGAATAAATGGGAGAGTATCCACCAGGACTGTCTCTCAGAGATCCCTCCAATTGATCCTGGTGCCTTGCAAGACATTGAAAGAAAAGCAAAGGAGGTTGCAAGTAATTTGGACCATTTATTACATACTTTGAATAACAGTCTCAAGTCTATGTCTGTTGTAGGGGTACAGGGCACGGATACTTATAAGTCCACTGTTGAAAATGCTGAAGTAACAGTAGATGCTTCTATTAAGAGCATGCATGCCTTGATAGCCAAGTGCGAAGAGCTTCATTCTTATATGGGACCTCTTTATTCAATGTCAGCTCAGATCAAGGACATCAAAAGAACATTGGATGTATTTGAGTCTGTATGTAAATAGATTAAAGGGTGTGCATGTTCCTTATTGTGGTCCAGTAGTAGATTGTAGGCACCTGCAGTCATATTTGCCTTCAGCAGTCATAATTTCACTAGCTCTACAGAATACACTTTTTTTTTTACACGGGAAGAGATGTGTGCAGACTATAAATGTACCACTGAACATTATAGTAAGCCATTGCCATATTCATTCCACCATTTCAAAACTTCGTTTGGATTTGGTCTTTAATGGGCTGTCAATCATCTGGTGTTTATGCAAATTAGCCTTTGAACAGGGTTACACCCTGGGGGGTACTCCGCCAGAATTTGGGTAGGGATGTTCCGCTGGGATTCTGAGAGGGGTACCCTGTTTATGACAAAAGATATAATTAATTGCACGAGTTCCTGTTTCAATTATCATGTCATCTTGCGTATCATTTTTTTATGACCATGATAACCAGTTTCGGTCAATACGAAAGTAGAATCCCTGAATATAACAAGAAACTCAGGAAGAACTTGGACCTTGAGAGAAATTGCATACCCTGTTTATGACAAGAAGGTCGAGAAACCATACCCTGTTCAGCGGATCATCCCTGTATAGTCCATATATGGCAGTACCCCCCCCCCCCCCCCTTCCGGGGGCTTCACTCAGCTCCTGCTTTTTTAAATTCTGAAAGGCTCAGAGAATGGTTTACAAGTCTTCTTTTTGCCAAGTATTGAAGGCATTTTCGATGCTCATCCTCATTAACTTCAGGATATTTGAACTATGAGTTCTCATGACAGCCATGCAGGACTTGTCTCTTAGCTGTTGACAGAGTTAGACAAGGTAAATTATAGTATTTAGCTTTCAATTTAGCTTCGAAACTTTTGACAGCAAATAAACTCTGTCTGTATTCGGAAGCAAACCATTAGTGAATATAAGAATAAGAAGTATTAAGGTAAACCCTTTGTAAGAAAAATATTGTTACCGTACAGATGTTTTGAAGGACTAACATCTGGAACATCAGTATAGTACAAACCTTTTTACATTGTGTTTAATTCTTATTGACAAAAATTTAAAAAAAGTCTATTGAGGAAGAATGTTTTTTACAATTTCCTCTTTGAAAAATGTTGATTAAGAACGATTATTTTTCAAATGATAACAAAGCCATTATTTCTAAATAAGCTTTGAGCTATTAGTGCTATTCTGTTGTTGCCATAGTAACATCTATTTTATATTCATTCTATTAATTAACTCCATACTATTAATTAACAACTGGTAGGTAGCTTAAAGGAAGTCAAGCAGAAATTTTCTACAAACAGAGTTTTATACCATGAGGTTTATAAATATTCATTATTTTCAACATAAAATAGATCTTAATTGTCAGCAAATCAATGCTTTATTCTTATTCTAACTAATATTCAAAGTTCGATTCAGCAATGTCATTGAGTCTAGAATTATATTTTATAAAACTTGATAAAAATCACTGGTATGAAGAACTTACTATGAAATCACACAATGGTACTTACAATCCGTCTAGTTCAATTATAACAATTGATCATAACTCATTATATATACGACCTAGTTTCCACTTATTCTTTTTTTTCAATTTTCCCAACTTACTGTTTTATTTATAAAACTTGATTTTCATTTTGTTGACGATATGTATACATAACTCTCGCCCATGGTTCACTGATCAGTAAAGCGCGTCCTGAATATTCCGCATGTAAACTAAGTTCCACTTGATTTATTAATGAAAACTTTATTTATAGATAAAACTCTATAAAATCTGATATAAACAAGAAATTCATTTGGCTTTTTTTCACTATTCACTACGATATTATGTTTTAAAACAGAGGTTTTATTTTTGCATTGGTAATAATATAAATTGGTTCATGAATATTAAACAAACTGATTTAAATCATGTTTCCTCTCTCTAAAAAAATCGCTAGATATTTTTAAGAATTTGAGTAGAGGAAACTAGCTACAGTAGGTTCTTAAATCTCGCAACATGATATTAAGTTTAGATTATTTAACGAAGTTTTTCGTTAATATCTTGCGTTTTTTTACGCGTCGTTGGTCCAGCATGAAAACGCCTACAATAGAAACCAAAGGTGAACTCAAAAATGCATAGTAATGTATAATAGGTTTTGTATGAATGGATTGATAGAGCGTAACTATGCAGAGAGTAATGATTAAGAGGTAATATTAGCGAACGCGCACCTAAATACGATCAAGCCAACGTTTGTTCAAAGTTTTCGAAATTTATAAAAGACATCAATGTAGATAGTAGTGGACGCCTGCCGCAATCTTCTTGAAGAAAAGTTTCTATAGCAATGAAAAAGGGGGAATACAGTGGCACTTCTAGCGGTGAAGGTTTTTCTTCAGACTCGGATGAAGAATACCGTCCTTTACAATCCAAGCATGGAACTCAGTATCCAAAATTTGGTCGAGAAACTGGTCCAGCTGACAATAAAGTCGTCCATGTTTGTTCGTTCGTACTGGGAGCAGCACTGATGGCCCCCTTTATGGTGATAATCTGCTCAGCTGAGGACATGTTGTCAGGGAGCAAGCAGCAAACAGGTTTGGTGATCATCGCTCTTACAGCGCCATCTTTCTTCGTCAAATTCTGTTTTCTTCTTTGGAAAGGACTCCAAGATATATCAGTGGTTGGCAAGACCCTTCTAACGTATGCATTCATAACGGTTGGGATGTTATGTGTCGCCTTCTCTCAAACTGACTACAAGATCCGATATGTGGGTGTGTGTCTTGTATCACTTGGAATGAGTGTTGGGGAAGTCAGTCTGCTTATCATCGCCACAACAAAGCTGCGTGAAAAAGCTTTAAGCTCCCTTATCACTGGAAGCGCCGTCGGAGGAATCCTGAGCACACTACCTTATGTCGGTAAGATTTAATTCTGCTAAGTACAACTGTAAAGGGGGCTCCGCAGAATTCTCCAAAACAATTTAGAAATTGTCTTGATATTACAGTTAATATTATTTATTAATATTTAGCGCGCTTGAGTGACTCATGGTTAACAAGTACTAACTTCTTAAATTGCTAAGCTCCGCTTTACATAGGCCTCTAAAATAGTCATAATTGCGAAGTACATCATTCATGATAGCCGTAGCGTCGAAGTCAGACCGCATTGTAAATACTTGA
Organism: Actinia tenebrosa; assembly: GCF_029948245.1. Lineage (NCBI taxonomy): Eukaryota > Metazoa > Cnidaria > Anthozoa > Actiniaria > Actiniidae > Actinia > Actinia tenebrosa. The sequence goes on along the minus strand of NW_028292580.1, from coordinate 13,845,378 downwards.
AATAATTTTGGCGCCTATCATCAGTGGTATTAATTTATGCGATAGTGAAATTTTAAATTTGTATATTCGGATTATAATTTGTACCTTTTTCTGATAATAACTATATTGCAATTATACTGTGGGTGGCATCTATAAATAGTGGACCTTTTTATAAACAATTTTAGGCATGACAAACTGGAGTGACGTTTACCCGCGCTTATCCCTCCTCGTTCCAATCATCTGGCCTGCTTTGTACCTCTTAATGTTTGCAGTAGTGCAGCTCAAGGACCTAGGAAAGCCATCATATCAGAAAATCCCTGAATCGGAGAATGAAAAGGCATTTCCTCGGCGCAAGACTTTTCGGGCTAAACGTTTTATGGCAGTATGGAAAGTACTCGACCATCTCCTCCTTTTGTACCTGTCGTACTTCTCGGTGTTCCTATCTATCGGTGCTATTCTGTCAACCCTGGTGTACACACACTATACTATATTTGGTCCCAGGGAGGACTACCACCACTACATTCTCAGCATCGTGATTGGTCAGTTCTTTGGAAGGTCATTCATGTTCCTGCTACTCGCAAAGTTCCCTGATATCAGCAGTACTCCCTTCCAAGCACTGGGGACGTTCTTCTCGACTTTCATCATGTTCCTATTCGTGTTTGGCTCATGGAACCGCTTCATTCACCACCTTTGGCTTGTTTATGTGCTGTGCTTTGTACAAGGAACATTCCTAGGGATGTTAACCATCATCTCTTATCACTGCGTTGCCAAACAGACACGTAAACCACAAGTGGAATTCCTCCTCATTTTGACAAATTTGCTGGAGACCTTTGGTGTATTATGCGCAGGTTTGATTGGCCTTCACACCGAGCCTTTGCTGTATAGACACTGTCGCGAGATATCCTATGGCAACAGAAGTCATTGCTTTGCACGAAATTCCAATTCAGAATTTTGGGTCAAAGGGAAAGAAGGTTTAATGTGAAGTAATGCTAGTGTCAATTGTTCATTAATATTTCTTAATCGACATTTGGAAGGCATATGAAAATTTAACCAGGAAAATAGACATAAATAATCGTCTAAATGAATCTAGATTTAAGAGGCTCAAGGGATGGATATCGCCATGAGCTCAGCAAGATTACGACTGATAAAAATATAACTATAATTTGTGTAATCCAAATAATGAGAGAGTGTTAACTTAACTCACCACACATTATACCTTTATAAAAGCTAAGTAACCTTGGTTTACCATCCAGTCTGTCTTTGAACAATCAATTTGAGGGTCAGTTAAGCCGAAAAGGATTTTAGTTACTCGATCGAAGTTGCGCATAATACGTTTTGCACTGTATACTGTTTTGCGCACTGGTGCCGTCCGCCCGTTGATACATGCACGCAACTTGAAAAGAAAGATAGGCTGACTGCACAAGGAGACTGGTAACGATTTGCTCATTTTGGTTCATGTGCGCAACTTACAAAAAAGAACACTGACTGTACGTGTAAGTAGATTGGCTACTCGATGAGTATTTTGATCATCACAAGCTAGTGCTCAGCTTTAGAAAAGAACACTAACTGTGTAGTGTAGGTAGACTGACTACGCTGTGTGCATTTTGATACACGCACTCAGCTTTAAAAAGAACTGGCTAACTGTGTTAAGTAAGTAGACTGACAACGCGGTGAGTACTTTGATATACATGCGCGATAACAAGTTCTAAAAACACTGAGCACAATCCTATATCCCTTTCTATGTTTCTATACTCCCAAACCATTCTAGAAACGGAATAATATCACAATATATTATCTAACGATTATTAGTTATTATTACTTAATTGTGATCATGTGACAAATAATTTATTTCAACCTCTGCTTGATGAAAGTTGAATTGGGTTTGATTGACTTTCCCAAGGAAGGAAGCCACTGAGTACTGGCAATAATTACTCGCTCCATCATTTCCCGGCGCGCGTGTGAAAAACTTGCGTAGAGGGGAGAGAGAGGGAAGGGAGGGAGGGGAGGGAGGGGAGGGAGGGGAGAAGGATTGCTATAACTTCAGTTATTACAATGAAAAAGGAGTGACTAAACTCTGTGGGAATACCTACCTATTACTCTGCATTCTTCCATGGTATCCTTGAGTGGCTAAAAGTTCTGTTATTAAAAAGGTTGCTATATGATTCAGTGCAGAAAGACTCTTGCTAAATCGAAGAAGCCTCGACTGCCATACGAGCTTTTAAAATCATTGTGCACCGTTGTCTTGGAGAGTTTACGTTGCCTTCAGTGAATTTGTTTCTAACACTACTGGTTACATGAAGAACTCATAAAAGAAAAATCAATGAAAAATCAATAAAAGAACAAACCGTCTTCACCCCCTCCCCTTCCCTACACAAAACCTTTTCTCGCCCCAGTCTTTTCCAGTCGGTGTAATTTCAAAATGGCGGATGAAGAGAAATTGAAGTTGTATCCTTCAAAACTACGTTTCTTAAATTTATCATTATATGATGCTTTTTGCTTTAATATCAGATATTGTTTATACCTTAATTATAACCACAGGGAAATGTCTATTCCGTTTAACCAGCCATCTGAAGCTCAAATAGCTTGTAATTCTCTCACGGTTGATGCTGAACCCAAACGTGGTGGCGTTCAAAAGACTATAACAGTAAATGGAAACATTATGCACGTGTAAGTTTAACAGTAGCATCTGACTTTAGGAAAACTGAGTAATATCATAGCAATGTAGGGGGGGGGGGATTAAATAAAATGCTTAATTTGATGAACTTAAGCATTAAAAACGAAAAAAATGTGCTTTGCTGTAAAGGATTTGAAAGTTATTTGTGGATGTAGCCTGCGACAGAGAAATCTTTTCGAAACTTAGCAATTTTATTATTGTTGTAACAAATGTGATAGTAAATAAATCAAATATGTTATAATTTCATACAATATCTGGTGTATTTACCAGGGGCGGCTCAGCAGGTCTATTAGTCCAGAAACTTTTTGAAAAACCTGAGGGGGGGGGGGGGGGCTCCCCCCGTCTTCAGCACCCTTGTTTACTCTTTTGCTTGATTCTTTTTACTTTTACTCCCTTACAGAGTACTGACGTCAACAGAAGCCAGAACTCTGCGAGTATCTGCAAACTCGTTTTTAGAGCATCTTATTCTTGTCTCAAGAACAATAAAAGAATTTGGTCAAGAATCTGCTATGACATGACAACATCAAAGTACAAAATAATGTACCTTTGTTTTATGGGTGTACATAGGAAGACAAAGAGGAACAGAGAGTGAAAATTGAAAAAGATTTCCCCACAATTCATCCTAAGGACTTTGATTGCAGGAAAAGTAAATACAGTAGAGTTGCATTATCTTCAATCTCAGAGGCAGTGATCGCTGGACTTGCATCAGTGTAAAAGTACTAACAATATTTCCTTGTATATCTTGAAGCCCCATTATTTTGTACTTTTTTCCAGTTCCAATATGAGGTTTTAGATAACAGGACTCCACTGTACTGGCTTATACAAGGTTGCTTTTAAGAGATCATTTTTGGTCTTTGGAGCCATTTTTTCAATAAAAAAAACACACATATATATATATACTGATTAGAAACAATGGTTAGTGTTTGCTTGCTGTTTTAGGCTCAGTGATATTGAGATCACAATGATTTACCAGGTATGGATCCAGGGGTAGTGAGTGCAATGAATAGTCAACCACCCCACCCTCCCCTCCCACTGCACAAAAACATCTTAAATAATGATCAGATTCGATTGTCATTGAGCCCAACCACAAAGATATCCTTTGCTTCTATCCAATTCAATACTGACAAGAATATTCCCAGCGTGCTTTGGGAACCAAAATACTCGTCCACAGTGTCTCTCGTTTTCGCCGCCATCTTGAAAATATTGAAACGAGAGAGACTGTGGACGAGTATTTTGGTTCCCAAAGCACGCTGGGTCCAAGTTTTCGGGACCCATAAGTCCTTTCGGTCATTGTACCGTTACAGTCTCTAAGCGTGGAGACGGACGAGCGAGAGACTGTGGAAGAGTCTACATCTCAAAGGGATGGGCAGGAAAAAGAAACAAGGTGTTTGTGATTCTGATGAGGCTGTGCTTTGAAAATAAGACCATATTGATCAGGTATTGTATAATTTTAAATAATTTATTCCCTAACATTGTCTCAAACGATTCTTTCTTTTAGCTGTCCTTTCATAGATGTGGAAATCAAAAAGTAGCGCAGAGAACGTCGTAGTATGTTCTCTGGGCTACTATTTGACTTCCGCATCTATGAAAGGACATTACTACGACGTACTCTGTGCTACTTTTTGACTTCCGCATTACATACATATATTTTATGATCTTTCCCCATAAGGGATTTTCAAAGACAATATATTACATTTAAAAAGTCAGCTTAATATCTAATTACTAATTTATAAAAATATAATTATTATCATTAAGAAAAAACATATATTACAATATCTTATAGTAAAATAATAGTTATCTTTAAATAATGAAGAAAGTGTGAAGATATAAATAAATAAACTAATAAACTGGAGAGCTTATTATCTAAGAACTCCCGTAATAACTTAGATCTAAGCGACTGTTTGAAAATATTAACATTTCTGCACAGTTTAAGGGACGATTCGATAGAATTCCAGAGATTTACTGTTCTATAATAGACTGTTCTTTGGCCACTGGCCGTCTTGAAGAGAGGAATATTCAGTTTTTGCGAATTTCTAGTAGTGCGATTGCTTATTTCTGCGCGTTTAACAAACTGCGACGAAAGATACTCTGGGGCACTGCCGGTCATACATTTAAACGCCAAGGTAGCACTACGATAATATAATATTGGCGAACGACTGGAAGCCATTTCAATTGTTTTAGGAAAGGCGTGATATGATCATATTTCCTATCCCCGCATACAATTCGACATGCAAAGTTTTGGACGGCCTGCAATTTTTGAAGGTTGTGCAATGATGAATTTGCCCAAACATGAGAACAATAATATAATTTACTAATCGAACGCCCTTTTGCGAACTCGTTGATACTTTAGAAGAATGGTCTTAATGTGCCCTCCTTATGCTAGTTGACATTCTCAAAGGATTCCAAAAATTTCGCTTGATTTGATATTTTTCTGATGCATTAAAAGTACAAAAACGCTTATCTACAACGTCAACATTTCGATCTTTCTGAAGACTCATAGATCGAGTCGGATGCATCGAATTTTAATTAGAACTCAAGAGAGAGTCTGAATTCCAATGGAGTTTTGAAGGAAGTTCGGCCAGTTTTGTCATTTAAATAAGCCGTTCTGAATAAAAAGTAGATTGATCGCCACACAATACAAGATTACAAACAGCCGAAGCAATGCTCAGATTGTATGTTGAAATGTGCGAAGGTCTAACGAGAATTTGCTCCAATAAATAATTATTAATTTACAGACTTGGATGAAGACAAAATAAATAGCATTTGAAAACAAATGTAGGAGCCGTGACCCTTGAAGGTCAAGATAAGTAGTAATGTAGATCAACACGCATAAGTCAACACTTTTATGTTGATTAAGGCCCCGTCCACACGTATCCGGAAATTTTTGTATCCGCAGATTTTTTTTTTGCGGATACGGGTTGCGTCCACATGTGTCCGGAAATTTTTGTATCCGTATCAGGAAATTTTCGAAAACGGTCTCCAGAGAGGAAATTTTCGAATACGCTCCGAATACGGATACGTGTGGACGGTCGTATCCGTAAATTTTCACTACGATGACGTAAACACGATTTTGCGCATGCTCAATAAGAAAAACTATCCGTCAAATGGACTAGGCATCAGCGGATCATGAAATTTCCGGATACGTGTGGACCGTGAAAACGATTCGAATACGCTGCGTGTGGACGCGAACATTTTCGATCGTATCCGCAAATTTTTTTTTGCGGAAACAAAAATTTCCGGATACGTGTGGACGGGGCCTAACTTATCGGCCGATTATCTTGTATACTCAGTTTTGAGCTCGTAGGACGAATGATTCCTGGAATAAAACACACAGCCCGCCTTTTGAATTTGAAAACAGAGAAAGCGCTTTCAAATAGATTCTTCCAATTTTACTTCAACTTGCATCTTTCCTTGATTCTTTTAGGCCCCGTCCACAAGTTGAGCAAAAGTACCCATATATGGATTTAAATGACGTGTTGGTAGCTGACGCTGTAACTTTTGGCTTTAGAAGTAAAATTATTGATCAGTAAAAGAAGATTTCTAGGATTGTAATTCAGATATCAGCTGCAGCAAAATACGTTTACAACTGTTTTACTCTGCGTACTGAAAAAAAGCAACAACGACAAAACAAATAAAATTCAATACTTTTATAATACTGCATAAAGATGATTAGGATTATTTAGTAACGCATACAGAATATATATGTATTTATTATATAGATATCGATGAAATACCAGGTTTTCTCTAGTGTCAAAAATTTGATATCTTTCACCAGTGGAAGATACCATATCTTTCACACGTGAAGATATCGCTGTTGAATCGGCTTGCTATTTTAATAAAGAATTTTTGAGCTTTTGATTTATTTAAGTTTCATCGATATCTATATAATAAACAGAACATTACATGGCCGCTTGGAGATACGAATTTTATCTTCTCGTGTTCAATTTAGATATCTCACTCGTTCGCTGCGTTCACTCGTGAGATATCAATTGAACACTCAAAGATAAGATTCGTATCTCCCCGCGCCCATGTAATATCCTCCATGTATGTGTATGTGTGGCATATGTGAATATCGATATTATGCGCATACATAAACATACGTATATACTCGTAACTTATTTGGAACTAAGTTGATGTGCAACTATGTACAAAACGCCAAATAAAATGTCTGTCTGTCTGTCTGCGGTTAGTATACCCCCCCCCCCCCCCCCCCCCCACCTCGCCCCTCATGCATAGTACAAATAGTTAAATCCATTTCCTTTTTGGTAGAGTGGTACAGTTCCTAAAGGAGAAAGTAAAGACTAGTAATGGGAGCTGGAGAATCAGTACTACTCCCTGCACCACCTGCAGATTTTAATTACATGGTGCTTATGCTTGTCGTGACTGATAAGATGAGGACGATATTTGGCACCCAAAATGAACTGTCCCTCATCAGACAGGCCGTCATGCAGAACTGGCCATTAGGCTTAACTAAGGAGAGGCCTAAACTTAGTTACTCATGGTCCTTTAAGTTAAAAGGCTGTCCATTTGGATTAGGAACAAATGCTGTCCAGTCAGCCAGTACAAGACAATTGATGTGTCAAATCTTGCAAACGCTGAACAATGCTGGATGGGAGATGATAATAACCAGCGACTTGAGCCGATTAAGTGACTTGACATCCTTTTTCTTTGTTCGCACGCAAATGCTGAAGCAAATGCAATTTCCTATGCTGTGCGTGAACCTAAGCAGTAAAGACAAACTCCAACTGGTCAATGCACCAAGTGATGTGGTTCAAATCATTAAGGCTATTGTCATGAAGGTATGGCCAAGAGGAATCCAATCAGAAGGCCCTAACGAAAATTCCTATGAAATAAAAATGGCAGGAAATCCCTGGTTCTCAGATGGAGATGAAGGAGTCCAGGCAAGGATACTCTTAGCCAAGATCACATCAGCACTTGCCCAACGACAGTGGATTTTGCATGCAGCCGCAAACATTAAAAATACAGCTGATAGTCTGTTTTTCAAGTATGACCCTGAAATGATCCCTGGAGAAGGTTCAGAGTGTTTTGTTATCAGTTTGAATCGAACAGACAGGTTACGAATCATCAATGCTCCACAGTCAGTCATTCCAGTTGTTCGAGAAACCATCATGTCAGTTTGGCAAGTGATGGGTGGGATTCAACAAGAGCAAGCATACCATGCAAGTTGGGAATTCAAACTAAAAGGAAGTCCTTGGTGGTCAACTGGAAAAGAATCAGTCATGGCCAGATTTCTGATGTGTAAAATCCTTGAGGCCTTACAAAGCAATGGTTGGAGTCTGCAGGCATCAATAGACATATCTAGGAAGTCTCAAGACAAGAGTATATTGCTTTTCAGCAAATCACAGCCTAAATCTCAACCAGTAATGTGTCTTTCATTTAGTGACACAGACAAAATGCGGTTGATAAATGCCCCCCAAGAGTTCACTGGGGTCTGTAGAGACATCCTGAAAGCCAAATGGTATCGAGGAATATGCAAAGAGCAGCCTATGGGTACGTCTTGTTCCACGCACGAGTTCAAGCTTAATGGAAATCCTTGGTGCGGTGGAGTCTACTCAACTCAAGCCATACATATAAGAAGTATGTTATGCTACATTATCCAAGCTTTCAAAGCACATGGCTGGAAATTCCTTGTATCAGCTGATGTTTCAGCCAAGTTCCAACAAGCTGACCAGGGTCCTTGTTATCCTGTAGATGTGCACAGCTGGTGGTTTGTGTATGAGCCAGAATCTCCACCACTACAACCTACAGCACCAAGCTATGGATTGTCAACTGGATCCTCAGCTTTCCCTCTCCCACCTAGTTATGATCATGATGAGGTGTCAAAACAATAGTTGCAAAAGACGCTTATTTTTCTTAATGTCATTTCAGCCCAAAGCACCGAATTACAGAAGTTTTTTCATCTTTTCACGGTATATAATTTACCTTTTTATCATTACTGTTTCACTATAAACACCGACGCAGCTCACACTAGTTTTTAGCTAGTTATCTCTTCTTATATGGCTTCTTGAGTGGAATCAAGATTTTGAATAAAATTGTACTGAAGAACCTATAATAGATTTTACCTCAGGAAAACACAGCACACTTTTTTTATAACATTTCTAGTAACAAGTATATGAATTTCACTATTCGATAGTTTAATTGTTTTAAAAGAATTGATCAGAAACAACGTAAGAGACTATGGACATTTTCTATAGGGCATTCATTTATTGAATGTGAACATTTTTTAGGACTAAGTAATAAATACAATCATGTAAAATTATATAATTATAGCAATTGGGATTTATGTGGTTGAATGTACACAATTATTTTAATGTGCTTTTAATTTCTTAAATAAAAATCGTTTTCTAAAAAAAAAACCTTGTATTTCATTTTACATTTGCACGTTTTGCCTAATTGACTTTTAACTCACAACACAAGTATACAGTATGTGTAGCATATGAAGCAGACTTGTTGCAACTTCAGTTTCCTATGGTGGGCCAGAGGCATTTGTCTGCACATTGTTGCTTATGTCGAGTGTGGATTTTGATCAATTACTGTAAATCATATTCAATTTCTTCTACCTAATTTGTGTATATTTTGATACACGCATGCACTCAACTTTAAAAGGAACACTAACTGTGTAGTGTAAGTAGACTGACTGCAACAGCGTGCATTTTGATGCACGCATGCACTCAACTTTAAAAGGAACACTAACTGTGTAGTGTAAGTAGACTGACTGCAACAGCGCGCATTTTGATACACGCATGCACTCAACTTTAAAAGGAACACTAACTGTGTAGTGTAAGTAGACTGACTGCAACAGCGCGCATTTTGATACAAGTATGCACTCAACTTTAAAAGGAACACTAACTGTGTAGTGTAAGTAGACTGACTGCAACAGCGCGCATTTTGATACAAGTATGCACTCAACTTTAAAAGGAACACTAACTGTGTAGTGTAAGTAGACTGACTGCAACAGCGCGCATTTTGATACACGCATGCACTCAACTTTAAAAGGAACACTAACTGTGTAGTGTAAGTAGACTGACTGCAACAGCGCGCATTTTGATACACCCCTGCACTCAACTTTAAAAGGAACACTAACTGTGTAGTGTAAGTAGACTGACTGCAACAGCGCGCATTTTGATACACGCATGCACTCAACTTTAAAAGGAACACTAACTGTGTAGTGTAAGTAGACTGACAACGAAGTGAATACTTTGATACATGCGCGAGAACAAGTTCTAAAAACACTGAACAAAATCCTATATCCCTTTCTATGTTTCTATGCTCCCAAACCATTCTAGAAACGGAATCATTTCACGGCGCGCGTGTGAAAAACTTGCGTAGAGGGGAGGGAGGGAAGGGAGGGAGGGGAGGGAGGGGAGGGAGGGGAGAAGGATTGCTATAACTTCAGTTATTACAATGAAAAAGGAGTGACTAAACTCTGTGGGAATACCTGCCTATTACTCTGCATTCTTCCATGGTATCCTTGAGTGGCTAAAAGTTCTGTTATTAAAAAGGTTGCAATATGATTCAGTGCAGAAAGACTCTTGCTAAAGGGAAGAAGCCTCGACTGCCATACGAGCTTTTAAAATCATTGTGCACCGTTGTCTTGGAGAGTTTACGTTGCCTTCAGTGAATTTGTTTCTGGTCACACTGGTCACATGAAGAACTCATAAAAGAAAAATCAATGAAAAATCAATAAAAGAACAAACCGTCTTCACCCCCTCCCCTTCCCTACACAAAACCTTTTCTCGCCCCAGTCTTTTCCAGTCGGTGAAATTTCAAAATGGCGGATGAAGAGAAATTGAAGTTGTATCCTTCAAAACTACGTTTCTTAAATTTATCATTATATGATGCTTTTTGCTTTAATATCAATTGTTTATACCTTAATTATAACCACAGGGAAATATCTATTCCGTTTAACCAGCCATCTGAAGCTCAAATAGCTTGTAATTCTCTCACGGTTGATGCTGAACCCAAACGTGGTGGCGTTCAAAAGACTATAACAGTAAATGGAAACATTATGCACGTGTAAGCTTAACAGTGGCATGACTTTGGGAAAGTTGAGTAATATTATAGCAATGTGGGGGAGGGGGGGATTAAATAAAATGCTTAATTTGATGAACTTTAATAAGCATTAAAAACGAAAATGTGCTTTACTGTAAAGGTTTTGAAATTCATTTGTGGATGTAGCCTGCGACAGAGAAAAGAACAGATGCATGCATGCTATATGTATATGGGACATACAAAGAATGTGGACATATTACCATTGACCATAACCCAACATACCCTACTCCACATCAGCCTACAACTTCAGACCCACCCCCCCCCCCCCCCCCCACTCTCCCTCACTCTATGGATTGACATTGCATGGTTGTTATGTTTCTTCTCAAAAATGCTATATTTCTTTTTCAAAAATGCTTAGTTTTAGAAATTCATAGCTTCCTCAGTTTGAGGGCAATCTTTTTGAAACTTTGCAATTTTTTAATTATTGTAACAAATTTGATAGTAAATAAATCGAATATCCTATGATTTCATGATAGTGTGATATAGGTTACCTACAATAGCTGTCGTATTTACTCCTTTGCTTAATTTTTTTTTTTTTTTTTTTTTTTTACTTTTACACCTTTTACAGAATACTGACGTCAACAGAAGCCAGAACTCTGCGAGTATCAGCAAACTCATTTTTAGAGCATCTTATTCTTGTCTCAAGAACAATAAAAGAATTTGGTCAAGAATCTGCTATGACATGACAACATCAAAGTACAAAATAATGTACCTTTGTTTTATGGGTGTACATAGGAAGACAAAGAGGAACAGAGAGTGAAAATTGAAAAAGATTTCCCCACAATTCATCCTAAGGACTTTGATTGTAGGAAAAGTATATACAGTAGTGTTGCATTATCTGCAATCCCAGAGGCAGTGATCACTGGACTTGCATCAGTGTAAAAGTACTAACAATATTTCCTTGTATATCTTGAAGCCCCATTATTTTGTACTTTTTTCCAGTTCCAATATGAGGTTTTAGATAACAGGACTCCACTGTACTGGCTTATACAAGGTTGCTTTTAAGAGATCATTTTTGGTCTTTGGAGCCATTTAAATAAAAAACACACACACACATATATATATACTGATTAGAAATAATGGTTAGTGTTTGCTTGCTGTTTTAGGCTCAGTGATATTGAGATCACAATGATTTGCCAGGGATGGATCCAGGGGTAGTGAGTGCAATGAATAGTCAACCACCCCACCCTCCCCTCCCACTGCACAAAACAATGTTTTAAATAATTATCAGATTCGATTGTCACTGAGACCAACCACAAAGAAATCTTTGCTTACTATCCAATTCAATACTGACAAGAATATTCAAACTGTCTAAACTGTCAAGATGTTGAAGAAGTTAAGAGCGACCAAGACATCAAAATGTTCAAAAGACATAACCAATATATATATATATATATATGCAAATCACTGAGAAATAAACCTGAAAAGACAATCATGAATAATACCAATCATTTAATATGCAAAAATCTCTGCCTCTCGAAAAATAAAGTAATGATAAAAAGGTAAATTATACACCGCGAAAAGATGACGTTTCGGAGAGAGAGGTGGTAGAGAGGTGGTAGAAAGGAGTGTTTATATGGTAAAATAAGACAAAAGAAACCAATGAAAAGGAGGTAGGCAAGGAAACAAAAACAAACAATCAAAAGACAAAAGAAAGGGTTAGTTGAAAGCAAAGCGTTCATTAATCCCGTTGGGACTAAGATTGCCCAATAGGTGAATAAGCTGCTTACTGTTTCATTAGAAACTCTGACGCAGCTCACACTAGTTTTTAGCTAGTTATCTTTTCTTAAAAAAGAAAGTAAGTAAGTAATAAAGAAAGTAAAAAAGCAAGAAAGAAAGTAAGAACGAATGAATGAAAGAAAGAAAAAAGTATGAAGGAAGGAAGGAAGGAAGGGAAAAGAAAAGTAAGACAAATGTACCACAGGGAACCCAAGCGCTCTTCTTTACATTTTCCTAGTCTCTCTCGGCCGAAGCTTCACAGGTATCCAGCATCGACATCTCAAAGGGATGGGCAGGAAAAAGAAACAAGGTGTTTGTGATTCTGATGAGGCTGTGCTTTGAAAATAAGACCATATTGATCAGGTATTATATAATTTTAAATAATTCATTCCCTAACATTGTCTCAAACGATTCTTTCTTTTAGCTGTCCTTTCATAAATGTGGAAATCAAAAAGTATTACAGAGAACGTCGTAGTATTCCCATGTTGGAAGAATTTGACAAAAGATTTTTCAATGAATTCTTTTGTTATATCTTCCAACATGGTGGACATCTCTTTTGTTATTGTGCTCTCTTGGGATTGATTGCAAACCAAGAATTATAATACTACGACGTTCTCTGTGCTACGTTTTGACTTCCGCTAGAATATGTCATGATTGTAGTTGACTTAAACGAGGGCTAAGCTGTGAAAATGAGTCTGTGGTCTTTAAAAGCATTGGTATGCATGGAAGGCCAATTAAATTACTTGGAATGCAAAAAAGGGAGATAAATCGCTTCCATGTTTTTATTTTATTTTAATAGTTAAATGGTTATTACTGGGTTTCCTGTGGCAGCCCAGTCTAAAAATGTCTTTTGTTTTTTGTTTTTGTCTTCTTTTTGTCTTTTTGTCTTTTTGTCTTTGTTTTTGTGGTCACATCATGCAGTGAGTATCCCCCTCTCTGACCCCACCCCACCCCTTACGCATAGTACAAAAAGTTAAATCCATTTCTTTTTTTTTTGGTAGAGTGGTACAGTTCCTAAAGGAGAAAGTAAAGACTAGTAATGGGAGCTGAAGAATCAGTACCACTCCCTGCACCTTCAGCAGATTTTAATTACATGGTGCTTATGCTTGTCGTGACTGATAAGATGAGGACGATATTTGGCACCCAAAATGAACTGTCCCTCATCAGACAGGCTGTCATGCAGAACTGGCCATTAGGCTTAACTGTGGAGAAGCCTAAACTTAGTTACTCATGGTCCTTTAAGTTAAATGGCTGTCCATTTGGAATGGGAACAAATGCTGTCCAGTCAGCCAGTACAAGACAATTGATGTGTCAAATCTTGCAAACGCTGAACAATGCTGGATGGGAGATGATAATAACCAGCGACTTGAGCCGATTTACTGACTTGACATCTTTTTTCTTTGTTCGCACTCAAATGCTGAAGCAAATGCAATTTCCTTTGCTGTGTGTGAGCCTGAGCAGTACAGACAAATTCCAACTGGTCAATGTACCAAGTGATGTGGTTCAAATCATTAAGGCTATTGTTATGAAGGCATGGCCAAGAGGAATCCAATCAGAAGGCCCTAACGAAAATTCCTATGAAATAAAAATGGCAGGAAATCCCTGGTTCTCAGATGGAGATGAAGGAGTCCAGGCAAGGATACTCTTAGCCAAGATCACATCAGCACTTGCCCAACGACAGTGGATTTTGCATGCAGCCGCAAACATTAAAAGTACAGCTGATAGTCTGTTTTTCAAGTATGACCCTGAAATGATCCCTGGAGAAGGTTCAGAGTGTTTTGTTATCAGTTTGAATCGAACAGACAGGTTACGAATCATCAATGCTCCACAGTCGGTCATTCCAGTTGTTCGAGAAACCATCATGTCAGTTTGGCAAGTGATGGGTGGGATTCAACAAGAGCAAGCATACCATGCAAGTTGGGAATTCAAACTAAAAGGAAGTCCTTGGTGGTCAATTGGAAAAGAATCAGTCATGGCCAGATTACTGATGTGTAAAATCATTGAGGCCTTACAAAACAATGGTTGGAGTCTGCAGGCATCAATAGACATATCTAGGAAGTCTCAAGACAAGAATATATTGCTTTTCAGCAAATCACAGCCTAAATCTCAACCAGTAATGTGTCTTTCATTTAGTGACACAGACAAAATACGGTTGATAAATGCCCCCCAAGAGTTCACTGGGGTCTGTAGAGACATCCTGAAAGCCAAATGGTATCAAGGAATATGCAAAGAGCAGCCTATGGGTACGTCTTGTTCAGCACACGAGTTCAAGCTTAATGGAAATCCTTGGTGCGGTGGAGCCTACTCATCTCAAGCCATACACATAAGAAGTATGTTATGCTACATTATCCAAGCTTTCAAAGCACATGGCTGGAAATTCCTCATATCAGCTGATGTTTCAGCCAGGTTCCACAAACCTAACAAGGGTCCTTCTTACCCTGTAGATGTGCACAGCTGGTGGTTTGTGTATGAGCCAGAATCTCCACCACTACAACCTTCAGCACCAAGCTATGGATTGTCAACTGGATCCTCAGCTTTCCCTCTCCCACCTAGTTATGATGAGGTGGTAAAACAATAGATTTAAAGGCACTTATTCTTCCTGATGCATCATG
The DNA here is from genome assembly GCF_029948245.1 of Actinia tenebrosa. Taxonomy (NCBI): domain Eukaryota; kingdom Metazoa; phylum Cnidaria; class Anthozoa; order Actiniaria; family Actiniidae; genus Actinia; species Actinia tenebrosa. Next base: position 13,830,321 of record NW_028292580.1, on the reverse strand, counting down.
CAGTAGTACTGCAGAACAATAATTTAAAAGTGAACAGCAAACTAAACAATGCACTTGATACATGTTTCCTTCACCTCCTAGTCATATATTATGAGGTGGTTAAAAAATATTTATTTTTATTTGTATTTTTACTGTGCGAACACTCAAACCATATGAACACTTCAAGGTTTTTTACGTTTCTCAAATAATCCTGTCAAAAGCCAGAGTCTTTTGGGAGATGGTTGCCATTAAAGTTTTTTTTAAATTTACAATATTAAGTGTATCAATATTATTTCATAATAGCTACTTCGTCAATTTTTGTTTTATTTCTGTAAATTATTGAAAATTTGTACTTTGTAAGACAGTCAAGCAGTTCATTAGTTCACACGGAGTGAGCTAAAAATAAAGCATTTGTTGTCATTGGATGGCGCCTAAGAAATGTTTGATTTCTTTGTTTTTTCAGAGGGCTGTGATTGGATATTTATGGAAAAATGTCAAAAAAACCTTGAAGTGTTCATGGTTAGGGACTGTTCATTAATTATGCCTTGGGTGGGGGGTGCTGGAGGCAAAGTAGTAGAGGCTTTGAAAAAAAATTGGGGGGGGGGGGGGGGGGGTTGAAACAAATAATATTAAGGTGTGTCAGAAAATTTCCCCAACAGTCTATTGCATTTACATAAAAGTAGTAACAACCTGGGCCTGGTTGTACGAAGCCTGGATAGCGCTATCCAATGGATAAATCTTATCCAGTGGATAAATTTATTGGATAACAGCATCGACATATCCACTGGATAAGGATTTATCCGCCGGATAGCGCTATCCAGGCTTCGTACAACTGGGCCCAGCTCACCAAAGTTACTAAACTGCATTTAGAAAAAATATATTATATAGCAATGATATATATATTATATATTATATATATTATATATTACAGTTTCGTGATCACCAAACAGAACTTTTTCAATCGTCACGTTGACAACGTTCTGTTTGCTGGATCATTTTTGGAAGTTATACCAGTTGTTGTTCTTGGTTTGAAGTTAGCACTAATGTATATTTTGTTAAAATCAAAGTTTTCAACGCAAGAAAATCGAGAAAAATCGAAAATTGTAAAAAATAAAAGTGCGCCCGATTCAGATGTGATGTAGAAAACTTGTTAACTCCTAAGAATCCCCAATTCATGACAAACAAAATATCAAAGATTTAAAGAAATTCTTGTTAGATTTGGAGAAAATCGAAGGAACATTTCATACTCTCAGTTTTGTTTGTCGCTTTTGCGCACTCGGTTTAAAAAATTACTATTGAATAAAATTATTCAAAAATATCCTAAAATGTTGCTGTTGCTCTTGTTTTTAAACTGTGTAAGTTTGGTCAACTAGTTCCTTGCTGGTCTTGAGAACGAAATTTTTTTCGAAGAACGTTTTAAGTAAAGATTTAGCAAAATCTTCAAAGTTTTGCGTTTTCCACGATTTCTCATAAACGGCTCAAACGATTGTTTTTTAAGTTTAGCTACGTCTCCTCAAGGATATATAATCTGTACCTGCAAAAGCTCATGTCGGTTGATTCATTCTAATAGTAAGTATTGCACAAATTTAGTGTTTGCACTCTTACAGATTTTTATAAATGTTTTAATAGATTGACTATATGTATTAAAATGACAGTTTTTGCTAATTGCTTCAATTTAAACACAAAAATATAGGTAAAAAATAGTATGCAAAACGTATTCAAGTACATTTTATGGGGTGGGGGTATTTTACTAAAAGGTCACAAGGAGGGGGGGGGGGGGGGGGGGTCAAAAAATTTTTTTAGATACAATTGGAAGGGTTGTGAATTTTTCCAAGGTTTTTTTGGATTTTTCCTCTAGCCCACCCTGAGGCATAATTAATGAACAGTCCCTTAGAGTGTCCAGACAGTAACATCATGATATATTCCGGGATGTGACGAATGCTAAATCTCCAAATTATGGTTTACAGTTAATTCGCCCTTGGACCAACTCGCCCACGCCAACTCGCCCACGCCAACTCGCCCACGCCAACTCGCCCACGTATAAAATCATTGATCATGCGTTTGCCTTTAGCGACATTTACATTGGTTTATGAGTCGCTTCATTCGTTAGCGAGTTAGTGTAGGCGAGTCTGTTATGGTGCATAAAAAGTTCGCGTTTGGAAGTCTTGAGCTTACAAGTGTCAAGTAAGGTTGGTAAATCACGGACTACTTTAATTTAGTCTTAATACACGGTTAGATAATTCTTAAAATTATTATAAACGTGGACGAGTTTGCATGGGCGAGTTGGCAAATGCATGATCAACTATTTTATGTGGGCGAGTTTTTGCAAACGCATGATCAATGATTTTATACGTGGGCGAGTTGGCGTGGGCGAGTTGGTCCGTGGGCGAGTTGACTGGTTACCCCAAATTCTCTTGCCAACATTGGAATACATTGTCTCCAAATAGATTGTCTAGAAATGATTTCAACATGAATGAAATGATGGAATGATAGACGATACCCTAGCTCTAGATTATTACAGATTATCTGTCACCAAAGACACCATGCATACCCATCTAAAATTTTGGCAACTTTCCAGTCTCAGTATGAGATTCTATTTTTTGTATTCGCAGTGACCTAGCCATGAAATCCAATTTTTCCAGTGCAAAAATACCACACATCCTATTTTGGCTCTTCACTAATGTCATTTCAGCCCAAAGCAGCAAATTAAATTTACATGGCTTCTTGAGTGGAATCAAGATTTTGAATAAAATTGTACTCGAGAATCTTTAATAGATTTTACCTCAAGAAAACACAGCACACTTTTTTATAATATATTTTATAGTAGCAAGTATATGAATTTCACCATTCGATAGTTTAATTGTTTTAAAAGAATTGATCAGAAACAACGTAAGAGACTATGGACATTTTCTATAGGGCATTCATTTATTGAATGTGAATATTTTAGGACTAAGTAATAAATACAATCATGTAAAATTATATAATTATAGCAACTGGGATTTATGTGGTTGAATGTACACAATTATTTTAATGTGCTTTTAATTTCTTAAATAAAAATCGTTTTCTAAAAAAAAAAACAACCTTGTATTTCATTCTACATTTGCACGTTTTGCCTAATTGACTTTTAACTCACAACACAAGTATACAGTATGTGTAGCATATGAAGCAGACTTGTTGCAACTTCAGTTTCCTATGGTGGGCCAGAGGCATTTGTCTGCACATTGTTGCTTATGTCGAGTGTGGATTTTGATCAATTACTGTAAATCATATTCAATTTCTTCTACCTAATTTGTGTATATTTTTGGAGGAGTCAATATGTCATTGTGAAGATTACAACCTTTAGCTTTTGACAGTTTTATTAATTTCACTGAGTGACAGTTCGCGGGACTTCTAGAAAACACTGTGCTCTTTTAGATGATCCTTTGATCTTGGTTGAAATTTGTCACCAAGAAAACAGTACTCACTTAGTAGAGGTACTTACAAAATTCAAACTAAAAAACAGCCAATCAGAGAACACGAATACCAGAAGTTAAGGCCCTTGTCATGACAAAAATAAAAACCTAGTTTAGCCTATTTAACCTAATTTAGAACCTATTTAATTAGGTGTAAGTCACATAAATAACAATCTTTTTTAACTGATTTGGGTAAAACATGGTTCAAGTACATTTTCACAAGTTGCCTTCCATGTCACTATTTTGTAGTTTGTCGCTTCTCCCATTGGTATGTATCACTGTATATGAAACCATGTTTCTTTACAAGTTCGTCAGACTCTGCTGGACCACGACTGTAAATAGAGTGAATACACAAGACCCACTGTAAATGCCTATTTGATTATTGGTTTACTAAGACTACTAATCGACTGAAAATGTACTTTTCACAAACATACACACCAGTATTTCGAAAACGTTTGTCAGAGCCAAAGGGGATAGGAGATAGGTCATTCAGAGAACCAAGAATAGTTGTAATGACTTGTGTTTCTTCTTCTTCTTCTTGTCAAGAACATGGGGCTTAGGGTCTAGATATCCATTGTTGTCTATTGCCTTAATTCCTCCTTTGGCTCCAAAAACCTTTTTTCCCGGGAAGGGGGGGGGGGGGGGGGGGAAGGGGGACACTCTTGAAAAGTGGGTAGGGGGGCTCAACGAACGGTTTTGAAAATGACCCTAAAAGGTACGCATAAATTTGAACAAATCTGACCCTAAAAGATTCGGAGTCAGCCGGTAGTCAGCCAGAGACCCTAAGAGGCATGCGAGGTCTCATTTTCGACCCTAAGAGGTCCGTCAAGCCCCCCTACCCACTTTTCAAGAGAGTCCTCCCCCCCGCGGGCCTTTTTTGAAATAGGTGTATAATAGTCAAACCTCTCTAATACAGACAACAACAACAGGATAAACTATTACAGTGTTCCTATTAAAGAGGACTGTTATATTTTGGTCAACACCACGATTGAAGTGATAATATGGTAAATTTTGTCATCAACTCACCTTCCAAACTTGTAAGGAATGGGTTTTATTTTTTCTCTTTCAATTTGGTGAAGAAGAGGTGTAAAAATTCTCCATGCTTCTGCAAGTTCGTCACTGCAAGGACATAAGATTGTTTGTTATCTTGGCATTAAAAATAGTATACCTTGTTAGGGCAATAGGCCAATAATGTTTTCCCATTACAGACCACAAGTCATTCCCTAGAGCTTCATTTTTTTGTTCAAACAACTAAAACAAAGAATCTTGTTCTCAAGAGAAGGACATGTGGTCTGAAATTGGAAAACATTACACCCTGGAGGTTTTATAGGTATATTCATCGTGACAAGTCAGAAAATGCTAGTGGGTCTTTATTTGAAGTAACACTGAGGCCAATATTACCCTGGGGTCTAGAGGTTATTTATTTTTACTCTGGCATTTGGTGTTGCCTTCGGCACTCACTCTTTACAACCACAAGAAGCAAAATAGATCCTCTGGAATGCGGGCTAGGCCAATGCATTCTTACCTAAAAAAATATATTACAAACCTTCTGACAAAGTTGCCCTGACTTCCTGCCAACACATCTATGATTAATCTTTCATACGCATCTGGCATCTTAACATCCTGCAAACAAAAATTTATACCATCAAACTACATATATTGTATTACACGATTTTACCAACAACCTACCCACATTTTAATGATACTCTACAGAACTTACCGATACTTCAACTACACCCTGCCGACACCCATATCATACTTATCAATTTAAAGTATGTACATGTATTTATAGCTGTCCATAAATTTTGTTGCTAAGTTTTGCCTTAATTGTCCACTTAAGATAACTGGCTTACAAAGATTCAAGGTATAAACGAACCTGGTATCTATAAGAGTAAGAGAGATCCAGTTCTGATTCAACTGGCTGAAAAGACATGCCTGCTTCTTTGATCATGCATTTCAAGTAAATAGCCTGTGAATGAATTATGAGGAAGATTAATCACCGATTATGAGAGTATAGAAACGTAAGATTTCTTACCCCCCCCCCCCCCCCCCCCAAGACCCTGGCCCTGGCCTGGAAAATGTACTAGAATGCACCCAGGATATGGTTTCTACTAAAGGTGATAAACAAAATAGTTTTTAGCACAACATTGTTGTGTAAAAGTTGGTCTTGTGTAACATGGCACGCACTGTAACACAAATCAATGGCAACAATATTGTTAGTTTTGAAGTTCATAATGTAACCGGCGGCAAGGCGCTCAGCTATGAATCAGATTGCAAGTGGTTTTGACAAAAGAATTTATTGAAAAATTCACACAACTTTACAATACATGAAAAAAAAACGGGAACGAGATTACAGGATATCTCTAATGAAAACAAGAAAAATATTTACAATGAGATAAAATAAATTTGTAGCTTATCTAAATAGCTAAAAAGTTATGAATAAAATACAGTTTTGCTAGATGTAAATAGAAACGGAAATACGTAAATTACGTCACAGGTAATTTGAATATTGCATACTGATTAGCAGTGTTTACAATACGCGAGTGAAAATTACTAGGTTGCAAAGTTTAATGTACAAGTCGGTAAACCGTTTAAAATGAACTAAACCAATGGAAAAAGCAATAGGAAAAATTGACTAGAGGTTAACTATGGCTTTAGGTAAGTATTTTAACCTTTGTTTATGACAAACTAAGAATTACACGGTTTACTGAACACGCGGTCGCGACAATGACCTTGAGTGTAGAGTTTAAGTAGCGAACAAATTAAAGGTTGGAAAGAAAAGGTCTTTTATCCCGCAGTTAAGGCTATTTATCGTAGTAAAAAGGTTAAACAAGCGAGTAAGGCGGTAGCGATCCTATAGTAAACGTTTTAAAGAGTTTAAAAGACAAGATACACTCAGCGTGATTACTAAATTACTACTGCGTGAATAACTTTGTACTAAATTACGCGCTAATGCGACTAGCATTACAAAAACATGAAACGAATGCTTAACAAATATATAGATAATCTAAGCTATAAAATATAACGACTAGTTAACGATATTAACGTAGATTTGTCCTAAATCTATCCTAGGTAAAAGTGTAAAAGGCTTCAAAGATTCATACCTTTACATCGTAGAGAATTCCTTGTCTTGATATGTGAAAATATCCGTAGACAACGCAACGTCTTCAAGAACTTTTACTACACTGATTTAAGCTTAGTTTGGGCCTATTTTTATGGAAAAACCTGCATTCTTAAGACCTTACACATCCTATGCAATGTTGCACGCCCTAGGCGCAAACAGGATGTCCCAAACACGAACTTACGTAAACAAGCGCCAAACCTAGGCATGACTCACTGTAATGTAATTACGTACGGAAATTATTTCTTGCTTACGTATTTTCCACGCAAACAGTTAACTAAAGAATTACATTCCTATGTGTACACGAGGCATTCCTAATTAAAAATATAGATTTATGACTAAATAATTACTGTCCAAAATAGTGTCTTTTGACTCTGTCACAATAAAAAAACCTGCAACATCTTGTCGTAACAAAATTCTTACCTCATTTGGCTGTAGTCTTATGACCAACTCATTTCTTTTGCATTTTCCACTGAAGATGTCACCAGGAACATCATTGAACTGGATGCGCACTTCCGCCTTCTTTTCATTCAAGGCTGAAAGTAAAAAATGAACAAATTACAATCAGGAGAAATTAGAATAAATGGGTTTTGACGGCAAGTCCAGAGAGTGGCTCTTCTTTCACTGGAATATAATTACTGAAATCATTGCAGACATTTCTCAGAGCTGTTTCATAGTCTTGTTATTATCAACACAGGACACTCTAAAGCTCGAACAGTAATGAGCTTGCATACCTTTTCCACACTTCAAAATGAATGGAACACCTGTAAAAAGCAATGATAACAAATAAATTACAATAAATAAATCAATGCCGTTGGCTATCATTTCCTATCATAGTCAAGGCATCTGCTGTCATTTTTATTGATAATAATAAGGTGGTGTTGGCAGGCATTTGACATTCGCAACTAATTGCACTGTCTTATTTTTTTATTTGGGCTCCAATCTACAGCCTATAAGCTATCAATTTTGTAAATAGATATATCTAAAGCAAAGGCAGCAAGCACCTCCTACTCAGATGTTTAAAAACCCTGAGTGGTGGTCTGCCCACTTACTCCCCACACAACAGCCAGACTGTTAGACTCTCAACTAATTGATCCCATCTTAATGTCATTAGAAATAAATGATTGAAAGATCAACATCACTAACCATCCCAGCGCTCATTGCGAATGTAGAAAACACACGTAGCAAATGTTGGAGTGATGGACCCTGCAGGAACTGTCGGATCATCAGTGTAACCATGCTTGGCGTCTCCCTCCATGTCAGGATTCCCAACATACTGGCCAAGAACTGTGTCAGAGAGCTTGACTGGGTCCATACATTTAAGAACCTTGACTTTCTCATTTCTAAGATCTTCTGAATGAATGCTAGCTGGCTTTTCTATGGCAATTAAAGCCAGAACTTGGAGCAGATGATTCTGCATCACATCTCTAAAGACATCAAAAATAACTTTGTTGACGTTTTACAACTTATAAGCTCTTTGAGCAATTCCTAATCCAATTTAATTGGCTTTAATCCCTGCTTTGAAGGATCCATTGAGTAATGCCTGTAATCAACTTAAATATGGTTGCCCATACAGCTATTTCAAAAAAGGTAGGCCAAAGTTTTGTTGCATGTTCAATTTTTGCTAATTACTTTTGCCAGCACGTTTTTCCAGCATAATGTTTTCTGTGCTGACATTATTAACATATGAATACCATATAAACAAAATACATTTCATTAGCTTAGTAAGGCAGATGCAATATGCAACTTGCAAGTTGTAACATGCAACATGCAACATGCAGCATGTAACATAAAAGATGCAACATGAAAGGTGCAACATGCAACATGAAAGATGCAACATGCAATATGAAAGATGCAACATGCAACATGAAAGATGCAACATGCAACATGAAAGATGCAACATGCAACATGAAAGATGCAACATGCAACATGAAAGATGCAACATGCAACATGAAAGATGCAACATGCAACATGAAAGATGCAACATGCAACATGAAAGATGCAACATGCAACATGCAACATGAAAGATTCAACATGAAAGATGCAACGTGCAACATGCAACATGAAAGATGCAACATAAAAGATGCAACATGCAACATGCAACATGAAAGATTCAACATGCAACATGAAAGATGCAACATGCAACATGAAAGATGCAACATAAAAAATGCAACATGCAACATGAAAGATGCAACATGCAACATGAAAGATGCAACATGCAACATGGAAGATGCAACATAAAAAATGCAACATGCAACATGAAAGATGCAACATGCAACATGAAAGATCCATATTGGACCAAATATAGAATATTAAATGTAGTGGTAGTGTGTGTGAGTGAAAAGTGTCCCCAATTAGTGCGAAAGCGCTAGAACGACTAGACACTTAAATAAAAGTGATTTATTTATTTATTATTTATTTATAACATGCAACATGCAACATGAAAGATGCAACATAAAAGATGCAACATGCAACATGAAAGATGCAACATGCAACATGCAAAATGTAACATGCAACATGCAACAAAACCTAACCAACCTTTCTTGAAACAGCTGTATACATGTAATGGTATATAGAGGGTATAGCTCACTGTTAACCTCTTACCTTATAATACCAAACTCATCAAAGTATCCACCTCTTCCATACGTTCCCACTGGCTCCTTAAAGCCAATGGTAATACTCTTAATGCTATCCCTGTTCCATATTGGACCAAATATACGATTACCAAATCTAAAAAAAAATCATTCATAAGAATACACAAATCAAATATTTATATAATTATATGACAATGTTTACAAGAGGATTATGCGACATGAGTGGCAAAAATACAAAAATATATATAAATATAATACAGCATACCTCAGAACCATAATATTCTGCACCATTTCTTTTCCCAGGTAATGATCAATACGGTACAGAGATTTCTCTTGGAACAGCCCAGAGAGGTGGTTTGAAAGCTGTGCTGAGCTGTCACTGTCTTTGCCAAAAGGTTTTTCTACTACTACACGACTCCAACCTCTTCAAGAATAAAAAATGAACCGAAAATAAATAATAAACAGACTTTTTACAGAATATAACTATCTAGTCATTATAAATATCTTAACTTTCTGCAACTCTGCCCCCTAACCCCCCCCCCCCCATGGAGGAATTTGGGGGGGAGGGGTGGGGAGGTCAAAGAAAGAACAACATTACAGAGTTTGTATGGAAGAATTTGAAATTTCTGGGGGAAGGGGTGGGAGGGGCAGGGGATATATAATTTATGGAACTACATATTGTTACTTACTTATTTGCTGTCAAGAAATCTTTAATGTTCTGGGTAGCATCAACAAAGACAGAGGGTGGAAGAGCCAAGTAGAATAACCGATTCTGCATATTTTTGACACCGATTTTATCAAGTTCTGTATTCAATGCAAGATATGCAGACTTTTCATTATAGGAACCCTTTACATATGAACATATTTTGAAAAATTCTTCTGCCTTTGCTTTCTCTTCATCCTTGATCTAAAAAAAGTTAAATGTTCTTTCATTAATAGTCTAATCATTAATGGTCATGTAGAGGAAACTCAGCTATTAGGCGAAGGTGTACTACAATTTTTTTCTAAAGACACATGAAATTTGCAGACCACATTTAGAAAATTTGCAACTTTTAAAGTGTGTTTGTGTGTGTGTGTGTGTGTGCGTGTGTGTGTGTGCGTGTGTGTGTGTGCGTGTGTTCTTGTGTGTGTGGGAGGGGGAGGCCCTGGGGGGTATTCTTGCCTGTTTAGGGTAGGGATGTGCCGCTGAGCCCACTGAACCCTGGCCCTGTTCCAGAGTAAAATCGCTGAAATTCATACCCTGTTCCAGAGCAAGATCGCTGAAAATCATAACCTGTTCCGGTATTGCAAAAATGGATACCCTGTTCCAGAGAGGAGCTAAAGCGTGATTTCATATACCCTGTCCCAGAGCGAGCACGATTTTATATACCCTGTTCCAGAGTAGAATCACTGAAAACCATACCCTGTTTGGCGGCATGTACCTGTATAGCGAATATAGGGGAGTACCCCCCCCCCCCCCCCCAGGGGAGGTGGTGGGCTCCAGCTGAAGTACCCCCTGGAACCTTACTGTGAACCCCCCAATTATCCCTGTTATAAGTATATCACAAAACTCACATTCATAAATGGTTCAGTTTTAGCACGTAACTGTGCAACTGTAAGAGCAGATCTGGCATAGCCAACAACAAAAGTCGCCTTGGGAAGAAGATTGTCCCTATAAAGATACCTTAAAGCAAAATGAAAAATGTTAGGTTGAGCTTCCTGTGTTAAGTATTTTACAGGTATCCTAAATTGGAAAGAAGAACACGATTTCTTACATGTTTTTTACCCATATAATCAGGTGTATCATCTAATACTGGGGCCCCTGTGTTAAGTATTCCAAAGGTATCCCAACAACAACAACAACAACAACAACAGGATTCATAAACTTCGTGTGTTGTCATCAGACTTCTGTTTTCCTCTTCTTTTTTTTTTTTTTTTTTCCTTCTCTTTTTAAAATTCCAAATCATATAAACTTCTTTTCTTCTATGTTATTAACAATTTGAGACATTCTAGTCTGTATTCTAGAATTCTTACAAGAGATGACAAGCCTATCTAACCACAAGAGCTATCATTGGTTGTTTGAATATTAATTCAATCCCTGGTAATAAATCCTATCACAGGGCTGTCAACCCCCGAGGTATTCAAATCTTGAGAATTGATAGCGAAGGGACATGAAGTCACAGCGGAAAAAAGCGCGAAAAGACCATTCGCTTTGTAACATTTGATGTGATTGGTTTATTTCTGAACAATCAGATTATCATTTATATTACAATGGCCTGCTTGCAAGAACAGTTTACGAGGAATGTTTTAATTTTGTTAGCAATGTAAAATAACACAAACAACACGAAATAATTGGAATTTTATGGTTGTGAAAGTCGAGTCTCACAAGAAATGGTCAGCTTCGGGGATTATCTGGGAGATTTGAGACTCTAATCTGGAGACCGGGAGATACGGTCCAAAATCTGGAGACTCCCGGTTTATCCGGGAGAGTTGACAGCCCAGCTATCAATTCAATCAGATGGTAAATTTCATATTTGTTCCAAAAAAAAAAAAAAGATATCTAAGGGCAGCTGATCATAATCCAACATGTATATTGCAGGAAATTTGAATGTAACTTAATTTTAAATTAGATGTGCCCAAAATTCATAGCTTTTTTAGATTTTGTCAAATTCAAAGCCAAAATATGGTCTAAGATCAGTACCCTATTTTGTCATTGGCTTTCTTCCTTGCTTATGTAACAGATATTTACAGATGTCAGTCACCAAAAAACACCCCCAAATATATGCAAAAATCGAAAATAAATGTACATTAAACTGAAATACATATGCAAGAAACCTTACCAAAGAGTGGGATAGATCTTTTTCTTTGCGAGGTCTCCCTGTCAGAAATAATCAAGTACAAGCTGTCAGCATTTGGCCGTGGGTAAACAATGCATGGGAGCGCTAGCACGCAAGCTAGCATGCAGAGATTTTTGTACATTGTACGAACTTCAACTTTGAGATCTGGCTAAACTTTCGAATTTTGCATTGTAATATTTCAAGTAAGATTATTAAACTGCTGGTGTTGTTTAGTTGTCATACAAGTTGAATCGCTTGCATTTTATGTGCTACTACTCGTGTCTTGCTCGACGCACGGAACCGAATTGGCCGAAGGAGATGCAAATCTTGATGAGTGATGGCGGATCTTCTTTTCAAAAAGAAATACGTGTTCAGTCACTGTCTTTAAGGTTTATACCTATCTTTTCTAAATACTTATTGTATCACTGATTTAGAGCTCCTAAACAGCAATTAATTATTGCTCCGTGACAAACAACAGAGACATTCAAGACATTAAAGCTTTACTCACCGAGGCACCGAACACGACAATCAAAGTAGTGATATCTTTGCCGTCAGTCATGTCCAAGCCTTTAGACCTCTGGCCTCCAGCTAGAATTGAAGAAGGAGAAGATATGCACTATTTAGAAAGAGCAAAATCAAGCTAATAAGTCGATATTTTTAGGAGTATGTTTAGCTGTAAAGCGCATGTCTATTTCACGATCGAGGTCGTGCTTTGATTGGCTCTTTATTTCCTTAATTTACACATGTACTTTTCAATGTCCCAAATATATTTGGTTATTAGTAAAGGTAAACATTAGTAAAAACCTTATATTTTTATATATTAGCGACCTTCTCTTGTGAAATCGATTTGATAGCATTTTACGCTATTTTATTCTATTCTAGGAACTAATATTATTTCGTTTCACTGTATGTACGCATCCACCCCTCCCTCCCTGATCCTTTGCAGCTCGATCTTTTATGCCATTTGAAAAATTAAAAAAAGACAGAAAAGAACGTAAACTTCGCATGCCCCACGCAAAAATAAAAATATAAGGTGATGGTGAGAGTGATTATCTATGTGCAAAAAATCCTATGTTGTAAGATTTAATTAAAAGGTCTTTTTAAAGAAGTAGACTTTGATCGATGTGTCCAATAGACAAACACTAGTAATAATGCCCGAATTTGGGATGATCTTGAAGAATTGGTACATATAAAAAATAGATAAATGTATTAAGAAATTTAATTAAAAAAGGCATCTGTAATCACACCCCCTTCCTCCTCCAAGATATACGATACTGCAACAACCAATGCCATCGCACCAGCTGATGTGCATAGATCATGACAAACGCTGAATATTTCACAAAATCGAGTGAAATCTGAATTTATACTCCCTTCATAAATGTTTCTTATAATTTTGTTTGTATAAATGGTTTAAACTTGAAGATATTTTTAAGTTTTTGATTAAAAAATCGGCTGAAAACGAATAGAGCCATACTATAGTATTTCGAGCGTGATAGAATATGGCGTTACGCGGCATGAAGTGAGCAGAATTTATCAATGTTTATATCAGACTTTCTAGTGAATATAATGATTCAAATTGATAAGCAAAAGCTAAAGTTCTAAAGGGAAATATTCAAAAGTTATATTTGTGTTCAAAAAGTCCCGATCGAGCCGGTTTATTATGTCTCGTATGGACTTTGTACTGTAAAATATTAAGGGTCACTTTATAGCCTATCATAACTTACCCTGATATTCTTCAAGACGGCAGTAATCAAAACTACAATTCTTTGCATCGAAACAATCTGTCTTGAAAGACCAACATTGAGATCCAGCCATGACTATAAGCACAACTAGTCAACAAAACAGCGACCGTACCAGTACGGTTTGCTTGCAGTGTCAATCGGACCGTATACGGACCGGTAATTTGCATCATAATTTATTTCATGGTTCAGTCGTTCCAATAAAATAAAATTAAAATTTTTCACCTCAAAGTAAATAAATTAATTTCAGTAAAAACCAGATCCTTTCTCCTCTAAACAACGAAAAAAGATGAGAATTGGTTAGAAAATGAGAAACTAAAATTTTCCATTTTCATCGATAAAAATGAGGGGGTGGGGGTGGGGGAGGTGGAGTACCCTAAAAGTATAAAGATAAAAAAAATCAATAATTTTGAAATAACTAGGATAAATCCTTATCCAGTGGATAAATCGGACGGTTAAATCCTTATCAAGTGTATAATAATTATTGTATTGGATAACAGCATCACTTTATCTACTGGATAAGGAAGTATCCATTGGATAGTACTATCCATCCTTCCTACAACCAGGCCCTGGTATTTATAAGCCTTGACATTTTCCAAAACGTACCTCTTGGAAAATCCTTTAGGCAGCTACCATTACTCTAAGTTATATTTCTTTAATGGTGGACTATAATTTCAGGACTTATTGGTTATGGAGTCAATTAGGCCATGAGGTCAAAAGGTGGAATGGGATATTGACTTATAGGTAATGAGGGCGAGAGGAATAATAATTTTTTTAGTCAAATCCAACTAGTTGGTCAAATATATATGGAAACAATTTTTAAATGAAAGTGAATTTAATGTTTTGGTTTTCCAAGCTGGCACTTTTCGCTATATAGTAGGCTATGACTTATAGCCTTGTAGTTGCTTCATCCAATCAGAATGCAGCATTGACGGTAGTCCACTTGTTGGATTTGACTATAAGCATGACCAATCAGAATGCAGGGTTTATAACAGTTCATTAGTTTGTTCAGTAATCAAACTAAACTACTTTATAGTTAAATGAATTAACCAAATGGGCCATTATTTTAGTTAGCCCTTTCCCAGTTCAATCACAGTGTCAAGCTCTCAGACCTTTACAAGACTGGACAGAGGCTATAGACATGCATTGTTTTTCACTTTTTCAGTAATTACATTATTTTATAACTGCGACTCATGCTCAATTTATGGCTAAATACCTTTATTTCTTTTCTTTTTCCATTCCCTTTAGAAGTATTACTTATTTTAATACTTTCATACAAAAAAATTATAAATGTGAATTTTGATGTATCATCAAATAAACTAGCCTGCATAACAAGACTTTCTTGCCCATATGCATGACAGCTTTGGAAAAGGAATGGGAGCTTGTGGATCAGTTCACACTTTCCCTATTCCCTTCCCAAACAGCCTTCAGACTTGTTAATTATACATATAAGCATTTTCCTATTTATGTGCTATAAACCAGGGTGCTTTCTGTGTTGGAAAGGAGTTAGCATGCACCAAATAATACATCAGTTTTGCATCAGATGCATACCACTATTTTTAAAGAGCACAGAGCTCACTTGCATCTTTAGCCTTATTTATAAGTTAGCTATTAATTTACAGATACCATTAAAAATCTGTGGAATTTTGAAACATTGGTATCGTTCAAGCTGCATTCTTTATAGGCATTACAGTTGATTTTTGCAAAAACAAAAGTGACTATAGCAATCAAAAGGCTCAAAGTGTCAATATTCCATTTTTTATTCATTATTTATACATTATTTTTATTCATTATTTTCCTCCAGGTAGCTTAAGGTGGCTGCCTACTTTTGAACGTTCGATTTGAGCCCACGATGTGGGCGTGCTCAAAAACCGCTGAAAAATCTACAAGATTTTATTGAAGAACCATACGCGTTTTGAGCTTCAACAGGGCAAAACCCTCAAATTTTGCACGGGACTCTATATTTTTTGATAGCTCATTCGAAAAAACTCCTAAAAATCTAGGTAATATCAACATTTTAGGAAAAGTTTAAATCAGGAACACGTGAAAAAATAGATTTTTGTAGGGATTTTTGTTCGACTTTATGAGATTTTTTAAGAGCACCGAAACTACAAAATATGACAAATCAATGTATCTCTCTGTCTTTTTGTCGAAAATATCCATGTATTATTGTAGAAGGATTGACTAGACTTCGTTCGTGCGATCATATAGTCTGCAAATAACTATTATCTTATTTATCTTAATTTTTTTCTAATCACTTCCGGTGGCGCAATTTTTACTCCAAAAGCTCGTGCGTAGGCTTCCATTAAATGCTAATTATCTCGAAAACGAGCTCAGGACACCCTATTTTTCTTTCCAGATTTGGAATCAGCATTGAATTTCAATTCGGAAAATCGAAGTTTTAAAGAAAGCTTAAATCAATTTTCAAAAGTAGGCAGTCACCTTAAGAATAGAATGTTTCCCTGGGGGAGGGGATTGTTAATTAGGCCCTGTCTACATGTATCTGGATATTTTTGAAAACAGAATAGAGGCGTCACCATCACATGCTGGCACCCATAATACAATTTGGGCTGCCTGTGGTTAGATGGCATAACAATAAAATTCCTTTACACTCAGGAATTGAAAAACATCCAGATACTTGTGGACAATCCAGCTTCTAATCATCAATTGTACTAGAATGTACAGTTTCCTTAATATTTCCACGATACCCTAGAAAAAATCCTAGAAATCCTAATTTCTTCTGGGAAAGCTAGGAGGCTACATATTATCTGAAAATAATTACTGATCTTATCAAAATCCATTGTTTTCAGTCTGCATTATCCCAAAGAATGCATAGAGGAAAATCAGACATATTTAGTTCATTCATTATTGGCTTTGTTTCTATGATAAAGAAGCTAGAAAGAAAACAATTGGATTTTGATAAGAACAATAATTATACTAGATAATCACTTTCTCAGTAATTATCCATTAAATACACACAAGACTGTCTTGATTATGTTTTTCTTGATTGGCACTGAGTCTGCCTGGCACCTGCCTGGTTTTCTATAGAAGCTCCCTAGTCAGTTTTATTTACAAATTTTCTTTAATACACTATCAGTTCAGATACTAATTAGATACATACCCAAAAGATTATTTTAATTATTTTTATGTGGTTCTAATAAAGCCAAGTGAGGAAGGAACTGATTCATTAATGGTTAAAAACTTCATATACTGTAATTTCATACAAAGTGACAATATAATATTACGGGACTAGTAGAAAAATCTAACATTGTCAAAAATTTAATCTTATTCCTATCACTAACATGCCTTATAGACTAGAAAGTTATAAAAAAGATACCACCTCTTCCAAAGACATTAAAAAACATAAAAACTAATATACAGGAATACAATTGACTCCTATATATAGGTGTACATTCATGCCCTTACAGAAAAGTTCACTAATTAATGTTACTGCGCATCAAGAAGTTCACAGGTAATTGGATCTTTTAAAGTTTTTGATATTAGCAAATAAATTAAATAAAAAAATAATTAATACAACAGAAAATAACTGGGCACTGTCGACTACAAGGAAATTTTAAGGTTTACATTAGTTTCATCAACAAAAGTATTTTGTGTTAATAATATGTAAATGGCTTTAGATAAAATTTATTATGAAACATTTAAATCCATAGATAAATCTATTTATCATATGACTTGTATCTGCCGGGCATGCACTCTTAGAAAAACCTTCGGGAAAATGGCGTGAGCAGGGCCATACGGCTTTGAGCGAGCAGGGCCGTACGGATCCGTATGGCCCTGCTCGAATCTGCGTGCTGTCTCTTTTTCAGCATTTATTTACTATTTCTTTCTTTCTTTTATTTTTTTATTTTTTTTTTTTCGTGAGGGTCATATGATAAAATGCTTATTGAATGAGTTAGGTCGGGCCGTACGGGAAAATATTTGGCTCTCGGTCATTTGTATGGACCTTGCTGTGCTCGGTCCGTACAGCATCACCTCAAGCCAAATATTTTCCCGTACGGCCCTCCCACTCAGTCAATAAGCATATAATAAAAACTACCTTGTAAACCCTAGCTGTAAAGTAAGCCCATCCATGTGCTCCACCAAAGTGGGAATCAATATAACTAAATTGACATTAATTATAAATTTTCATTTTCATAAAAATTATGCATTCAAAACCTATTCAATGTTGATAGCCGTGTACTGCGGTGTAGATGGTTGATGGCTATCAGATTTTGGACCATTATAGACTCCTTTGTTTGTCCTGGAAAATGTGTATATCAACAGAACCATTAGAAACAGCATGAATAATATAATAATTTAAATAATTCAATTGAAGGATGGACACAGTCATTAGAGTTTATTAGTTTATAATTTGGCAAAGTCAAAGTGATGATCGTTGAATATTAACTGAGACGAAAGCAAAGGTATCATTCACCATAATCACTGAACCAGCAGAGACAAATAATTATTTTGGTATAATCTTAGGCCCCATCCACACTATGCCGGATAAATTTGAACCCAAATTTTTATCTATTCAGTTAGGTCTACCGTCCACACTAGTCCGGGCGAATCCGGAACAATTCTTCACGGAAAACGAATTTTATCGAATACGGTCTCCAGAGCAGAACAATTTGAAAACAGCGGCTAGCCGTATTAGTGTGGATGGAGAACATTTTGTATCCGAAATTTTTCGAATATGATGACATCATGATTGTCATGGGAACATGGCGGGAAGGCTAAAAATTCACCGCGGGATCAATTTCAGCTCCGATGTACATGCTCAGATGCTCAATAGTGTGGCAGCAAACATTTTTTCCATTTTCCTGCGTGGACGGAAAACTTTTTTTTGGTTTCGGTGTGAAAGTTGCGGATTCAAATTTATCTGGCATAAGTGTGGACGGGGCCTTAGACTTCCTAAAAATTCACCATGGGAAACACTACATTCAAGTCTAAAATTAATACTAATATATTAATAATTATTATATTTATAAAATTAACAGTTGATTTACCTTTCTGCTGTAACAGGACTTGACGTATCACTGTACGGTTTCCTGTCATCATTGGTTCTTTGGCCAGATATCTCACTATGTATGTCTGCAGATAAAATGTGCACTCCTGAATACTGATTAAGTCTACATATTTTCAATATACTATATATCCTACACTGGGTCTGGTTGTACAAAGGGTGGATAGCCTTATCCAGTGGATAAGTTCATGCTATTATCCAATAAATTTATCCACTGGATAGAGCTATCCACCCTTCGTACAACCAGGCCCTGGTGTTCTTTATAATTTCATCATAAATATTCATTTTATTTATTTATTTGTTGCCGTCAGAGTCTTCATAGCCATGCAGATGTCAACATAAAGCATAATCTACATCTACATCTACATTTATTTAAGATCATCAAAGGGGGTACCCATCACAGATAGACTGTAATACTCAAGTGACACATGGTGTAGTTGATGTTTAATAAGTAATAAGAATCGCAGCTATGCTGAAAAGGAGTTATTAGTATTGCTTTTACCTGAAAAGTCAATTTCATCATCAGACCTTGGGTCTTGTATTTCACTCAGCAGGTGTTGGTCACCATATTTCCTACTAAATTTCACAAAAGAAGAATACTTATAAGCACTCTTTAAGTAACATTCTCAATTTTTTTGTTTCTTAATAACCATTCATTTTTATTGGCGAAGGTATGGGATTCGCTTGCTAAATTAAAAAAAAACTTGAACGACCCTCTATTGTAGGATAAAAAATATTTCCTATACTGTTTATTGCCTCCACTCTCCCCTTTCATCACCCTTTATTTTATTACCTCCCCCCCTACCTACCCCCTTCCTAGTAAAAATTGTACACCAAATATAAGCTCACTAGACATCAATTAAATTTTACCAAAACATTATGTACAAAAACAAAGAGATATGAGCTTATGAGCCTAAGGCAAAAAAATGTACTTCAGAAAAAAGTACAAAATTTATGCTCTCAAATAAATTAAACTGAAATGACGCTGGATGACAAATTTTAGGGAATATTTTATGCTAATGAAATATCATTTGCGTTAGATTTTGCTACCGATTAAAAAATTAAATTCGTGCGAAGTTGAATTTTCAAAACAAAAGAATATCACGCGAAGAGCTAGCGTACAGTATTAAAAATATCAGGTCACTAGCGGCTTCAAAATGATATTCGCACGAATATCACCTTCATAAAAAGGATAAAAAAGGCTAAACGAAGCTCTCTGGAATTACCAGTTCGGGTTTTAAAGATTAAAATTGTTTTTAGCCAGTGATTTTCGTCGTTAAAGATGGAAGCTCTTGTAAGCTTATGAGCTAAAGTCTTTACTTACGATCGGTTTTTTGGTGCAAATTTTGTGTAACGATCAAAGCCTCTTTCTTGTCTGTACGACCATCGAGGGCACAACCCTGCACAGTCTGTGCCAAAACATTGGCCCATAGTAAAGATCTTGCTTACATTGGAGCTAATAAAGAGGGGAATTATTTTTTCAAACTTCGCAAATGATAAAGGAAACGTCTTCACTGAGGGGAAAACACTGAATCAGTGTGGTTAGTCTAGAATGACAACGAGGCCATATAGAGGACACAGGTAGCCCATACATACATAATGAAAAAAAATGGGAAAATATTTTTTAGAAAGAGAGGAAGAATTAGAAAGGAAAAAAAAAAGAAAAGCCAAATTAGCTTTCATTTTGCATTTTAAGAATTTATTACTATTATGATCGATTCTTTATTAGATTTTTTTAAAAATCGTATCGAGCGCCAAAAATGTCTTCTGCTAAAAAAAATTTTTAACAATAATTATCAATTCGTTTAAGTTTTCAACGAAATAACAAACTTTAAACGCCATTTTTTGCTAAAAATAAAATCCAGTGAGAAGGGAAATCAATGGAGTGGAGAAAAATAGCGGAAATACAACGGAAATACACTCGGAAAGACGGAGATACTGGGTCTAGACTGTGTCCAGGATCGCGCGGTCACGACATTCAACATGGCGGCTGAGTGCATGGTTTTCAGAGGTACAAAAGTTTTTACTAGTTTATTTACAAACAGAGGTTTGTCTTTCAGCTGCTACAGAAATTTAAAAACAGGTTGGTAATTAGTATGAGTTTCAGTCAAAATTAAGGATGTTGTCCTCAGTAATTACTATATTGAGTCTATGAGAGCAGTTCCAGAAAATACTGTCCTCATGCAGGGGGATTGGAAATGTTAAGGTGTAGGAGAGGAGTGATGAAGAGATGTACATTCTATTCTCTTGCTCCTAAGGAGGATGACCTTGGATATAAAATATATTGAGCATTAGATCAGCCCTTAGTATTTTATTAGCAAAATATTTAGGCATATATTATAAATAGTGCCAATAAAACTAACGAAATCCAAGCAGTGATGGTTGAGCTGTTTGGAATTTTTTACGCTCAACATACGGAGAGGGATCACATAACATCTAAAAGACATGGCTTGCCAATTTGTAAACCCCCCACACACACACACACAAAACACAACCACCATCCACCACCACCACCACCACCACCACCACCACCACCACCACCAATGCTTCGATAAATAAAAATACCATAACATTAGTACTACAAAAACGAAGCAGTTGTTCTTTTTGACCAGCAAATATATAATTCAAAAGCACTCCAGAGTTTTCTACTCCCATCCAAGAGTTTTTGTCAATGATGCATAAGTTTTGATTTTGGTGCGGAGCCTCATTTTCAAAAGAATGCTGTGCAATCGTGTGATAGACTGGGGGTTACTGATATCCTTGGTTACGGTTCATGTATGGTTTTCTCTGGTGAATGTGTATTTGCTTCACGTTAGTGCTACTGTATTTCATCTAATTTTTTTCAATTTTCTTTTAGTTACATCTGTGATCCAACATTCATCAAAACCACATCTAAACAGTACTTTTTATAATAAAAAGTTATATTCCACTTCAGTAAAGGTTAAAATTGAAACTGATCCAGGACGGTTATCAAATATATTCAGTGCAGTATGTGTAGAGAGACTGCCATTCATTGTACCTGAGAAAACAGAGCTTCAAAAACAATACGAGGAACTGCAGGATCAGCTTGAACTTGAGCGCAGTGCACTATCTGAGGATGAGGTCAAGGTTAAGAAAGTCATGGAGAGAAAGAAAAAGTTGACAGAGAGGGATGAAGAAGAGAATATGGAGATTGCTCAGTTTGAAGAACAAAGAAAAGTATGCTATTATTGCAGTTTTTGATATTCTATGAACTCGGCAGTAGCAAGCTGCACTCTGAAATTTGTTTTTTCACTGCTATAAATCTAAAATAATCAGTTGTTACCTTTTATATTTTTGACTGGAAGCAGTAAAATACCGATTTCACCACAAGCTGTTGACATGTCTGAGTTTGCAGAAGATTGAATGTTCCAGTAAAACATCTGTAGAGGATATTACATAGCCACACTACTGACATTCATTACACTGATGATCATTAACTGTATAGTGTAGATTTTGCTCCATAGCCCTTTTTCAAGTTCCAAATTATTGCTATGTTCTTTGATTACAGACTCATTTACTTAGGGTTAGCCTCGAATCAAAATTACATTCACAAATACCAACAGTAAAAGTAAAGTTTGCAGAACTTCACCACTAAAAAACACTTCGAAATTCCATGTACAGTACCTTCACTGGAACACATGAATATTAATTAAATTAAGGTCTAACGAATCACCTAAGTAATTTTTGTCTGCAGGAATTCCAAGAAGAACATGAGGAGGAATATCGTCATTTTCAGCCTGGAAGCCGAGAAACAGATGCTGATAAAAATAATGACCTCAAGAGCTCACATCGCAAGCTTCAGAATACTTTAATACTTCTACTCAAGACTCCAGATGCCCAATGGGAAATGCCTCAGAGCAATGTACAAGAAAAAGAAACATTACGACAGGTACTATTGTACAAATACATATTAGGCGAAATATATTTTCTAAGCTTCATCCAGCTTATCTGAGAAAAAATATTAGCCAATAAAAATCGAGAAAATTTGCAATAAGTGAGGTGTCCATTTTCCTCATGAAATTTGGATTTTAAGGCTCCCAAATAGAATTTTATATTTTTATTAGAATGACAGGCATGTTTTTTTATTTTTTGCTGGTCAATTTTTGCAGCCTTCATGACACCTCACTTTTGCAGTGACATCATTTCTAAGTCACCCTTTTCAAATCAACTGGATATGCTCATGGCATGTATATTGCTTAGTGCAAGCATTGGAGTGGATAAACAGAATATCTTGCACTGGCTTTAGGTCGGTCCAGTGAGATAAGGGTGGAGTTGTTTATTTTCTTGTATCTATTTGATGATGATTGATAATTATGATATTTATGATATGGATGTGATCAAAGGAGCTTTACAATGATTTATGAATGAGAGATGGTTAGTATGAGGTGTAGGCACTGAGGGTGGTCACTGCCAGGGTTTCTTTACGTCCTATTTAAAACATTTCAATCATTCTAGGCTGCTGAAAGAAGACTAAAAGAGGTTTGTGGATCAGAGATAAATGTGAAATACATAACCAATGCTCCAGCTGGTGTTGTAAAAATACCACATCAAGAAACCCGAACTACTAATAAGGTGAATTGCCATTACTTTACATCCCTAGGTAGATTTCACTGCTTAAGAATAATATCTGTAGCTCACAATAAGGCTCGGTTTCTTTCAGGTATTCTTCTACAAGGCATGTTTTCTCGGAGGTACAATCAATTTAGGAACTGAATATCAAAACTATGCATGGGTTACGAGGGAAGAAATGAAAGACTTTGTAAAACCGGAGTATTATAAAACAGTCAGTAGATTTGTACGTTGAGTCACATATCATGGTAAAAAATAAAAATCACCAATCTGTTGTTTAACAAGTTACTAGGCCTTTTAATGTCTAAACTGTACTTTACAAACCTTTACAAGCATCAAAATAAATCTAATACAGATAAAAATATACATTTCTGCTGTACAAGGATATCTATATATTAAATAATTTAAGTCGTGTCAAAACTTCATATATCATACAAGTACTACATGTATCTACAAAATAGGACTTCAGGTGTGCTTACCATTTAACCAATCAATCTGGTTGGAAATTCGATTGCTAATAAGAAATTAAAGAGCAGGAAACTTTGACTTCCAACAAATTGTGCACACATTTACCAGAAGAACCAAAAAGACTGGGAAAAGTAGATGACCTCAAATGGAAGGCAAGCCCCCAACCCCTACTCTTGGCTGCTCTATGGCATCATTCTTTGATAACTGACTATGAATTGACATCCATCAGACAAGAATTTGAATCATGAGTTTCTGTATGACTGTTTATTGTCGATTCATCATCCAGAATATTTTCATTATTGTCTGGTGAAGTTTCAAGGTCATGTTGGTTTTCCATGTCTATTTCATGCTCTGATTCCTTCTCATTTTCCTCTTCCACCCAGTCAGGAGAGAGAGTCTGGTGAAGCAGGAGGGCCAACACTCCACCTCTGCGGTCTGACGAATTAGTGATTTGTCTCTGTTGTTCATAGACTTCTTCTAATTTTAACCACTGCAATTTTAAAACACTACTTCAATCACTTTGCTCATTATTTAGGAAATAAAGTAAGGCTGCTTTAATGGGGACTTTATGTTGGATATTGCAAAGTGTTCATTCCCTCCCCCAAACCTCCTACATGATTCTACCCCCACCCCCCCACCCCATAACTTAATTATCTGCAATACATGCTTAGGGTGGTGGTGTTTTACTGGATGGGGGGGGGGGGGGGTGGGGCAGGGTCTTGAGTTTTCTACTTATATCATAAAATGTTGCCACTTTTGTGCCCCGACCCACCCTATGCCTTCAAAGAAATTATTTTTTCCTGCTGGGCTGTTCAATCCCTTCTAGGAGGGAGGGGTGTGACTTACCTGTTGCACTTTCTGTAAGTCTATCTCAGCTCGCCGTAGTTTTTCCCAGCGATAGTGTCTCATACATGATCTTTTTAGGGCAAGACAGATTTTACTAGTTTCTTCAAAAACATTTTTTACTAGTGGGCAGCCACATACAGCATTAGGTGGGACCTACCAAATAAAACAAGCTAGTGTAACAATCATTTATTACTATAAGACCTGGCCTGTGTAGAAATTACACAATTTGGTTAACAATAGGGTAACTATTTTTACTCAGAGTAATTTTCATCTAGGCCCGAATTCTAGATTGAATTAGAATTTGATTTTTGCAGAACCCCTTCCCATCCTATTCCCCCTCTAAGGAAACTCTAAAAGGTGAAGAAGCTTTCTAAATAAACATTATTCTTACTTTTGGCTCTTTGGTATGCTCTGGACACAGTACTCTCAGTCTTTTACAGTATATTCCTAGTTGTGCATTGTAAAAGTCACAGAACAGGTTTCTGAATTAAGAAAATATAGCAAAATTTGTTATAATAATTGTATTATTGATATTAGTTGTACATAAAAAGATACACAAATATGGATACAATTTATAGAAAGTATCTTATTCTCAAGAGTTATGGTATGAATGGGAAAACATTACAACTAAGCAAACTGAGTACCTACCCTGCACTCTTGTAGGCAGATCCAAAAGTAGTTAGACTCTCATTCTTTGAAATGAAATAAAATCACATGGTCATAAAGATTGTAAACATTAGATACTTATTGTTTATTACATGTGTGTGTGTGTGGGGGGGGGGGGGGGGGGGGGGGGGAGTCAGTGGATTTGCAGGGGGGGTACAATTTTCAAAATCAGTTGAAATTTGGTGGTACATTTTTCTTGTTATTGCAAAGTATGGGGAGAACAGGTTCCGATTTTAGGTTTTTCGTGCTATGTTACAACTGACTTTTAACTTGAGCTACATTTTTTTATAGGATGATGTAAAAGGTAGCATTTTTTTTATTGAAAGATATTATATGGGATACTAATTTTACCTTTTTCTTTTTTCCCCAATTCAACCCCCATCCCCACCCCCATACCCCCCCCCCCCAACTATGACGTAATAAACGATCGCACCCTAAACATCAAGAGAGAGCAGTTTCAACAGTGTTTCAATAGTACCTTCATGTAGCATTTCTCCATGTGTCTCAGAGCTACTCTTGGAGCTAATGGCAAACCACAGGTGACACAGTGAATCTGAAGGTCAGTATCCGTATCCATATCAACCTCTTGTTTCTGAAAGCCAACCAGAGACCAAAATCAGTTTTTGAAATGGGGTTTACCTTTGGATTTATTCCACTGGTAGCCCAAAGAAACATAAAATATGTCAGTGATTTCTCTCACCTCTTTTTCTTGTGTGGTTATCTGGCTTCCTCTTTCTATCATTTTTTCTAATTCTTGACTTAATCTATCAAGTTCAAGGAGTCTGTTTTGGGCTTGCTGTTGAACCAAGCAAAGCACTTTTAGATACAACTGTAGCATATTCTTAATCTACATGTTTACCTAATCTAGTAACCCTCTATATAGCCCCCTCCCCAGAGATTCTTCCAACCCTTAAGATATTCAAAACTCCCTAAGTCAGAGTAAATTGTAGACCATTGTAACAGATTTTTGATGAAGCAAGAGATCAATCAGTCATTAACAACCATGGTCAATCATTTGTTAATCTTCAATGGTGTTCATTGATCATTATCAAACTTGGTCAATGGTCTGTTTTTGGAAAACCAAGAGTTGGTTGGTTGAGCAATGTTGACTGGTCAGCTATTCATGGTCAACTACCATCCAACTTCCGTCTGGCTTAGCATCAAGGGGAAGGAGATTTCAATATTTGATATATCAAGAACAAAAGTTCAATCATACTTCTTTCTTCTTTTCCAAGCCTCCTAATAAATGTTTTGCATTCTGATCTGCTAAACTTGGCTCTCTGTTCCACTGTTGCATTCTCTTGGGTAATATTTCCTGGATACGCCTGAAGGAAAAAAACATTTATGGTATCGAATTGAAGCTAGAACACAGTGCACCTTATCCACTATCTAATATAAGGCCCATGGTGCTATGATACATACCTATAGTATATGTGGTATTGTATTGAAGCTAGAACACAGTGCACCTTATCCACTATCTAATATAAGGCCCATGGTGCTATGATACATACCTATAGTATATGTGGTATTGTATTGAAGCTAGAACACAGTGCACCTTATCCACTATCTAATATAAGGCCCATGGTGCTATGATACATACCTATGGTATATGTGGTATTGTATTGAAGCTAGAACACAGTGCACCTTATCCACTATCTAATATAAGGCCCATGGTGCTATGATACATACCTATGGTATATGTGGTATCGTATTGAAGCTAGAACACAGTGCACCTTATCCACTATCTAATATAAGGCCCATGGTGCTATGATACATACCTATGGTATATGTGGTATCGTATTGAAGCTAGAACACAGTGCACCTTATCCACTATCTAATATAAGGCCCATGGTGCTATGATACATACCTATGCACATATAAAAAATTTGCTATCAAGGACAATTTTTCATTTATACTTACCTTACAGCCAGTTGTATCCCACATTCATCACTGCAGTACTTTGAGTTGGGTGTTGCTGCATTAGTACAACCAGGGCCATAACAATGCCTAGGGACTTCATCCTGCTCCATATCCTTGGACTGATCACCAGAGCCTTTCTTATCATCCCCTGATCCTATTCTGTAACGTCTTCTTGGGTTTCTTTTTGGATGTTCATGAGATGTTGGCTTAACTTTTGCCTGTAGTCATAAACAAAAGCTTAGTATACACTAATGTTCTACAATAGCAGACTGTCCAAGCCATCACACTACAATTATTATTATAACTTACTACATTTGTGGAGTTTTGGTTAAACACTTACATGTAATTTACGGGCAGGAGTAGCATGTTTCATCTTGACAGCCTTTTTTTGATGCTTAACCACATCTCTCTTCTCCTTCTATGTAAAATAACACAAAAAAGATTTTAATTCTCTAATCCTCTAAGATCTTCAATTCAGCCCAAAATCTCTCTCAAGATATTGGGTTTTTTTTATTGCAATTCTTTGATTGAAGGTCGTTGAATTTATGCTAGTTGGCAAACAAGACATCACACTCCTGGGGTCCCAAAACACAAATTTTGAGAGAGCTCAAGATTGTAATTCTACAGTAACTTCTGTATAAAAACAGCATAGAAAAAGAGAGGTTTTGAGAAATTTTGATGAAAATTCGTGATAAAGTTTGCAAGAAAGTTTGTTAAGAAAATAAATACTGTAACATTGCATTAAAGAATAAAATAATTTTTATAGTGTACACAGTGTGCCACAGTAACTCACTCTTTCTTTGTGCTTGATATATTCACGTTTCTCTGATGAATCCTCTGCTTTTGAACCTTTTGTTTTTCTCAAGATTATCTGTTAGCAAAATTAAAACAATTAAATGCTAGAATACATAATAGATCTTTCAAAAAATTAGCCTCATCCCCCAATCCCCCCCCCCCCCCCTCCCCCACACAAACACACACACTTGTTAACAAAGCTTTGACTGGTAAGAAATAGCTTTTGGACACCATTACCAGTATGCATAATCTATCTTGCTGATGAAGGCATCAGTTGTGAAGCTGAAACGTCCATATTTTAAGTCAGAAAGTCAGTCAGAAACGACCTCTATTTGATTTATTTCAGAATGCCTGACTGCTCCTATAACATTTTTAAACTTAACGAAAAAATTTTGAATTATTAAAACAGGTGCTTACCCTTGACATTTTAAGACACTGTCGCAGTCTACATTTTTGTCTCATCCTGTTTGGCCCACCAAACTTTCTCATGTCCTAAGGTTTTGTCAAAATAAATAGAAGTTATAAAATAATTATAATTAACTTTTATGGGCTTTTATGGTTGGTCTGACGGGGATTACAGTACCTTGCAAAAATCACATTTCCCACAATCAACGGTTCTGAGGCAAGACTCACATTCACCACACATTCTTGATGACCTCTTGAGCTGGGTTTTCTAAAAAAATATAACAATCATACAAGATAACAATTTATAAACAAAGGAAATGAATGGATATATGTACATGTAGATGAATACGTCTACAGTATGGATGAATGGATAGATAAGATGAATAGATGGATGGGAGGGATGGTTTAATGGATGGATGGATGAATGAATGGGATGAATGGATAGATGGGGTAAATAGATGGATAGATGGATGGGAGGCAGGGATGGATGGAAGGATGAATGAATAAACAATTTAATGAATGAATGAATGAATGGATGGACCCACATAACAATCTGGGGACCTCAATGTGTATGCACACCAACAATCTGGGGATGGTTCACAAAGTGGGGACTTGAATCAGGTCCCCACTTTGAAAAAGTCAGGAAACGGATTATCTTAGCTAGAAAACACTTTTCCAAAGAAATTTAAGCAAGTCCTCAGATTGCAATTTTTGGTGTGCAAACTAGTAGGTCCCCACTTTTCATGTTAATAAGTGCAAAAACAAAAATCACAGTTTTTTAACTTTACAGTACACAATATGACTTTTATCAATGTAAACATCTTCAATCAAGCAATGCAAATTATTGACTCTATTTTTAACTGGAAAAGCACACTTTCTAAAGTTCAGGTCCCCAAATTGTCGAGTGAATAAGTGTGAAAAAATTGTTTTCAAAGAAAATGTCGTTTTGATTCCAAAAAGCTCTTAAAACATCTATTCAAAAGGTGCAGTGACCGGAAAACATTTTTTTGAGCTTTTTTTAAAAATTTGGGTCTCCATTTTGCCCCACACTGCCAATAGTCCCCAGTTTGTAGTGTGCAAACCAGATTTTCTTTTAACTGTTTGATGACTTGCAAATAGAGTCCCAATATTGACAAACGGACGCAGTGTGATATTTTTGGACGATTACAAAGCAGTGAGTTGAGACTGAACTCTAATATTTATTTATTAACAAGAAATAACAGTGTAATACTCAAAAAATGATCATGGAGTACTATTTTTATAAGTTAGTGATCCTGCTCTAATAGAATGAGAGAAACTGCTTAAGGCCCCGTTACACATTGAAACTTTTAGCTGAAACTTGTGAGCAACAGCGTTGCAAGACAAGTTTCAGAAGCAATTGTACCGTGCAACACCCAAGCTGTGTGAAACTTTTGTTGGGAGAAAGTTTTTGCAACCGAAACTTATGTCGCAAACAAGTTTCAGGATGGAATTACCCCTGAGAAACTTGTCTCGCAATTCCGTCGCATACAAGTTGCAGCTCAAAGTTTCAACGTGTAACAGGGCCTTTAAACTCAGAGTCCCAGGTGGTGGCTCTTTCACATACATATATTTCAAAAATCGTGGTCACAGCCGAAGCACAGTCCACACTCCTAAGACTGCAAAATATATTGGGAATTTTTCGCATAGTAAATTTATTCACAGCATATTTTTGTTGCGTATTGTGGACTAGTAGCATGTATACCAGTAATATACCAGTAGGTGTATATAGGATTTGGATACTCATAGCAAATTACCCCTAAAAGGTACCAGAGCCTCATCCAAATGGGCACAACATCTTATAATTTTACCCCCAAAACCAGGTTTTAAACTAGCATAAGGGATGACAATAAGATGATGATATCAATCTTTTGATATATAAAGCGGAATATGTTCAAAGTGGAATGTGTTCAAATTTTAGATTGTGTTGTTAAGTTCTTTCGAATGACACTGTCATTTTGGTCATAGGATAAACTTGGGTTTGGTGCCAAACTTGTGACATCATTTTCCTGAAAAAGATATAAAAATCAGAACAAGGGCACTAGGTCAAACATTGTTTTTTTTAGCCATTAAACTTCGTCATATAGGTGGTTTTAGCTGTTAGAAACTGTTTAAACTGTTGCTTATCTGTTCTGTTCTGTGCTGCGTGATTTGCTCAGTTTCCTTGTCTATATACACTAAAAATACTCAAAATACTGCTGTGACCAACGGTTCAATCGTACGTAAGGAACCACTGCATCCTCACACAAGCGTCGGTTAATAAGTTAATCCAAATACTCTAAATAACCAAGAATGAACCTGTTCACTCTTGGTTATTTAGGGGATTTGGATTAACTTATTAACCGACGCTTGTGTAAGCGGTCACGAGGCAGATATAGGATGCGGTAGTGTGTATAGATGAGGAAACTTAGCGAATCAAGCCAGCCGATAACAGAACAGATACGCAACAGTTTAAACAATTTCTAACAGCTAAAAAACACCAATATAACGAAGTTTAATGGCTTAAAGAACACCAATATTTGCCCTAGTGCGCTTGATGAGAAATAATAAAAAGAACAAGTTAGTAAGAACAAGGACCTCTATATCATGGCTAAGTTTCGAGAACCTAGGGATAGAAATGGAAAAGTAACCCAAATGTGTCGATTTCAGGTGTCGTTTTGAGCAGCGTGTTGCCAATCAAAACAGCACATTACTTCATGTCACACAACACTTGCCAAGAGGTCATTTATTTCTATATGTATGTTATTGTATTTTTATATTTTATAACTCCATAGTTGTAGATGTCACTGTCAGAAGTATAAAATTTAAAAATAGTCTAATAATAAATTATGTACTTCTAATGCGCTTTTTAATATGTAATGATTCAAGTCACAGTACAATATAAATAATATCCTATTTACTATTGAATCATTAGAATGAAGGTGGGTATTGAAATGAAGAAATGAAAAATGAAAATGGGATGGAAACCTTTATTTGGTGATCACCAAACGAGAAGACGGTGCAAGCACCCTTGTCACCAGCCTTAATTCCTCAACATTCTCTTGACAACTTCTCTCCAATCCAAGAACGTGTACATGTAGTTCTTAGTGATCTGGATCTGGAAAAGCTACTGGTCCGACACAAAGGCTGTGCCCCTTGTAGCATTGAAACCATGTAATATGGAATCGACTATTCTAGGCAACCTAAAGTTGATACTCATCCCCCACATCTAGGGAGGATTTGATCATACCTTGGATGGTGTTTGTTGGTTCCTGCTGCCAATACTTTAACGAACTCACTGATCCAGATGATCTGGGCTTCTGTTTTTGGCGGCTTCTCGTCTTTAGGTGCATCTGTGTCATCTTCCTCTTCTTCAAATGAATCATCCTTAGATGAACACTTCTTTTTTTCGTCAGGAGATTTCCTGGACAAAGAACAAAAGACACCAATGAAGACACTCAAGGCTCATGAAACAACATAACAGGACCAATCAGCACGAATGGAACTGTTAATTCGGCCACCGAAGGGACATTCAAAAGTGGCAGTATTTAGTGGGCTGTCAAAAACGTGTTTTATTGATTAGTACGAAACTAAACAAATTAAGTGAAATATTGCATATTGAACTTTTAAATAATGTTTCTAAAACTTCTGATGCTATTGGAGCTCAGTTACTGTATAACCCACATTCAACTTCTAAGAAGAACTGACTCAACAAAACAAGAAAGCTGTAAACCTAAAAAGCCAAGAAAGTCAAAACAAAAAAGCGATGAGCATTTGAACATCTAATCCAGTTTATGTAAAATGACAAAACAAGTTTGCTTGTTATATACAATGGCAATGAGACAATAATATGACAGATGATAATGCATTTGTACTAACAAGCATGAAGACTCTACATGTTCAAAAATGTTTTTTATATTGTAACGCTATAAAACAAATGCGAACATACTTAAATAGCGCATCGCGCTGTACGTGTTTCTCTGTTAGAAGTTGTTGTGTTGATTCTACAAAAAGTATTATTGTACTGTCGGAATGTAAAACGAATGAATAAAAGAATCACATATTTTGCAGTAATAACTTTATAGTATTTACTTAAGATCTAAACTAACCGATTTGTCCTGGCCGTAATACGGGGTTAAAAAGTATGGTAGCCTGCGTGGCGGCTCTGGGGGAGGGGGATTGGGGACAAGGGCGGAGGGGGGAGGGGAAGAAGGAGAGCCTGCCGGCCTGTGGGATCAAGGGGAACACCTAACAAACTGAGGTCAGGAACAGGAATCCTATTCACATGTGCCGAACCTAAGAATCAAACCTGAGACACCAGTAAAATAAACTGTGGTCAACTCACAGTATCTATACTGTATAATGAGGATACGTACCTGGTTGGATTCTTGAGATGCATCGGACAGATATTGTTTTCCATCCATGAAGAGACTATTGGTTCAAAACCAGGTAAATCATGGTTCCATGTTAATCATGCCTCATCTGAGGAAACAAGGAAAAGTATGTCAATGATGGCAGAATAGTAAAAGTACTGAAGTAGGGTAATCCATGCATAAAATAAGTATAATATAGAACCTGGAAGGGAGTCTGATGTGAATTTTGAAGGAAGATGAAGATCAAAAAAGGAATGAAAAGGAGGACAAAAGAGCTAGGGTAAAGGACCAAGAAGGGACAAGGATGCTGGCGGGGGGGACGGGGGACTCCCTTATAAAAGGGGGTGGGGGGTCCTCGTCCCTTTTAGGGTGATAACGACAGGAATGTGCACCAACTGAAATTTGTGGTCCCTTTTAGGATATGAGATCACTATAAATTACAAAAAGGCAAGCGATTTGTTATGACGACGTCTACATAAACTCGTCAGAGCAAACGGCGTTTAATGCAAATAAAATCGAGAAACCAAACAAAAATGCGTTATGCGTTGACAAAAAAGACAAGGACCTGACAAATTGAAAAGGTTGAGAAGTCGGTAGGAAGAATTGAGGAGGAATAGAGGGAGAATAAAAGGGACAGTACCTTTTTTATGGTCATGGGCAGTAATCACATTTTCTAATAATAAAGCATCGACGGGGACATTGAATGCAATTCATTTACAATCCACTGTCGTAGTAGACGTGCTTTCTGAATGTATTGGCAAGAACATTTTATAATGAATAAAAACCCAAGAATTAATGAATGATTATATTAACCTGTCGCAGAATAAAGTGTAACCTACCATCTGACCATTATTTTGTGAGACACTGGGTCAAATCTTGGTGATAATGCGTTAAACAAACTGGGGACAATGAGTAGAAAGCATGGATTGTAGTGTGCTACAGGCATCCCAGCCACTTTTTAGACAAATGTGATTGGAAATATAGACTGTGCAAGTTTTAAATATAGGAAAATATAGAATATATGCACTTTATAGGAGCTAAAATAGCTTTTCAGTACTATCTACAGTATAAAAGCCATAAAAAAACTGAACCGAAAAAAGGCATACCATTTTATTACCCTTCGCCAAATGTGCTAAACAGAGTAAAATAGAAATGTATCACTCAGCAGTCGTCCTATTTATAGGAAATATAGGAAGTTTTCTTTAAATATAGGCTCTTTATAGGATCCTATACAAATTATAGGAAATATAGGAGGTCTGGGATGCCTGCCTTTAGGGAAAGGAATGGAATGCATTGGACCTGACGACTGAAATTGACTAGATTTGATTTGATGTCACTGAAAATGATTGGATATGTTGGGTGTAGCTGGAAGTGTTTGGATATAATTAAGATGGACTGGATGGCAATGAGATGGATTGGATTGGACTGGAATGGGTGAAATGTGACTGGATTTGAATCAAGGTTCGCTTTACTTACCGGTACTTTGTCTGAGAACTCATTGCTTCCCAATTCTGGTCAAAGGACCTTCCACGCTGAAGTCTTGTCCCCAGGGGATTCCCCATGATCATGAATCCATGTCATTCAAGCATCATCTCGTAGATCTTGTGAAAATGATGGAAGTATTGGTAAGTGTGGAAAGAGAGTAGAGAGTATAAAGAGCTCCTACATTGCTCAAAAAGGATGTGCAAGAAAAATTGGTGTGGATATGTGAGCAACATTTAGTCTGCAACTTGCAACGCAACCATGCACGTTGCACCACAAGTTGCATGATTTGTTGCTGTTACTACCCTGGTTTATATCATAGTCTTGCAATCCTCACCTGGATAACCTTTTCAATAAACCACGGCAAAAATTTAATGATCCAAGGCTACTAACAACAGCTTCTTTCAGTATACCACGCTCTGGTTTTGGCAGCGTGACGCCTGGGGACAGGTCTGATATGATACCATCAAACAGAGTGCTAAATGATGCCAAACATTTTACCAAAAATATTTTAAAAAGTCCCAGATGGTTCCAGAAACATGTTTTCTTAAATGTTTCCAACTGTGGCAAAACTGTCAGGAAACATTGGGGAACTTGTTTACTCAATATCAGTTAGCATATGCGCATTTTCAAGATAGAGCTAGAGTTGCTAAGTAACGAAATTTTAGAATTTTAATTTTCGTGGCTAAACCAGAAAACATTGTCTCCATGTGTCTGCCCCACAGCACAAACATTTTTGCCTCTTGGAAGCAAAACTTGTTGAACACAGCAAGGTTTCGCATGTGGCTAAACTTGAAAACATCAGGGAACATGCACACAGAAACATGTTTCCTCGTTTAGCCAGGGTCCTAATGCTCGATGTCTCACCAATACAACATTGGGTATGATTTCCCACCTCGATGTAATAAGGCAGAAGAATGCTTGTTTGTCGAAGCCTGTGCTTAGAAAGGTTTATTCATTGCTTTTCCTCCCTCTGTAGAACTTAACCTCCAATTTTCAATTTTTATATTCAAATATTGGTTGTTTTGTATATAAATTATGTCATTCAAAATTAAGAACAAACCTTGGGTAGGTTGACTTCCATGATAGATAGCAGCATTAGAATTTAGTTTTCATCAGAAACATTAGCTTAAGGTTGGTGCTGGGAGGAGAGCTGTGGAGTAAAATCATTTCCAAGCATAAGTACTTAAGGTCTTGGATATATGAATTTAAAAGTTTTAATTTTTAAAATCATGCAACATGAATGTCATGTATCATAACCATACATCATCCATACATCAATGATAATGCATTATCATCACATTTCTCCAGCCGTCTTACCAGTGTCTGTTCTTTATCCCTGGTGTACAGAGCATGCTGGTTAAAGTTTTTTAGTCCCACTTTGATGGTAGATGCCATGGGCATAGTGCAACAGAACTCAGGGTAAGTAAGTTCCTTGGTCATTTTGTAACTTGTACGCCATAACTCAGAAACCTAAAATTACAAAAATAAATATTTGTGTTACGACATAATTTTTATAGTAAGCATGACTCAGCTGAATAGTGTGCAGCCATGGCACAGTGAAAAAAAATAGAATAAAGTGCAATTGTCTGAAGAAGCTTCTACTAGGCAAATGGCTAAACAAATTGGGAATAGTTTTATATAGCAATGTAAGCCTCTTCCATCAGCTCTATAATCTTTTACCTTTCTGCACTTGAAATCCATGTGTCATAAAGGAGGGAAGATTGGGATGACTAGCTCACATTAATCTACAGGTACACATCACAGGCAGACCTCCAGAAGCAAACTACAGAGATCCCTGTGGAGTGAGGAAATGTTGGTTTCAATCACTGCTGCTCAATATTAGATTTTTTTCAATTCTCAGATTGACTATTACATTACCTCTTTCTTCAATTTCCTAAAAAAATTGCTCATCCCAATTAAAGCTTGGGAAATCCCAGAAGTTCTCGTATGAGTAACAACAAGGCATTCTATTTCTATACTGGACTTGAGTAAAAAATAATACTTGCATTTTGAACGAGAATCATGTTTTTAAGTAACTTATATTTTATACATATGTATATATACTTATATTCTTGAGTTTATATATAATTATTGCTTCTAATATTTTGTACCCCAAAGTGACATGTTTTGCCACAAAGGAAGGCTAGCTGGTTGGTTTTATCAGATAAGTTCGCTTGGCAGCAAAAAACGCCAGTCAGTATGCGAAGTACATATAAAATAATCACATTGATAGAGCCTCGTGGCTCACATTTCATCATGTTTGAAGCAAACTTATTCGTTTTCTATCGATATTGTTAAAACAAATGCCTTCTCTATTCCTTCAAGTTAAGCTATATAGTTATTCATATATTCATATCAAAAAATTCTTTAACCAAGCATCTGAGGGACAGGATATCATTAAAAAGCTGACATCCCAGATTGCAATGTGAAGTAACTCTATGAACAATTCCATCCAACCAAAACAGTGCTTCTCATATAGCTATTCCATTAATCCTTAAATAAGCATCGGAAGGACAAGATACCATTGAAAACATTGTCCCCATGCACTGTGAATACTGAGTGAAGTCCATGGCCTGCTGAGGTGGGTTCGCTGCAGCCCCGCTGCCCAATTAGTGGCCCCGCGCCCGAGCAACTGCTCTGTGGTCACAGCAGGGTCGTCACCCTTCAACGCAAAAGAGTCCAATCGTTGCACCTGTCTGAGGTCCTCCCAGCGTCGGTACAGCCGACGCATGTCCTGTCGCCCATAGGCCTGCCCACTCCCCCCTTGTTGTCGTGGCATGCGCTCCTGCGCACCG